>NC_132838.1:106984773-107599273 GCF_048164855.1 Canis lupus baileyi | reverse complement strand
CATAGACACAGAGAGAGAGGCAGAGACACAGGCAGAGGGAGAAGCTTGGCTTCATGCAGGGAGCCCGATGTGGGACTCAATCTGGGTCTCCAGGATCACACCCCAGGCTGCAGGTGGCGCCAAACCGCTGCGCCTCCGGGGCTGCGGCTCACATTGATTCTTACACCATAGTGGCATGTTTTGGGGTGGCACATTCTGCTACCCTTCACTATGTATAAAAATAAAAAATTATACTCCTAAACATTTAAAACAAAAAATTCAAATGAAATTTTAAAAAATATGATTCGCATTAGCATAAAAATAAAATACCTAAAAATAAACCTAACAAAAGATTTGCTAGGTCTCGAAACAAAAACTGTAAAAAAAAAAAAGAAAAGAAAAGAAAGAAACAAAAACTGTAAAACATTATTGAAACTGATTAAAGAAAATTGAAATAAATAATTAATGGCAACAGTATTCATAGTTGCCAAAAAGCAGGAACAACCCAATGCCCATCAAGAGTGAAATGTTTAGGGCAGCCTGGGTGGCTCAGCGGTTTAGCACCACCTTCAGCCTGGAGTGTAAGCCTGGAGACCCAGGATGGAGTCCCACATCGGGCTCCCTGCATGGAGCCTGCTTCTCCCTCTGCCTGTGTCTCTGTGTCTCTCATGAATAAATAAATAAAATCTTTTTTAAAAAGTGTGAAATGTTTTAAATTGTGGTATATCCATCAGTGGAAAATTATACAGCAGCAAAAAGAATGACCCATTGCTATGCGATGAATCTCATAAACATAATGTTCAGCAAAATAAGCCATAATCAAAAGTAGTTACTTTGGAAGGTAATGATTAGGAGGTGTGAATAAGGCTTCTGAGTTGTGGACAATACTCTCTTTCTATATATAGGTGGTTTCATTAATGTATTACTCTATACAAAATTTTTTAAAGATTTTATTTATTTATTCATGAGAGATACACAGAGAGAGGCAGAGACACAGGCAGAGGGAAAAGCAGGCTCCTCACAGGGAGCCTGATGTGGGACTCGATCCCCAGATCCGGGATCACGCCCTGAGCAGAAGGCAGATGCTCAACCGCTGAGCCACCCAGACAACCCTCTATACAAAAGTTTTTAAAGATTTATTTACATACTTAAGAGAGAGAGAAAGTGCATGTGGTGGGCGGGGGGCAAAGAAAAGGGATAACAGACTCCCTGCTGAACAAGGAGCCTAATTTGGGGCTCAATCCCAGGACCTTGAGATCATGACCTGAGCCAAATCAGATGCTTTACCGACTGAGCCACCCAGGCACTCCTACTCTATACAAATTTAATTGAGCTATAGCTTAAGATTTAACACTTTATGTATGTTACAACTATATATAATTTTTTAAAGATTTTTATTTATTTATACATGAGAGACACAGAGAGGCAGAGACATAAGCAGAGGGAGAAGCAGGCTCCATGAGTCAATGGCAGATGCATTCAACCACTGAGCCACCCAGGCATCCCAACTATATATAATTTTTTTAAAGATTTTATTTATTTATTCATGAGAGACACAGAGAGAGAGAGAAGCAGAGACACAGCAGAGGGAGAAGCAGGCTCCATGCAGGGAGCTGGACGTAGGACTTAATCCCGGGACTCCAGGATCACGCCCTGGGCCAAAGGCAGGCGTCAAACCGCTGAGCCACCCAGGGATCCCCTATATATAATTTTTAAAAAAATTTTAAGTCTTATAAAATTACCCACAACTCAACAGAGGAAGAGAGAAAGGGAGGTAGGGAGAGAGGAACAAGAATACTGAAGAAATAACAGAAAGAATGAACTTACACTAATAAAGCTAAGGAGTCCACCACTTGACAGCCTGTGTTAATAAAATGCTTGGCAGGGACGCCTGGGTGGCTCTGTGGTTTGGCACTGCCTTCGCCCCAGGGCGCGGTCCTGGGGTCCCAGGATCAAGTCCCACATCGGGTTCCCTGCATGGAACCTGCTTCTCCCTCTGTCTATGTCTCTGCCTCTCTGTCTCTCATGAATAAATAAATAAAATCTTTAAAAAAAAGAAAATACTTGGCAAAAATTCTTATTGAACTCTCAAGACCCCATGAGGTGCATACTATTTGTTCCCATTTTAAAGAAAAAATTGAAGTTCAGAGAGGTGAGGTCACTTGCCAAAGTCACATAGCAGTGGCATTGGTTTTCTGATTCCCTATCTCACCCTTTTAACCACTCATCACGCCACCTGTCAAACAGGTTCTTTCCCAGACCTTATGACAAGTCACCATCTAATAGCAGTGATAATAACAATTAACAGCGATTATCACCTTAAGTGCTCAAGGAAACCTAAGAAGCAATTATTATCTCCATTTCTGAGAGGAAACCTGAGTCTCAGAGAGGGTAAGCCATTGTGCCAACAAAGTTAATAGAGCCAAAATTCAAACCCAAGAATGTCTGCCTCTGGGCTCACAGCCTTGTCATAAATTCTATACTGCCCAGTAGTTAAGAGGTTTGGATTCCATCCATTCCTTCACTTATTCATTCAACACTTTTTTTTTTTTTTTTGAGCCCTCACACTGGGCCAGGCATGTTGTAGCCCCAAAACAGCCTCCTACTGCATATAGCTCACATTCCAGTGGGGTGACAGTACACAGATATACATGTCACGTTGTGAGACATGCCATGAGGACCACTAAGAAATTGTAAGTGTTTAGTGAGAAGGGGGCCCAATGCAGCAGTGTGACCGGGGAAGGTCTGAGGACGTGACAGCTGAATGAATGATGGTGGGATGCAACCTTTTCTGTGTCTCTGCTAGCAGAAAGGCAGACGGATGGCTGGCACATCTTATGTCCCAAATCCCCCTTCTTGGGAGTCAATTTTGGGTGTAATTCTCTCTTGTCTGATGGGAAAAACAGGGTATTTTCCTCCCCCACTCTCTCCTATAAAGGATGAATGAAACGGTTTGAGAAAGACTCCTTCAGGGATTTATTAATATATGGTGTCTGGAGCCCCAGAGGGCGCGGGAGTGCTAGAGCAAGACAGGGCAGGACATCATTGTGATGGTGATGGGCAGCCTGGCACAGAACAGACGGCAAAGGGGCATGACTTAGTAGCTGATAAAAAGTAGGGGATGGACAAGAGGTGCCTCAATCCAACTCTCCCTTACTTGGGCCCATTACACTCAAGCTTGAGAGGAGAAGACCCCAGCGCAGAGGACGCAGGGACACCTCCGGTGCCCTACCCGCGGTAACCCCCGCAGCCTTGACCCGCTCGGCCAATACGCATGCGCCCGCTCCACCAGGCCGGGTGCGCGCCCCGGTAGCCCTACGCATGCGCGGCCTCGCGGTTGCAGGTAACAGACAGGAGCGAGCGCGGTGCGCGCCTGCGTCGCGAGGAGGAGCCCAGGTGGGGCGGGGTTTAGACACCACGCGCGCTCTCGGTCCCGCCCCGCCCCCTGTCTTTTCCTGGTGGCACGGCGCACGCGCACCTCCGTGCTACCCAATTGCCGTTGGTCAGTCGTGGTCTCCCGCTGTGTCCGGCCGTACGTGGGCCCAGGTGCGCCCCGGCGGCGGCGAGGTTCCCGAGAGAAGCCCTGTTGGAGCTCCTGAATCGTGGGGGAGCATCTCCGATATCAAGGCCTTCCAAAAGGTTTTCCTGAAATCCTGACCAAACACCCTCAGAAATACTGAAAAGTACTCTCCAGGAAATCCGATAGACGACGCCTGAAATCTCCTCAGAATCTTCTCGAAATTCGGTCAGACTTCTCCCTCAGAGCCTGCCGAGCTACCCCCCCCCCATACTACTATTCCTTTCCCAAATACTATCAGGGACACCCCCGCCCTGCCCGAAGTCCTGTCAGAGATCCCCAGAAGTCTCGTCAAACCCGCCAAAATTCTTGTCAGAGTACCTTCCCAGATCCTGTCAGAGACCTCTGGAATCCAGTCAGACACCCCCAGAAATCCAGAGACGCCCCAGAAACCTGCTCAAAGACCCCTTTAAGACCCAGACCCCCTTAAATCCTGCCTGTGTCCTCCTCCTGCTCTAGCCTGCCTGTCAAAGACCCTCCCTCACTCTCCCTCCTCCCCTCAAGTCCCTATCCGGGGCTACCAGTGCCAGACCTTTCACTACTCAGGCCCCATAGCCATCACCCCCACCTCCACCCCGACACCCCTCCAGCGTTGTCCAAACCTGGAGGTCTCCCTTCAAAGACCGCTTTTTCTAGGACATTCTAAAAGTTTCCAGGAAGTGTGCACTCCATGGCTGTGGAGCCGGCTGAGGCCAGGGAGAGCAGGGTGTAGGGAGCACTTGGAGAGGAAAGGGGTGACGAGCGGGTGGGGTGAGGACAGACAGGCCCTAGGTGACCTGATGTTGACCATCTGCCCTAGTGTGCCCAGTTCAGCCCCGATGGGCAGTGTTGTCCGGCGTAATTATTAATAGCACCATTCTTGCTCTTGAAAGTGTCCTGGCATTGGGACAGTAAGTCATATAGTCAAGCTGGTTATAATGGAGGCAGGACAAGTCATTGTCAGGGCACAGAGGAGGGAGTCCCTAACTGGTCCGGGGAGTCAGGGAAGGCTCCCCAGGGAGGCTGTAAGCCAGAGCAGGGGCCACAAGTGCCATAGTTGTGATGAGGGTGAGGGCCCTGGAGGTCAGCCAGAGGAGAGAAAAATGACAAAAAGAGACAAAGAATTGCAGAGAGCACTCTGTCCCACACGAGCCAGAAGGGCTAGGACTTAGTCCTGAGGGCGCTAGGGATCCATGGCAGGGATCGGAGTAGGAAAAAGATGGGGTCACATTCACATGGGAGCCAAACAGTTCCTAAAACAGGCTGATATAGCAGAATGTCAGTCACCCAGGGCAGTGTGAGAATCCAGACACAGCAGCTCATTCGGAAACATTTTCCCAGAGTAGGGGGATGTGAGCCAAGACAGGAAGGGCTGGAAAGGAGATTGTCCCAGGCAGAAACCAGGGGCGGGGGGCGGGGTGGGGGGGTGGAAACAGCCATGCCGGTGTGGGGGAGAGCATGCAGTTCAGAGCTGCTGGAACTGCAAGTGTGATTTGGGTTTGCGGAGGTGGGCAGGGCCAGGCCATGAAAGGGCCTTCGATGCTGGGTCCAGGGTCTAGGTTCTGTCCCTGGGGTACTGGGGAGCCATGGGAGCAGGAGAGGGGCAGGTCAGCTCTGGGGCCCTGTGGGGATGCATAGGAGGGGAAAGTCTGGAGACCGGGAGGCTTGGGAGGATGGGATGAGGGTCCAGGAGGAAAGGATGGGGCCTGGCCCAGAGATGTAGGGAAGGAGAGGAGTGGACAGGATAAAGTCGTAGGGCAAAGAGAAACCAGGTTAGGGACTTGACAGGAAGAGTGGAAGGGAAGCAAGGAGGGAGTGACCCCCACCCCCAGCCGCTCTTTGATCTCTGCTGCCCACTCCTCGCCCCCCCCCTTCCCCAGCCCACACCTCCAATCCATAAAACAGGTCTGAGCGGGAGCTGCTCTGGTGGAAGCAGGGGTGGGCAAACAGGTTCTGGGAACCCAGAGCGGCCTGGGGCACAGGTGGGGCGGGGTGGCTGGTCTGAGGAGGCTATGCCCATTTGTCCTTCCAGGAGCTCTCAGAGCCTTCGAGCCTTTGTCAGCCCCTCCCAGGGATGGAGGCAGACTTTTAGTTTCTCCACCACCTGCAGAGCGACCGGGGTGGCCCATGGACGTTCCAGAGGGCCAGGCAGGTGGCCCTGCTGCAAAAAGTAGGTGGCTATCCCCTTTTTATCCCCATGGGAGGATGAGGAGGGAAGCAGTTGGGGAGTGGGTGCCACGTTGTGCCTCAGGGACTTGAGAGAGGTGGCTTGGGGTGTCTGAGCCTCCACCTTGGTGCAGGGTTGGAGTGGGAGAGTTAGCTGTCATTGAAGGGCCCGCTGTGTGCCCACCTGTGTGGACACCACATCTTGTCTGCTCTGCGGAAGCTGGAGCAGAAACCTTTGCACTCGCTATATGTACCCTCTGCGAAGGGCACCCTTCCCTAAGGCTTTCCCCTCACTTCATTCAGATCTCTCCTTCCTTTGAAAAGCTTTCTTTCACATTCACTCCCCTCTCCTGCTTCTCCTCAGAGCACGGACAGACATCTGTTTGTCTGTTTTTTTCTCTCTCTCCCACTAGAACATACTTTCCGTGAGGTGAGAGTCTGTTGTATTCACTCTGGTTCCTGGTCCATAGAGCAGTGCTGCCCAACTTGTGAGCCATAATTGTGATTTTAAATTGTTAGTAGCCACATTTCTAAATTTTTAAAAAAGATTTATAGCCTTATTTGAAAGAGAAAGTGGAGGGGAGGGGCAGAGGGAGAGGAAGAATCTCAAGCGGATTCCCTGCTGAGCATGGAGCACAATGTGGGTCTCTATTCCATGACTCTGAGATCATGACCCGAGCTGAAATCCAGGAGCTGGTCGCCCCACTGACTGAGCCACCCAGGAGCCCCTAGTAGCCACATTTTAAAAAAATATTTATTTATTTGACAGAGAGAGAGAGAGAGTGCGCAGTAGGCAGAGCAGCAGGCAAAGGGAAAGGGAGACGGAGAAGCAGGCTCTCTGTTGAGTGGGGAGCCAGATGTGGGGCTCGATCCCAGGACCCTGAGATCATGACCTGAGCCAAAGGCAGACGCCTAACTGACTGAGCCACCCAGAAGCCCCTTGTAGCCACATTTAAAAGAAAAAGAAACAGGCAAAATGAACAAGAATAATTTTATTCAACCTAATATATCCAAAGTGGTATCCTTTCAGCATGTAATTAATATAAAAATGTATTGGAGATATTCCTTTGTTTTTTCATACCAGGGCTTCAAGATATGGTGTGTAGTTTATACTAACAGGGTGACTTAAGTCTCACCACAGTTCAAGCACTCAAGAACAGTGTGTGGCACGTGCCTGCCCTGTTTGGTTAGTGCTGCCCTAGAACCATGTATGACTCCAAGGAGCTCAGTTATGGTCCTTGATTGTTTGGATGGATGTACACCCAAATGGTGTGAAAGCCAGCTTCAGAAGTAAGAGGAAGCGGGCAGCCCGGGTGGCTCAGCGGTTTAGCGCCACCTTCAGGGCATGATCCTGGAGACCCAGGATCAAGTCCCATGTCGGGCTCCCTGCATGGAGCCTGCTTCTCCCTCTGCCTGTGTCTCTGCCTCTCTCTTTCTCTCTGTGTCTCTCATGAATAAATAAATAAAATCTTTAAAAAAAAAAAAAGAAGTAAGAGGAAGGGAGACACTGGGTGGTCCTCTCTAAAATTCACCTGCTAAGTGGGAGAGCTTATTGTGATGGGGGAAGAGGCTCCCACCCTAGGGGAGAGACAGGACTGCTTTCTTTGAGGCTCCCAGGGTCCAGCAGCAGGGCTTGCATCTTTTCTCCAGGCTACGGGCCTGGACTCTGGCCTCAGGAGGCTTTCCAGAGGGGAAGGTAGGAGGGAGACACCTGGGTGCAGGGACCAAGGGCAGGTGGACCAAGAGACTTGCCACAGCAGCTTCATGGACACCAGCAGAGGGCGTGCAGCCACCAAGGATCCCGTGGGCCAGGGCCAAGCCAACTGGGGAGGCTTCTGAAGGAAAGGGAAGGACACACCCGGGAGAAATGGAGACAGACCCAGGGAGGGAGGGGGCAGAGATGCTGAGACTGTCAGGCAAGGAGAGAGAAGGCTCGGGGAACAGAGAGTCACCGAGATAATGGGAAAAGAAGCCCAGAGACAGAGAAAACAGAGAGGCAGGGCACCGGAAAGAGAGAGATGGGGAGGAAGATGGAGAGAAGGAGCCAGAGAGAAAACTAGAGAAAGGCAGAGACAGAGAGAGATAGAGACACTGAGGACGGAAACAAAGAAAAGAGAACAGGAGAAGCAGTGACATGTTCCTGGGGGACCCCAGGGAGGGACTGAAGACCCGTATGGATCCCCTGAGCCAGACAGTCCCCGGTTGACTCTGGCTCCACTCTCCCTAGCTGGGCAGCCCCAGGGAGTGACCTCTCAGGCTGTGATTCTCACTGGGCCTCAGGGTGCTCCTTGGTTACCTGGGGAGCACAATGAGAGGAGCAAACAGGAGAGTTCAGGTAAAGCTCCAGCAGGGGCCCTGGTGTCCCCCAACTGTGGGTTCCTTCCCCCTTTTCCTAAGAGCATGGGTTCAAACCTGAAGGGGCTGAATTTTAGCTCTCTACAAAGAATCCCCTGAGACTAAAAAGAATTAGAGCAATCATGGACACCTGGTTGGCTCAGTCGGTAGAGCATGCGAGTCTTGATTTCAGGGCTGTGAGTTCAAGTTTCACATTGGGGGGCAGGGAGCATACTTAAAAAAAAAAAGAAGAAGAAGAAGAAGAAGGATTTGTATGTTGAACAGGTGACCTGGGGCAAATTCCTAACTTCTCTGTGCGAGTCTCCTCCTCTGTAAAATGGGGCTAATGATAACAGCCACCAGGGTCCATACAAAACCCCCAGAAGAGGAAAGGCATCCACTAACTGCTAAATAAATGTTCAGTTCTGTTATTTAGCCTCTACCACATGCCAGACCTTCAGCCCAGGGCCTTTCTAGATTTTTTTTTTTAAGAATTTTATTTATTTATTTGACAGGGAGCGAGCACAAACGGAACATGGCAGGCAGAGGGAGAGGGAGAAGCAGATTCCCCTCTAAGCAGAGAGCTTGATGAGGTCTGGATTCCAGGATCCGGGGAATCATGACCTGAGCTGAAGGCAGACACTTCACTGATGGAGCCGCCCAGGCTCCCCAGCCTTTCTAGATTTTACCTCACTTCCTCTCTGGGAGGGAGGAAACAGCCCCATTTTCCAGAGGAAGAAACTGAGGCTCGGAGAGTCTATGCTCCTTACTAGGGTTGCCTCTTGGGTCTGTCAGACTGCTGCCCATGCGAGACCTGCTGCCATACCCGGTTGTTCAAGGGCAGGACAGGGAACCTTGAAAGTCACCTCTAGTTCCAAAGACGCAGAGTCCAGTAACTCCTGGGGTGGAGGATCTCCTCCTGTATCTTGGAGCATTTATTGAGTGCTTACTATATGCCGGTACAATAGATACAGAGATGAACAAACAGTCCTGGGGACATGCACATTGTGTATCTCTGTTGGGAGGGCTGTTCCCATACACAAACCTACTGCTCCCAGTCCTGGTAAGGGAGGGAGGGGGATCAATACCCACTCATTTTACTGGTGGGGAAACTGAGGCTCCAAAGGGAGAATTGACCTGCACACAGTTGCGTAGCTGGGCTCTGAGCTCCTAACCACTCCCTGACTGCCTACCCTGCCTAGATCATTCACCCCTCTCATCTCAGGCCCGGGCTGTGGGCACCAATGACGCCAGCCTCGCCTGGGGATTCAGGTAGGAGAGAGACCCGGCCCCCTAGACAGGAGATGCAGCCGGCAGAATTGATCCAGGCTGCCCACGCCTTATTGGATTGTTCCTGGCTCCTGGGCTCCCCTTCACCCTCAGCTCCTCCCGGAATCCTCTCTTTGCCCTCCTCCGCCCCTAGCCCCCTCTGAGCAGAGCCTGGGCGGCAGGAGAAGAGAGGAGGAAAGGGCAATCTCAGAGCTTTTGTCATTCTGGGTTCCCAAGTGGCTTGGACACAAAGGATTAGACAGCAGGGGGCACCTCCTGGCCTGAAAGATGGGACCCGCATCCCCAGGGTGGGGAGCTAGGAGGCCACTCAAAGACCCTTACATTGCTGTCCCCACTAGCCCCAACTCCAGGTAGTTGGAGTTCCTTCCCTGCTGCAGGAGCACAGAACCTAAAGCCATTTCTCTCCTGCCTTCTCATGGGTGGGCAATTCCTCTTGTCTCCCCAGTGTACCTCTGGGACCAGCTGGAGGAGGGGAGCCTGGGGACGCTGCTGAGCTTGGAGGAGCAAATACTCAACTCTATGTTCGAAGCTTGTGACACCCAAAGGACAGGTTGGGAGGCTGCAAGGGGGGGCCAGGCAGCCCTGGGCCTGTAGACACACAGAATAATAAGGGATTGGGGGCAGCTGGAAACTGGGGAGCCTTAGAGAGAGGGATGGGCTAGGAACCTTTCTTGGGGGGCCTGCAGGATGAGCTGGGTGATTGTGCGAAGCTTTGGGAAGGAAGTAGGGGAAAGGGATGGAGGCCATTCAGGGCAAGGACATTAATGGAATAGGGCCTGGGGAGAGGGAGAGAGGGCAGCCCCCTTAAGCCTGATAGGGCACAGCAGGTCCTCTCTGGTCTACCTTGTGAGTGAGGATGGCTGGGCTCCCATTTCCAGGTGAAAAGGTTGACTCAGAGGAGAGGAAAGACTTGCCCAAAATGTCTCTGTTAAGCCATGGTGCTGGGGGGATTGTGGGGGGGGGCTCCAGCCCAGCCACTGGTGTCCTACTTTCAAGCTATCACCTGTCCCTACCCCCCACCTGCCCCAGAATCCCTCACATCATGGTCTGTCCCCAGGCATTGTGGCTGTGACCCATGTGCTAGCCTACCTGGAGGCTGTGACAGGCCGTGGCCCCCAGGATACACGCCTCCGAACACTGGCCTGCAACCTGGACCCCAATGGGGAGGGTCCTCAGGCCACTGTGGACTTGGACACCTTCCTTGCCGTCATGCGAGACTGGATCGCTGCCTGTCAGTTGGATGGGTAGGTCTCTGCACCTCTAGCCCTCCCCACCCCCGGAAGTCCTTCCTAAGATCTAACCTCATACCTGCTTACTGCAGCCAGCACCCTTTGGGCAAAGAGGCCTACTGTAGTTTGAAGGAGACTGAGAAGGAGAGAAAAGTGAAGAGATGGGGTTGGGAGGATGGGGTGGAGGGTCTGAAGACAAAGTTCCTGCGATGGGGGGAGGCAGAAATAAAAGGGACTGGAAGGGGGAGGAATGAGGGTGCTGGGGGGCCGGCAGAGGCCTCTCCCCACCCCTTCTCCAAACCCAGTCCTTGCCCTCTTCTGTTCTTCCATCTGGCCCTGGGTTCCTGCCATCTGGCCTTACCTTCCTCCCCATGGTGGGGCTCTCAATGCTCTTGCTCTCACCTGACTCGGCCCCTCCTGCCACCAGCAACCCTCCCTGCGAAGCGAGGCCAAGCAGGATTGGGGGTGGCTGCAGGGGGCTCTAAGCCTCATCCCTTTGATACAGGGGATTAGAGCTGGAAGAGGAGACAGCCTTTGAGGGGGCCCTGACCTCCCAGCAACCGCCATCTGGTGAGACTACCATATATAGAATAAAGCAGGCAGGCCCAGGGTCAGACAGTGGGGGGACTTCCCACCAGGGGACAGAGCCAGGGGCATGGGGTGGGACCCCTGGAACATTTGCTCTAGTCTGGAGCTGTGAGTTTGGCCTTCCAGGCATCTCTATGGCTGCCTCCCCCACCGTCCCTGAGCTTTGGGTTTTTTTTTTCTTCAGGGCTGGTTCCAAGTCCTCCTCCTAACTGCACCCCTGTCATAGAGGCCAGGGAGCCCCGGCCCACCTGTCCTTGTCAGCATAATGGGCTCCTGTCTACTCTCTAGTCTTTGATCCCACAGGCCTACCTGCCCTCCAGGGTCTTTCGCTTCTGCGATTCTCCCTAAAACTTCCCACAGCTGGGGAAGCCCCACCTAGGGAAGCCCTGGGATGCCCCAGGCTAAGGTCCCTGGCTGTCCAGGCTCACTCACAGGACTGCCTGTCTTTCCTGGAGAAATCTGACCATCTGATTGAGTCACTTGCCCTGCTATTTGGTTAGTTGAGCTGTTCCCAATTTTATCCCTAGGGCCTCACATGTAGCAGGTGCTCCATAGAAAAAGCTCTCCCCTTATACCTTACAAAAACAAAACAAAAGCAAATCTACATGTACAGTTTTCTTGACATTCCCTTGAACCTCTTCCTTTTGGGCTTGGGGGGCCATGGGAGGGGCAGGTAAACTCCGGTTGAGATAACACCCCTCCCAAGTAGGGGGAAGGTCAGGATGTGAAGGCTGGGGAGGAGGTTGTGGGTCCAGGAGGAGAAGGAGAAACCTGAGCCAAGAGAGTGGAGCAGAGTCAGGGAGGAGGGGTCAGGGCCTGGACTCCAATGGACTGTGGGGATGAGGAGGAGCGAGGGAGGGAGGACAGCCCTGTGGCTGGGTGGCTGGGTGGCTGGGTGGGAGGGAAACCAGGAAGAGGAACAGGTTTCAGGGCAGTTGAGGGGCTGCCACCGCCCATGTCAGGTGTGGTGAATCCAGGGCTATGAGAAAGATCCAGCTTGAGCTCAGGGTACCAATGAACAAGAGGCCTTTCAGATAGTGGATGTAACCATAGCCCCAGGGGCAGATGAGATGACCCAGGGCAAATGTAAGGGTGAGGCTAGTGGAGGCCAAGGCCGCAACCTGGGGGGGCGCCAAGGCCGCAACCTGGGGGGGCCCCACCGCCTAAGGTCACCAGGAGCCTACCACCCTCTGTCTGTCTCCCTCCAGGATGCCCAGAAGCCGAGGAACCAGCCAACTTGGAGAGCTTCGGAGGCGAAGACCCCAGACCTGAGATGTACCAATGCCCCCCCACCTCCCTTCCCCACTGCCCACGCCCTCCAGCCTCCACCCTTAGAGCTTGGGGTCCTTGCGGAGTGGGTGAGGGATGGGATGGGCCATGCTCCCAGAGAGCGGGGCAGTCTCTCTATTGTTTCTCTTTCTCCAGAAGAGCCTCATCTCCCCACTGCAGCCACCCCCTACCCCGCCTGGGAAGGTGGAGGGTTGTGGCCTGTGACCAGCCCTTCCCTGACCTCAGGCCCGCCACAGCTGACCTGCTGAGCAGCCTGGAGGACCTGGAGCTCAGCAACCGCAGGCTGGCTGGGGAGAACGCCAAGCTCCAGCGCAGTGTGGAGACAGCTGAAGAGGGAGCCACACGCCTGGGCGAGGAGATCACAGCCCTGCGCAGGCAACTTCGCAGGTGGGCCAGGGGCCTGTGTCCCTCTTACCGCAGCCCTACTCAGCTCGCTTTCCATGTGTTCTCCCTGCACTTCCTGCCCTGTCTGTGACCCCACACTGTCCCTTTCTGCACTTCCTCTTTCTGTCCCACCCCCTTAGTCTTTTAGGTAGAAACTGGGTCTCTGTCCCCTGCACCAAATTCCTCCCCTCCTTTCCCTCTGGATCTCTGTACCCAACCCCTAGGTCTCTGTCTAGGATTTTCTCTGTTACTTCCCGCTTTCTTGAGTGGAGCTATCTCTACGGTTTCCCTCTCATGTGGCCTACCTGCCCCACCCCCACTCAGTACCCAGCAGGCTCTGCAGTGTGCCAAGGCTGTGAATGAGGAGCTGGAGGACCTGAAGACTCTGGCCAAGAACCTGGAGGAACAGAATCGCAGGCTCCTGGCCCAGGCCCGGCAGACGGTGGGTTCTGGGCAAGGGGCACAAAGCTGCTCTCTTCCTTCCCCCTTTCTTGGAGTCTGAGCAACAGAGCCTGACCATGGAATAGAAGTTACCCTGGCTTCCTCTCTGACTCCAGATCCTGTTTGCCCAAGACTTAGGGTCCAGATCTATTTGCCACTCCTCTCATGACAGGGGGGACAGCAGGAGCCATCAGGGCTCCCAGACTCATCCTCCCAGCCTTGCTCCTCAATAACCCAGATCCAAGATGTATTCCCAGGTGTGGGAGAAGGCCAATATGGAGGCAAGGAGGCCCCAAAAGAAGCCTTTGTCCTCTCTCTGGGGTTGTTGTTCAGGAAAAAGAGCAGCAGCATCTGGTGGCCGAGATGGAGACTCTGCAGGAGGAGGTGAGCTGAGGCCTAGTGCCCATCCCCACCCATTCCCCAAGCCTCAGGACCTTCCCACTCTACCCCTGCTACCCTCAAACACCCCAGGGAGCCTACACCCAAACACCCTGATGGTCTGTAAAGGGAGATCCCAGAATCCCAATAACATACAAATGTCTCTGAGGGTCTTATCACTGCGTGTAAGTATGGCCCCGGTTCAAAAGAGTGAGGACCATGGGGCAGACTGCCTGAGTTCACGCTGGGGCTGCTTACATAAGCATGGGCCAGTACATCCACTCCCTGTACCTCAGTGTCCTCACCTATAGCAGTGGGCAAAATAACAGAACCTCCCCCATTGGGCTGCCTGAGATTTGAACAAGAGGAAGCATGAGGCAGGATGAATGGGAAGTGCTCACTGAAAGTTAACCAGTGTTGTTCATATATTAGCATTTTTTTAATGGTGGAAATTTACACAGGCCTTGAAATCAACCCTGAGTTCACATCCCATCTCTGCCACTTATAAGACAGCTTAATATCAGGCATGGGTCCTCCCTCCCTCTGGAGCCTTTGTTTTATCCTCTAAGAATGCTAGGAGGCTGTTTGGTGGGGTTGTTATAGAAATAAATGCCTGCGTTCAACCCCAGGGCCTAGCACGTGTTGTCTGAAATGGCTCAGTTCAGCCGCATGTCTGATTCAAGCCCCATCCCATCCAAGAAAGAAATATCATCTCAGTAAATCTGGGTCCACCTAGGCCTTTTTAAGTGGAACTGAAACTCCTCAATTGATGAAACTCATCACTGGCCCCCTGCAAGGTGGCATCTAAGTGTTCCAGGGATGGCAGTCCTCGCTCAATGTCTGTTCTCTCTGCTGGTCACAAGATTGATGTTGATCATCCCATCTGGTCTTCAGCCTTAGTCACCACCACACGTTGGCATCCACTGGGAGGCTGACATTGCCTCTGGTCTCTGGACATACAGTCCTCACTGCATCTGCTGGTGGTGGCCCTTGAATCCCCAACACACGAGGGCCCCTAAGGCTCTCCCTCAGCCACTTCCACACCTTCCAGGGCCACAGAGGAGGCTTGGCTGCTTTCCTGAGACTCTTTGTGGCCACAAGTGGCCTCTGCCTCCACTCCTCACACAGCCACCTCCAGTCTGTTACTCCCGGGCCTTCCTGTTTCTGAGGGCTGAGCTGAGAATTGCCACCCCCCCCCCCTTGGATTCCCAGACATCCCAGGGGTTGCATGGTTCAACTACACCCTTCCTCTCTACCCCTAGCAGCTAACCTGGGGCTTGGGGCTGATTCAGGGCCTGCTTTCCCTCAACTGCTCTCTTCTTTGACCCTCCCACAGCCTTCACTGCACTAAGGATCTCTGCCCAGTCCAGGCAGTGATACTGATTCTGTCTGATGTCCCCAAATCTCTTTGTCCTACATCTGTATTATAGCTTTTATTTTTTTTTTTTTTTTTTGTATTATAGCTTTTACATTTAAATCCCAAACTTTTCCACTGTTGTTCTCTGACTCTTATGTGAAAATTCTGACCTCTGGACGATAGGAATCTCACCATGGGATGGCTGTTATAGTGTGAGGCATGGAGTGCAGACAGGATGAGACTATATTCTTCAAGAACATCTCTTTTTAAGAACAAAGAGAAATTTTTCCCTAAAGCCCCAAGGCAGAACCTCCCCCCTTATATCTTATTGCCAAAGTGACATCATATGATTATAGCCAAACCGCTCTCTGGCATGGGTAATCCAACCTCGAATGGGCCAGAATCCTTTCAGCTCCAAGGAGAGGACCAAAGAATTGGTGGCTTCAATCCGAAGGACGCTCATTTCCTTAACAAGAGGCTTTAAAGGTCTCTGGGTTGATTTGGTGACTCAGGCTTGTTCCTCAGCCTGTGGCCTCGTGATCACAGATGGCTGCAGCACCTCCACCTTCGTGGTCTCATTCAAAGCAGGACAAAGAGGGGAAAGGGGGTCCAGTTAATGCTCCTCCCAACACCTCTTTTTTTTGTCAGAAGGAAAAGGTTTTCCAGGAACACCCCCACTATACCCATCACCCCAGCATACCTCTCTTCCATCGCACTGGCAGGAACTGGATGACAGGACACCCCAAGCTGCAAGGGAGGCTGGGAGAATACCTGACCTTCCTCAGCCTCTGGAATGGGAGATGAAAAAGGAAGAAGGGACATGAATGGCCACTGGGTTAGCTACCCAGCCAGTTCTCCTGAATCTGCTGCAAGTTCCCTCTTATTCACCCCCCAGGGTGGGGCTAGGACCTGCCTGCCCACGTGGAGGGTAGACCCCCAACAAAAGCAGAAGAAGGAATAAGCAGGGTGTATGGCAGCCAGCAGTCTCTGCCGCTTCCCAGCCCAGAAGGCCAGCTGCCAGGTCAAGTGCCTTGAGCAGCGCCTGGGACATCCTAGGCGCTCGATAAACCAGAGCTATTCTTGGTTGCCTCCTCCCCACAGCAGCCTACAGAGCATCTATAGATTGAGTTCTCAAGTTACAGTCAAATAATGCTGGAATAAGGGACACTCAGACACTCGGCTTTCCTATGGAGAATCTACAGAGTAGGGCTCGGATTACTGCAGAAGAAGGCAGGAGAGGCTGAGTAACCAGGTTCCCTGCAGGGTGGCCCAGGATCCAGCCTCCAAATCCCTGCCAGGTGGACAGATGTTGACACAGCATTCCTGGCCTGTCCTTCCTCTGCCCTTCACCTGGCAGCGCAGGCCCGCTGAGACCAAGAGGGAGGGATGGCTGATGGAGGACTTGGAGCCCAGCCAGCTGAGAAAAGGGAGGAACTGGCCTTGGTGTCCCCAGGGGGACTGGGAGGAGGGGTGTGGTGAGGAAAGTCCAGAGCCTCTCTGCCCTGAAATGCTTTTGCCCGTGGCTACTTCACATCAAATCAGGGCAAGTTGCTAAGTTTCTGGTCCCTAGAAACTCTAGTAGACTGGATTTGGGGCCATTTTATTGTTAGATCCCATTTCCTTCTTTTCTGGGATAATTCTCACCCTGGAGGACTCAAGGTGCCCCCGACCTGCCTCTTGAGGAAGTCCCTCATCCAGGCTTCCACAGGGCCCAGGCCCTAGGCCTCATCAGAGTCTACCTTCGGCATTGTTATATCTGCTTCTGTACCTGTCTCCACCTCTAGCAATGAGCTCCCTGAGGCCAGAGATGAAACTGGTTCCCTACTCTCACCCAGGGTGCGTCTGGCTCAGAGTCTGGTTGTTAGAAATGAAACCTTTAGAGTCAGATCTGGGTTTGAGTCCATTCACCATGTGACTTTGGCCAAGTTTCTCAGCCTCTCCAATCCTCAATTTCCTTTGTAAAATTAAGAGGTGGGGGAGGGGTGATGCCAATAAAAACATTAACAGTTGGGACAACCAGACATTACATTCTTCCCGAATGGTGCAATATGACGTGTACAGCACCCGTGAAATCTTCCTGCCAAAAGATTGAACGGGAGCCTGGTCAGGGCCCTGGAGCTACCCACTTCTGCAGAGGAAGTAAAGAGGTGGGAGGAATGTGGTGAGCATCCAGCACAGAGAATGAGAACTCAGGAAGCCAAATCCTAATGCACCAACTCCACAGGACAAATAACCTGATTTCCTAAACAAAAGAAGGGCCCCCAAAATGTCGGGGAGGTGAGCAACCACTGTCAGAGGAAAAGAACTGAGACATTTCAGCCAAAAACCACAGCAGACCTTGTTTGGATCCTCATGTAAAAGACTCAATGTGAAAAGATCTTGTGAGACAACCAAAATGAAAAAAAAAAAAAAAACACAAATTCTATATGCGATAGTAAGGAATTATTACTTTTGTTAAGAGTGATAGTTGGTATTGTGAGTTTGGTAAAGTAAAAAATTCCTTAAGCAGGAAATTAAAATGCCGAGAGTCGTTCCAGATAGAAATAATAGAATACCTGGCATTTGCTTTAGAATCATCTGTGAAACGAAACAAGACAAAAAACCTTGGAGGAGGGCAGCCCAGGTGGCTCAGCAGTTTAGCGCTGCCTTTGGCCCAGGGTGTGATCCTGGAGACCCAGGATCGAGTCCCACGTCGGGCTCCCTGCATGGAGCCTGCTTCTCCCTCTGCCTGTGTCTTGTCTCTGCCTCTCTCTATCTCTCTCTCTCTCTCTCCCCCTGTGTCTCTCATGAATAAATAAATATTTAAAAAAAACAAACAAACAAAAAAAACAAAACAAAAAAAAAAAAAAAAACAAACCTTGGAGGATAGGGAAGAAACCAGGGAAATGTAAATAATTACTGAAGTTGGCTGATGAGTAGTGGGAGTCCATTATACTGGTATTTTTACTCATGTGTGTGTGAAAAACATGAAGTTTTGAAAATATCTTAAAAACATGTATTTTACATTTCCTGAACATCGTTCCATAAGTGCAGGGTGCTATTCTGAATGCTTTGTGCTTAGTAGCGTGTGTTTGCATGAATTACCACCTGTATGACTTGGGGGGTGGGGAAGCAGGCGGTGGGCTAGGGGTGGAGGTTGCTCAACCTGTCTTTACCTTCACAATACTGCAGAAGAAATGAGGTAACACTTGCAAGGTGTTCAGGACAGGCTAGCAGATACTGTTACCAGCCCTGTGAAGTACATTTGTGTACCCAATGATGCACAGAGAAATCAAACTGGGACCTCATAGGATGGGTGGAGGGGTTAAATGAACCCAAACCTATAAAGTGCCCGAGGCCTGTCATGGCATGTCAGCGGTTGAGAAAATGCCAGCTGTGGGTACTAATATTCCCATTGGCTGAAGTGGACTTGACCGGTCTTTTCCTTCTTCCAGAACGGGAAGCTGCTGGCTGAACGGGATGGAGTCAAAAGGAGGAGTGAGGAGCTGGCCACAGAGAAGGAAGCTTTGAAGGTGCCACCCCTCCCTGGTGGCCATTTTATCAGTTTCAGCCCCTCTGGCCTCGTGAAAGCCGGGGCCTTCATCCAGCCATCAGGCTCCCAGGGCTCTGGGCAGCTCAGCTGCAATCCCTCTTGGGATAGCTCATGTCCAGAGACATCGTGGGAGGTTGAGAGGGGCTTGGGAGAGTTGGGTGGGCTGGGAAGGGCAGCAGCACTAGCTGAGGCCAGTCCCAGGAGGCTGGACAGATGGACAGGCTCCTTCCTTGGCAGTGGCAGCTCTGTGAGTGTGAACGCCTCATTTGCCAACGAGATGCTGTCCTCTCCGAGGTGAGAGGCCCCAGGGGGTGGTGAAGGACATTTACCTCCCATGTGCTCCCGGCTATCCCCTGCCCCTGCCCCAAGGTCTGGAAAGGGAAGTCCTGCCTGGGTCTCATCCCCTGGATAAGCAGCCTGGAGGGGTCAGAGGGTTCCCTGCACCCAGGGTGGCAAGTATGTCCCTGCAGGATTTAGAAACCTGGCGCTCTTCCCCCTGGCCCAAGCTCTTCCCTCAGACTCACCCTGCCAGTCTCCCCTAGCCCTGCCTCAGCATCTTTGCGGGGCTGGGCCCAGTCTCAGGGGGCTTTGGGCTTCTCCAGCGCACTCACCACGCTGAGGGTCTGGCCAAGACGTTGGAGGAGTACAGAACAACCACCCAGGTACCCGACTGCCTTCCTGCCCACCTGTGGCCCCCTGCCTGGCCCCACTCTTCTGCCATCTCTGTGATTTTCTGCCTCCTCTTGCCCCTGTCTCTCTTTTTCTGGAGTTGTGTGTGTCTCTCTCTCTACCTTTTCACTTGCCCTTTGTTTCCTTCCTCTCTCTCCCACCCTGCGTAACTCCATCTCGGGTCCAGTTTCATTCTCTGGGAGGGTCTTGTCACCACTGCATCTCCCCTGCTTATCTTTCTGTGTGCCTGCCTTTCTTTGATCTAATCTGTCTTTAGGGATAACTCTCCCCTCTGTGGGTTCTGAGGGTTCTGAGTCTCTTACTCCTCATGAGTCTTTTACCTCTCCGTGAATCTGTGGCCATGTATCCTGTTTTTAATCTTCCTGGCTGGTGGGCTACCCTCTGGGTTCCTGCTGCTCTCTAGCTCTCTTTGGCTTCCTGAGTTTCTGTCACTGCTCTCTTCCCCTTGTCCCTGGGCAAGACGCTTCTGGAGGAGCCCAGGGAAATCAGGGGAGTGGAACTGACTGTCAGAGGAGCCCAAGGCTGGGAGATGGAGAAGAACAGAGGGGCAGGGGTCCCCCACTCCCTCCTTTGCAGGAACTGAGGCTGGAAATCTCACACCTGGAAGAGAAGCTGAGTCAGACCCAGGAGGGGCCAGACGAGTGAGTGGAACATAAGGGGTAGAGGAGGTAGGAGGGGAGCCCCAAGGCCGGGAACCCTGACCTCCAGCCCCAAGGTGGGCAAAGTAGCCACCCCAGAGGGGGTGTACTGATGGGTAGTGGGCAGGCACAAAGAGAGCCTTCCCCTCTTGACCATGTGCCCAGGCTATCAGAAGGGGCCCAAGTGAGAAGAGTGGGCTGGACCAGGCTGCTGCCCCCATCGCTGGGTGTAGAGATTGAGGCCATTCAGCAGGTGGGCCTGGCTCCTGGGGAGCACCCCAACCCATTGCCAGCCCCGGCTCTAACCCAGCCCTGATTCTCACCGTACCCCATCCTCCCCCAACGAGGACCATCTCAATCCTTCACCTACATCATCCCCACCCCCATCCTTGGTCCTGCTGCCAAACCCTTCCCAGGCCCTGCCTCTACCCACTTCCCAGCCCAGCCTCACACCAGCCCCTTGTCTCCTCCCACCCCATGCCTCAATGCCTCAGCCCATCTCCATCCCCATCTCTCACCCGACTTTTGCCTTCACCTGGCCCTCCCTGGCCTTAGAAAGGACTTCTCCTCTCCCAGAAACAAGAAGTGGCAGCCGCTGCTCTCTCAAGCCCTCTGTGTGGAGTGTGGCAGTGGGAGGAGGTTGCCATTGAGATGGATGAGGAAGCTGAGTTTCCCTCTAAAGCCCCAACTGGGGCACAGGTGAGCATGGGAAGGGCTCAGAGACCACTGGAGTCCAGGAGCTGGGAAGGGGGCCTGGGACTCCATGTGCTAGGAGCTCGTTGCCCATCCCATGGGCACATCTTCTGGACACAGAGCCCAGGCCAGCCAGGAGACCATCCTTGCCCTCTAGGGACTGGCCCATGAGGGTAGGAGACAGGAGCAAACAAAGCAAACCCAGACTGCATGGTGGTAATTTTGTAGTTGAGAAAATGGTATCAGGAAGCACTGCATTTACAATGGTTCTGCAGCGGGAAGGTAAAAAGTGCATCCTTCTGACAAATGCCGTAAAAATACAGTAAGCTTTTACTTTTTGGATCTGAGGCACTTTTAAGAACAGCTTAGCCAGCCCACTGTGAAATCTGGAACTCAACCATAGTGGTTGTTTTAGGACTTCTGTAATTACCTGAGCAATATTTCAACATCCTTTGAAACAACTGAGACAATTCATCTTCATTGTCCACAAGAGAAAAGTGAGATTTTAATCTATCAGCACCAAAAGTCTCTGTCTCCCTTTTTTTTTTAAAGAAAATATTGCTAACAGCTCTGTAACTGCATTGTCTTGAAAATAACAATGCTTCAGAATTATACTATTTCCTGTTCTTAAAGGAGAAACTCATTCCTTTGCTACTTTCTCCCTGGGTTGAGAGAAGCTTCTGTGCTTCCCTTCAACACTAGTGCTGTCTGATTTTTTTTAAGTTATTTATTTATTTGAGAGAGAGAAAGGGAGGGAGTGTGAGTGTGCGGAGGGGCAGAGCAAGAGGGAGAGAGAGAGTCTCAAGCAGACTCCACACTGAGAACGGAACCAACAGGGGGCTTTATCCCAGGACTCTGAGATCATGACCTGAGCCAAAACAAAGAGTGGGATGCTTCGCTGATTGAGCCACCCAGGTGCCCCTGATTTGTCATTTACCTCCCCTGATATCTCTGCGAGGTAGGCATCCTCATCCCTCATCCTGTTACCTATGGGAAGCTGAGGCTCAGAGAGGTCACCTGTCTCCAGCCACACAGCCTGTGGGTGGCAGTCACATTCCTCAGAGGAGGTATAAATCAGAGTGAATTCTGCTGTGAGCTCTCAGACGTGCCATCTAGGGGACTGCTGACCTAGGCCTCTGGGGGTCACCAGCTCTCAGTCCTGGAGCTACTTTGTGGAGCCACTCAGGGCCCAGTGGGGACATGATGCAAAGGGGCCATCCCCATGCAGGGCCATGCATGTGCAGAGGTGGGGGCAGGCCCGGAGGGAGCCCAGCAAAAAGGGGACCTGTGTTGTGTGGGAGACTGGAGAGGGGGTCACAGGAAAACTGTGAGTTTATTTTGGAGAAGAGGGAGAAGTTAAGTGGTGTGAGGAAAGAGAGGCCTTGCTGGCAGCAGAAAGTACAGGCACAAGGATGTGGGGTGTGAAAGCACAGAACATGCTTGGGAAATGGAGTGGTGAATGGCTAGGGAGCGATGAGACCGGATTGTGACAGGAATTCCTTATCAAGCCGCCCAGGGCAGGCGGCTGGGGGTATGGTCAGCTTTGAATGTAGAAAGATCCCCAGGGGGACCGGCTAGAGGCAGGGAGGCCAGGGAGAAGCTGGGGCAAGAGTCCAGAAGATGAAACTTGAGCCAGGCTAGGGCCTTGGGATGGAGTGAGAGGAATATGCAAAGGGAAGTGGACAGGGGAGATGGGGCTCTGGACAAGCAGGCTGGAGGCGCAGGGTGCCCCCAGAGACGCCAATCTTATCTTGCAGCCCAGTAAGATGGGACCCTGAGGGACATCCAGTGGCTGCACAAGCCTCGTTCTTGGTTCTGCTCCTGGGGCGAGGGAGAACCAGCCCCAGGGAGGGAGTCCAACAGGTTCTAGAAGTAGGTGGTGAATTCTTGCAGGTGTCACAGCCCCGGAGACCTAACCTTTCCTTTTCCCACAGAGAAACTTCCAAGGAGAGCCAGCACACCCTCATGGAGGAAGACAGGAGCAATCAATGTGGTAAGAAGTTTGTCCCTTCCAAAGCCGTCCCCCTGCCTTGGGATGACACTACATTCTTTGACAAATTCAAATAGCCTACAAGGGTTGAAAGAGCCCCAGGGGAGTGGCAGGTCATTTACTCCTTCATTCATTCATTCCCTCACACTGAAGTGACCCTCATCCTGTGAACCTGGATGAGCCACCCCCAGCCCTGCCCTCAGTGTCTCCTAGCCTAGAGGGAGACAGACTCTGACCCAGCCGGTTCTGGGAGGACATCTGGCATTTCAGGCCACCTGCAGAGCAGGGGGGCTTCCCGGGGAGATGATGCTTGAATGGGGTCCCGTAGGAGCAGTACTCAGATAGGAAACTCCTAGACAAGAGGACAGTTGGCTAGCTAATGGGACAGCTCAATCACTTTGTCACTGTCACTGAACACACCTCTCCCAAGGCCAGGGACCCCTGGGATGGATGACTGAAACCCAGACTGACCCATGGAGAACCCAGGGAGTCAGGAGACAGTGGAGGACTCTGGACTTGGACACCCTGGGTTCAAAGCAAGCCCCAGCTTGCTTACTTCATGATGGGGGTGGTGTGAGCATTAGTGCCACATAGCCCCAGCCCTGGGATTGTGATGAAGCAGGTGCAGGCCTCTAAGGGGACCTAAACCACTGGATGTCTGGGCCCACCCTCCCCTGGGGCCTGGCCTTGGGGCCTGTGGTTTCCTGTGGTGCCTCCCGCCTGCTGCTGTCCCCCCTTCAGGCTCTCGGCTGTGACAACTAATGAGGCTGCCTGCCACTGGCCTCTAATTGGACTTGTCTGAGAAAGCTGAGATTGGGCAGGAAGGGGGCTCCAGAGCTATGACCTCCCCCTACGTCACCAGGGAAGGGAAGGGAGGGGGGCTGAGTAGCAGTGAGGGTGGGGGCTGGATCCTGAGTTTCCCAGGATCAGGGCAGTGTGACACCGGGAAGCTGGAAGCCAGGGAGGCAAATCCTGTGCCCCCTAAAGGTGGCAGCTAGGGGTGAGAGCTGTGATCTGGAGAGGGGCCGAGAGAGGAGCCCCCTGGAGCGCAAGTTGAAGTCCCAAGGGATGAGACAGCTGTGTGTCTGACTGGGCAGCAGAGGCTGGGGGCTTACCAACCTGGACACCTTTCTGGGTGCTAGTGAAGACACAGCTGTGTTCTGAGGGTGTCAAGGTACTGGCAGCTGGAGGGCTGGATCCCTGAATCCCTTGCTGGATCCCCTACAAAGGTGGTAGCCAATGGTATGACCTCTGGGTCTCTCAGGGGTACTCGATCTGGGCCGCTTGAGGTCTGAGTCCCCAGAGAGGTATTCCAGGGGCTCAGGCAGCTGCAACCCTCAGAGGGGCAGAAGTTGGCAGCTTGCACACCGAAGAGAAATGATTTGTGAGGAGAGATGTTCACAGTTGGCTTCTGGAATCTTGGTCCTAAAAGAAGACTCAATAAACCTGAGACTCACTGAAAAAGACACAAACCTCACCCCCACCCCCGCCCCGCAGGCATAAAGTGGGGGGTGGAGTCCACCCCTGCCCTAGAGTCCCGGAGAACTCTGAGTCTTGTTTGGGAGAGTAATTGAGCAGAAGCCTCAGCTCCTAGCTAGGGCATCAGCTGGAAAACAGCAGAAGAGAAAACCGGTTTGATCAAGAGACCCTCTTACCCTTTGGGGGGTCACACACTCTTTTGCTGAAAATTCCCCTGTGAAATATGCACACTGACCTACACACAGCAGTTTCCTCATGGGAGGACACCTCCAGACCCCATCCATTTAAGAACCCCTGCTTTAAAGGTTCATACAGCTCCACGGTGGGCGAAGGGGAGCCAAGCCAAGCAGTATGACTCTGTTGTCCCCTCAGGTTGCCCAGAAGCGAGAATGAGGAGGAAGTAGAGCCCCAGACCACGGTAAGCAGTCCCCACCCACTCCAGGCCCTTGAGGAGGGTGATGCAGTGACAGCTCCTCCCAGCCCTCACCCACACTCCCACTTCTCTTGAGCAGACAGAAAAATCATTTGGCCAAGAGATAACAAGGCCCTTGCTATAGCTAATGAGAGCGGACAGCGTCGTGGGGGAAGGCCTGCAGGCCAGTGGGCGGCCAGAATGTTCCCAGGGGACCCCCCAAGCGCATACATGGGGCGGCAGCCGCTAAGCCACAGGCCTCACAGACGTGGCTACACCCCCGGAATGCGAAAATGCACACGCACATGCACCCACACACAGGAAGGGGCTGGGCCCTCCCCAGCCAACCCCAGAACTCCCTGGGGCACACACCTGTCATGGCTCTCCCTCCTGGCACCACACACACCAGCAGCTTTGCGCCTCCAAGCAGCAGGGTGAGGTGCAGGTACCAGTCTCATTCTCAGGCTGGGAAAGGGAGTGAAGCTCAGAGAGGAGAGACAGGGAGCCCATAAGTCCTCAGGATGGGAATGTGGGATCCCAGGTATTTGCCGGGCATCCAGGCCGCTTGGAGTCCAAAGCATCCAAGATGGTCTCTCTGAGCAGCCTGACCGCAAAGCCCACCTCCCACTCCCCTCTACGGATACTGGGCCCCACCTCAGTTTCCTCCAAGCTGACTTGACCATGATTTCTCCCTAGTATCAGAGTGGGGGCGGGGAGGGCTAAGGGCCATGTGAAAGCCCCCATGCCCCCCCCCGCACAGAGCAGGCACACAGTAGGTAGGTGGCAGTGGTGAAGGTAGGGGCTGTGATTCAGTAGGGTCCGGTGGTCCTGTGATTCCTTATTATTGCTTTTACTGCCATCATCAGCATCCATGGGACGAAGATGTGGGTGGGAAAGCCTGAGACCAACACAGGGGGTGCCCTTTCAGAGAGACATGGGGGATGAGGTGGCCCCTGGAGGGAATATTTGGGGCTTTCATCTTAAAGCACCTGCAGGTTCTGATGCAGGCAGAGAGCGTGCCCACACTGGACTAGGCCCAGTACAGGGTTAGACTCATGGAGAAGATGGGGTCTCTGCCCCCACGGAGCTTGGATACTTCCAGAATCAGATGCAAATGGAAATAGTAGTATTGAACAGCTCACATAATTATGGAGTGCCCACTGTGTGCCAGGCACAGGGCTCTGCTCTGAGAGCCCTCTGGCTTTTTGGCTTTTACCTGCATTCCCTTCTGCAGACTCCGCTTCAGCCCTGTGAGGAGGGTACTGTCATGGACCCTGTCCAGCAGGTAAGGCAAGTGGGCCATGGAGATGTGGGGTGACCTACGGGGCATACAGCTGGAAGCTGGCAGAACTGAGAACCCAACCCGGCAGGCTGTCTCACTGTGTTCCACCCCTTTCCATGTGGTCACTTCTGTCCTGGTTCAGTGGCCTGAACCAAGGGCCTCTCCCAATCCAAGACCTGAGAGTTCCAAGTTTGTCTCCTTTGTCCCTCCAGGACAGTCTGCCTATCCCTCTGGGGGACCCTCATCCTGGAGACATCCCAGGAAGCCCTCCTGAGAGGTAAACGGGACCTGTGGGGACTGGAAGGGACTTGGAGGCACAGGAAGGGTCCAGCATGACTGCTCTGCTCTCCTTTCTGTCCAGCAGCCCTGCTGAACCAGAGCTGCAGCAAGCCCTGGTGCCTGTGGTAAAAGAGCTGGTCCCAGTCAGGAGGCCAGTCTGGGGCCAGGTCCACGGCCAACTCTGCCTGCCCACCATGTACCACCAGCCTCTCAGGTGCGCCCCAGAACGTCTCCAGAAGGAGAGTGGCAGTCACACGGTGGGGCTCTACACCACCAGCATCCCCTGCACCTTGCTAAACACTGGACTGCCTCCCACCAGGGTCCCTCGGCACCCGCTGATTCCGGTACCCGTCCTGGGCCTGCTGCTGCTGCTCCTGCTCTCCATCCTGCTGCTGGGCCAGTCCCCGCCCCCCACCTGGCCCCACCTCCAGCTCTGCTACCTCCAGCCTCCTCCAGTGTGAGGCGCTCAGAGCAAGGCCTAGGCAGAGAATCCTCGGGGGGCTCTTCCTACTGTTATTACCATTGTTGTGCCACCATGACCTGGGAGGACCCAGGTCCCGGAACCCCAGATACAGTGCTCCAGGACACACACCCCTGTATTGGGTTTTTATGTGAAGTCTTTTGTTTTTTTTTAACATCAGTGACCACAATTCTTAACAATACCAAAACACACCCAATAATGGATTAAATGCTAGGGGCTTATTTTTGAAACCAGCCTGGAGAAGAACTGTGGGTCCACAGCTCTGGATCTCCACAGCCTGGGGGTCAAGGGAGCTGGGATTCTTTATCATCCTCCTGGCCCTTCCTCTTGATCAGGAGGTGGCAGACATAGCTTCATGTGTCACATCTGCAGGAAGAAGGGGACATGTCCCTTTGTTTATAAAGAAAACCAGTAGCCTTCCCAGAGCCAACCGCAGAGCCGTGTTTCTGTCTCATTGGCTGGAAGTGTTTATTGTGACCACTCTTAGCTGCAAGAGAGGCTGGGAGACAGAGCACCTCTTTCCTCTCCTGGCAGAAAGAGGGAGAGATACATGTGGGTCCTGCACACATCACAGATGTCCACTGCAGTGCAAACAGCTGGCAGGAGATGGACCAGTGTGCCATTTGTTCACTCATCACTAACTGCTCATCCATGTGCCACAATTAGACCTTAGAAGATAAAGCTGTAGGGGCATCTGACCTCTGCTCAGGTCATGATCTCGAGGTCCTCGGATGGAACCTCACCTCAGTCTCCCCACTCAGCAGGAAGTCTGTTTGTCCCTCTGCCCCTCCCCCCATGTTTGTGTGCTCTTTCAAATAAAATATTTTAAAAATTCATTAAATTATTTTTTTTAAGGAAAATAAAACCGTAGAAAAATAGGCCCCTCCAATGCCAGCCTGAGGAGCACTGGTTTTCTCCTCAGGATAATGGGAGCTTTGGGAGATTTTATTGCTTGTTTTTTTTTTTTGTTGTTTTTTTTTTTTTTTGGTTGAGTTTTAATTGAGATGTAACAAATATAAATGGACATGCTCGCTTCATTAGCACATGTACTAAAATTAGAACCATACAGTTAAGTGGACACATCTTAGTATCAGGTGCATTAGTTTTTGCATAATGCAAATACCCACAAAACCAAAACTCAGGTCAAGATATAGAATAGTTGCAGCACCACAGAGGCTTCATTCGGAGAGTTTTGAGCAGGGGAGGGTCAGAGTCACCCTATTTAAAACCAGATAGTGATAGAGGTAGCTTCAGGCTCCAGGGGAGCCCAGAAAATGCATTAAACCCGTCCTAGGAGGATAGGAATTTTGTCCCAGTTAGGTGACATCTGCGTGCAGTCTTGAAAGATGAGTGACGTTTGTTACAGTGAGCAGGGACTGAGGAGGGTGTCATGGGCAAAGGTAATAGTGTGTGTGAAGACCAGGTGGTGGGAAAGAGCCTGTGTGTGCAGAGAGCCATAGAAAGCACCATGTTACTGAGATTTAAAAGGGGGGGAGTGTTTGGGGGCCAAGGAAAGATTTGAGGCTACAGACTGGTGAGAAGAGAGGCAGGCAAGAGCCCACAAAGCCTGAACTTTAATCCCAAGTGCCCAAGAAAGGGCTGTGAGCAGGGAAAGGGCAGTATCAGCTCTAAGGGGGCACCTGAGTGCTCAATGGTTGAGCATCTAGATGCCTTCAGGTCAGGTCGTGATCCTAGTGTCCTGAGATCAAGCCCTGCATCAGGCTCCCCGCAGGGAGCCTGCTTCTCCCTCTGCCTATGTCTCTGCCTCTCTCTGTCTCTTGTGAATAAATAAAATCTTAAAAAGAAAATCAGCTCGGGATCCTGGGCTCCCTGTATGGAGCCTGCTTCTCCCTCTGCCTGTGTCTGTCTGTCTCTCTCTGTCTTTCATGAATAAATAATCTTTAAAAAAAAAAAAAAAGGAAATCAACTCTAGATGGGGAATAGAGCTTCTGATCCTCCATGCAGGATGAATGTGAAGTGACGCAGGAGGTGGGGAGAAGGCTGGGGTCATGGTCCACATGGGAGAGGATGAGGCCTGAGCTGAGCTGAGCATGTGGATGGAAAGAAGGGGAAGGGCAGAAAGAGGCAGAGCAAGAAGGATGGAGCCAGAGACTGACTGCCGTGAAGGAGGATGAAGAAGGATGGGGCAAGGAGAGCACGTGGGTCTGACCCAGTGACTCGTAGACAGAGCATTTCCAAAACGGAAACCCATGAGAAGAAGTGGGTTTGGGGAAACACTGAGCTCATGTGGGATGAGGTAAGTGTCAGGGTTCCAAAGAGTGGTTGGAGCCCTGAGCCTTTAGCCCGAATTCTAGAGATGGGGTCCTGAATGTTATTACCTGTGGATGGTCATTGACGTTTTGGGAATTGCTGACATTTCCTAGGAAGAGGAGAGGAGAGTGGGGACGGAAGGGCTTCCAGACACCATTTTATGAAAAGCTTCAAACGCTAGGGGAGACATCTAGGGAGGAAGTATGGAAGGAGATCAGGCCAAGACACAACTACCAGGCCCTCCAGCCAAAAGCCAACAAGGCTCTTCACCAGGATGTTGTGAGGTTCAAGGAGCCCATAGGAGTGCAATATTTAGAGGAGTGCCTGGCATATAATAACTGTTCATAATTCTTTAATCTCATTTCTCCACGAGTGTAATGGCAAGATCTAGACTAGAAGTCACAGATCTGGTTCCAGTTACACTTTTGTCCTTTACTGGAGCTGACAACTTGGGGAAATTACTCTGGACTTTCAGAGTCTTACTTGCGAAATTTGGCCAACTCCAGATGGAGTTGAGGAATATAATTCCTTCAGAGAAGGAGGTCCACCCCTACAGCCTAAGGCCAACTAGGACGCCGTCCGCCTCCCAGAAATACGACTGATGGGAGAGCCTGCAGGTAGCCCAGCGACGGCCCCGCCCCTTCCCCCTCGAACCACGCCCCCAGCCCCGCCCTCCTCGCTAGACCAATCAGCGCTCGATCCGCACAGGCCGCGCCCCGCAGAGCCCTCTGCTTGCCCCTCCAGGTACGTTGCCATGGTCACCATTGAGCGTTGGGACCCAAGGGCTGGCGGAGCCGCCAGTGAGAGAGAGACGGAGATAGAAACAGAGACAGATTCCGTCGGCTGCTGCTTCGCTTCACCTGCGCCCCAGCCCTGTGCCCCCGGGAGCTTGACGCCTCATCTTTTTGTCGTCTCCTCCCGCCCCAACGTGGCGCGCCGATGGTCTCCCGGGAAGGGCGCATTCAAAAAACCCTGAACAAACTTCTGGAAGTTGCTGCTGCTGCTGCTGCTGAGAGACAGAAACCCTTTTCTAACAAAAGCCTTTTGCTTCGTGAGCGCTGTGATGAAGTTTTCTCTTGGTGCATCTGGGTTAATCCACAGATGCGGGGGTAAAAAAAGGCTCAGAGGTTAAGCAGCCCTTCCCAATACCACACAGCTAGGTTCGGGGTAACACGGTTTGAATGGCAGTTATATCTCACCCTAGAGTCACCCGCGCACACACACACACACACACACACACACTCATCTTTCGACGCAGAGAGAAGTTGGGAAGTGAGAACAGTGCAAACGGCGAAATTCGGAGAAAATGAGAGCTGGAAGAGGGAGAGGGAAACAACAAAAGAAAAGACATGAGGGAATCAGAGAAAAAAAGAAAGTGATTAAGAATGGAAGGAAGGTTGGGGATCCCTGGGTGGCTCAGCGGTTTAGCGCCTGCCTTCAGCCCAGAGTGTGATCCTGGAGTCCCGGGATCGAGTCCCACGTCAGGCTTCCTGCATGGAGCCTGCTTCTCCCTCTGCCTCTCCCTCTCTCTGTCTCTTATTAATAAATAAAATCTTAAAAAAAAAAAAGAATGGAAGAAAGAGTTTCAGAGGCAGAAAGAAAAGTAGAGAGAGGAAGCAGAGGGTTAGGAAGCCAGGAGGGTGGAAAGAGAAGTTTCAGAGACTCAGAGAGAAGGCAAACAGACACCCAGAGAGGGACAGAGACACAGAGAAGGGACAGAGACTCGGGGAAACTGAGACTTGGTTGCAGAGAAACCCAGAGAGGAGGACAGAGACCCGCAGGTGGGGTTGGAGCAGAGGTGCGGGTGGGGAGGGACAGAGGCACGGAGTGAGCGGAGGGGACAGTGCTGGGGCATGGAGGGGGCGCAGAGCAGAAACGCAGAATACGAGTGTAGGGAGGGAAAGATAATTGGGAAAAAATGGGATGAGGAGAGAATATCTCGAGAGAGGGAACTGAGGGAACGAGAGACGCCGTAGTGGCGACGCAAGCCCCGCCCCTGGATCCCGCACACACACATCCCGCCCCGGGGCGCAGGAAGGAGGCGGAGACCCGAGCGCTAGGGTAGGATCTTTATTGAGGGGAGGCGAGCGCGGCGCTCAGCGCGCGTCCAGCACCAGCAGCTTGTGCATGTACGAGTTCAGCCAGTGGCGGCGCTCGAGGGCGGCCAGCAGCCGCGCGCGCTCCCGGAAGGCCGCGTCGTCCGCCAGCGCCAGGCTCCGCCGCGACAGCGGGGTGGCCGGTCCCGCCCAGGCCCGGCCGGGGGCGCGGAGGCTGCGAGGAGACGGAGAGATGCGGTCACCGCGGGTCCCGCCCGCCCGCCGCCACCTGTACCCCACCCCCACGGTCTAACTCGCAGCCCTGTCCCTGCGCCGGCTGCAGAGCGGCTCGGTGACTGTCCCCACCATCACCACCCCACCCCGTCTCCCTCTGCACGAGTCTCTGTTCACCCGGCTCGAAGCTCCCCGAGGCAGGCGTCCCCCGCAACGCTAAGCGCGCGGCCCGACACCCACGAAGGACCCAATAAACTTTGCTCAAGGAACGAGTCCACGGCTGCTTAGGCTCCTTTCAAATCTCTCAACGCCCTTCTCGGGATCTTTTTGCACCTTTTTCCCGTGCGGATCCCCTGCCCACACTCCACCGCTCTCTACCCCTGGTTCTCTCTCTCTCTCTCTCTCTCTCTCTCTCTCTCTCTCTCTCTCTCGTCTCTGGGCCCCGTCTCTCTTTGGGTCTCTCTCCGGATCCCCGCCCCTCCCTGGGTGTCCCGGGGCGCGGCACGTACCTGAGGACCCCAGCGGGGGGCAGGGCGACTCCTGAGGCTGAGCGGTGGCCCCAGGGCACCAGCAGTAGCAGCAGCAGCAGCAGCAGCCGCATCCGGGGGCTCCTGGGCACCTGGCGGGTCTCCATCACCTGTGGAAAGACAGAGAAGAGCTCAGTGAGGCCCACGACCTGGCCCCGGACCCCAGACCCCACCCCCACCCACCTCCTGCGCCCGCTTGCAGGGCCGGCTATCGCGCAGTGGGCTCGGCCCGCCAGGCTGCAGCCCCCTTATATCGTCTCCACAGCCCCCGCAGCGGGCAGTGACGCAGACCAGGGGGCTGGGGGCGCCGGGTCAGCCCCCCCCAACCAGGCTCATTAGGAGCCGCCAGCGGTAATGAGGAGCCAGGAGTGGGGGCCCTGCCTCTGCCTTGGCAGCCACCAACTAATTGGGACCAGGAGCAGGGACCCGAGGGGAAGCAGAGGGGGAGAGACAGACAGACAAAGTGGACAGGAGGTGTGTCAGAGGGATAAAAATAGAGACCGGCAGAGGGACCGGCAGAGCAGAAGCCAGAGACACAGAGAAAGAGAGAAAGCAACAGAAGAGGGACTGTCGGGGAGAAGCAGAGACACACAGATGAAGTAACCACGAGAGGGAAGGACAAAGAGTGACAGAGGAAAGGGCCCAGCGGAAGAATGGGAGCAAGAGAGGAAGAAGGAAAGAAGAGGAAGGAAAGAGAGGAGTGGGGAAGAAGAGAAAGAACCAGCTAGAGATGGAGGGAGGAGGCTCTGAGAAAGACCTGAGATAGGACAGACAGCCAGCACAGCGATGCCCAGAGATTAATCCAGGCAGCAGGGAACCAGAAAGATAAGAGTGAGAGATGGAAGGGGGGGAATGCAGGAGAAGGCAAAGGATATGGGGCACAGGGGTAGGGGGGTGAAGGCAAATAAAGTGGCGGACAAGACTGCAAAGAGGGGAGAGACAGACCCGGGCCCCCAAGCTACCTTGTGGAGGGTCTAAGGCTTCCAGGGGAGGAGTTTGGTGGTGTTGTGAAGGCCCATCCACCTGACACTGGCTCTGAGGAGGGTGTTCTCCACACTGCGAGGGAGGTAGGCCAAGGTTAGGAAGTACCAAGGGCCAGTAGCAATCTGAGTGTGACTGGCAAGACATGGCCCTGGACTCCTAGTTCCCCAGAGAGGAGGGGCCTGGGAACCTGGGTTCCTGGATCCGAGGAAGAGACCTGGAGGCCCAGATTCCTGGATCTGGAAGTAAGAGGGCATCAGGGATCTAGACCCTTGGGTTTGCATGGAGGAGATGGCAGATAGCTTTGGACTCCTGGTTTCTTTTCTTTTCTCTTCTTTTCTTTTTTAAAGATTTTATTTATTTGACAGAGAGTTCAAGCAAGAGGAGCAGCAGAGGGAGAGGGAGAAGCAGGCTCCCGCTGAGCAGGGAACCAGACTCAGGGCTCAATCCTAGGACCCCAGGATCATGACACGAGCCTAAGACAGCCGATTAACCGACTGAGCCACCCAGGTACCCCCGGACCCCTGGTTTCAAAGAAAAGAGAGCTTGGTTGGGCCACATCCCTCCACCAAATAGATATGATCCAATCCCTAACTCCCTCCCCCATTCCAGAGATGATGTTCTTTATCTCTGTCCCTTTAAGAGCACAAGCCTGTAGCCAGGCTCCCAGGATCCCCAGGGAGAGGGTCAGGTGCGTCACCTGGTCACCTGCACCCCTGGGACCCTACCTCCTGCCGCCCCGCCCGGAGCCATTCTGCAGCGTTCATCGATCTCTGCGTCCAGCTCTGTTCACCTGCTGTTATCTTGGACCTCACTGAGCAGGTAAGAGACCCCAGGCCCCAAGTGACCTTGTCCTATCCAGATATCTGCCACCCCCACCTCCACCTCAGCACAGATGGAGGTGTCTCTGCCCCAGACCAGTCATAAGAGCCTAGGATCTCAGCTCCATCCTCAATAAACAGAGGGACCAGAGTCCTGCCCCACAGTTGCTCTCCAGGCAGAGGAATCCAGAACCCCACTCTGCTATCTGCTGAGGACCCAAGAGTCAGAATGCCCAGTTCTCTAGAGTTCAAGCCTCCGGTCTCCTTCCTCTCCTGTAATCCAGCCCCCCTAAGCTTGCTCCCTCGAGAAATTCGAGGCATCTGAGCCATCAGGCCTCTCCTCTCAAAGGAACCGGGAATTTAGACCCACAGTACCCTCCACCCTCTGGAAACTGGGGTGAACCCCCAGCAGCCTTCTCGCCCTGGTCCCAGGAGTCTCCCTTCTCCCTCAGATTAAGGCATTTCAGGGCCCCAGCCCCCAGTCATTCCTTCTGAACCTCCTCTGGTGTAAACAACTGTACAGGGAAGGGGTCCACGGAGCCCTCAGAGAGGAAGGGCTCCTGTGTCCTCTTGGAGGTCTACACCCTCTGCAATAGAAGTGGGGGAGGTCTGAGAGCTTGGAGAGGTCGGTCTTTCTCAATTTTTCTGGGACCCCCCCTCGGGGAAACAGATAAAGAAATTAACTACGGCTCCCAAGAAGCCCCGCGCCTCAGTCCCCCTTAGCTAAGGCCTTCAGGGTATTGCAGCTGGGTTCCCCTCCTTTCCCGGGCGCCATTCTGGGCAGGATTGTGGCCCACCTGGGGACCAGTGGGCGTGGCCTCCGGGCGTGGGCGTGGCCTCGGGGCTCGGGGAGGATTCCCGGGAGGCTTCCAACCTTAACCCCTTCCTTCCCGCTCCCCCGCAGCTATAAACGTCTCCCAGAGCTATGAAATCCCTCGGCGCGATCTTCCTCCTCCTCGTCTTCCTCCTCGCCTGGCTGGGTTCCAAGGCTGACCCTTCGGCCTCGCCGCTTACAGTCCCCGACTTCCCAGAGATGGGCCACCCTTCTCAGACCTCCGCTCCTGCTTCTGAGAATTCCACTCAAGACCGGCCTAACCCTGATTCTCTTGCGACTGCTTATCCTGAGCCCTCCAAATCACCTCATGCCGTTTCCCCTGAGCCTTCCCGCCTGGACTTCACTGAGACTACCAACCATGACCTCGGAGAAATCCCACACCCAGAGTCTTCTGAGAGCCCTAAATCTAACTCACTCAGCACCTCAATAGCAGACTCTCTGGAGACCCCCAAAATTAGCCCCTCCAAAATGACCCTTCTAGAACCTTCTGAGATCCCCAAACTTGACCCGACTGATATTCCACACTCAGAATCCCCTGAGACCCTCAAAACTAATCCCTCCAAAACCTCACGCCCAGAATTTCCTGAGACCCCAAGCCCTGACCCTACCCAAACTTCACACCAAGAATCCTCAGAGATTCCCAAACTTAATTCCACCAAAATCCCACATGCAGAAGTCCCTGAGACCCCACATCTTGACCCCACCAAGATTCTTCACCCTAAATCTCCAGAAACCCATAATCCTAACATCACTGAAATCCCAATCTCTGAATTTCTCCAGACTCTCCACCTGGAGTCTACTGAAATCCCCCACCCAGAATCCCATGTAACCCATAACCCCAGCCCCACTAAAATTCCCCAAACAGAATCCCCCACAACCCACTACCAAGATGCAACAGACAATCCCATGACCTCTGACCCTGAGATCTCTGCCAGTCCTCAACCAGAAATGACTACATCTTTCAAGGACAAAACATCTGCCCTAGATGAGCTGTCCTTGAGTCCCAAATCAGAAACCTCTGCAGTCACCCAGCCTGACTCCCTTAAATTGCCCACCTCAGATTCTCCTGAGGCAGTTGAGCCAAAGGCCTCCCCAAATTCTAGCTCTAAAGGGCCTGACGCCTTTTTTCCCTCAGCCCGGATTGCGGGCCCCCCTGCTCCACTGGGGTCCCCCAGTTGGCCGGCCCCTGCCACTCCACGGGCCCCCCAGCGGCGCAGCCGAGGTGACAGAGTCAGCACTATCATCGTGGTGGAACGAGTGGAGGAGACTGGTGAGGGGCCAGGACCCGGACTCCTGGGTCTGAGGGAGGAGGAGGCTGGGGGTCCTGGACTCCTGGGTCTGAGAGTGGAGGGGGCTGGGGTCGGGGCTCCTGGGTCTCCGGGAGGGCGGACTGCAGACCCGCTCCTTAGTCCGAGGCAGGAGGGTGCTGACGGCTGTCATGTGGGGTCTGAGAGTGGAAGGAGTGGGGGCCGAGTTCTTGGGTCTCGGGAAGACGGGGCTGGGAGTTTAGATTGCTCAATTCCTGGGCCCTCCTCCTTCAGGCGTGACCCTGGTGGGGCGCCCCCGGGGCGCGGCGGGCGGGGCCCTGTGCCTATTCCTCGCTGGGACCGGACTGCTGATCGGCATCTTCCTGCTGCTGTGGTGTCTCTACCGCCGGGCGGCTCGACACCGGCCCTTCGCACACCACCGCCTTCCAAACGACGGAGATGAACCGGGTGAGCGACCCTCACAACGTCCCTCCCCTTGAATGACTGCGTGTTTCCTTAACGCTGTTTCGCCTGCACCTTAGGGCGCCCTGCCAAAAAGTACAGGTCCTCCATCCAAGGTCAATAGAAGCCGGGATCCCTCCATGATCCTTCCCCCAGTTCTCCGAAATCCCTCGAAGCGGTCCAGCGCCGCCTCCAGCCCTGCTGGGAATTGCAACAGCTGGAGAGCGGAGGGTCCCCCAAAGCCCCGCCCCTTCCCCTCCTCGTGGAGTCCTACGCCACGCCCCTCCGTGGCAGGCCACGCCCCCGTGGCCCGGAAGCCACGCCCCCTCCGGTTCTGGGTGCCTCGCCCTTTGATTTGAAAACCCCTTTCCAATGAGCGGTCGGAACCTCCTTCCCGCCTCCTCATTGGCCATAGACGCAGCACAGGGAACAGGCCCGGGTCAGCCTGGGGATGACCTCGCCCCTTTGCTCCCACAGTTATGCACTTGGAAGCCCCGAAGGACCCCTACGACCTCTATTTTTATGCCCCGGATGCCTGGGTCCCTTCACACATCGCCACCAAACAGCCGCCACCCACTCCCCCGCTGCCACCCAAGCTGCCCCCGCCGCCCCGCGGAAACCGCCCGCAGAGCCTGGAGCCGCTCTCCCCCGCCACGCTACCCAACAACTTCGTGTAAGCCCCACTCGCGTCCTGCCAGACCTGCGCCATCCCCAGACGGAGGAAGGACCCAGAGGTCCTGTCCTCCTGGCATGCTATGCTACATAGTTAGTCCTCTTGGATAGGAGGTCCAACACACCAAGACGCTTTCGCTGTGACCGGAGAACACCGTTTGAGGCCGAATAAATCAAGTGTTCCCACGGCTGGGCCCCTACTCTGGCTTGCGTCCTGGGAGAGGAGGGGGCGGGGGTCTTAGGACTTTGGGGCCCAGGGAGGAGGGAGCTGGGGGCCCAGGCTCCTGTGACGGCCACCGCCAATGACGACTGAGTCTGTACACCAAAGCATTTTATTGGGAGTGGGGCAGGGCAGGATTTACAGTCACAGAGACACAAAGACACAACCCTGCTCCAGGGAAAAACATCCCTCTCCCCCAGCCCCATTCCCTTTCCTGGGATTCTGTGACTCCTCCTGCATATGCTCCCCAAATTCTTAGTCGAAACAAGGGAGTCTGAGAGGGGGAAGGATCCCAGATTTTGAGTCATTTAGCCCCTGAGGGACACAACAAATGGCCACTGAGAAAACAAGAGTAGTTCGGAACCACCCAGGAGAATAAAGTGCAAGGAATTAGGGGGAAGAGGGGCATCTTGAAACCACCACGGGGAAGTTCAATAATGGTGGCTTCACACCATTGAGTTAATGGACTTGAGCAGCCACTATTCAGACCTGAAAACGTGTCAGAAAAAGTGCATGGGGGTGGAAAGAGGCATAATGTTAAAACCACCGTCTGGTTTCCCTAGACATTGTGCTAAGCTAGGGAGAAGGTCTTGGGAAATTTGGTGCTTCAGCAGCATCTGCTGGTGGAGGGAAGGGGCGGGGGAGGTGGGGCGGGGTGGGGGGGGTTGTCTTGAAACTGCCATTCTCCCTCAGAAACGCTGGTGAAAATCGATCCCTAGAATGGCAGGGATGGACAGTTGGTTAAACCAACCTGGGAAATGCAAAATGGAATCAGGAGAGGTTTGTCATTTCTAGAGGAAGACCTTGAATGTTTCTTCTGAAAGGCGAGGAAGGCTGAGTGGTCTCAGGGGTTAGCCCGAGAGTCCCAGGGGTTCAAGGAGAGGGTGACGGAAGGGTGCCTCAAAACCACAAGAGAGTAAAAGATTGAACTGTCCATCCAAATAAAGCCCTGAAAGGAGAGATTTGAAACCACTGAGGCAGAACAAGTGGAGAAGGAAAATCTTTAGGAGAATTTGGGTATTCTCGAAACTGCCAGTCTGCAGCTTCACTACCCCTGAGAGGTGATCGGGAAGGAAAGAGGATTTGACAGCACTGGGGAAGAGGGCGAGTGCTTCTTAGGCCTGCAGCAGGACAGAGAGAACTGGGATTCCTTGACAGCCACTCAGGCCAGTGATGTGTGGAATGGAGGTCCTGGAAACTGCCATTCAGTGGGAGGCACATGGTCAGTAGTCCCGGACAGGGGGTGGGGGTCTTGGGGGCTGGACTGTGCTGTGTGTGGCCCCATAGGAAGGAGGGGGAGCGGGGGGAGCCCCAGGAGGCTCAGCCTCATCCTCCATATCGCTTTCATCGCTGCCAGCCAGCTGGTCGTGGCCAACGAAGCCACACTTCTCCTCACTCATCTCCTCAGGCTCGGCCCACGGCTGCTTCTCTCCAGAAGCGAAGACCCCGTAGAAGATGACACCCCCATAGTGCACCAGGGAAGCGATTAGGAAGACGTACTGCCACTCCTCCCGAGTCTGCGGAGGGGAGGACAGGGGGGAAGTGAAGTCAGAGGACAGAGAAACAGAAGGTGGAGCGAGAAACTGAGTGCAGAGCAAGGGAGACAGGTCCAGAGAGAAGCAGAAAGAGACCAGGAGAGGGCAGGGATGGAGGCCAGCGAGGGTGAAGCCCAAACTGGGAGGGCGAGCCGGTCGGGGCCAGCGCACGGACCTTGTGTTTGGTCATGGCCCCCACGATGATGGGGCACACCATGCCGGACAACGTGCCCACGCCGTTGGAGATGCCCATGAGGATGCTGGCGTAGCGCGGCGCGATGTCCAGGTGGTTCACGTTGAACCCTGGCGAGGCAAGTCAGAAGGCGACACTCCGACTGAGCCTCCCTCGAGTGACTCCTGCAGAGCCGCTCCTCCTCCCCCCATCGCAAACCCCACCCCCACCCCCGTCCCTCCCGCTCTTTCCAGGCCACCTTCCTGAGCCAGGAAGTTCCCCACAGAGCTGTCCAGAGTCCGCCAAGCGCGGAGGCGGTTCTCACCAGAGATGGCGAAGCCGCTGAAGCCCACCGCGAGGACCAGGAAGGAGATGGCCACGCCCTTGGAGTGCGAGTAGCCGACCACCAGCAGCAGCGTGGCTTCCATGCCGAAGCCTGCCGAGGGCCGGGCGACCGTGTCGTCTGAGCGTCGGCCGCCCCACACCGCCTCTCCTGCCCGCCTCCATCCGCCCAGGCCGCCCCCCCACACCTGTCCCTGGCTTGGTGCGGGTTCAGCCTGCCCAATCCCTCATTCTGCCCGCGCCCGCCCTAACCCCGACCCTCACCTCCCTAATCCTCCCTAACGTCCTTGACCACGTGCGCACAAGAGTCCCCACCGCCCCGGCTGGGCTCTCCTTGGCCCCACTCCCTGATGAAGCCGGGCCCTGAAGACGCAGGGTCCGAGCCCCACCCTTGCACCATACGCACCTTCCCTCGGTTCTCATTGATTAGTCACCGCGCCACCCAGACCTCTTCTCTCCGGGTGCCCCCCTCGCACAGCCCCTCTAGATTACCTAGTTCTGGTCCCGCTGCTCCCAGTCGCGTGTAGGCCCCGCCCTGCCAGGCCCAATTTGGTCTCGCTGGTGCCCCACTCGGATCGTCACACCCACCTTGCCCTTCCACCCTGCGGGCCTCGAGAGGGCAGCGGGAGACCATTCCATCCACTACCGCCTCAACCCGGCTCCGCCTTTTTGGACACGCCCCTGACCTCATCTCAGTCCTCCCAGGGTCCTGCCGCACAGCCCGGCTGCCCCGTAACCGGCTCGCGGCCCCGCCCCACTCACCTCCGCAGTTCATCAACTTGCGCACGTTAGTGGTGGACATGATTCGGCGGCTCCTCAGGAAGTCCGCGATCTGGCCGCCGATGGGCACGATGATGGTCATGACCAAGTGGGGCAACGCTGACACCAGGCCCACCTGCACCAGGAGAGTACAGAGCGAGGCTCGGAGGCTGCCGGCCGGGCCTCTCCACACTGTTCGTGCACCTCTGGCTCCTCCCTGTCCCCCGTTCCAACCTCTTGGGATCCAGGCCCGCCTGCTCCATCTCCCCCTGCAGCGCCCCCTGCCTTCCCTTCCCGGGCCCCACCTTGCTGATCTCGAAGCCGAACACCTCTTCGAAGTAGGCGGGCTGGGAGATAAGGAGTAGGTAGAACGTCCAGCTGCGGCAGAAGTTAGCCACGATGATGGCATAGACTGGCATGGACGTGAAGAAGCGCCGCCAGGGTGTGTTAAACTTCTGCAGGGCGGGGAATGGAGAGGAGAGGCCGCTAAAATACAGACGGGGGGGGGGGCGCTCTCCTCGTCCCTTCAGGGACTCAATTATAATCCCACAGAGACCCAGGATTTCCAACCTCACGGTGACACTTTAGGGCTGCAAGGGTCCGGACCCCGCGATGACCCTCAGAGACCCGTCAATGTGAGCCCAGAAATCTCTTTCCGTTCTATTATGCCCCCTAATTCCAGCCTCACTCACCCAAAGGTCTAAGCAAACTCCCCACATTCTAATCCCGATTCTGCTGGTTTAACCACGCCCCATAGTGGTTCTGGGCACTTCGCGACCTATCCCTGCCCTCAGCACCTGCTAATCCGTCCCCCCCCACCCCGCCCCGGGCTTTAGCTCCGCCTCCTGGATTCTAGCCCCGCCCACTGCGCGTCCCCATCCTGTCTCCTCTGAGAGTCCACAGGAACCCACCACCATCTACACACTGTGGAGGTTCGGAGCCCCCTTTTCTCCTGCCTCCCTGCCTGGATATCTTTCCTTACCCCACCACCCACCCCCGGCGGGCTTGGGCCCTGACCGTGACTGGGTTCATGAGTTTGGCGCTCTCGCCGATGGCGTCCTCGATATACTTGCGCTCCTCTTCGGAGATGCTGGGGTGCAGAGCCGGGGACTCATAGGAGACGAGCAGCCAAAACAGGTACCAAAAGATCCCGAAGCTGCCTGGGGGGGGGGGGGTCAGGAGGGGGATGAAAGCGAGGTGACGACCGGCCTCGCTCCGCCCCAGCGCCACCCGGACCCAGGCGTCAGGGCCCCTCACCGTAGACGTAGAACACAGAGCTCCATCCTGAGTACTGCACCAGGACCCCGGCGAGGGGCATTGCGACCACCGCCCCAGCATAGGAACCTGCGAGGGAGGACGCAAGATGCAGAACAGGCTCATCTATTCTCAGATCCGGGAACGCGGCCTCCCAGCCCCTGCCATTCTGGGACATAGAAGTACAGGTCAGGGTCCCTCCTCCCTTAGACCCGCAAGTCTGGATCCCAGCCCCTTCCTCTCACCGCAAAAGGCTGTTGTTGCCAAGCGACTCCGCTCTAAGGGCGGGGCCCATTTGCTCCAGATGCCGTGGCAGGCAGGGTACGTGACCCCCTAGGAAGGAGAAAACCAAAGTCAACGAGAAGAGGCTGAGTCAGAATAGGCACAGGATCATATGGAGCAGGGCTTTACCTCTACCAACCCCTGCAGGATCCTCACGAAGATGACACAGCCATAATGGACTCGTGCAGCCGAGGGGATCAGCATGTTTAGAGTGGATGTGGCCACAATAGCAAAGCCGAAAACCCTGGTGGGAAGAGTCCATAGTACGATAACAGGGTCCAGCTATCCCGCCAGAGCTAGGATTCTGTTCTTTCTGCCCACAGTGGGCCAGGCCTTGTGTTTCCCCAGGACCCCTGCCCCCACCTTTGTATCTCTTACCTTCCACAACCACAAGTCCCGCCTTTCTCTAAGACCCCGCCCCCGAACTCAGGCTCCTCCCACTCCTCCCTCCCAGGCGGCCACGAAATGCCAGGCCACACCTGTAGTCTACCCACACACTTGTAGCTCCCGCCCACCTCGGGACCCCAGCCCTGTACCTGTTGGCTGCGAATTTTTGGCAGATAAATCCTCCAGGAATCTGGGTGACAATGTAGCCCCAGAAAAAGGAGCCGTGTATGAGGCCAACAGTCTCTGGATCCCAGTTAAATTGAGCTTTCTGCGGGCCAAAAGGCACATCAATCCAGCGGCCGGACCCCAGGCTCTACCCCTCCACCAATCAGCGCAAAGATATTTCAGCCCTCAGCCAATCAACAACAAGGACCCCTCTTGCGCCCAAACCCCTGCCAAGTCGTCCTCCCTATTCTGCTCACCCAGGCTGCCAGGGCTGTCCTACCCTAGCAACGGGGCCTGTCGCTGCCTAAAAGCCTAGCTCTGCCTGCTTCCTTGCATCGGTGCCCCTTCTTTGAATGTGGAGGGGCCCATCAATAGGGTGGGGACTCTGTCTCCACTTACTTCTCTTAACCAACTTATCACCTGTTTGCGGAGTGACTGGGTGGGGTCTAGTCAGGGACAGGAAGCAGCCAAAGGGGCAAGGTAGGCCAGTGCCTAAATCAGACATTTTTCCTGAGGCAAGGGCACCGCCTACACGGAATTAAAATAAGGAGAAAGTGGGAAGCCTAGGTGGCTCAGTCGGTAGAGCATGCAACTCTTGATTTCGGGGTTGTAAGTTTGAGCCCCACCTTGGGCGTAAAGGTTACTTAAAATTTTTATATCTTTAAAAAAATAATAATTAAAAATAGGGAGAAAGTCTGAGATAAGGTGGGCTTTAGGTAAAGTCCAGAGCAGATGAAGCAGGATTTAGCAGCGACTAAACTTCAGAAAAGCCCGGATCAAAATTCAGGGTGGAGCCTGCGAGGGGACTGGGATTAGGATGTAACACCGGGACAGGCGTGGGTGGCAGATGGAGCAAAGTTGCTAGGAGGCCTACAATGGAACAGGGGCAGCACGTAGGAACTCTAATACCAGGGCAGAGTCTGCATTTGGAAATCAGGGACCTGAAATAAACAGGGGCGGAGCTTCATTTAGATCAGGGCCGGGCTTAGGAAGGGGAGAGCCGTGAGGCGGAGGAGAGCCAGGTGGGCGCACAGTTGCGCCGGGATGCTCAAGCTGGAGTTGGAAGGGGCTCGGCGGGGGGCCTCGCCCGGCGGAACGTGACATCATCAGCGGGAGTGGGCAGGTGGGCCCCGCGCGCCGGGCCACGCCCCCAACTACCTGCACCACCACGTGGCCCCCGCGGTGGGTCGTGCTGTTGTTGACCATGGAGACGATGGCCACGCCTAGGTTGCAGCGGATCCCGAAGCTAATGCAGAAGCCCAGACCGCTCATGATGGCGATAATGTAGCGGCGAGGGAGACCGAAGCAGGTGCAGTCCACTACCGGCGGGTCCCGGGTCTGCGTCGTCACGGGGCGCCCGTCAGCACTCAGCTCCAGCGTCTCTGCACCTTCCTGCCGCTTCTCCAGAAGGCTGCAGGGCCGCAAGAGTCAAAGACTCCCTAAGTCCAGGCCCCTGGCCCCCTCCTCCCCATGACACAGGAGTCCAGGGCTTTTCAAGACTCCTAACCCCGCACTCCCTCCTTCCCCAGGAGTCCAGCCCCTAGTTCCCATCTCCCCCCAGGATCCAGGAATCTGGACCCCCTCTCTCCATCCCCTTCAGGCCAGGAAATCACACTGCTGCAGACTCAGGTGTGGAAGCCCTCAATCCCCTTTTCCCCCAGCCGCGTTATCTCTCAACTCAGGAGTTTTAGACACTTTGTGATTCAAGGGCCTCTGCCCCCAGCCCCCACCCCGAGGCCCAGAGACTCTCTCGGGCTCCTTCTCCCATATATGAGTCTATTTGAGGAAGCAAAAGGCGCTAAGGAAATGCTTCAGCAAAGGTGTCAAAAGAACAGATGCTTCTCAGCCACGTCTGCTATATATACACCGACCGCCCTCCTCCCCTGCCCCCTGTGGCATTCCCTTCCCTGTTTCCAGGACCCAGGTGTGGGACAGACATGCAGTCAACTCCCTTTGAACACGGGAAGCCCACTCCCTGAGGGTGGGGAGAAGTCAGGCTCCCTGGAGTCCAGCAGCCCAGCCAGACAGCCCTGGGGAACCTTGAGTTCAGGCTGTCAGCTAGAGGGTAGGGAGGGGGAGTGGCAAGTGGTGTCCTGGCAAGGGACAGATGGCCCTGGTAGGGGGATTGGCTCAGTCCCCAGCGAGGCTCTCGCCCCCGCCCGTTCTGGAACCAGGATTGAGTCTGTGATGACGGAGGGTATTTGGAGAGCCACCTCACACCCAGAGAGAGGCTGCTGGGAAAAAGAGGTGCCCTGAAACAGGTGTGGAAAGACCCAAAAGGAAGAGGGCGACAGAGATGAGAGATGAGAGGGGAGCAGAGGCTTTAACATGGGTGGAGACAGTAACCTGAAAGAGAAGACATAGATGCAGAGACCCAGGACACTGAAAGATGGAGAGACCGGAGGACAGAGGAGAGACAAGCTGGGGACGTGATTTGTGAGATGCGGCCCCTCTCTGAGGCGGGTACGCAGCCAGGGGATCGGGCTGGATCCCAGGAAGGGGCTAGAACAGATGGAGGCGAGGGAGACTGGGACGGGGGAGGAAAGAACAGCCAGACGGTCTGGGGGGGAGGCGGGTGGAAGAGATGAGAGAATACAGCCACCCTTCCCATCCTAGAACTTAAGGAGGTTGGGGGGGCGGGGGGGTGGCTAAGAAACAGGGGTTGGAGAAAGAGACTGGGGGAGTGGATAGAACCTAGGAGGGAGGAGGAATGAAAGCCAGGGGTTGGTGGGAATAGATGACCCAGAATGAAAGTGCAAGGTGGTAGGGACTGCCCCCCATCCCGCATCAGAATGGGCCGCCAGTGTGATTAGACTTGGTCAGTGCGATTAGACTTTGACCCAGGCCGCTATCAGGTGCTATTTGACCCTGAAACTCAGGAGGTGATGGCAGCCCCTGAAATTTGATACTCCGTGGTTCATACTCCAGTGTGTCATATCTCTGACCAAGGCTTTGTAAATGGGATGTGGCAGGGGCTCCGGAATCCCCCATCTATAAAATGGGGGCAGGGGTAGAATGTGAGGTTACAATCAATGAGGGAACTTCCAGGTGATACTGATCATCTTGGGATAAGAGAACCAGGGAGGATGTGGCCCAAGGGCTTCCCAGAAGACAGGAACAGAGACAGGAGAGCCTGGAGGGAGGTCCTCCTGCCCTTCCTGGGTGCTGGAACTCAGGTCTGAGGACTGGAGGAGGAGAAGCTGCGCTTAGGAAGCAGTGCACCAAAATGGAGGTGTCGCAATCTCTCTGGGCCTCTGTGTTTGCTCCTCTGGGGTTCTCTGTCCACTCCCCGTTTCCCCTAGGCCTGCCTTTATGTCCCTGGGTACTCTTCCCATTATACACCTAAGGAAAAACTGAGGTTCAGAAAGCAGGAGTAGCATGTCCAAGGTCACACTCCAGAGTCGTAGTGGATCCTGATGGTTTCCTGGCCCCCAGTATTGCCCCATCCAAGGCCTGGCTCTCTGAAAGGAGGCACATTGGCTCCTGTCTCTCCTGCATCCCCCTTCCTCCCAGGTCCTGATCCCAGGTCGCTCTGGGTTAACATCTGCTTCCTGGGCTGAGAGAGTTCCCCACCCACTCTGGGATCCTGCATCTTGAGGAAACCAGCCTCGAAAAATGATGGCACTTGTATTTATCCATGGATTTCTCCCTCTTCTCAAACTAAGCCTCAGTTTCCCCAGCTTTGTCTAAAGGATTCAATGGAATCAGGGCGCTATGTCCAACATGGGGCATTCCTGTCTCTGTCCAACTATCAGAGTGAACCGCAAGGTTCAGACGCAGTGTTCTTCTCAAACTCCAGCTCTTTGGTGCGTGGCCTGGTGGGAGCTCTGAGCTCTGGGGTCTCCAGGGGCTCAGGAGGCAGCTGGAGAGGTGAAGGCACAGAGGAAAGAAACCCAGACACAGATGAGAAACTGAGAAGCAGGGACTGAGGGAGGGGGCCTGAGGCACGCATCCCTCCTGCCACCACCCTCCTTCCAGCCCCCTCCATCAGCACGTCTCTCTCCCTCTTCTGACTTCGCACTGATGTATTTTGAGAAACTCGTGAAAGGAGGCGAGAAAAAGGGTGGGGAGGGGCTGGAAGATTAGGAAGAGAAGGGGTGAGGTTATCTCCACTCCCCCCTCCCCACTGCATCATCCTCCTGCCCCCTCCCTTCTGTCCAGCTTATTCCCATCCCTCCAGTTCCTAGAGGGTGGGGGACCTATGGAGCTAGGAGGTGACCTGCAGTGAGCAGGACTAGTGTTTGTCTCAGAGGACTTGCATGGTCTAGGGAGATGGACAAAGGGTCAACTAAAGATGAGGTCGGGGCCAAGGGGACAGGGTCCGAGAGAATGGCAGCAGGGGCATGGTGCTGATGGGGCCATCTCCTCCCCGCACTGTGGCCAGATATTTTTAGGCTTCTCCGCAGCTGAGTAATTTCTCTGACTTGGAGCCAGGGATGGGGTTGGGGGTGAGAGGCTGGGGTGGGGAGGTGTTCAGACTGCCCTGGGGACACCCAGGTCACTGGGGTCATCTCCCTGGATGAAAGGAAGTCCTTCTTCCCTCTAACCTATATCCTCTGGAAAGTCTGCCATACCCCAGGAGCCTAATTTCTGGCCTGCAACTTCTTTCTCCTCCAGAGACCCAGGATACCCTGCTTCCCCTCCCAGCTTAGCTCTCCTCAAGGACAAGGACCAATGGGCCCCAATCCGCTTTAGCTTCAGATTAAACTCTCTGAGAGGTGGAAACTGAGAAGACACAGGAAGATGGAGACACCCAGGGTGGGGGATAAAAACCCAGAGCGAGGGCGACAGACATCTGAAAGGGGGGGAGGGTCAGAGACCCACAGAGGGGGCAGAGGTCCGACAAAAGGAGACAGAGTGAAGAGAAGTGAAGAGAAGAGACCCAAAAGTGGGGAAGGGGGTTAGAGACCCAAAGAGAAGGAGATAAGCAGTCCAAGGGAAAAAACGGGAAGAGTCTGGGATGGGGTGGGGCAGAAAAATGAACGAGATGATGGATGAGACCGGACCAGGGAGAGGGTACGGGAAGAAAAGAAGGGAGAAAACCGGACAGATGGGTGGAACCCCCATCCATGAGTATAGCCTGTCCATCTGTCCGTCTAGGCTCAGGTGGGAATGTGTGCCCTCCTCGGACACTCGGGCTCTTCCCCGCCCAGGACCCTCACCACGCTCACCGGTGCAGCCTCCCGAGGGCACGACCCGCTAGCTTCCGAAACTCCTCCTGACGGAACTCCATGGTGGCTGCCCTGCCGCCGGTCCCCCTGCCAATCCCCCCGCCCGCGGGCCCGGGCGGCCGCGTCCGGGTTCCCGGGGTCCGCCCCGGCCCGGCCGGCCCCGCAGCTCCGCTCGGGGGGGAAGGAGGCTGCGTGTGCTGGCTGCCTAGGGGCTGTAGCGGGACTCAGCGTCGGGGGCGGGGCGGGGGGGCTGCGAGACCCCGCCCACCCACGACAGACCACGCCCATATGGCTCTGGCCCCGCCCCTCGCAGCCCTCCAGCTCCGCTCTGGCCCCGCCCTTCCATTCCAAGGCCACGCCTCTGGGCTCTGAACTCGCTCCCGTGAGTTGCATCGCCCCAATTCTCTCCCTTCCCGGAGTTACTACCCCCGTCCTCCATCCCCACCCCCCAGCTCCTTCTATCCCTTTTCTCTCCTCCCGAGCTCTCTTGTCCACCTGAGGTTTCCCTCTCCTTTTTAGTTCGCCCTAATTTCGTCCTTGCGTTCTCGTCCCCTACGGTTCCATCTCCTGCGTTTTCATCCTCCCAGCCCTACCCCTGCGAGTTTCTGTGCCCTCCAGTTCCACATCCCGCCCCCCCCCCGATTTCCATCCCCATCCATCCCGCACCATCCTCAGTTCCAACTTCCTCATCCAGAGGGTGCTTTTCTCATTCAGGGGATTCTTTCCCTCTCCCCCCCGAAATCCGACCCGCATTTCGATCCACCCATCGTCCTCTCTAGTTCTTCCCTCATCCGGTTTCTTCCCTCTTGACTTCATTCACCTGTTTCCATCTTTTTAAAATTCTGTCCCCTTCCAGTTCTATTTCTCCTCGGGGTGCATGCCCCCCCTCCCCGGTTCCTTCGTCCTGGATTTCTTTCCCCTCTAAGTTCCAGCCCTGATAGTTCCACACCCGACCCCAGTAGCGAGCCCCATAATTCCCAACCACCCTGGAATCTGTATGGCCCTTTGGGGTTTGTCCCTCTCTCCCGAGTACTCTTCCTGCCCCTTGAGGTCTCACCCCTCCCTTGGGATCTGTCCCTGCCCTAATTTTTGCCCCCTTCCCCTGGAATCTGTCCGAGTTCAGTCTCCACCCCCCCCCCCAGGTTCTTTCCCTGCCCCCCCCCCAGTTGTATCCCCTCCTGCTGGGGGCTGGCCCCGCCCTCTTACTCCATCTCTGCCAGCCCTGCCCCTTGGGGATTGAACCCAGACTATTTCTCGGGTTCTGGCGGACAGGCAGGTCCTGCCTCTGCTCCTTTCGCCACCCCAGCCAGCCATGCTCCCCAGCGCTGAGTTCCCCTCCAGATCCAAGCCCCAGGAGGGTGCGCTGCTTTCCTCACCACCTCCCTGAGTCGGGCCGCAAATGCATTTGGGATTAAATTTTCATGATGTGGCATAAGCCCTCAAGGGGGTTGGGCGGGAGCAGCCGGCGCGGCAGGCGGGCGCCACGGACCCAATGGCTCGGTAGTCACTGCCCCACCACGGCCTCCCGTTTCACGCCTTGTCCCCGCTTGGGTCTCTTGGTCTCGCAATTTTGCCTGTTTGCGAAATCCCCGGATTCTCAGGGAGGGTGTGGCTGGGGGCTGCGACCCCAGGGTCTGAGGCAGGAGGGGCTGGAGACCCGGACTCTTGGGTCTGAGGGAGGAGTAGCCCGCGGAGCCGTCCACGAGCGCCACCCTGTGGCGGCAGAGTCCCCGGCGCGGGTGCGGAGGCGGCGGCCGCGGCTCCGGGCCAGGTGTGAAGGTGGAGCAGATGGTGAAGAGGAGGGAGTAGGAGGGGAAGCCCGGCCGCTGCCAAATCCCGGGCCTTCGTCGGAATCATCACCATGGAGACCGAAGAAGGCGGAAAGGACCCAGCTTCATACTTTTTTGGGGACCTGGGAATGAGTTCCTCGGCCTCCCACGGAGGGTCCCTGTGTGAACTACAAGTCCCAGCGGCCACTGGACCTCACCGTTTGCTTCGGAAGAGCCGCGCTCACCGAGGGCTGCTAGGAGTTGTAGTTCTGAGACACCAGGCTAAGGCTGCAAGGCGCCCTCTGGTGGACACGGCGCCACTTCGCTCCTTCACAGGTCCATCTGAGCCCTACCTTTTCACCTCCTCACCATCTACCCCTACCTCCCTACCCAATTCAGTCCGTTCTAACCTCACTGATCTCGCTGTTCTTGCAATATTTACCACAGAGGCTCCTCCATTTACCTATCCTCCCAGGACTCATTATGGAAGGAGAGAGTTGTCAATCATTGATTAATGCAACATTCACTGAGTTCCTACTAACTCTAAAGCGTCATCACACCACAGGGGCATACATACAATGAGGTAACAGTGGATACCAGACACTGATGGAGTAGGATGCTAACTCAGCCCGGGGAGATCAGAGAAAGCTCACTGAAAGGGATGACTTGGGAGGCAGGGGAGGGGGCGTCCACAGTACTTGCAGAGTCAGGAAGTGGGATACAGTTTGTGTGATGGTGATGTGAAAGCACCATCCCAGGAATGGGAAGCTTGTCAGGACGAGAGGTAGGAGAGGGTAGCGATGATGATGGCATGCATCAGATCACCAAACGGACTCAGGAAAGGGCAAGACAATTCGACGTTTCCTGGGTTTTACTGGAAGAGACAACACTGAGTAGAGGGAACAGCAGAAACTAAGAGAAGGTGCAAAACACAAATGTGGTCAGGATACCCTTCAGTGTGATGGGACTGAGTGAGAGGAAGAGTGGGAATAAATAAGGCATAGGGGTGTCTGACTTCAGCTCAGGTCATGATTTCAGAGTCCTGGGATAGAGCTCTGCATTGGATTCGCTGCTCAGCTGGGAGTCGGCTTCTCCTTCTCCCTCTGCCCCTCCTCTTGCTTGTGCTCTGCTTCTCAAATTAAAAAAAAAAAAAAAAATCTTAAAAAAAAAAAGGGTATAAAGAGGGCCACACCAAACATGCCCTGGGTGCTAGGCTGAGGTGACCTGAAGAGGAGAGGGGATGTTAGCTCTGGGACTGTGTGGGACATGAGGGGAGAGACTGGAGGCCAGGAGGCCAGAGAGAGGATCTAGAGGGGAGAGGCTGAGGCCATAGCCGGGGCAGTGATTTCTCTATGACTCCAGGACACAGTCCCATGTCCCTCTTCCCTCCCACTCCCCACATATTCCTAGCCAGACACAGAACAAAGGCAAAATCTTTTATTTCAACTTTAGAGAAGCCACTGCCAGCCTCTTCTCCACGTGGAAGCACGGAAAGAAACACAGTCAAGAAGGCACCGACAGAAGAGGCATGGCCACCATCAATTGCTGAGGAGAGGCAGGAGAAACAGAGAACGAGGATTCAGGAATCTGGGCCTCCCCAGTGCCCCCACTTCCCTGCACACCTCCTCCTATCTCCCCAGGTACCTTCCTCTTCCTATGGAAGGCTGCCTTGCTCTCCTCAGAGTTGATCCGCAGGGGAATATAGGCATCGAGATGGTAAAGCTGCTGGGGGCCCCCCATCACCAGGCGGTTCTCCCCAATCTCCAGCGACAGCCCCAGAGCTCCATCCTGGGAATATAGTGAAATAAGCCCACTCTTCCCTGCCCAGCAACAGGACAAAAATAATACAGACCAGGGACCAAAGACTCCTGTGTTGGGATGCCATATTTAAAGGATCCAATCTGGGATCCCTGGGTGGCTCAACGGTTTAGCGCCTGCCTTGGGCCCAAGGCATGATCCTGGAGACCTGGGATCGAGTCCCACATCAGGATCCCTTCATGGAGCCTGTTTCTCCCTCTGCCTCTCTCTCTCTCTCTCTCTCTCTCTGTCTCTCATGAATAAATAAATTTTAAAAATCTTTAAAAAATAAAAAAATAAAAATAAAGGATCCAATCTCCCAGGAGAAGGGTGGTGAGAGATAGGAATTACAAGTCCCCATGACTGAGGACTTAGAGTGTCCCAGGCACCCTCAGGGCAGCTCCAGATGTCAGCCTGAAAGACTCATGGGGCAGACAGCTGTGCTAAGGGGGCAGGGCTAACCAGTCTCGCACAGGTGTGATGGGGCCCCCTGCTCATTCCCCCTCAGAGACCACCAGACCCTTCTAGATCTCATTCCCCAGCACTGGCCAAGCACGCACTCACCAGTTTGGGGAGGTCAATTTCAGCCAAGAGGAGGTCAGGGGCTTCCAGCCAAAGGTTCAGGTGAGGCTTTTCGGGGCTGAGGAGGAACAAGACCCAAAGTTGAGGAGAGCCCACCAGGTCCTTGCCGGGGCTAATCCTTCCCGAAATTTCTCCCTCCTATGAGCCCCGCTGCCTTGCTGGACTTTCTCAGTGGGAGTCCTGCTTCTCCCGGTCCCCAGAGCCCCAGGATACTGCTTCCTACGGGGAGAGAGAGACAGGAGAGAGAGAACCCACGGAAGGCCCACCCTTCCTCAGGTCTCAGGGAGTCAGGAGTATACAGGTTTCCCAGCTCCTGGATCCGAGGACGCTGCTGGGAGCGGATATTTTGCTGGGAGATGGAGCCCAAGAAAGGCCGGTTCTTCAACATGCGCCACTCTGCGGGTAGGAAGTTCAAAGTCAAAGGTGGCACTGGTTAAGGGTTCCCTTCTTTCGCTTCCATAGGGGGTCTGGCATAGCAAGAGCTTCCAGGGAAAGGCTCCGCCCCTCCGAGGCAGCCAGGGACCTGGCCACACCCCGGCCTTCACAGGGTATTCTTTTTTTTTTTTTTTTTTTTCCCCCCAGAGTATTCTCAAAAAAAAAAAAATCTGTCCCCTGGAGATGCTCCTGGTTCCGCCCCCTGGCTACCCAGACCCCGCCCCTTTTCTGGTTCTTGGGCCAGCCCAACCCTCGGCCCCGTCCCCAACCTTGGAAAGTTTCCCCTTCTCCCAGTCGTCCAGAGCCTAGGGACCAAGAAAATCCCCGCCTACCCTAGCCCCACCTTTCCCAAGCCCCGCCCCCTAGCTCCCGCCGGCCAGGCCCCGCCCCTCACCTGGATTCAGCTGCAGACTGTATTTGTCCTCAAGGCCCTCCCTGGCGATGGTGACCACGAGCTCGCGCAAGAAATCGCTGTTCTAGGAGTGAGAGAGGGAGGCTGCGGGAGGGCTCCGGGTGGAGGCAGAGGCCCCGGCCCAGGCCTCACCCGCAGCCCCGCCCCCAACCTGCATCCTCCGGTAGAAGTCGCTGTTGACGGCTACGTCGTAGGCGGTACAACCCTGGCCTTCTGTAGGGAGAGAAAGGGGGTGAGACCCCCAGCCCTCCGAGGGAACCCCACCGCCGGATACAGACAAGGCTAAACCAGTAAAGGCCAGCAGCCGCAAGAACCAGGGAGACCCGGAGACAATTACAAAGTAAGGCCTCAAGACTCGCACTTGTCAAGTCTGACTCATATCACTCTTGTCTCTTCCTCTCGGGTCCTTTCCCACCACGTCCCAGCGCTGACCTCGCCCCTTCCCTGCTCACAGCCCTCCCATGGCTCTCCAGTGCTACAGATAAAGGTCAGTGTCCTTCTGCGTGGTGCAGTGTTGGAGGGCCCATGTGGTCTGCTCTCCCCACCTGGAGAGATGCTCACTCCTCTGTTAGATACCTGGTCCCTTTAAATTTCTTCTACTATCTCTCCATTACTGACCAACCTAATTCAATCACTCTCCAACCTCTAGACTTCCCTATCCCCTCTGCCTAGAAACCTCTTGTCTTGGCCTGATGAACTCCTCCTGTGCCTTCAAATCTGATGCCTCCTCCTCCAGGAAGCCTTCCCTGACCCCCCACGGTATGGGGTGAAGCGCCCCCTCCAGACCAGCACAAATCACACCATCTTGCAATCGCATCTGTTTCCTCCACCCTCAACTAAGACTAGGAGTGTCTCAATGGCACTACCCAAAGCTTGGTCCCATGAGGCTTCGGAGGGAATATGTGAGGGCATATGGAGGACATATGTGAGTTGAAAAAACGAGCATATTGAGACAAACTCAAGCGAGACAGGTGAGTCAAGGCATAGAAATAGAGATGGGAAGAAAGGTGAAGGAGCAAGATTGAGAGCTGGTCTGACACCTGCCCAGCTCTCCCTTACCATGGGGTAGGGCAGGGGAGAAGTGCCAGCTTGGGCAGGTGGGCAGAACCCAGGACTGCCCCACACAAAAGGTACTGGAAGCCCAGGAGGCTAAGTATATGTCAAGGGAAAAGGATAAGGACAGGAGGGCCAGATTTCTGAGTCCTGAGGAAGGAGTGTCCTGGATCTTGGATCCTCGGGAAGAAAGGATCTAGGGAACTAGATCCCTAGGTCCTCCAAGGGCACTGACTTGCATCCAGTTCAGCATGAGGCTCTCCCAGGCTCATGGGGATGCGAAACCCAGCTTGGTCTTCTTCCAGCATTTGAAGCAGCTCATCCTCAGTCATGTCAGCCGGAGGAGGGATGGAAGGAGAGTGACAGATGTTGATGAAAACCTTCCCTTCGGAAGAGTTGGTCTTTATGCAGAAACCTGGTAGAAATGGGTTTGTCCTGAGTGTCTACATGAATCTCGATTTCCAGCCTTTCCCTCCTCAGTCTCCATTCTTCTCTTGATCTGTTCTCTGCTTTCTGGGTCGGCTCCCTACCCCACCCCTGGGATCTCTTTCTCTCTTTGTGTTTCTGTCCTCCTAGTCATGCCTGTCCTGCTCCTCTTCCTCTCTTTCAGATCTTGGTTCCTTCCCTGCTCTCTCTGGATTTCTGTCCCAAGCCCTTTCCAAGGCCTCTGTACCCCATTACTGTGCCTCTCTCTTGCCTCCTGTGTCCCCTGCCCCCAGTCTTTGTCCACCTCTCTCTGAGATTCCATCCCTCTCTCTCTCTCTCTGGGTTTCTGCCTTTCTCACCAGGTTGAGGTTGGATCTGTGTAGATTCTGGTCTGCTTGTCTGGGCTTGTTGGAGCTCCTTGGAGGCCTGTGTAAAGGAAACAACAACCTTCAGGCATGGCGTCTGTGCTATCAGACCCTCATTTGTTCTTCAAAGTTTTAACAGAAAATTTTATGCATATAAGATACAAAAAAAAATGAAAAATAAAACATACCATGTCCCTCTCCTCCTTTGGGGACCCCTGAGAACAACCCTAGGCCCACTTGCATTTCTTCCAGAGCCTAGCAAACCCACAATCCCCAGTAAGTTGAGCATCCACAATCCCAAGTTGAGCAAACCCACAATCCCAAGTAAGTGCGTTCTGGGCATGAAGTTCCATCTCTGAGCACCCGCGGGCATGCATGTGCGTGCACACACACACACACACACACATCCCCTGAACACTCAAAGACCCAGGAGCCCATCACTCCGCACCTGCAGGAGCAGCTCCTCGAAACGCGCGGTGTCAGCACCCATCTTCTCTGCCTCGCTCAGCTCCGGCACCAGCAGCTTCGAGTCCGCCATGGCCCTACAGGAAGAGACCTAGGCGTCCTCAGCAACCCCGACGTGGCGCGGAAAGCCTCGCCGGGATCAAACTGTGGCCTGCGGCCAGACCCACAACCGACTCCCGTGACACCCACTATTCTGTATGAAAATCTAAGAATCCGTCCTGAGACTATGATTCCACTCAGCCCAGATACGGTTGTCAATCTGTTGGGAGTCAATAGTTTCAGATGCTCTCTAAGTCCTATGTGCTAAACTTGTAAGTGACAGCCAAACTTCCAGTCTGTAACCAAGGACTTGGGCAAACCACGCTTCCGTCTACGGCGAAGGCTCAGACATCAATCCCACAACTTCATTACGTCCCGACCAATCATAGTCTAAGGCTGAAGGCACGCCCCTCACTTCAACCAATCAAAACGAAATTCTGAACCTAAATCTGAATGCCACACTTCCTGTGTCGATTAAAGCCATACTTCTCTTTTCCACACATCTTGCCAAGCTACTGAGCAGTTCAGGTTGGCACACTTTTAAAACCTTAATATCAGTGTCCATCCTAAAGACTCCCTTCTGATTTCTGAACTATCGCTTCGTCCCAGAGCTCGACTAGGTTCTCTAGCAAAGGTACTTCGGACGAAAAGCTTAAATTCCTGCCCTCCATATGAACAGAGTGGAGAGAAGACACCCCAGTACGGCCGCCCTCCTAAATCTGGCGCCTTCCTATTTGCAAGGGACCCACATTTCCGTCCCGTCCCAGCTCCCCGCCCCGCCTCGGTTTGAGGACTGCGCATGCTCCAAACCACATTTCCCAGCTCGGGCGCATGGGCGGGGTCACCGGACCCAAGGCGGGATTACACTCTATCTCCTGTAGCCCCGCCCCCGGGCTGGAGGGGGCGGTGCCGCCCTTCGACCTCAAAGTTCCTCTGGGCAGAGCGCCCCGCACTCCTTGGTGGAAAGCGGCCCGCCCGGGTGATGGCTGCAACGCGTGCAAGGCCCAGCGCCCGAGAGATCTTCGCCACGCTGGAGTACGGACCCGTGCCTGAGAGCCACGCATGCGCACTGGTGAGGGCCTGCCGTTCGGCGCTGCCCATCCCCCCTCCGCAGGCCTCTGGGTCTTGTTTTGCGCGCGGACTCCCGTGATCCACCGCGGCAGCCCAGCAGCTCCGCCCCTCGGCTCCTGTGACTCCGGCCGCCGCTTAGGACCCACCCTTGAAGGGCGTTCCCTTGATCCTTTGCGGCTGCCCCCCTCTTCACCCTTGTTTCGGGGTAACCCTCGAACCCCCTGCGCCGACCTCGGGGTGGTGTTTCCCCCATTCCTCAGAGCCCCGGGAGGGGCTCCTGTGATTCTTCCGGGCCCCCGCAAGAACCTCCCGTGATCCTCCAGGACTCGGAATTCCTGTGGGGCACCCCCGCTCTTTCCAGGGACCTTGGGAATCGCCATAGACTTCCTGTGATCCCTCGGAACTTCCTGTGGCTCCTGCGCCCCACCCCGCCGAACTCCCGTGGGGGCCCCCGTGATTCATCAATACTTGCGGGGCTCTTAGGATCTTAGGAGCCCCAGGGTACCTCACAACTTACCGTCATCACCCGCAGCCCCTCCGAATATCCCCGTGGGGCTCTGGGGCTCCCATGATCCTCCAGGACCTCTTCAAGTCCTCGTGAGGCTCCTGTGATGCCTGGGGTCCCCCAGAACCTCTGTAGTTCCTGTGGATGAGTAGGGTGCTTCGCATTCTGTAATTACCGAGGCCCTTCAGAATCCACCCCAACCCCCAAGGGCTCTCCTGAACTCCCTCCTCCCCCCCTCCCCCGGGGTCTCCTAGCACTCCGGAATGAGCAGCTTAGGCTTCTCTCTCTCTCTCTTTTTTTTAAGATATTTATTTATTTATTTATTTATTTATTTATTTATTTATTCATGAGAGACACAGGCAGAGGGAGAAACAGGGCCCCCACCCACCCATCAGGAGCCTGGACTTGATTCCAGCACTTTGGGATCACGATCTGAGCCGAAGGCAGACGCTCAACCACGGAGCAACCTAGGTGCCCCCCTTAGGATTTTCTTCAAGGAGAGAAGAGGAGGCTGGAACAAGGGTCCAAGTGGAAGATGAGGCCAGAGCCTGGAGCGGACTGTGATGGATAGGAGCACCTCAGGCAGAGATAGAGGAGAAGCCGTGTGGGGGGTGGAGAGGGCAAAGCAATGTTTGGGGTCTGGCTGTCTCTGTCCCCCCTTCCCCACCGCCATTACCACCAGTAGTGAACCCAGGAGGGCAACGGTTCCAAAGAAGGGCCTTGAGCTTTATTAGCGCAAGGTGAGAGTGTGAGGGACCCGGGGACAGCCTCAGGCAGGAGTCACATGCTACTTGGGCTTGTGTCTTCACCTCTGGAGACAGGGACCTGGGAGTCCCCAGTGTAGAAAGATAGCTGAACAGTGAGAGTGAGGATCTGGGATAGAGAACAGACAATTCTCACACTTGGAGGTTGGCTAGAGATGGAATATACTGAAATAGGGATAATGTGATCGTAGCTTATATTTCCTGGGTGCCCTCTCTGTGCCAGCTTCTGTGCACAGTGTGATCTCATTTAATACCCAGAACAGCTGTGAGAGGGGATTATTGTTATTATTTTAGTGATAGCACACAGAGGCCTAGAAGGATAAGTAATGTGCTCACACTCAACACAGTTTAAAAGGGATAAAGCTGAGATTGGAACCTGAGCCCTGGGATTCCACAGCCCACAGTTCCCACACCACCTCCCAAGAAAAGGTCTCAGACTTAGAGTGTGTGGGCCAGAGCCAACCAACAAACTGTTTTCTTTGGCCTGCACTTTATTTTTTTAAATGTGAATTAGTGGTCAAGCCCCTGCAAACATCCAGATTCCAGCTTCTTTTGAAAATAAAATCCCAAAATTTGGCAATGTTTGGCTCACATTCCCTGACAAAAATCATCTGGATTCAATAGTGACTATCTTTTTAGACAAACCGTGTGTTCCCAGTTTCCACCAGCCCCTCTTCTCACACTAACATGATGTGCCAGGACTGTGGACATTGTTTTAGGGTTTTGTTTTTCTTTGGCAGGGGCAGGTAAAGTTTACAAACTTCCACAGGGTACTTAATACTATAAACTACTTCTTACCTGTCACTCAGCTTCAGGAATCACCAACATTTGGTCCAGTGTTGTCTTTTGTTTTTTTCTGGAATGATTTAAATCCCAGATGTCATGTTAGTTTCCCAGAAATATTTGAATCCCCATTTGTAACACATGAGGACTCATCTCATGACATAACTATCTAGCCTTTTTTTTTTCTTTTGAGAGAGAGAGAACACGCACCAGAGAGCAAGCATGCAAGCAGGGGTAGTAACAGAGTCTTAAGCAGGCTCCACACCCAGCACAGAGCCTAATGAGGGGCTCAATCTCGCAACTTTATCCTGAAATCAAGATTTGGATGCTTAACTGACTAAGCCACCCAGGGCACCCCTTCCTAGCTATTTCTTACTGTTCACATTAGTGGTCATTCTTTAATATCCTCCAACGGCTAACTCAGATTCATACATCCCCAACGGTTTCAAAAATGTGTCTTTCTCTGGGGATTTTTTTTTTTTTTTTTTTAGATTTTATTTATTTGAGAGAGTGAGAGAACACAAGCCACAGGGAGGGGCAGTGGAAGAGGCAGAAGCAGACCCCCTGCCTGCTGAGCGGGGAGCCTGACTCCAGGCTCCATCCCAGAACCCTGAGATCATGACCTGAGCTGAAGGCAGACGCTTAACTGACTGAGCCACCCAGGCACCCTCTCTGGGGGTATTTGGATTTGAAACTTCTGACTCACCATTTTCCTTCAAAGAAAAATGAGAGAACCAATTGGCAGGGTAAGAGGAAAATTGGGAGAATGTGGCTTTGGGATGCTAAGAAGAGAGCAATTGTAGAAGGAAAAAGTGGAAAGTGTGTCTTGGATTTTTCCAGGATTTAGGGAAGACAGGATCAAGGGGAGAAACATGGAGCAGACATGGAAGGCTAGGTGCAGTAAGATTAAGAGGAAATCCTACATGGTGCTGCTCTGAGTTTATTATGTGCACTGATGCACTTAATCCTCGCCAGAGCCCTGTGAAGTAGGGAGGGGCTGTGATTATCCCCATCTTCCAGATGGCTTAGCCAAGGCCAGGGTATTATAACACCCTGGCTAGGGTTGCACAATAGTACCAGAGCCAGGATTCAAATTTGTAGCTCTAGGGACTTCATAGCAGGCTTACCATGCCTGTGTGCTGTGCCTTGGGCTCAGGTAGACACATAACAGCCAAATAAGCTGTGCCTGGCAGGCCTGTGTCTTCTGTCCATATCTCTCCTCAAAGTGATGACTGCTAAGGGGGGAGAGAATGGCATCACACCATTGGATGCATAAGCCACCTGGCTTAAAAACCCCACCTCCCAAAAAAAGGACCTGATCACTGCCTGATACAGTGTTACGGGCAATGCTTCCAGGGTTGTGACAAGGTATGTGCCCAATCCCAGGAATGCAGAGCACTCCAGAAGGCCCCAATGCCTTGGCTTCCCACTGATATCTATGGCGTGTTCTCAATTGTCCTACTCAGGTGTGGTGGACCATTCAGGGGTCACTGATGACTGGTAATGCAGCTGAATTGTCTCAGGTTTCCTGAGAAATAGAAACCTGACCTGAGGTCATTTCTCCATGGAGGAGAAAGGGTTTTATTTTATTTTATTTTATTTATTTATTTATTTTTTTGAGAAAGGGTTTTATTAAGCCACATTTCAAAGTCAGTAGGACAGCCATTACATGTTGCTGGTGAGAGGGTAAAACTGTGCAGCCACCATGGAACCCAGTTTGGTGGTCCCTCCGTAAGTTATACATGACCCAGCAATTCCCTTCCTGGGTACATAAGCCCAAAAGAAATTGGGACGCTTGGGTGGCTTAGTGTTGAGTGTCTGCCTTGGGCTCAGGGCGTGATTCCAGATCCCTGGATTGAGTCCTGCATCCGACTTTCTGCAGGGAACCTGCTTCTCCCTCTGCCTGTGTCTCTGACTCTCTCTTTCTGTGTCTGTCTCACATGAATAAATAAATAAATAAATCTTTAAAAGAAAAGTGAAGACAGGTGTTCAAACAAAAACCTGTACATGCGTGTTCCAAGCAGTACTATTCACAGTAACCAGAAGGCAGAAACAAACTGAATATGCATTAACTGGTGATAAATGGATAAACAAAATGTGACCTATCTAGACAGTGGAATATCATATAGTCATAAAAAAGGAATGAAGCCTTTTTTAAAGAGAGAGAGCCGGGAGGGGCAGAGGGAGAGAGAATCAAGCAGGCTTCCAGCCGAGCTTGATCTCAGACTCTGAGATCATGATCTGACCTGAAATTGAGAGTCAGGTGCTTAGTTGACTAAGCCACTTAGGCAGGCACCCCAGGAATGGAGCTTTGATACAAGCAAATCATGGATGAACCTCAGAAACACTGTGTTGGATGAAAGAAACCAGTCAAAAAGTCACAGATTGTAAGGTTTCATTTCTGAGAAATAATCCAGAGTAGGCAAATCTGGAGAAACAGGAAGCAGATTAGTGGTTGCCAGGGACTAGTGTCAGGCGGAAGGGAGACTGAGTTTCCTTTGGAGGGGATAAAATGTTCTGGAACTAGATCATGGTGATGGTGGCACAATGTTGTTAACATACTAAATGCTAATAAATTATATGCTTTAAAATGAGGGGTGCCTGGATGGCTCAGTCGATTGAGCATCTGCCTTTGGCTTTGGTCATGATCTTGGGGTCCTGGGATCAAGCCTCACTTCTGACTCCCCACACAGTGGAGAATCTGCTTCTTCCTCTCTGCCCCTTCCACCTACTCATGCTTGCATGCTCTCTCGCTCTCTCTCTCTCTCTGTCTCAAATAAATAAAACCTTTTTAAAACATTTTTCAAAACTTTTTAAAAACTTAAAATGATTAATGTGATGAATTTTAGATTATAATATATTTTACACTTTTTCTTCTACACAGGAAAAGAATTAGGGGGGCAAAGGGGTGCAGGTATCCCCCTCCCAGAGGATTCTAGGTGGGAATTGAGCTCCCCCATATGCCTCCTAGAGCCCTTTCCAAACTGTCTTCACCTCCCCCAGGCCTGGCTGGACACCCAGGACCGACGCTTGGGTCACTATGTGAGTGGAAAGTGGTTAAAGCCAGAACACAGGAATTCAGTGCCTTGCCAGGATCCCATCACAGGTATGAGGTGACCCCCAGGGGGAGAGAGGCATCTGTATCCCTGGCCAGCCTTACCTCCCAGCAACCCCCCATTCCCTTTGCTCTGAAGGCAGGGTGGAGCCAGTGGGAAAAAAACGCTCTTCCTATTAGCAGTCATCCTAATTACGTTCTACGTGCCTGTCAATGCTTTTTGAGATCACTCTCTACTAAGATCCTTTCCTTGATTATGGGGGACAAGCTTTTCTGCCTTGGGGCGCACCTGGGCTCTGGAAATCTGAGCCCCCTCCAGTTCTGACATGGGATCCCCCCACTCGTCTCATCTGGGGTGCCTCCATTCATCCCCCCAGGAGAGAGCTTGGCCAGTTGCCTCCAGGCACAGGCTGAGGATGTGGTGGCTGCAGTCGAAGCGGCAGGGAAGGCTTTCGAGAACTGGAGCGGACTCCCTGGAGCTTCCCGGGCCCAGCATCTGATCAGGTGATGGAATTGAGGTTTGGACCATGGGAGGTGGGAAAGGACTTCATCCTCCATCACCCACTTGAAACTGTGAGGACCCTCTATTTCCCGATATCTCACTGAGTTACTGGGTAGCTCAGGCTCCTATGCCCAGCATGCCTTGGTGCCTTTAGCAGTGAAAACATCCATACACCAGGACTAGTAATGAAGAAGTTCTAGTTCCCAGAATATCCCTGGGGTTTATCGAGGCTCCATCTTCCAGCACACTCTTGGGCCACCTAGAGACAAACATTCCATTTTCTAGAATACGACTGAGATTAGAGGTTAAACTTCAATTTCCATGCACCATTGGGGGTTGCGGGTGGCCCATATCATCACAGGGCACCCTCAGGCTTTGTGTTTTTTGGACTACGTTTCCCATGAGTCTTTGTTGCTCTCCCCCCCTGGTAAATGACAGGGATGCCCCGGGAGATCATAAGGATTGTAGTCCAAGTACAGAGGAGGTGTTCTGGGACTGTGTGATGGAAGGGCAGTGGGAAATGACTATCCCCCTGGCTTTCTCTGCAGGCTGACCAAGATGATCCAGAAGCACCAGCGGCTGCTCTGGACCCTAGAATCCCTGGTTACTGGGCGAGCCGTTCGAGAGATTCGAGACAAGGATGTCCCACTGGCCCAGCAGCTGCTCCAGTACCATGCAGTCCAAGCATGCACCCAGGAGGAGGTGCTGGCAGGCTGGGAGCCCATGGGTGAGAAGCAGGAGTCCTGGCTCCCAGCGCCTTCCTCCCTCATGACCTAGCAGTACCTGTCCCAGTCCTCTTATTTATTCTTACAGGAGTGGTCGGTCTCATCTTGTCACCCACATTCTCCTTTCTTGAGATGATGTGGAGGATTTGCCCTGCCCTGGCTGTGGGTAATTGATGGGCTGGGTCTGAGGGAGGAGAGAGCTGGGGGACTGGACTCCTGGGTCTGAGGGATGAGGGGGCTTGGGGTGAGGACTTCCGTGTCTGAGGGAGGAGGGGCCTGGGGGCCCAAACTCCAGGGTCTTTGAGCTGCCCACTTTTTCCAGGCTGTACTGTGGTGGTCCTCGTGCCCCCAGCCTCCCCGACACCCCTTCTGCTGGCCCAGCTGGCAGGGGAGCTAGGTTCGTTCCCAGGAATCCTCAATGTGATCAGTGGCCCTGCATCCCTGGGCCCTGTCCTAGCCTCCCAGCCTAGAGTCCAGAAAGTGGCCTTCTGTGGAGCTGTCGAGGTATTTTCGGGGTTAGGAGGGGTACAGAATGTGGCTGGGAGGCCCGGAGGCCCCTCCTTCTACTGAATCTGGTGGGGGTCCTACAGGAAGGACGTGCCCTCCGGCGGACCCTGGCAGGTAAGGGTGCCGAGCTGGGCCTGGCCCTGGGGACCGAGTCACTGCTGGTGCTGACAGAGGCAGCGGATGTGGACTCCGCGGTGGAGGGTGTTGTGGATGCAGCCTGGTCCGACCGCAGCGCGGTGAGGCCCGTGCACCTGTGGGCCCCCAAGTCCTGGGACCCATGCGTGTCCATCTCCAGACCTCAAAGCATCATGTCTCTCCATTGATTGTAGTTTTTGGTTCTTTGTGTCTCATATTCTCTCTCTGCACCAATACATGTGTGGAACTCCTTATCACTTTGGGTTTCTGAATCTCCATGTCCTGGCTCTCCTGTTTCTGCAGGAGGCCCATGTCTCTTGTTCTTAAAGATTCCCTCCATTTTTCTGAGTGTGCATGTCCCTAGTTTTCCAACCTGTCTGCATTCTGAATCACCAACTTCTCTAACTCTGCCTCCTGCCTGGATGTGGGGCCTTGGTGAGTCTCTAGGGTCCCCAGCCATCCCTCCTTGACCCTCCTCTGATCAGTGGACATCCCCAAGTCTCAACCCTCTGTGGGGGCACGTTCCCTCAGTGCTGGCCCTGACCTTACCTGCTTTGACATCCCTTCTCCTGACAGGGGGGCCTCAGGCTCCTGATCCAGGAGTCTGTGTGGGACGAGACAATGAGGCGGCTCCAGGAGCGGATGGCACGGCTTCGGGCCGGTCGAGGACTGGATGGGGCTGTGGACATGGGGGCTCGAGGGGCTGCTGCACATGACCTGGCCCAGCGCTATGTGCGTGAGGCCCGGAGTGAGGGCGCACAGGTGGGCAAAGGTCACAGACTCCAAGGTGCCAGGGAAGGGGGAAATCTGACTCCTGGGTCTGAGGGTAAAAAGATTGGTGACCTGGACTCCTGGGTCTGATGGAGGAGGCTGGGGGCCTGGACTTCTGGGTTTGAGGGAGGAGAAGCTAGGGATCTTGATTCCTGGGTCTGAGGGAGGAGAGATTGGAAGTGAAGTTGTAGATCTGTTTCTTTCTCTTTAGGTGTTTCAGGCTGGTGACGTGCCTTCAGACAGCCCATTCTTCCCCCCAACTTTGGTCTCTGACCTGCTCCCAGCTTCCCCATGTAGCCAGGCAGAGGTAAGCCCTCTAGGGCCCTAGAGATCCTGTTCCATCCACCCATGTGCAGCCAGACCTGGGCAGCAACACCATACCTGCAGAGGCCCCAGTGGGGACTGGGTCTGGGGGCTGCTGATGATTGTTAGCCGGTTCCCTAATGGGTAGGGTGTTGGAAGGAGGAGCTAGCCAGGCCACCTGAGCTCCATAATCACCTCTTCCAGGTGCCCTGGCCTGTGGTGGCAGCCTCCCGATTCCGCACAGCGAAGGAGGCCCTGGCCATGGCCAACAGGACGCCCCGAGGAGGCAGTGCCAGTGTGTGGAGTGAGAGACTGGGGCAGGCCCTGGAGCTGGGCTACGGGTCAGTCAGCACCCACTGGGGCATGAGAGGCAGCCTGTGGGGGGGCCCAAGCTTCTGCTCCTTCTCTCAGCCTTGAGGTCTCCATCACATTCTCTCCGAGTCTCTGCCCACCCCAGCTCTGACTCCCAGGCCCCTATACCTTTGTTCCTGCTCATGTGGTATCCATACCCCCTCCTCCCTGCCCAGGCTCCAGGTGGGCACAGTCTGGATCAACGCCCACGGCCTTAGAAACTCTGAAGTGCCCACAGGTGGCTGCAAGGAGAGCGGGTCTTCCTGGCACGGGGGCCTCGACGTGAGTGAACCCCTCCTCCACCCCATCATCATCCCCTTTATCCACCTTGTGCCCACCTTGTGTGCTTTTGACACTACCCCTCTCACAGGGTCTGTATGAGTATCTGCGGCCCTCAGGAACCCCTGGCCGGCTGGCTTACTTTTCCGAGAGTATGAACTATGACACCTTTGGTCTCGCTGTCCCCTCAACCCTGCCAGCTGGGCCTGAAATAGGACCCAGGTGAGCTGTTCCAGGGGCTGCAACTCCCAGAATCCCTGGAGATGTGGAAGGGGAGAAGGGAAGTTATGGCAGGCTCCCTGGGGCCTGGAGGGCGGTTTGGTAACACTGTCTTGAGGGCTCCCTGGCTGCTGCCCAGAATTGCATTCTGGATCTCTTGGCTTCACCACCTGTGCCTATGAGAGCCTCAGTTCTGCTAAATGATGGACCGTGCTCTCCCAGAGGCTCACTGGGGTAGAGCATGGGGTATGAGTGGACCAGGCCCCAGGACCCACCTCCACACCTCACCCCAATCCAGCCCAACAGCCCCCTATGGGCTCTTCATCGGGGGCCGATTCCAAGCTCCTGGGGCCCGGAGCTCCAGACCCATCCAGGATTCACAAGGCAAACTCCACAGCTATGTGGCTGAGGGTGGAGCCAAGGATATCCGAGGAGCTGTGGAGGCTGCTCACCAGGCTACCCCTGGGTAAGAGGAATCACATGGGAAAACCCAGAGGTCATGGGGCATTAGAGAGGGTGGTCTGAGACCCCCAAGGACTGATGGTATATGGGGTCTGGGTCCTGAGGACTGGTGGGCTATGAGATACAAGCTCCCAAGGCTGACACCCTTGCTCCCTTCCCCAGGGAGTTGGGCCATGGGGCCAGAGCCCCATGGCAGAGGTAGCAGATAGAGGAGGGATAACTGGAAAGAGCCAGGACCAATAAGCTAACCCCTAACTTGCACTGTCTCCCCTCCACCCCGAGCTGGGTGAGTCAGTCCCCAGGGGCCCGGGCGTCCCTGTTGTGGGCCTTGGCAACTGCACTGGAGCGCCGGGAGTCTGCCCTAGCCTCGAGGCTGGAGAGGCATGGAGTGGAGTTCAAGGCCGCCAAGGTGGAGGTGGAGCTGAGTGTGAGGCAGCTTCGGGCCTGGGGGGCCCGCGCCCAGGCCCAAGGCCATGTGTTGCAGGTGAGAGGGTTCTGTGAATGGGCAGACAGGGTGGCAGTCTAGGGTAGGGGTTAGAGCAAGGACTTTGGAGTGAGGCTGACTTAGGTGGAGAGAATGAGAGAGAATACGAGCGGGAGGGCAGAGGGAGAGAGAATCTCAAGCAGAGTCTGTACTGAGTGCAGAGCCTGACATGGGGCTCAATCTCACAACCCTGAGATCATGACCTGAGCTGAAACCGAGAGTTGGATGCTCAACCACCTCAGCCACCCAGGCACCCCTTATTCCTAGGTTTTAATTCAAGAACAATGAAAGCATATAATCCATACAAGGATTTTTTTTTAAGATTTAATTATTTATTCATGAGAGACAGTGAGAGAGAGAGAGGCAGAGACACAGGCAGAGGGAGAAGCAGGCTTCATTTAGGGAGCCCGATGTGGGACTTGATCCCAAGACACCAGTGTCACGCCCTGAGCTGAAGGCAGGTGCTTAACCTCTTAGCCACCCTAATTCCTAGGTTTTAATCCAAGAACAATGAAAGCATATAATCCATATAAGGATTTACACTCAAATTTTATAGCAGCATTATTCACAGTAGCTAAAATCTGGAAGCAATCTAGCAGCTTATGGCTGGCTGAGTCAGTAGACCATGTGACTTGATCTTGGGGGTAGTGAGTCTGAAGCCCATGCTGGACATAGAGTTTATTTTTAAAACAAATAAATACAATAAGTAAAATAAAAAGCTGAAGTAATCCAAATGTCCTTTGATAGATTAATAGATAAACAGTGTGGGGCGCCTGAGTGGCTCAGTGGTTGAGTGTCTGCCTTTGGGTCAGGTCATGATCCCAAGCTCCTGGGATCGAGTCCTGCACTGGGCTTCCTGCAGGGAGTCTGCTTCTCCCTCTGCCTGTGTCTCTGCCTCTCTGTCTCTCTCTGACTCTCATGAGTAAATAAATAAATCTTAAAAAAAATTAAATAAGTAGAGTGTGCTACATCTATAACAGTAGCCTCCTACTCAGCAGTCCTACACTGTGGATGAATCTCCAAGTCACTGTGCTGAGTGAAAGAAGCCAAATAATGGGCAGCCTGGGTGGCTCAGCGGTTTAGCACCGCGTTTAGCCCAGGGCCTGATCCTGGGGACCCAGGATCGAGTCCCACATCGGGCTCCCTGCATGGAGCCTGCTTCTCCCTCAGCCTGTGTCTCTGTCTCTCTCTCTCTTTCTGTGTCTCTCATGAATGAATAAATAAAAACTTAAAAAAAAAAAAGAAGAAGCCAAATTTTAAAAAAATAGTGCAGAATATATGATTTTGTATCTAAAAAATTCTAGAAAATAGAAATTAACCTATAGTGAGTGGAAGCAGATCAGTGGTTGAGGACTGAGAGGGTTCAAATAGTCAGGAGGGAAGCATCACAAAGGTGCAGATGAAGATTTTGGGGGGTAAAGTTCATTACCTTGATTGTGGTGATGATTTCACAGATACAGATAGATGTCCAAACTTATTAAATTGAGGGCATCTGACTGGCTTAGTCGGTAGAGCATACAATTCTTGATCTCAGGGTCGTGAGGTCAAGGTGTAGAGTTGCTTTAAAAAAACTATCAAATTGTACTCTTTAAAATGTGTGTGGTTTAGTGAATGTCAATTATATTCAATAAAGGGGGTGCGTGGGTGGCTCAGCAGTTGAGTGTCTTTCTGCCTTTGGCCTAGGGCATGATCCTCAGTCTGGGGATCCATCCCCACTTCAGGCTCCCTGCAGGGAGCCTGCTTCTCCCTCTGCCTGTGTCTCTACCTCTGTGTGTGTGTGCTTCTCATGAATAAATAAATAAAAATCTTTTAAAAAATTATATTCAAAAATAAATAAAAAATAAAAAATAAATTAAAAATTATATTCAATAAAGTTTTTTTTAATAAAGATTTTATTTATTGATGAGAAGCATAGAGAGAGAGAGGCAGAGACATAGGCTGAGGGAGGAGTAGGTTCTATGCAAGGAGACTGATGTCGGACTCGATCCCGGGACTCTGGGATCACGCCCTGAGCCAAAGGCAGGTGCTCAACCACTGAGCCACCCAGATGCCCCTCAATAAAGTTTAAAGAAAAAAAATCACACACACACACACACAGAAACCAACCTGGGTCATGTTCTGAGCCCTCTACACACATTAACTTATTTCTTTTTTTTTTTTAAATTTTTATTTATTTATGATAGTCACACACAGAGAGAGAGAGAGGCAGAGACATAGGCAGAGGGAGAAGCAGGCTCCATGCACCGGGAGCCCGATGTGGGATTCGAACCCGGGTCTCCAGGATCGCGCCCTGAGCCAAAGGCAGGCGCTAAACAGCTGCGCCACTCAGGGATCCCAACTTATTTCATTTTAACAATAAATCTCTGAGTTAAACACCATTAGCCTCATTTGAAAGATGGAAAACTGAGGCCCAGAGAGGTTAAGTAACTCACCCAAGGTCACACAGCTGGTGAGTGGCAGAGCCAACCATCTGTCTCCAGTCCACTCTGTCTTGTTATCTGGTGAATCATCATTAGAGTTGTTACAGAGAAGCAAAGATGGGGAGAGGAAGAAAGGGGCAGATGATGAGGCTCCTGTGCCCAGCCCATGACCTCGTCTGCTTGTCCCTGCAGGTGGCAGAGCTGAAGGGCCCCGTGCTCCGGCTGCGGGAGCCACTGGGCGTGCTGGCCATCGTGTGCCCTGACGAGTGGCCCCTGCTTGCCTTCGTGTCTCTCCTGGCCGCCGCCCTGGCCCACGGCAACTCTGTAGTCTTGGTACCCAGCGGGGCCTGTCCCATCCCCGCCCTGGAGGTCTGCCAGGTACAATTGCTGCCTTCCTGGTGCTGCTCCCAGCAGTCCCTGGGGCAGCAGATGGGTGGAAGGTGCCCTAAGGCCTGCACTCGCCCCACCCCCTTGGTAACCGTGGTAACCCCAACCCCCGTGGTCCAAGCCCGCATTGTTCATGGACCCCGTGACTGTTCTGTCCAGGCCTCAAGCGTTCGCCAGTCATGATCCTGATCTCATTCCTTCCAGGAGCCTCAAGGGCCCTCCCTGGATGCTCATTCCTCACCCAGACTGTTGCCTCCAGGGTCTCTGACACCCTTCCCCCCACAACTCTCTCTCCCATCCCCTAGGATATGGCCACCTTATTGCCAGCAGGCCTGGTAAACGTGGTGACCGGAGACCGGGACCACCTGACCCGCTGCCTGGCCTTGCACCAGGACATCCAGGCCCTGTGGTACTTCGGATCTGCACAGGTACGCTTTGTTGTGCTGTCTCTTCAGCATCTTAAACCTCACCTACAGCCTCTTCCTTTTCTGGAAGCAGAGCAATGCCCCCTCCAAGCTCCCATTGCTAAGGAGGAGAGACTCCTTGGCAACCAGGTTCTGAGATCCCGCCCCTTTAGAGCCCCATTGCTAAGGAAGGGGATCTCCTTAGCATAGCAACAAGGGCCTGGGATCCTGTGCAGCCTAAAGACCTCATCTCATTGGACAACCCATTGCTGAGGACCACACCCCAATAGCAGAACCAGAGGCCCACAGTCCACCCTCTGATGGTAACAGGGGAACTCCTTGTCACCAAGAACATCAGGCAGGCCCCATTCCTTTGAATGTGGGCTGTTAATGGGGAGGAAATCCCCTAACCACAAAGGTCAGCCTTGTTTCCCTCAGCATCTGGAAGGTCTGCCGGTGACAGTTGAGCATTGTAAGCAACAGAACCTAGGTCAAGGGGTCAGGCCCCTCAGTGATAGTCCTTATTGTCAAAGAAACAGTTGCTTGGCAAGAAGCTTATGGAAGTGCCAATCCCCCCCCCCCTTCTCATACCAGGGCTCCCAGTTTGTGGAGTGGGCCTCAGCAGGAAACCTGAAGCCGGTGTGGGTGAACAGAGGCTGCCCTCGGGCCTGGGATCAGGAGGCCAAGGGGGCAGGCCCAGAGTTGGGGCTGCGGGCAGCACGGACCAAGGCCCTGTGGCTGCCCATGGGGGACTGATGCCCGAGTGCCACCTGCTCCATCTTGGACACGGGAGAGATGGACCCTGACAGACACCAGAAGCCTGGAACTTTCTTTTTTTATGACTCTCATGCCCTCCAATAAACTCTGACCAACCTTGGCTGTGCTTCTGAGGGGAGGAAGTGGGGGAGTAGCAACTTCTGGTCTGTTTGAGGCCATTTGAGTTCTGAATCTCGGCAGCCGGGTGGGCTGGCTCCAGTACAACACAGTGTTTGTGCAACAGATAAAGGGAACTCTGAGAAGCCCCGGGCAGGGCCCCAGGGCCTCTTGTTTCCCCTGGTCCTCTCCATCCTGCCACTCTTGCTCTTTGACTTTCTCTGCCTACGCGTTATTTCAGGACCCATGGTGTGCTGGTATAAAATAAAACACAGTGGCTCTCTGGGATAAAATAAAAGCCCTGGTAAGTAACATTTGCCAATTCCTGCAGTGTAAATGCTCCCATCATGTCCGATTGCAAGCTCTAGATGATTCAACAACAAACAAGCTGACGGAATTCCTGAATTTTTAGCAGTCACTCCATGAGCCAATCTGAGTGGCTCTGGCACATCAGTCATAGAATTCTTTTGGATGCAAGGCACCCACTCCTGCTAGCTTAGGATAAGAGGGAATTTTCTGTAAGAGACATCTTACAGAAAATAGAGCAAGACGCACATCTGAGGTGCCCCAGGTTCCTGAGAACCCAAATGTAGGCAGGAACCAGAACCAGTCTTTTGTGGGCACATGATCTTTGGGGTCTTTTTTCTTTCTTTTTCCTCTCCTTTCTTTCTTTCTTTTTTTTTTTTTTTTAAGATTTTATTTATTCATGAGAGACCCAGAGAGAGGCACAGACATAGGCAGAGGGAGAAGCAGGGAGCAGGTGTGGGGAGCCTGATGCGAGACTCGATCCTAGGACCCCAGGATCATGACCTGAGCCAAAGGCAGACTCTCAACCACTGAGCCACCCAGGCGCTCCTGTCTTTTTTACTTTCTTAAGTAATCTTTATACCCAACCTGAAGCTTGAACTCCTGACCCCGAGGTCAGGAGAGTAGGATGCTTCATGGACCGAGCCAGCTGGGTGCCCACCTCTGGTGTTTCCAAGCCCTACCTATCTGCCTCAGTCACTCCTTTCAGCGATGTGACTTTATAGGAAAACTGCTTCACTGCTCTGAGCCTGTTTCCTCATCTGTAAAATGGAGCTAATAGCTCCAACTGGACTGGTTGACTCCACGGGTACACGGGACTTGACCTGCGTAGTGTTGCTGTTAACTAGAGGTTGATTCGGTCACGAAGCTAGTGAGAATAGGCAGCCTCCTGTCAGCATCTGAGGCTGGACTGAATAATTACCCTTCCCAGGATCTGGACATTTGTTTGGAAAGAAAAGACACCGGGATGGCAACGCTGGAGGAAAATCCCTGGAAGGTTCTAGTTCCTATAGTTTGACAGTTCCCGTTAGGATCCAATGGGCTGTCTCGGTGTCCTTCCTAGGAATCCCATTGCTTTAACAAGGCAACCACCAGGGGCCACACACAACACCCTTCTCCATCCTCCTCCTCCTCCACCACTACTGACAGGTATCTGTGGAAGTAGCACGGGGAATCTGATTGGGCAGCGTGAGTCAGGCGTCCACCTCTGAGCCAATCATCTCTGGCCAGGGCAGGAGCTCCTAGTCTGTGCAGCCCTCCAATTGGACAGCAAATACCCACTGAGCGTCCACTATGAGCGAGGCGCTGTTCTAGGTGCTGAGGGGACCCCCAGGAGCAAGACCACCTGGCCTCAGGAGCAGGTGATGTCCCAGTGGGCCAGAGGTGTATCAGGCTCCTGTCGCTGCTATAACAAAGTGACTTAAGTGAAACAATACAAATGTTTATCTTGCAGTCCTGGACATCAGCCATCTGAAATGCGGCTCAGTGAGCTAAAATCAAGGTGTCAGCAGGGCTGCGTTCCTATCTGGAGCACAAGGGGAAAATATATTTCCCTACCTTTTCCAACTTGGAGAGGCACCTGCTTTCGCTGACCTGTGACCTTACGTCACTTTTTTAAAGATTTTATTTATTTGAGAAAGTGAGAGTGAGCAAGAGTAGGGGGGCAGGGCAGAGGGAGAAGCAGGCTTCCCACTGAGCAGGGAGCCCAATGTGGGACTCGATCCTGGGACCTTGGGATCATAACCTTAGCGTAAGGTAGACACTTTACCAGCTGAGCCACCCAGGTGCCCGCCCCCCCATCACTCATTGCCAGCGATGGCCGCTCCCAAGGCATCACTCTTTTTTTTTTTTTTAATTTTTATTTATGATAGTCACACACACAGAGAGAGAGAGGTAGAGACACAGGCAGAGGGAGAAGCAGGCTCCATGCACCGGGAGCCCGACGTGGGATTCGATCCCGGGTCTCCAGGATCGCGCCCTGGGCCAAAGGCAGGCGCCAAACCGCTGCGCCACCCAGGGATCCCCCAAGGCATCACTCTGACTCTGATCCTCTCGTCTCCTTCCTTCACTTACAAACACTCAATCCACAATCATCTGCCCATCTCAAGAGAAGTAGGCCATATCTGCAAAAGCCCTTTGGCCATGTGAGGGAACATTCACAGGTTCTAGTGGACATCTTCAGGGGGCCATTATTCTGGCCCCCCACCATGAGAGGAGACAGATTGAAAACAAGTGAATAATAGGGAAACGTCTCTTCAGTGTGGTGAGGAAGGTAAGCAGGCTGAACGGGGCAGCCCTGGTGGCGCAGCGGTTTAGTGCCTCCTGAAGCCCGGGGTGTGATCCTGGAGACCCGGGATCGAGTCCCATGTCAGGATCCCTGCATGGAGCCTGCTTCTCCCTCTGCCTGTGTCTCTGCCTCTCTCTCTCAATCTGTGTGTCTCTCATTAATAAATAAATAAAATCTTTAAAAAAAAAAAAGGCAGGCTGAACAGGAGGTGAGGTGCGGAGGGCAAGGGGCAGAGATGGACTGTATAACAGGATGGGTCATTCTTTGCTGCAGTAACAAAGACCACACCTCTTGTGGTCGACAATCACAAAGTTCATTTCTTGCTTCCACTACCTGCCCATCAGGGGGTGGCAGGGGCCATCTGTTCATCAGGGCCACACAGGGCTGACGGGAACCCCATCTCCATGTGGCTTCGGCCATTAGAGTTCTGCTCCCTGACCCGGTAATCCTCACCCAGAAGTGACTTTTGTCACTTCCACTCTTCTTTCATTGGCCAAAGCGAGTCATGCGACCAATGCCTGAACTCCACAGGGTGGAGTCTCAGACTCTTGCAGGAAAGGAGGGCCAGCGGATGGTGTGGACCAAGCAAGAGATTCAAAGAAGCGCAGATGTAGAAGGACCTTATAGTTTCTCATTTGCCACCTCAGCCCCCATTTTGGGGTTGAAGAGATTGAAGCTTAGTGAGGATAAGGAGCTGGCCAAGCTCCCACAGTGACCCAGCCAGAGCTAGAAATAACACTTGCCAGGCCTGATGCAATGAGACATATCCCCTGAGTCCTCTTGCGTTCCTGGCCCTAGAAGGGCAAAGCTGGAGGCCCAGAGAATGGTCAGACTCAGCAATGCAGCAAGCCCCCAGCCTGTACTGGGGAGACCCGTAATCTGTGCAACTATGGAGGGGACACTTGGGGGACCTAGAGGAGGCCTCGTGCCAGGCTGGATTTGGAGCTGAGGATTGAGGATCTTATTAAGGGTTTTGGAGGGGGGTAGGGGATGGGGATCAGATAAAGTGGACAGGGTGGCAGAAAGGCTGGAAATTTGTCCTAAGGGCAATAGGGAGCCACAGAACGTGTGTGAGCAGAGGAGAGGTAGGTTTAGCTCTGGGTGGAAGACACAGACATAACCTAAGGTGACATGTACTATAATAGAGGAAGCTTGGGGCACTTGGAGCACCCAGAGATGGCACTCTACCCACAAGTGTGTGTGAGGGAGGGTAAGAGGGGTGGCAGCCACCTTCCCAAGGAAGATGCCATGTGTGTTGAGGGTTTTTTCCAGCTTTATTGAGGTATGATTGACAAAGAGTATACATAGTTCAGTTGTACAACATGCTTTTTAAGTGTATACAACGTGATGACTTAATATACCTGTACATTGTAAAATAGTTACCACAATTAAGTTAGTGAACACATCCATCCCTTCACAAGGTTACCTTTTTGTGCCTCATGAGAACACTTAATATCCACTCTCTTAGTTCAATCAAACTGGAAACAAAATTCACATATATCCAAAAGCAAAACAAAGATAAGCTTCTCTCCTAGGGAATTTCAAATATACAATACAGTATTGATTGTTTTGTTTAGAGAATCTTCTTTATTTTTTGAGAGAGAGAGAGTGGGAGCAGGAGGCAGAGGGAGAGGGAGAGAGAGAATCCCAAGCAGGCTCCACGCCAGTGCAGAGCCCAATACCGGGCTCGATCCCACAACTCTGAAATCATGACCTGAGCCAGAATGAAGAGTTGAATGCTTAACCAACTGAGCCACGCAGGCACCCCAATACAGTATCATTAATTATAGTCACCATGCTATACATTAAATCCTCAGAATGTACTCATAACTGAAACTTTGTGCTTTTTTAAAAGACTTTATTTATTTATTCATGAGAGAAGCAGAGAGGCAGAGACACAGGAAGAGAGAGAAGCAGGCTCCCTGCAGGGAGCCTGCAGGACTCCATCCCAGGACCCCGGGATCACGGCCTGAGCCAAAGGCAGACACTCAACCACTGAGCCACTCAGGTGCCCCAACTTTGTGTTTTTTTACCAAAATCTCCCCATTTCACACACACACATACACACACACACACAACCTCTAGCAACTACTACTCTACTCTGGCTCTATGAGTCTACTTTTTTTAGATTCCATGTATAAGTGATACCCTACAGTATGTGTCTTTCTCTGTCTGGCTTATTTCACTTAGCATTATGTCCTCCACATGTTGCTACGTTGTTACAAACAACAGGATTTCCTTGTTATGGCTGAATGATATTCTATTGTGTGTAAATATCACATTTTCTTTTTCTGTTCATCTATTAGCAGTTAGGTCTTATTTTGCTGCAGTGAACATATGAGTGCAGAAAACTCTTTGAGACTGATTTCCTTACCTTGGGATAGATACCCAAGAGTGAGATTGCTGCATCATAGGGTAGGTCTCTGATTTTTGTATTTTTTGGAGGAAACTTCATACTGTTTTCCACATTAGCTGCACCAACCTACCTTCCCAGCAGCAGTACCCAGGGTTCCCTTCTCCCCACATCCTCACCAACACTTCTATCATATTTTTTTAATTTTTTTCTATCATTTTTAAAAGATTTTATTTATTTATTCATGAGAGACACAGAGAGAGGCAGAGACACAGGCAGAGGGAGAAGCAGGCTCCCTGCAGGAGCCCGATGTAGGACTCGATACCAGAACTCTGGGATCACGTCCTGAGCCAAAGGGAGATGCTCCGGCAGCCTGGGTGGCTCGGCGGTTTGGCGCCGCCTTCGGCCCAGGGCGTGATCGTGGAAACCCGGGATCGAGTCCCATGTTGGGCTCCCTGCATGGAGCCTGCTTCTCCCTCTGCCTGTGTCTCTGCCTATATGCCTCTAATGCATAAATAAATAAAATCTTTAGAAAAAGGGGGGGGATGCTCAACCGCTGAGCCACCCAGGCATCCCCACTTCTGTCATTTTGACGACGGCCATCCTAACTTGTGTGTGAGGTAATATCTCACTGGGTTTTTTTAAAGATTTTATTTATTTATTCATGAGAAACAGAGAGAGAGAGAGAGAGAGAGGCAGACAAAGGCAGAGGGAGAAGCAGGCTCCATGCTGGGAGCCTGACTTGAGACTGGACCCCAGGATCAGGCACTGGGCTGAAGGTGGTGCTAAAATGCTGAGCCACCTGGGCTGTCCCCCCATTGTGCTTTTGATCTGCATTTCCCTGATGATGAGTGATGATTGGACTGAAGCTTTATTTTAATTTTTAAAAAAGATTTATTAAAGAGAGACACATAGAGAGAGGCAGAGACACAGGCAGAGGGAGAAGCAGGCTCCATGCAGGGAGCCCAATGTGGGACTCGATCCTGGGTCTCCAGAATCAGGCCCTGGGCTGAAGGCAGTGCTAAACCGCCAAGCCACCCAGGCTGCCCTGAATCTTTTTTTTTTTTTTTTAAAGATCTTATTTATGTATTTGAAAGAGAGAGAGAGCACAAGCAGAGTGGAGGCACAGAGGAAGAAGCAGGTTCCCCAATAAGCAGCGAGCCCAATGCAGGGCTCGATCCCAGGACTCTGAAGTCATGACCTAAACCAAAGGCAGACACTTAACCGACTGAGCCACCCAAGCGCCCCTGCACTGAATCTTGAAAGGACCATGAGGCTTTTATGTGGCTGGAGAGCATCTGCAGCAGAAGGGACAGCATGTGCAAAGGCCCAGAGGTGGGAAACAGCCTGGCAGGAACTGTACTGGTTTGAATGGTGGTCCCCCGAGAGATATATCCACATCTCACCCCTGGAACCTATGAATGTGACCTTATTTGGAAAAACAGTCCTTGCAGATATAATTAAGTTAAGGACCTTGAGCTAAGGTTGTCCTGGGTTATCCAAGTTGGCCCCACATCTAATGACAAGTGACATCAAGAGGAGAGACGCTTCTAGAGAAGAAAGCCAAGTGAAGACAGAAGCAGGGATGGAGTTATGCAGATACACCAAGGAACCCCGGAGCCCCCCAGAAGCTAGCTTTGCCCACACATCCAAGGCGGAGGTGGGGCTGTGCCCGAGGGAGCAGTCCCGGAGGCCAGGGCAGAGCCGCAGCAACAAAGGCAGCAGCAGGGGGGGGTCAATGAACCCAGCTGGGGGTGGGGGTGTCCTCGGTTGGCTATGTACCTGTCACCTGCCCCCCCACCCCAGCGCCAGTCTGTCTCTCCTTTTCCAGATCCCATTCCGCCCCGGCCAAAGCACAGCCCTCCTCCTCCTGGCTCCCGTGTGCATCTCGGACCGGCCTTCCCTGTTGGAGGCGAGGAGGAAGGGCCCCAGGCTGGCCCCCTTCCAGCTGAAGGCAGCCCCCCACTCGCCTGTGTCCCAGCCTCGACTCGCCTCATTGCTCTGGGGAGCGAGTCCCGCGGAGGCGCCCTCAGCCGCGTGAGCCGCCACCTGTCACCACCAGGTGGCGCCCCATGCCTCAGCCAGATCCACCCCAGCTCTCTATCGCCCCCCAAAATTTCCTTTCGCTTTCGATCTCCGGCTGTCACCCGGCCTGGCCCCTTCCACGCCCAGCTGGGGCAAGCCTGGTGCGTGCGGAGAAACGGACTCCGGGTCCCCGAGGGGCGGGGCTGGGGTCCCCCTCCTGGCCGAGGGAGGAGGGATGGGGGTCAGGTCGCTGGGTCCCTGGCCTGGGGAGGGTTCCGGGGACCGGACGTCGGGGTTCTTAGAAGGGGAGATGCGTTTTCACCGTAACTGGGGCTCACGCAGGAAGCCCGAGGGAGTAGGAGGCGGAAACTTAGCCACATCAAGGAGTCAGGGGAGGGGTGGGGAGGTGAAGGGGCGGGTGAGGAAGGGGCTGGGGTGTGGGGGTCTGAGACTCCCTCTTCTGTCCCTTCCAAGATCTGACCATAGGCATGAGGGGCCTCCGGCCGAGATGATAGTGCTGGCGCCAGCCTGGAGCCCAACTGTGCGTATACCCGGGGGACAAGGCGGGGGACAGGCAGAGCGCTACCGAGCTGGGCAGAGCTGAGAGAGCAGACGGACAGAGGTGGGGGACGTGCGCAGGGGGGAGGGAGAGATGGGCAGGGGTGGGGACATGGGCAGAGGACCGGGACATGGACAGGAGTGGAGGACATGCGCAGGGGGCAGGGGTGAGGGACATGGGCAGGGGCGGGGGGGGCATGGACAGAAGTGAGGGAGAGATGGACAGGAGTGGAGGACGTGCACAGGGATGAAGGACACGGGCAGGAGCGGGGGACACTGGCAGGGGTGGGGACATGCACAGGAGTGGGGGACATGGGCAGGGATGGGGACATGCACAGGAGTGAGGGACATGGGCAGGGGGGACATGGGCAGGGGTGGGGTCATGGGCAGGAGTGGGGGAAAGGAACGGAGGCGGGTGGGTACACGTGGGGAAGGCAGGCCCCGGCGGCGGGCGGGGGCCAAAGCGGACACAGGGACCGAGAGGGCCAGGTGGGCGGCGGAGGGAGCCGGGCGCGCCGAGGTGAGCAGAACCGGGAGCCGACCCGGGAGCCCGGGCGCCGCCGGCCGGTGCTGAGAGCAGGCGGGGACGGGCGGCACGAAGGCAGAGAGGGAACCGGGGAGGAACCGGGGAGGAAGCGGCGGGGGCCGAGCCGGGACCGGAGGGAAGAGACCTGGAGAGGGCGGAGGGGGCAGGTGAGGACCGCGTGCGGAGCCAACAGGGGGCGCCCCCACCCCGCAGGCCTCCCTGTTGCTGCTGCTGCTGCTCAGCCCCGGCCTCCGCGGGACCCCCGACTGCTCCTTCAGCCACAGCCCCATCTCCTCCACCTTCGCGGTCACCATCCGCAGGCTGGTGAGGCCCGGTCCCAGCCTCCCCGACAGCCTCCCCGACAGCCTCCCCGACAGCCTCCCCGAGGCCCGGGTCCTGGCGCGGGGACCGAGCTCCCCTGGCTCCGTGTCCGTCTGTGCGGCTCCCTGGGCCCCCTTCTGGGTGCCTGTCCCCACCACCACCACCACCCCGGTCCGCTCCCTGTCCCTCACTCCCTGGGTCCCTGTCCCCTTCCCCCTGGGTCCCTGTCCCTCACTCCCTGGGTCTCCATAGTTGTGTTTTCTCCTGTCTTCGGCCAGGCCTCACCCTGTTTTCTCCCGCAGTCTGATTACCTGCTTCAGGACTATCCAGTCACTGTCGCCTCCAACCTGCAGGACGTGAGTCACAGATGGGAGAGGCTGGGGCAGAGGTGGAAAGGAGAGACTCTAGCACACCACCCCTCAGGGGGCCCGGCCTCCCCCGGGGCTGTGGGACTCCTAGCCCCAGCCCCTCACCCTCCCAGCCCCACCAGTCCAAGCTCACAGTCCTCTCTGCTGGCACCTCCCTTGACCCCTTCTCCCCACCCCTACTGAGCTGGGCGGTCTCTCTCCCAGGACGAGCTCTGCGGGGCGTTCTGGCGCCTGGTCCTGGCCCAGCGCTGGATGGTGCGGCTCCAGGCTGTGGCTGGATCCCAAATGCAAATCCTGCTGGAGGCTGTCAACACGGAGATACACTTTGTCACCTTCTGTGCCTTCCAGGTCAGCCCTGGACTTGGGGGACAGGCTAGGGGAGCGGGTTGCCTTCCTTAGGGCCTGAAGCTCTGCTGGACATTACTGGAGATTTCTTTTGGCTAGCAACCCGAGGGAGGTGCTCTAACCCGGTCCCGCAGGTGGTGGGGGTGGGGTGGGGGGTGGCGTTGGGATCCTGGGCCCAGTGCACCAATTCTGAGTGTATTTCCTAGCTGGACACCACAAAGAGGTCCTCCCTTCTGAGACCCAGCCCCCCCGCCCAGGGGACCCTGTAGGCGTGGCCAGGCAGGGAAGGCCCTGGCCTGAGCAGACAGCGGGGGTGATGCCCTGGTGACATCTCCCTCCCCTGCCCCCAGCCCCTCCCCAGCTGTCTTCGCTTCGTCCAGACCAACATCTCCCACCTCCTGCAGGACACCTCCCAGCAGCTGGCCGCCCTGAAGCCCTGGATCACCCGCAGGAATTTCTCCGGGTGCCTGGAGCTGCAGTGTCAGCCCGGTAAAAGCCCCACTCCCTGGGCCCCCAACCCCCACCCCGCTCACCCCTACCTTCCCTAGCTCACAGCCCCTCACGCCCTCTGCTCAGGCCATCCCAGACCCGCCCTGCTCCCTCTGGCTGTGTGGCTTTGGGCAGGTTCCTCTTAAGTTTAGGCCTCAGTTTACCCATCTTGGGCAAGGGTAATTGCTGCCTGCTTCTCCGAGACAGCCCTGTCAGATAGAAACATAATGATAGCCACGTGCTTGAGTGGAAATATTCTAGTAGTCAAGTTGTTTGTTTGTTTTTTTTTTTTAGGTAAATTCACTTTTTTTTCCCCTGGAATTTTTTTTTTTAATTTTTTTTTTTTATTTTTTTTATTTATGATAGTCATCATAGAGAGAGAGAGAGAGGCAGAGACACAGGCAGAGGGAGAAGCAGGCTCCATGCACCGGGAGCCCGATGTGGGATTCGATCCCGGGTCTCCAGGATCACGCCCTGGGCCAAAGGCAGGCGCCAAACCGCTGCGCCACCCAGGGATCCCTCCCCTGGAATTTTAACGTTCATTATTTTTGGTAGCAAATGATTGGTTGTTTTAGTTGTATTTATTTTTAAAGATTTTATTTATGTGGGGCAGCCGGGATGGCTCAGCGGTTTAGCGCCACCTTCAGCCCAGGGCATGATCCTGGAGTCCTGGGATCGAGTCCCACATCTGGCTCCCTGCATGGAGCCTGCTTCTCTCTCTGCCTGTGTCTCTGCCTCTCTCTCTCTCTGGGTCTCTCACGAATAAATAAATAAAATCTTTAAAAATAAACAAAACAAAACAAAGGAGGGTACAAAGAAACGTATGAGGAGGTCCCGGACACCCTTTCCCCAGCCCTCCCCAGCCCCAGGGTTACATTTTGCTTAGTGTTGCTTACAGCACGATAGCAAAACCAGAAATATGACATGGGTCGCAGTCCATGCATATAATCCACAGGGTTTATTCACATTTTACAAGTTATGTGGGCACACTCGCGTGCACTTGTGTGTATGTTAGTTTGTTAGGGCTCCCCTAACAAAGTACCACAAACTGAATGATCTGAACAGAAGTGTTTGTTTCACAGTTCTGGAGGCCAGGAGTCTGAAATCAATGTGTGGGTAGCATTGGCTCCTTCTGAGGCCTCTGAGGGAAGGTTCTGTTCCAGGCTTCTCTCCTTGACTTGTTGATGGCCATTCTCACGTTCACAGGGTGTTCTCCCTCTGAGCACACCTTCACATCTGGATTTCCCCTTTTTATAAGGTCACCAGTCCTATGGGACAAAGGAAGTGCCCTGATGACCTCATTTTAACTTGATTATCTGTATATATACCCTATCTCCCAATAAGGTCTCATTCCAAGGTACTGGGGGTTAGGATTTCAACATAGGAATTTTGAGGAACACAGTTCCCTTTTCTTTTTTTTTTTTTTTTTAAGATTTTATTTATTCATGAGAGAGGCAGAGGGAGAAGCAGGTTCCATGCAAGGAGCCCCATGTGGGACTTGATCCCAGATCTCCAGGATCATTCCCTGGGCTGAAGGCAGTGCTAAACTGCTGAGCCACCGGGGCTGCCCCACAGTTCCCTTCCTAAAAGTGTATGTGTGTTTTTGCAGTGTTATCACATGTGTGGCTTCTTGCAATCAACCACCACAATCAAAATACTTTACTGGATCCCTTTGTAATAATTCCCATCCCTAGCCCCTGGCAACCACGAATCTGTTCTTTATGATGATGTTATTGGACTTAATCATTTTATAATCACTCTTCATAATTAATCATTGAAATCATACATTTTTATTTAGCCAAACATCTCTTAAATAGCACTGTTTGAACACATAGCTAATATTGTATCTTTGATTTGATTCTATTTTTCTTTAATTTATTTTTATTTTTTATTTTAAAGATTTTATTTATTTATTCATGATAGTCACACAGAGAGAGAGAGAAGCAGAGACACAGGCAGAGGGAGAAGCAGGTTCCATGCAGGGAGCCCAACGTGGGATTCGATCCCAGGTCTCCAGGATCGCGCCCTGGGCCAAAGGCAGGTGCCAAACTGCTGCGCCACCCAGGGATCCCAATTTTTTTTATTTTTTAATTCATGATAGAGAGAGAAAAAAAGAGAGGCAGAGACACAGGCAGAGGGAGAAGCAGTCTCCATGCCGGGAGCCCGATGCGGGACTCGATCCTGGGTCTCCAGAATCAGGCCCTGGGCCAAAGGCAGGCGCCAAACCGCTGAGCCACCCAGGGATCCCCAGATTCTATTTTTTTTAATGTAATCCTATCCCCAATGTAGGGCTTGAATTCACAACCCTGAGATGAAGAGTCGCATGTGCCACTGACTGAGCCAGGTGCCCCTGAAAGGGATACTTAAAACCTCCCACTCTGATTTTCTCACTTTCTCCCCACACTTCCGATCATTTTGCCATCTATTTTAAGCTTCACTTGTCATTTGTACTTATATTTATGATGATGATTCATTTGACCACATTTTATTAGCCATCTCCTTGGTGCCTGGCTTTGGTGACAGGGCTCAGAACAAGACCAAGTGCTTGCACATGTGGAGCTGATTGAGGAACAAACGTATTAGCAAATAATTAACAGGAAAAAATATCTGAGTGTAATGAGTCCTATGCAGGCAAATTACAACCAGGTGATGGGAGTCATGGTGTGAGGTGAATGGCTTGAGTCACTGAAGGTTGGGAATATGAGAACACCCAGTGCAAAGGCCCTGAGGCAGAAACATGTCCCTACGTGTTTAAGGAACAGTGAAAAGGCTCATGTGGCTGGAATCCAGCAAGTGAGGGGAAGAGACAGCTGGGTGAGGGTATAGAGGGAACAGAGATTGGGAGGGATCTTTGTTTTATCTGTCCACTTGTCAACTTTTCATTTGGTCAAATATTTAGTTTATGAAATTAAGCTATTATAAAATTATGTAACAAGCACCAAGTGGTGGGTTCTGGCAATAAATAAGACAGATAAAGTTCCTGTTGCCCACGTGAAGCCCACAGCCCACTGGAGGAAAAAGAGGAATAAACAAATTGATACAGAAGCACTAGAAATAACTTTGTTCAACTGTAAAAAAAAAAAAGGCAAGGGCACCCAAGTGGCTCAGTTGTTTGGGCATCTGCCTTCAGCTCAGGTCATGATTCCAGGGTTCTTGGATCAAGTTCCACATCAGGTTCCCTGCTCAGTGGGGTGCCTCTTTCTCCCTCTCCCCCTCCCCCTGCTCATGCTTGCTTTCTCTCTGAAATAAATCTTAAAAAAGGGCAGCTCCAGTGGCCCAGCAGTTTAGTGCAACTTTCAGCCCAGGGCATGATTCTGGAGACCCGGGATCAAGTCCCACGTCGGGCTCCCAGCATGGAGCCTGCTTCTCCCTCTGCTTGTGTCTCTGCCTCTCTCTCTCTCTCTCTCTCTCTGTTTCTCATGAATAAGTAAAATCTTTACAAAAAAAAATTTAAAAGAAAAGGCAAACTTACCAGATGCCACACTGTTCTAAGGACTGTCTGTGTGGTCACGTATTTAATTTTTGTGACCACCTTATGCGGTAGGAATAATGGTTATCCCCATTTCACGGATGAGGAGACTGAGGCACAGAGAGGCCAGCAGCCCACCTGAGGTCACACAGGTTCCACCAGGCCTGCTTGGGTTTCCTCCTCTCCCCTGGCCTCACCAATCTCCTCAGTAACCCGGCCACCCTCTCTCCTCCCCTCAGACTCCTCTACATTGGTGCCCCCAAGGAGCCCCGGGGCCCTGGAGGCCACTGCCTTGCCAGCCCCTCAGGCACCTCGGCTGCTCCTCCTGCTGCTGCTGCCCGTGGCTCTCCTGCTGATGTCCACTGCCTGGTGCCTGCATTGGCGAAGGAGGCGGCGGCGGAGGTCACCCTACCCTGGGGAGCAGGTGAGTCAGCAGGTAGACAGAGGGGATGGGCAGTCTGAGGGGGTGGGTTTGACCCTGTGGTGGCCACAGGTGACCTCCGCCCCCCAGTCTCCAGGACAGGCTGCCCCTGTGGCTCGTGCAGCACTGACTCATCCTGGTGAATCCTTTGGTGGGAGGACCTAAGTCTGCCCTGGATGAGGAAGACCCCTCTGGGGCCATGACAGGGGACAGACTGGAGGCTGGGTGGTGATCCAGGGAGAGAGGACAAGGCCTGAGTCAGAGCCAGGATGAGCACCATAGGGAGGCCGAGGAGGCGACAAAGTCAGGGGTCAGGGATCAAGGACAGGGCTGGAAGGGCACCTGGCTGGCTCAGTCAATAGAGCAAATTACTCTTGATCTCTTGGCTGTGAGTTTGAGCTCCACATTAGGTGTTGAGATTACTTAAAAACGAAATCTTAAAGGACAGGGCTGGAGACTGACAGGCTTGGGCCAGTGACACAGATGACCCTGGGTCTGGCCCAGTGGGAAATCTGGGGGAGGATGGAGATTAAGAAAAGGTGAGCTCAGTGGGGACCTGGGGGCATGAGGGGGGCCAAGGGGAGGCATTTGGCTATAGGAGTCTGCAAGCCAGGAGACAGTAGTCTCCTGAAGCAGGGGGAGAGGACCACCTTTGCAAAGCCCTCCAGGTGTGAAAAAGCTCTGGGTGTTCCAGTAACTTCATTGAGCCTGGGGAGGGTGTGAATGTGGGTGCGAAAGATCTAGGCCTCAAACACCAAGCAGGGGAGCTGGGACTTCCTGCCCAGGGCAGCAGGGAGCCAGGGGAGGTGAGTGATGGAAGAAAGAACTGGGGGGGAGGTCAGGGGAACAGGTGTGGAGGCAGGAGGCAGGTGGCCAGGAGGGAGGAAGTTGGGGAGGCCCTATTGGGTTCTTGATGGGCCCAGTGTTCTTACAAGAAATATTTTGCAGTAATTGCTCACACATATAAGGCCTCAGTGATACAGGCCTTATGCTAGGGCTTTCTACAAATTAACTTAATTGAGAAGCTGGTACCATTATTATCAAATTTCATAGAGGCTGAAACCAAAGCACAAAGAGGTAAATAATTTGCCAAAAGTCATACAGCACATGAGTGACAGAACCAAGATTTGATTCTGGGCCTTCGGGACATCCAAGCTTTTCATTCTTCTGCCTCAGTTTCCTTATCTTTATAAAAGACTCTAATAATAGTCTTCCTACCATAGAGTTGTCTGGAGGTTAAGTGATGCAGGCAAAGGCCTTAAAGTGAGGCTGTCCAACAGAAATAGAACACAAGCCACACACGTCATTTAAAACTTTCTAATATTGGGGCACCTGGTTCTCTCAGTTAGTAAAGCATGCGACTCTTGATCTCAGGGCTGTGAGTTCACGCCCCACATTGGGCACAGAGATTACTTAAAAAAATAAAAAACTTTCTAGGGGCACCCAGATAGCTCAGTTGGGTGAGCGTCCAACTCTTGCTCTCAGCTCGGGTCTTGATCTCAGGGTCATGGGTTTGATCTGCGCTGGGCTCTACAGTGGATGTGAAGCCTACTTAAACAAACAAAAAATTTCTCCACATATTTAAAGTTCTTGAAATTTACATTTGCAAAAAAGTAGATTCACCTGCTCAAATTGTTCCAAACAAGTTTCCAAAAAGGGGCAGCCCGGATGGCATAGCGGTTTAGCGCCACCTGCAGCCCAGGGCGTGATCCTGGGGTCCCGGGATCAAGTCCCGCATCAGGCTCCCTACATGGAGCCTGCTTCTCCCTCTGCCTGTGTCTCTGCCTCTCTCTCTCCCGCTCTGTATCTCTCATGAGTAAATAAAATAAAAATCTTAAAAAAAAAACAAGTTTCCAAAAAGAAACAAGTTGTTTTTGCTATTTTTTTAAAGATTTTATTATTTGAGGGATCCCTGGGTGGCACAGCGGTTTGGCGTCTGCCTTTGGCCCAGGGCGCGATCCTGGAGACCCGGGATCGAATCCCATATCGGGCTCCCGGTGCATGAAGCCTGCTTCTCCCTCTGCCTGTGTCTCTGCCTCTCTCTCTCTCTCCCTGTGACTATCATAAATAAATAAAAATTAAAAAAAAAGATTTTATTATTTGAGAGAAGACAGAGCACCCTCAAATGGGGGGAGGAGCAGAGGGAAAGGGAGAAGCAGACTCCCCACTGAGCAGGGAGCCAATGGGATCATGACCTGACCTGAAGGCAGACACTTAACCAACTGAACCACCCATGCACCTCTCCTTTTTTTCTCTTTTCTTTTTGATAAAGAGCAGGGAGGGGGGAACAGAGGGAGATGGTGAGAGAGAATCTTAACCAGTCTCCACTTCTACCATCAAATTGACTGGGGACTTGATCCCCTCACCCTGAGATCAGGACCTGAGCCAAAATTAAGAGTCAGATGGGGTAACTGACAGCGCCTCCCGCCCCCCCAGCCCCAGGATCAGTTTCTAAGTTTATTTTTAAAGATTTTATTTATTTATTCATGATAGTCACACAGAGACTTTTTTTGTTTTGTTTTGTTAATTTTTATTTATTTATGATAGTCACAGAGAGAGAGAGAGAGAGGCAGAGACACAGGCAGAGGGAGAAGCAGGCTCCATGCACCGGGAGCCTGACGTGGGATTCGATCCCGGGTCTCCAGGATCGCGCCCTGGGCCAAAGGCAGGCGCCAAACCGCTGCGCCACCCAGGGATCCCTTTTTTTTTTTTTTTTTTTAAGATTTATTTATTTATTCATTCAGAGAGCCCGATGCGGGACTCGATCCCGGGTCTCCAGGATCACATCCCAGGCTGCAGGCAGCACTAAACCACTGTGCCACCGGGGCTGCCCGGGATCCCAGTTTCTAAGTTTAAATAATTTTTCACTTTAGCACTTGTTTTTGTACAATAATTTTTCAAAACAATTTTTAAAGATTTTATTTATTTATTCATGAGAGACACACAAGAGAGAGGCAGAGATGCAGGCAAAGGGAGAAGCAGGCTCCCTACAGGACCCCAGGATCACACCCTGAGCTGAAGGCAGACCCTCAACTGCTGAGCCACCCAGGCTTCCCTTGTACAATAATTTTTGTTACAATTTTTTTTGAAAAGGTAATCCACTGAGAAGTTTTCGTCCTGTTCTTGCTTCTGTCCACTCGGTTTTCCTGCTCTCCTAATAAACACACTACCAGTTAAGTTTAAAGTAGGTAAGATGTAAAACTCAGCTCCTCAGTTGCACTGGGCACATTTGGAGTACTCGGCATTCACCGTGGCTGCTCTGCGGCTGTGTGGGAGCGCAGGGATCTCACGGTCTCCATCTTTGCAGAGTTAGTTCTCTTGGACAGTGATGCCCTAACACACAGTGGGCACTCACTGGAAAGGGAATTGTTCTCAATACTGAGTCTGTGCCGAGCACTGAGCTTGGTGCTCTCCTTCCTCTCTTCTGTCCACGGATCCCCAGACAGTCCACTGAGACAGACACATCTCTCATCCCGTTTTACAGAGGACACTGAGGCCCAGCGAGCGGAGCCATCTGCCCGAGGACACAGAGCTGGGACCTGGAGGGAGTCAGCTAGAGACTGGTCCCTTCCTCGACCACGCAGCCCCGCTCGCTCCCTCCCCAGGATCAAGGCAACGCCCGCCCCCAACGCCCCCAAAGCCAGCCCCAGCCCCACCTCTCCCCCTCTGTACAAAGTCCTTGCCCCCAAGAAATTGTATATAAATCATCCTTTTCTACCAGCTGTCGCCAGGCCTGTAGATGGGACAGGATGTGGACGGGGCAGTTTGGGTGCGGATCCTGGTTTTTCGGTTAATGCAATGCTTCATTCAGTCCCTGCTCTCTGAGGCCGCCTGGGGTGCAGAACCAGTGCGCGGCAGCGCCGAGACCCAGTCGGGGGAAGTCAGGACCCGCCGGCCCGGGGCTCCGGATCTGAGGGGAACAAGACCCTGGGCGCCTCGGTGCAGCGGCTGCAGTACAGGCCCTCGGAGCCCGCGGCGAGTACGCGCCCCGGCAGCCTGAGATCCCGGGGGGCGCCCTGGAGGAGAGGACTCCTCCGCAGGAAAGCACTGGGACTGTGACAGTCTGAGGCTTCAGAAGGTGGGGCTGGAGGGGAGGACATCCGAGGCCAGGGACGCAGCCGAAGCGAAAACCTCGAAGCCGCCTGGTAGTCATTCCCTCGTACGCTCTTAGAGCTCAGAGGGCAAACTATTTCCATCTGTTTTACAGACGGGGACACTGAGGCCCAGACAGGGTCAGGCGGGGGCCGGGGGGTGGGGGGGTGGGGTTCGGCCAAGTCACTGGGAGGCGGAACAGCCACTGGAATCCAGACCTTTAAGCCTAGACTGCGCGATGAAGAGAGAGCCCACTGGCCCCCTGCGGGCCACCGCGTGCCCTGCAACCTGCTGTCGCTTCAGCGAGTGACGGCGCTTCCCTCCGCTCCCCGCAGACACCCGACCAAGCCCCCAACGCGGAAATTCGCAGCCCCTCAAAAATATGGCTGCCGAGGCTGGACAGTCCCGTCCCAGCGGAGCCGCATCATACCCCACGTGATCTCTCGCCCAGCACAGCAATGGCTGCTTAAGAGCCGACGAGAAGGACTGGACGCGGATTGGACAGTTAGAAGACGACCCGCCTTCTAGCGGCTCCCTTTGCGCACGCGCAAAACACTCTAGCCAATGAAAAGACGGAAAGCTGCCCGTACAGCCCATGCGGCGTCACTTCCTCCGCCCCTGTTTCAAGGGATAAGAAACCCTGCGCCGAGGCTTCCTCCTTTCCCAGGCGGCTGCCGAAGATGGCGGAGGGGCAGGTGCGGGCTCTTCGCGGGCCGGGGAGGCGTGGGGCCGGGTGGGTTCCAGGCCGGAATGGGGTAGGGCCCTCTTTGCCCTCATAAGTGTGTTGTGAAACCTAAACTCGATAATTGAACGAAAGGAGAAGCTTTCGGCCTAAGGAATCTGCAACGGGGAAACAGGAGATAACTAGGATGGCTTCTTTTTGTTCGGGAATGGCTAAAATGCGGCATTACCCCTTTTCTCTTAGGGGCATAATGGGGGCTCCCAAAATAGAAAGCTACTTTAAAAGTAGGGCTCGTTTGTCTTCCTCTCGGCCAAGCCTTGGCCGAGTTGGGCCCGTGTGTCCTTAGCGACGGAAAGCACGCGGAAAGCGCCTGGGCTGTGAGAAGCCAAGGATTGGCCAAAATGGAGGGCGCTACCAGCCTGCTCGAGGCGCGCGTCCCCTCACCCTCGTGGGAGTTCTCACCCGCCGCCTGCAGCTCTGGACGCTTTCGTAGGAGGTCTTAGGCGGTGGGTCCAGAGCGTTCCTGCCTACTGGACGTCCAGGAACGAATTGCTCTTTTCGTTGCTCCTGGAGCAGAGAACTGATGAAAGGCTCCGCTGCCCATGGCCACCTGAGGGACACCGCAGAAGCGGCGGACTCCTTGTCTTGATTTTTTTAAATATGAAAGCGAGGATGGTTCCGGAAAGGGTGTCCATGTGAATTTATGTAATGAGTCTGAGCGGTAAGGGGAGGAAAAGGCACGTTTGTGGAGTCCGGAGAGGTGGTAAGGTTCTCTGAACACGTGTTCGCGCAGTCAACTGTGCCTGGCACCATTGGGTTTATATTTAGTGTAATACGGTTAACATACCATAATGTTCCTGAGGCAGATATTGTTATCCCCATCTTCCAGGTGAGGAAGCTGGAGATTTTTAGCCAAAGTCACATTGTCAGGAAGTCTGGCTTTAGATTCTGTATCCTTCTGCCTTCCAACAATCACAAGTATATAACAAGCACTGGGTAAGAGTGGGGACTTGACTCGTGGTGAAGAAGCTAAGGATTTGACTTTGAGAAGTTCGCCCAGGGATGCTGAGCTAAATTCGACATAAGATCTGGCACCAGCTCCTGACTACTCTGCAGAGCCTCTCCCACTGACTGGATCAATGGACAGACTGTTGCCAGCCTTTGTTCAAATCCCAGCTCATCCTCTCACCCTTGAATGTAATTGGGGCTTAAGACTTCCTGCCCTTTAGGCAGCTGAGATGTGAGGAAAGGCCTTTGTTTTAATTCTGTTCACGGAAATCGTGTCAACCTTTGGTTTCTTGGCCACATCTGTTCGGTGGGCCTCGGGTCCTGGTTTTCAGGCCTGCTAGTGGATAGGGCACTCTGGGGGATAAGGTGACAAACCAGCAGCACTAGTTGCTTTGGGTGGGGAGTCAAAGCTGAAGATGCATCTAAGCCTTTTTATCCTATCTCCACCAGGTCCTGGTGCTCGATGGCCGAGGCCATCTCCTGGGCCGCCTGGCGGCCATTGTGGCCAAACAGGTGCTTCTGGGTAAGTCTGCTCTGCCCACGGTTCCTCTGGGCATGGGTCCCATCCAGCGGTCAGTGATGAGCAACAATCACCATCTTTCGTTTGAGTCTCACGACCATGAGATCAACCCCATGCACCGCTCTGAGACCTACTAGCTACTCCCTCTCCTGGGGTCTGGGAGTTCGAGATGGAAAATTTTCAGTCAGGCTGTAAATATAAGCATAAATCAAGTTCTTCTTGGGGCAAGAGGTTCCCCTGCAAGAGGCCTTGGCTTTCTTGTACGTTGTGGTCAGCTCCACACAGAAGGATCCATGTTCCAGGGTCTTCAGGAGGTGGGTGGTAACCAGTTTATATGTAGAGCCGCTTGTAGCCTTTGTTCGCACTTTCCTTTTCCTCTAGGCCGGAAGGTTGTAGTCGTGCGCTGTGAAGGCATCAACATTTCTGGCAATTTCTACAGAAACAAGTGTAAGTTAGGACCTGGGAGGAGGGCTGGAGGGTGGACCTGGGAGATTCGCAGTCTTCATTGGCTCCAGGGGCGAGCCCACTGGTGGTGGGAAGTGCTCATTTGCGTTCCCGAACAGGCCCTTGGGAGCATGGATGTGTGTTGGAAGAAGTTAGCCTTTGGCTGGGGGCTGAGGTTTCACACCCTCTCTCTCCCCAGTGAAGTACCTGGCCTTCCTCCGCAAGCGGATGAACACCAACCCATCCCGTGGCCCCTATCACTTCCGGGCACCCAGCCGTATCTTTTGGCGGACAGTTAGAGGTGAGCGGGGCCTGAGGACTGCAGGTGGCGAGGGGATGGGTGGCCAGTGATGAGGACTTCTCCCACTTGTATTCGAGTTTCCTGACTATGAGATGACTCCACATGCACTACCATCTGAGGCCACCACTGTGACCGTGGGGTTGGGTGGGGTTGGGGGCAGGGTCCTCATGAGCCCCACTGAGCAAGTCTGTTGGTCATCCACCCACAGGCATGCTGCCCCACAAGACCAAGCGAGGCCAGGCTGCCCTGGACCGCCTCAAGGTGTTTGATGGGATCCCACCACCCTATGACAAGGTGAGCTCCACAGCCTCCTGTACAGCATTCATGTGTCTGGCGTCCATGATGTTGCACAGTTGTACCTACATTGTTTGATCCTCATGAGAACAGCATTGGCTGAGACGCTGTCCCAGCAGCCTTCTTCCCTGTCTGTCCCTTATTCCAGGGCTCTTAAGCTCCTCTCCTTCTCTAACAGAAAAAGCGAATGGTGGTTCCAGCTGCCCTCAAGGTGGTACGCCTGAAGCCTACACGAAAGGTGAGTTCCAGGTTAGGCTGGGTACTCTGACTAGGGGGCAAATCTGAGGTCCCTGAAACTGGCAGATGATGGCTCTTTCTCACGATGGTCTGCGGATGCCACAGTGGGCAGTGCCGATAATGCCAATGGCTCAGCTGATGCCAGCAGGAGCAGGGAGCCCCTTGGGGTGGCTGTATCTTTAGCTGAGACCTGCTGAGAAAATTTGGGTCCTCCAGGACAGCTTGCCACCCTGGCTCCACTTGGCTTAGAACTTTCTTCTCCCCTCCCACACAGTTTGCTTACCTGGGGCGCCTGGCTCACGAAGTTGGCTGGAAGTACCAGGCAGTAACAGCCACCCTGGAGGAGAAGAGGAAGGAAAAGGCCAAGATCCATTATCGGAAGAAGAAACAGCTTATGGTGAGGATGGGCTGGAACCAAAGGGTACCGTGTTCTTGGGCAGGGCCTTGAGGATGATCTCTCTGGACAGAGTGGTCTTTGTTCAGCCCCAGAGGCCTCTGCCTGAGGCCCGACTTGGCAGGGAGTGGAATTGGGCACCTAGGATGAGGAAGGTCTTGGGCAACACCCATTGACCATTGTCTGTTCTCTTACCCCACAGAGGCTACGGAAACAGGCCGAAAAGAATGTGGAGAAGAAAATTGACAAATACACAGAGGTCCTCAAGACCCATGGACTCCTGGTCTGAGCCCAATAAAATTGACTTATTCATCATGCTTGGCCTGGCCTGCCCTTCCTCCATCGCCGCCCTAGGATATGGGGGACTCCCAGGGGCTGCTGCCCTCATGCCTCAGGCAACCTGGGGCTTACAGTACTGGGAACACAAGGCTTTAGTCACTACTGTTAAGAAAGGTCTTCTAAAAAGTTAAAAAAAAAAATTCTTAAGAGTTCTGAGGCATAAGTGCCTGTGACTCATTCCTGAGAGTTATTAGTGCCATTTCACTGTAAGCAAGAAAGACCTGGAAAATGGAGGGGAGCCCTTCGTTGAGAATGGGGTGTATTTAAACTTGTCATGCACAGTCAGGCGCTATACTCTGTAGCTGTTAGGGTGTGAGGATGCTGGGGGCCAAGCCTGGTGTACAGAGGTAGTTCCAGATCTGTAGATGGGGAACAGCCAAGGGGTCACAGGCTCTACCCTTGTGCTATCCCTGTAATTCTGTGATCCAAACCTAATAAATTATTTTTAAAGAAACTTGGCGTCTTGCAGTGTGTGTCTGCTGTGGAGGCAGGCCCAGGGGAGTGAGGCCCTCAGCAAGAAAAGGGGCTGGGAGGATAGGACTGGCCATGCTGGAGTCCTTCCCACAACAGTTGCATAATGACCTATTCTTCATGGAAGAGCTTCTGCCTACCAAGGAATTTTGAGTCCTATGTAGTTGAATTTCTCAAAACCATCATGGTTGCCCAGCAGATTGTCTAATTCAGCTGCAAAGTATGAAATTGTCACTTTTTAAAAATTTTATTCCTAACAACAAAAAAAATAATTTTATTCCTGAGAGGCAGGTTTCTCTACAAGGGGCCAATGTGGGACTCTTCCCTGGGATTGGAATTCTCAACCCCCCTCCCCGAGCCACCCAGGCGTCCCTAAATAGTCCTCTTAAAACCAGTCTCATCACTGGCGGTTGGTCTTGGGCCACAGCAGGAGGTTCAGGAGACCGGAAACATTGAAATTAGCATTAGCCACGGAACTAGGAATATGAGATCTAAAGCTTTTATAAAGCTAGATTTGGGAGGGGGTGGAGGGAGATGGAGAGTCTTAAGCAGGCTCCACACCCAGCATAGAAAACAAGGTGGGGCTCCATCTCACAACCTGACCTGGCCTGAGCCAAATCCAAGTCATGCTTACCTACTGGGCCACCCAGGCGCCCCTAAAATTACAATAATTCGATCTGGAAGGCTGAAGAGCTTTGAGCAGATACCAAGCTTCCCTAGTCACCTGTTCTGTGCTGACCTTGGGATTAGTGGGTAATAATACTTGGAAATTTTAAGATTTTACTTATGAGAGACATGGAGAAGCAGGCTCCATGCAGGGAGCCGGATGTGGGACTCCCAACCCAGGACCCTGAGCTGAAGGCACTCAACCACTGAGCAACCCAGGGGTCTCAATACTTGGAAATTTCTAATTTAGGAGTTAAGTATTCAAATGTCTAACGATGCAAAAAAAAAAAAAAAAACCTAGTTGAATGTGATACATATTTGACTGTAATTCACAGGGCATTCCACTTTTTTTTTTAAGATTTATATATTTATGATAGGCATAGAGAGGTAGAGACACAGGCAGAGGGAGAAGCAGGCTCCATGCTGGGAGCCCGACGTGGGACTTGATCCTGGGACTCCAGGGTCACGCCCTGGGCCAAAGGCAGGCACTAAACCGCTGAGCCACCCAGGGTATACCCTCCACTTTCATTTAGGGGGCAAATTACAACTCACATGTTCTGTCATTCATTTCCCCAAAGTGTCCAAGATACCATGGTGACATGTTTTCTCTGAGAATCCATTAATAAATGGGTGCTATCTTAACCCCTTCTGGGGCTCCCCCTCTACCACAGGAGCTGCCTCCAGAAGCAGCTAAAATTAAACACTTAAAATCTAACAAAACTGCCTGTTAAAGCAGCATAATATAGTCCCACCCAAAGCACAATCCCTCAAAAAGATAAATTCAGCTTTACAAACACGTAAAAACTTCCCACTTCAAAAACAAACCACAGACTGAGGAAATATTTGCAAGGACTACCTCTTTTGAAGAACTTGTTTCCTGGGTATATTAAAAACAAAAAATATTCTCAAAACTCCACAATATGGATGGATGCCTGGGTGGCTTAGTGGTTGGGCGCATCTGCCTTCAGCTAGGGCGTGATCCTGGAGTACCGGGATCAAGTCCTACATCGGGCTCCCTGCATGGAGCCTGCTTCTCCCTCTGCCTATGTCTGCCTCTTTCTGTCTTTCATGAATAAATAAATAAAATCTTAAAAAAAAAAAAAAAAACTCCACAATAAGGAAAACCAAGTAAAGACTGGGCAAGAATTTGAAGAAATAGTTCACCAAAGAAGATCCACAAATGGCCAATCAGCACATGAGAAGGTGTTCAACATTGTTCACCATTAGATGATGCAAATAAAATCTCTGGGCACCCCCTTAACCCTTCCTGGAGGGCAAATATGGAGACTCATAGAGCCTCTGATCACTAGCAGGAACATTTTCAAAGCTCCACCTTGCGCCTTACCCAACTGCCCACCACCGAACCACCCTCCCAGTGACCAGGTATGCCTGGCCCATCTCTGCCTCATCATCCAGGGATTTTAGCACCTCTTCCCACCCTGGTCCATGGGCGGGGCACAAGGGAGGGTCTTACTTTGCTAGGCATCAGAGTGCATATGGGAGCATGAGCTTCTCCAGGTCAACCAGGGCTTGCGTACTCTGACACTGCAGGGCAGAAAATCAATGTGGTGGGTTGTAACCAGCCTTAAAATTATAACGAAATTGAGTAGAAATGAAAAGAAAAAAATCAGTGTATTGCAGGAAGGAAAGGAGAAAGTTGAATTAGAAAGCAAGAGGAAGAGGGTGCCTGGATGGTTCAGTCAGAAGAGCATGTGGCTCTTGATCTGGACTGTGGGTTGTGGTCATTAAAAGTTGTGGACCTAGGGACACCTGGGTGGCTCAGTGGTTGAGTGTTTGCCTTCAGCTCAGGTCGTGATCCTGGGGTCCTGGGATCAAGCCCCACTTCTCCCTCTGCCTATGTCTCTGCTGTGTCTCTTATGAGTGAATGAACGAATAAATAAATAAATAAATAAATATTAAAAAAAAAAAGCTGTGGACCTAAATATCTCCAAACTGGCCCCACCCTTCACGGTGAAGCAGTATGTATTTTGTTTTGCTTTTCCCTTATCATCAAAATCTCACCAGCTATTCTGAGCAATTTGCAAAATACTGAGCATTTTAAAAAACAGAGAGGAAATAACACCTAATCTCACCACCTGGAGATGCAAACCACTAGGGGAGTGTCATACATTTCCTTCCAGGGTTTTTTCTAAGTCATCTTTGTACATAGCACACATTCCAAATAACAAATGTGGGGCCTGCTGTTTTTGTTTTCTTTTTCTTTTTTTTTTTAAACTAAATACCATAAATCCTTACCAAGTCGTTCAAAAACTCCAGAAATTACTTTTTTCTTCAAAATAAAGCTACTACAAGGTCAGTGGGGTGGGGGGAGACATAGAAGGTTTTAAAACAGAAAAATGAAAACTCCTTCCCTCTTAACACTACTCCCAAAGCGACTGATGCAACTACAATTAAAAATGTTTCATTCCGGGAATCCCTAGGTGGCTCAGTGGTTTCGCACTGCCTTTGCCTCAGGTCATGATCCCAAGGTCCTGGGATAGAGTCCTGCATCGGGCTCCCCACAGGGAGCCTGCTTCTCCCTCTGCCTAGGTCTCTGCCTCTCTGTGTTTCTTATGAATGAATAAATAAAAGATCTTAAGAAAAGAAAAGAGGGATCCCTGGGTGGCGCAGCGGTTTGGCGCCTGCCTTTGGCCCAGGGCGTGATCCTGGAGACCCGGGATCGAATCCCACGTCGGGCTCCCGGTGCATGGAGCCTGCTTCTCGCTCTGCCTCTCTCTCTCTCTGTGACTATCATGAATAAATAAATAAAATCTAAAAAAAATAAAAATAAAAAATAAAAAAAAAGAAAAGAAAGAAGAGCCAGTGGTTGGAAACGCCAGGGCTTAAACTCAGGGATTCCTAAAAGCCAAACATGGACTGTCTCACTGAACTATACCCTGTCACACAATTTGAATTTAAATAACCACGTGTAACTATTGGCAACATTACTGAATAATAAAGTCTGTGATACCTACAAGGATACAGTCCACAATTACATCATGTAAGGAAATTTTTTAGAAAGGCAGTCATCCTGGGATCCCTGGGTGGCGCAGCGGTTTGGCGCCTGCCTTTGGCCCAGGGCGCGGTCCTGGAGACCCGGGATCGAATCCCACGTCGGGCTCCCGGTGCATGGAGCCTGCTTCTCCCTCTGCCTGTGTCTCTGCCTCTCTCTCTCTCTCACTGTGTGCCTATCATAAATAAATAAAAGTTTAAAAAAAAATTTTTTTTAAAGGCAGTCATCCTAAATAAATAAATAAAAAGGGGATCCCTGGGTGGCGCAGCGGTTTGGTGCCTGCCTTTGGCCCAGGGCGCGATCCTGGAGACTCGGGATCGAATCCCACGTCGGGCTCCCGGTGCATGGAGCCTGCTTCTCCCTCTGCCTGTGTCTCTGCCTCTCTCTCTCTCTCTCTGTGTGTGACTATCATAAAAAAAAAAAAAAAAAAGGCAGTCATCCTACAGATTGCCAATAAATTTTTTTTAAAGTTTTATTTATTTATTTATTTATTTATTTATTTATTTATTTATTTATTTATTCATTCATTCATAAGAGACACAGAGAGATAGAGAGGCAGAGATACAGAGAGGGAGAAGCAGTTTCATGCAGGGAGCCCAATGCGGGACTCAATCCCACGACTCTGGGATCACGCCCTGAGCCCAAGGCAGGTGCTCAACCACTGAGCCACCCAGGTGTACCAATCAATCAATATTTTTTGAATAAATGGGTCGTATTATGCCTTCTGTTCCACAATTTGCTTTGTCCACGCACAAATTCTACCAAAGGTAATATAGTGTGAAGGACACATTGGAAACTAACAGGATGACAGCAGTGGCTTCTGGAGAGGTAATATTGGGTGTGGGTGTCTGGGGAGAAGAGCAGGAGGGAGGTCTATTCACTTTAGTACTTTTTGAATTTTGCACCTTGGGCATGAAATACCTATTCAGAACTAACTACAAAAAACATATATTTTTAAAGAATTTATTTATTTGACAGAGAGAGAACACAAGCAGGGGAGAGGCAGGCAGAGGGAGAGGGAGAAGCAGGTTCCCGCCCCAAGCAGGGAGCCCAATGTGGGGCTGGATCCTAGGATCCCAGGATCATGACCAGAGCTGAAGACAGGTGTTTCACCGACTGAGCCACCCAGGCGCCCCACTAATTGCAAATTTAAAAATGAAATATGGCCTGCAATCTTTTCATTGATCAATTGATCTACCTAAAAAAAAAAAAAAAAAAAAAAGATCTACCTAACGTCCATTAACCACTTGCATAGTATTCCATGGTGGGGCTATGGCTTGATTTATAGAGCTGCCTGTAAGGATAGACATTTTGGTATATCCTAATCCTCTGTTCATTTATTTGGTTATTTAGTCAATTAGAAGAAATTGGGCACTTACATGACAGCTGCCAGAAGCCCTGGAGAGAAAGCAGATACAAATTCCTGCCTTCATGGGATGCCTGGGTGGCTCAGTGGTTGAGCGCCTGCCTTTGGCTCGGGGCATGGTCCTGGAGTCCCAGATCGAGTCCCACATCGTGCTCCCTGTGTGGAGCCTACTTCTCCCTCTGCCTGTGTCTCTGCCTCTATTCTCTGTGTCTCTCATAAATGAATGAATAATTAATTAATTAAATCTTAAAAAAAAAATCCTGCCTTCACTCTAGCGGAGAAACGGAAACAGGGTAAGTAAGAATACACCGGCATGTTAAATCCAGCCAGCTAGCAGAGCTATGAAGGAAACCTCACGCTCTTAATAGTGGGTCACAGTGTGGATCCTGGGGGGCAGTTTCCATGGGAGCCTGAGAGTAGGCTCTGAATAAATAATTGAGGGAACCACAAGTTGAAAGGTCCCAAGGCCAGAAAAATCTACATGTTTTAGAAGCCGCAAAGAAGGAGGAGAGGAGATGCATTCAGATGTAAGAATGTAAAATAGGGGCACAAGGGAGGCTCAGTGAGTTAAGCATCTGCCTTCAGCTGGGGTCATGACCTCAGGGTCCTTGGATCCAGCCCCACATCAGGCTCCCTGCTTAGCAGTGTGTCAGTCTCCCTCTCACTCCTTCTGTGATCTCTCTCTTTAACACTTTAATTTTAATCTTTAAATAAAATCTTTTAAAAAATGTAACACAGAGCTGCATCACAAAAGAGTAAGGCCTCTTTTTAATCTTTTTTTTAAAATATTTTATTTTTATTTATTGAGACACACACAAAGAGAGAGAGAGAGAGAGAGGCAGAGACACAGGCAGAGGGAGAAGCAGGCTCCATGCTGGGAGCGAGTAAGGCCCCTTTAAAAAATTTTTTTTAATTTACTTATTCATGAGAGACACACAGAGAGAGGCAGACACATAAGCAGGGGAAGAAGTAGGCTGCGGAACTCGATCCCAGGACCCGAGATGATGCCCTGAGCCCAAGGTGGACGTTCAACCACTGAGCTACCCAGGTTCCCCTGAGTGAGGCCCTTTAAATGTGGTCTGTGCACCAGTGCCCCATGCTACAGGATAAGTACACAAATTGAGAGGGAGCATTTGGACACTTTGATAGTAATTCTTTATCAGTTGAATCTATAAACAAACAAACAAACCTTTTTTTTGGGGGGGGGAAGAGATTTTATTTATTTATTCATGAGAGACACAGAGAGGCAAAGACACGAGCAGAGGGAGAAGCAGGGTCCCTGCGGGGAGCTCTATGCGGGACTCCATCCCAAGACCCTGGGATCATGACCTGAGGTCAAGGCTGACGCTCAACCTCCACCCAGGCGTCCCAGTTAAATCTAATAACGTTAAACAGAAGGCAGCCCGGGGGCCTCAGCGGTTTAGCACCGCCTTCAGGATCGAGTCCGAAGTCAGGCTCCCTGCCTGGAGCCTGCTTCTCCCTCTGCCTGTGTCTCTGCCTCTTTCTCTCCGTGTCTCATGAATACATAAAATCTTAAAAAAAAAAAAAAAAACAAACACTAAACAAAGTTAAAAATTCAGGTCCTGTCTCATGCGCATTTCCAGTGCCAGCTGCATCCGTGTCTGATGGCTCAGATATAAAACATTCTATCATTGAGGGAAGTTCTACTGGACGGTGCTGTTACAGACAGAAAACCAGCAGAAGGGTTTTTTTGTTTTTTCACTAAACCATTGGGGCTGAAACAGGGCATAAAGGACAACAAACTTCATTAAACTTGAAAAAAACTCATGGTCAATGCCGGCCCCTCACAAATATGGCGGCGCCATTGCTCATGCTCCTAAGACCTTCCGAAAGGCCGCCCCGCAAAAAGATGGCCGCCACCACATCCCTTTTGGATTCCGCAGAAACACAGCCACGCGGTCCCCCTACCCCCACGTGATCTTCACTCCACCGAAAGATGCCCGCCTTCCTATAATTCTCGCGATAACGCTGGCCTCGCCTTCCCAACGTTTACTAACGGACCCAGCGCGTTCACGGCTTGACTTTCTCCAGAGGGTGTCGGCGGGTCGCGGGCTCCCGACCCGCGACCCTTCATCCTGTGCGGCGTCCGCTTAGTCTCCGAATCGAGTGCGGAGTTTGGGCCGCACCTTTATCACAGTCGCGCCCGAGGCTCCAAACCGCGCTCCCGCCCCCTTTCGTCACTTCCTCCCTTGCCCCTGTGCAGTCGATAAGGAAACCCGGACGCCCTTCCGGCTTTCCTTTTTCCAGGCGGCCGGGAAGATGGCAGACATTCAGGTTCGTGCTCGGGGCCGGCGCGGATGCTTCGGGACCCACCCCCGGCCTCAGGGGCGCGTCCGGGAGAGAAGGACGCCCGATCCCCAGCGTGGGGTTAATCCCAGGCAGCCTAGACACCCCAGGCCTTAATGCGGGAGCGCGTGTGTTTGAATTAAACTAGGTTAGCGCCTCCTAAATCCCGGGGGCTCCCCTTAGTGGAGGCTCAAACCTCTTAGGAGTTATTTTCTTAAAACTCAAGGTTTACGGGGTGGTTTTTCTGGAGGCCTTGGGCCATCGAGTTAATCCTGTTAGAACGGAGCCCTAAGGGCTAATCCAGGGAGCCCCGGGTTTGGTATTTATTTCTGAAGTCGCCTACGTTACGTAAGGAGAGAATTCTGGGGGGGGGGGTGTCCTTATGGCTTGGAGAAGAAGCATTGCTGTAAGGTGTCCAGGTTAGAGGAGTGATTGTGCCTGGGTTTTAAGGAATGACTTCTGCAGGTGATGGGACGTATTTGGGTGCACAAATGCTGAAGTAATTCTGGCTCATAATTCGGACTCCGCTCAATTTCAGGGAGTGTTTTAGATGGTAATTATCCAGGCTCGGGAGGCTGCCGTTTGGGGACCAAATGCTGGAGAGGATGGGGTCGGGGTTTCTGGGAAGGTTTCCAGGCCAGGTTGCCCGCCCCAAGCTCACCAGCTTCCTCCTTGTCCACCTAGACCGAGCGTGCCTACCAAAAGCAGCCAACCATCTTTCAAAATAAGAAGAGGGTCCTACTTGGAGAAACTGGCAAGGAGAAGCTCCCGCGGTACTACAAAAACATCGGTCTGGGCTTCAAGACGCCCAAGGAGGTATGGGGGGGACGGTATTCTGGGAAGGAAGGAGACCCCTGTGCCCCAGCACACGTGTGCCCAGACCGGGTTACCCTGCTGGCATCTGAGTGACTGATCCTGGGGCTGATGGGAATTGTAGTTCCTGTCCCTGAGCACCACCACCCCCGCGGTGGTTTCAGGAACAGCTTGTTCAGGGCTCACTCCTTTTTCTCCCTTACTCAGGCCATTGAGGGCACCTATATTGACAAGAAATGCCCCTTTACTGGCAATGTCTCCATCCGAGGGCGGATTTTGTCTGGTGAGTGAAGGCTCTGGGAGCTTGGGTTCAGATTTTTGGGTCTGAGGGAGGATGGACTGGGGATGCTCAGATTCCTGGGTGAGGGGGAGTTGGCAGCTTTCTGGGTCCAGAGGGCACTGGCAGATGATGTCTTTTCACGATGGTCTTCAGATGCCCACCGCGGGCACTGCTGAAAAAACCACTTGGCACAGCTGATGTCAGCGGGGCTTGGGATCCCTCCTTGGCAGCTCCCAATTCCCAGCATGCTCTGGAAGTGCCCAAGGCTCCCCTTCCCCAGGGGCTGACCTGCAATCCATGCCTTCTCCCCAGGTGTGGTGACCAAAATGAAGATGCAGAGGACTATTGTCATCCGCCGAGACTACCTCCACTACATCCGAAAGTACAACCGCTTTGAGAAACGCCACAAGAACATGTCGGTGCACTTGTCTCCTTGCTTCAGGTGAATATGGTGGGCCCTCAGGTTCCCAGGCCAAGGGGAAAGAAGTGGTCTGTCCCCGGGTCTGAGGGACATGGAACCTGGCTTGGGTTGACAGGGCTCTCTGGCTGCTGTGTGGGTAGTAAACTATTGGGAGACAGTGTGAGGAGACTGGTGTGACCAAGCAGATAATTCTCAGGAGCCTCCAGTCCGTGTAAAGTGGAGGGGATTGAGAGAGGGTTTCTTTTATTAAGATTTTTTATTTTTTATTTATTTATACATGAGAAAAGCAGAGGGAGAAGCAGGCTCCACGCAGGGAGCCCGATGCAGGACTCAATTCCAAGACTCCAGGATCACACCCTGGGCCAAAGGCAGATGCTAAACCACTGAGCCACCAGGGATCCCTGAGGGAGGGCTTCTACCCTGAGAAGTCGCCAAAGGGGCTGGAGTATCCTCTGTAGAGCTTTGAGTGTGATATCTTGCACAGAGTTTGTGTCCAATAAATAACGACCCAGGGAGGGGATGGCAGGTGGAAGTGGAAAGTGGAGCGTGGGTAGGGTTTAGTGGAGCCAAAGCAGAGGCCTCAGCCTTTAGTGGCCTGCGTGGGACAGTCCAGCCTGTGACAGCCTCTGCCCAACTCCACAGGGATGTCCAGATCGGCGACATTGTCACAGTGGGTGAGTGCCGCCCTTTGAGCAAGACTGTGCGTTTCAACGTGCTCAAAGTCACAAAAGCTGCTGGCACGAAGAAGCAGTTCCAGAAGTTTTGAGGCAAGACTTCTGTCTACACCCCTGAAGAAAATAAAACTGCCTACACCCCTGAAGAAAATAAAACTGTCTACACCCCTGACTCCCAGGTCTCAAAAACTATTTTCCCAGTTTTGGGCTTGGCCCAGTGTACCTGTACTTTTGCTAGAGGGAATTTTTTTTTTTTTTTTTTTTTTTAAGATCTCATTTATTTATTCATGAGACAGAGGCAGAAGGAGAAGCAGGCTCCTCGGGGGAAGCCCGATGTGGGATCAGGACTCCTTGAGCTGAAGGCAGATGTTCAATCGCTGAGCCACCCAGGCATCCCTTTGCTAGAGGGATTATTTCTGGGAGTTGAATGGGGTTGATGCAAAAGATGGGGTTTTCTTTCATCCTCTGGACCCCCATATAAGGGTGGGGCTGGCTGGGTGCTGCCTCCTTTCTGTCTTTTCATCTCTGAAGATAGGAACCTGTATTAAGACACTGCTCCTTCTTTGGGTCTCCTTTTGATCCACGTCACATCTTGGTGTCAGAATAAGTAAGCCCTTCTACCTGGTGTTGGGGCATGCCCTCAACTCCCCCAGTCTCTGGGGAGGAAGTGAGTGAGGGCGTAGGCTCCTGCGTTCTCTCTCTCAACTCTGGTGTAAGCCTTCTTGCCTCCTTGGGAGGGTGAAGGAGAAGCAGCCATCTCAGCCCAGCTAGGGGCACTGAATGGGCTTGCAGGGTTCTGTGCTGTCTGGTGGGGTCTTAATCTTCAGCCTGGGCTTTCCTGTCTCCCCTGACAGTGGAGGAGTGCACCAGGGAAGCCAGACAGCCAGCCTCTCCAGCCCCAGCACACACCCCCACCCCTTCCCCTTCCTGAGCAAGCACCAGTCTCCTTGGCAAACCCATCTGAGGGGACAGGTTCTCCCGTCCGTGAGGAGCTGAGCTCTAGTGGTTTCCTTTGCCTGAAAATCCAAGGAAATTGGCTTTGAAGGCACGTCACATAGTGAAGCCAAGCTGGAGCCAGCCTGGGACCCACCTCTGTAGCACCTGATTGCAGGCTGCTCAGAAGTAGGTTAGGAAGACCCTGGAAGTGAGACTTCCCAGCCTTGGAAGCAGAGAGGAGTGGGGACAGGGTCAGGCAAAGAAATTCTGGGGAAAAGCTTTGTGACCGGGCCAGTGACCCTGAATGTCAGAGGAAAATGTGAGGAAGGGCAAGAGATTGACCCTAAAAGTGGAAGGCTTTCTGTTGGAGAAAACCTGGGAAGGAGGGGGCAGGACCTTGAGCATCCCTTTCAGAGATAAGAACAGAGGGCTCAGCTGGACTCTGGAAAAGGTCAGAGACCACAGGTAGTGACAGACTGGCAGATTTCTGAGAACAATGGACCTTGAGAATGAAATCAAGTTCCGAGATGATAGGCCAGCGGAGGGTGGGGGGGAGGGCAATGGCTTTTAGAATCGAGAGAGACCCTCACCCGAGTCACAGCAGGCAGAGACGGAGGTACTTGCTGGCTTCACCTCACCCTTCGGGGCCGGTGCTGCTGGGGGTCCCCAGGTCCCTGCCCCCCATGCCTGTACCAGGGACTGAGGCACAGCACTGGTACAAGGGTTGGGAGACAGGGCCGAGAGGAGAGAGGAGCTGCTGCCTCCAGGGGACGTGCCGACTCCGGACGGACTCAGCGACTCCTTTTGACCCAGACCTGGGGAGGGCGGGGGTTCCTGTCGGAGGAAGTGGGGCCGCATCAAAGAGGCCAGGAAGGAGCAGGGACGGGTCTGAAGGGGCACCGCCCCGGAGTTTCAACCTGTGAGCCTGCCCCACCCGGTGCTGGAGGGCAGAGAGCCTGAGGGAGGGGACTGGGACCCAGAAAGGGTTCTGAGGCTGCTCCCGGAGGCCCCCCCACCACAGGTGTTTCCGTTTGGGGTGGGGCTGCCATGTTGACAACAGCAGCCCAGCTCCCCTGTTCGCTCCCAGCAGTTGTTGGGGTGTCTCCTTGGCACCCCACTGTTAGGTTACCTAGTCATGGGTGGGGCACCTCCCTGGTGTGTGTTGGGGTACACCTCTGCTGGGCCCAGTGGGTCAAGTGGCAAAGACCAAGGAGAAATACCCTGGGTCCACACCACTTGTGCCTGGAGGGAGGTGACCACTGTCACCTTTTAGAGTACGGTGACAGCCAGAGACCATTCCTACGTCCATCACAAGCTCTGCTTGTCTTCTGCCCTCTGCCCACCACTCCCCCTTCCTCAACCTGCCAGCGCCCACCAGACCTGCTCCCTCTTCTGAGCCTTCGCACTGGCCCTGCCCACTGCCTGGCAGCTCTCAGCTCAGGTGTCCACCTGGCTCCCTCCTTCATTTCCTTAGGTTATAATGCTCACCAGCCTCTTGTTCCTGTTTTTCTGTTTTTTTTTTTTTTTTAAGATTTTATTTATTTATTCATGAGAGGCACAGAGAGAGAGAGGCAGAGACACAAGCAAAGGGAGAAGCAAGCTCCATGCAGGGAGCCCGACATGGGACTCGATCCGGGTCTCCAGGGTCATGCCCTGGGCTGAAGGCAGACACCAAACTGCTGGGACACCGGGGCTGCCTTTTTTTTTTTTTTTTTTTGTAAGATTTTATTTATTCATTAGAGACATACAGAGAGAAGGCAGAGACATAGGCACAGGGAGAAGCAGGCTCCCTCTGGGGAGCCCGATGCGGGACTTGATCCCAGGACCCCAGGATCACGCCCTGAGCCAAAGGCAGACACTCAACTGCCAGGCCACCCAGGCGTCCCCACCAGCCTCTTTACATCTGGCAAAACCTCCTGTCCTCCCAACTGCCCTTCCCAGCTTTATTGCCCTACAGAGACAGACGAAGCCCATTTCTTGCATATTTGTAAGTTTATTGTAGAAATCTGTGTGACATTGCATGTTTGCTAACCTGGGGGCCGCTGGAATGTGAGCTCTGCATCCCTAGCATGCGGACATGTTGTAAGCTCTCCATATATGTTTATCACAGTAAATGAATCAAAGCTAAATCCCCTCATTCTCAGAGGGCAGGAATGACTCCCAGGTCTCAAGTTCTGGAATAACCAGAAGCAGTGACCATGAGCAGATATCTCCCAAATGGAAGCATTATGACCACAGACTCTTCTGATTTCTAGCTCTGCTGCTTATTGGCAGGTGACCACCCCTTCACCCGCCCCACCCCAACCACAGAGCCTTATAATCTGTAAAATGGGTTTGCCTCATTTCCCCCGTGGGAGGATGAACAATGGTTACATGTGTTAATGGAGTAGTAACTCAATTACTAATTCTAGTAAATAATATTCCTGATGGAAGTTAATTTTTCCAGAGCCCTGAGCCTATTAGAGAAGCCTTGAGGTAGCTTAGTGTAGGAGGCCCTGGGTCCCATCAGGAAGTCCCAAGGACAAGAGTCTTGCCAAGGGCCCCTAGAGGTATTCAATATATGGTTGTGGAACTTGCATCTATTACAGCAAGCCCTGGTGGGCTGGCATGGGACTTTGAATCTATTTTAGCATGCTTCTAGAATATTCTGTTGCATGCCTCTAATAGGAGGTCCCAGTGGCATTGCATTTTTCTCAGGGAAATTAGCTGCAGGCACAGTTTCATAGCAGGGTCCTTGATTTATGATGACAGCAGGGGTCAGGCCTATTACATGAAAAGAGGGCAACTCTTGGTGGTATCACAAGGTATCATGGCCCTGCACCGATTATAGCAGGCCACTGGAATATTCTATAGCTACACTGGCAGTCATTGTTGCAGCCCCCAAGGTATTCTATTATAGCAGGACCTCCAGTAGCAAGCACCTAAATTCATTTAACTGGTCCAGTCTGGAGGTCTGTCAGTTGATTCTAGGGAACTTGAATTGTAGTAGCTTCCATGTGTGTTTGAGCAGCCCTGCTGCCATATTTTGGCACTGCCCTGAGCCCATTATGGGAAATTCCTGGGATCTAACATTCTAGTAGGTCCCAGTTCTATTACATATTATTACAGAAGCCTACAGTATAGATTCTGCTAGAACGTTCTAACAGGACATCAGAGCCGTTCTAGAAGAGTTTTAGGGGCACATCAAACCAGCCCAGGATCATACATTGTTGCTGTTGTTCATTCTACCAATATCTACTGTGCTGGCCCCTGGGAATGCAAGAGTGAGCAAGACAGATTCAGGGCCTGGTGTTTGAGATGCCCAGGACCCTAACAGCAGCTGGGAGTGGAGGGAACATTAAGAGGAACAAGTGTTACTATTATGCCCTACCATGTGCCCCATGCCAAACCCTTGACTCGCTGAATCCTCTCCTCTGAGTTTGGCACAATTATTATTCCCATTTTATAGATAAGGAAACCAAGGCTCAAAGTCCAGCCGGCCTGGAAGGGGCAGGATTGGGTTTTGAACTCAGGTGTGATTATTACCTCCTGGAGTCAGTAGGGGGCACCACGGTCCAGGTGCAGAGGGGAGGGGCAGAGGTTAAGACACCAGGGCGGGTTTTTTTGTTGTTGTTGTTTTAAATAATTTATTTATTTATTTATGAGAGACACATAGAGAGAGGCAAGGACATAGGCAGAGGAAGAATCAGGCTTCCTGCAAGGAGCCTGATGTGGGACTTGATCCCCAGACCCGGGATCACACCCTGAGCTGAAGGCAGATGCTCAACCACTGAGCCACCCAGGTGGCCCAAGACACCAGGGCGTTTATAGTGCACAGTCCCCAGGGCCAAGGTAGCTTCATGGACCAGCTCCCCATGAGGTTGAAGCCCTGGTTCAGAAGGGACCCATTCTGAGTTCAATGCTCTGTTTGAGGGATCCCTGGGTGGCTCAGCGGTGGCTCCGAAGGGGGATATTCTGATAGGGACAAGAAGGGCATCCTTCCTGACTGCGGTAGGCTGGATAATGGTCCCCCCAAAGGTTAATGCCCTAATCCCCCAAAACCTGCAAATATGTTACTTCATATGATAAAAAGGACTTTGCAGATGCGATTCAATTCAGAATTCTGAGATGGGGAGATGATCTAGGATTATCCAGGGGACCAATGCAATCCTGAGAGTACTGAGAAGAGGGAGGTGGGGACTGAGTGGCTGGTCAATTGGGTAAACCGTGACACTGACAACACCAACCTTGTGGGTTTGCTCCCCCAGCGGGCCAAGAAAGGCATTAGTTCTCATGTTTAATCAAAATTAATTTAAAAAAAAAAAAAAGAGGGAGGTGGGAAGGTCAGAGTCAGAAGGAGATGTGAGGATGGATGGATGGATGGATGGATGGATGGATGGATGGCTGCATACACACACAGAGGTCAGAAAGGAGAGAAGATGCTGGCTTTGAGGCTGGAAGAAGGGGCCTGGAGCTGAAGAGCACAGGCAGCTTCTAGAAGCTGGAAAAAGCATAGAAACAGATTCTCTTCTCAAGCCTCAAGAAAGAACCAGCACCGTGGACCATGTTAGATGCCTGACTTCCAGAACCAGATCAAAAATTTGTGTCATTTTAAGCTTCCAAGTTTGTGATTATTCAGTACAGCAGCAGTAGGAAACCAGTGTGGTGATCGGGGCTGCAGTGGGTGGTCCCCAAAACAGCAACCTGGACACTTGGAGAAAAGCCTGTGTTACATGGGCGACACTCTGATGGTTCTTGGGCACACAGACTAGCACCTTGGAATGTTGTGTGGGACCCTAAAGACTTCATGGTAGAGCTAGGAAACATTCTAAAAGGACCCTGGCAGGACTCTGAGAATTTAGAGGGGTCACCCTGTTGTCCTTCTGATGACTGTCAAAGCCACATGAGTACCCATTGTAGCAGGATCCAGAGGACTTCCTGAGGCCTCAGGGGAGAGCATGTAGGTCCTGGGGACATTTTATCTGGAACCAAAAACCTTTTTGGTGGGACCCAGTGCATATTAGAATAGGGTCCTGAGAAGTGTGGCAGTGACCATTGATGGGACATTGTAGCAGGACCTAGAACACCCAGAGGAGACAGAGAAACAGAGTAGGGTAGAGAAGGAGCTGAAGGACAGCTGGGCAAGATGTAAACATAATGAACAAGCCCCAGGGACAGTGCCCTAGAGTCCCAGGAGCACCATGGCAGAAAGCCAAAGGGTTGTCCCCAGAGCTCTAGTGGCAGTATTTAGGGTCTTGGGCTATAGAGAAGAATCCGGGGGTAGGGAGGGGGGTGGAACGTCTTAACCAGTCCAGTAGGACCCAGGGTACCTACAGGAGAGACACAGTGCCATTTCACAAGACCTCAGGGCCCCTTATACTGGGTCCCCGGTATCTGGAAGGTGGTTGCCTCCTGGGCGAGGGAGCAAAAGTCTAACTGGTAAGGGGACATGGGAAGGGCCTGATAGCAAGTCCCTGAGAAATGCAGGAGGTTGGTTGCTAGCAGGAATGTTGTAGCAGAGAGAAGGGCCTGGGGCTGAGGCCCCTCTGTGGCAATCCAGCAGTAGTCACGGCAGGGGGAGGGCTCAGGACTGGTTTAGCAGGATCCCAGGAGTGTGGTAGCAGACTGAGAGAGAGAGAGAGAGAGAGAGAGAGATTAGCCGAAGCTGTTGAAGATATTATTGCCAGGCCTCAGGATTCTATCAGGGGACCCAAGGAGTATGGGGGTGGGAATATGAGTTATCAGAGACCCAGGACCAAGTAGGGGCCTCTGGTGACAGTCTTGCAAGACACCAGGGAAGCTAGTTATTGCAGCACAGCTGTGAGCTGTGTGATAAGGTCCTAGGGGTGAGGCAGCAGGGTGCTGGCACCACCATGGGAACTGGAGACTACCTTCATAGTCCAACAGACCTCAGAGTGGGACTATGGGGGCATTAGGGTAGGGCTCAGGGAGCATTTAGATGAGTCCTGGGGCATCTTATAGTAGGGCAGAGCAACGACCCCAGGGGTATGGTGTACAAGCTCCAAGGAAAAGTAAAGCAGGGTCCTGAATAGAACACTGTCACAAGACATTGGACATTTTATTCCCAGATCCAAGGAACGTCACAGTACTGTCCTGAGGATTTTGTTTAAAATAAATTTTTTTAAGATTTTATTTATTTATTTGAGAGAGAGACAGAGATAGCGGGAGTGGGCTTCCTGCTGAGTGGGGAGATCTATGTGGGGCTCGATCCCAGGACCCTGGGATGGCAGACGCTCAACTGGCTGAGCCACTTGGGTGACCCAGTCCTAAGGACTTTAGAATAAGAGTCTCCGGGGCTGATGGAATGGTCCCATAGAGACATAGCCAGATCCCTAGGGACACAGAAGGGACAGCTGGGTATGTCCCAGGTGGGTTCCTCAGAGTATTTTAGGACAGAACCAAGGGTGTTAGAAGAGGACTCGTGGGACGTAAGAGCAGGATCCTCCAGCATCATTAGAGACAGGCCCTCAGGGCAACCTGGGTGGCTCAGAGGTTTAGCGCTGCCTTCAGCCCAGGGCCTGATCCTGGGGTCCCGGGATTGAGTCCCACGTCGGGCTCCCTGCATGGAGCCTGCTTCTCCCTCTGCCTGTGTCTCTGCCTCTCTCTCTCTGTCTCTCATGAATAAATAAATAAAATCTTAAAAAAAGAGAGAGAAAGACAGGCCCTCAGGATGGATCTCAGTGAATATTCTATTTTTTTAAGATTTTATTTATTTATTTATTTATTTATTTATTTATTTATTTATTTATTTATTCATGAGAGACACACACAGAGAGAGGCAGAGACAGGCAGAGGGAGAAGCAGGCTCCATGTAGGGAGCCCGATGTGGGACTCGATCCCGGGACCCCAGGATCACACCCTGAGCCGAAGGCAGACGCTCAACCACTGAACCACCTAGGCGTCCCCTCAGTGGATATTCTAGCAGGACCAGGGAGAGAAAGGAAAACAAATACAGTTTCCTCACTAAGTTGAACACAGATTTACCATGTGCGGTTACTTTCAGGTGTCTACTTGGCGGGGTGGGGCCCCAGGCCCCAAATGGTGGGTCAAACATCACTCGGGATATTTCCACGAGGGTGGGCTGGGATGAGATTTACGCTGAAATCAGTGGGCTTGGGGTAGAGCACGCTGCCCTCCAGAGTGTGGGTGGGCTACTGCCCAGCAGTTGGAGGCCTGACCAGAAGAAAAAAAACAACTGACCTCCACTCAAGGGAGAACGAGCTCTGCCAGCAGATCGCCTTGGGACTCCATCTGCAAGAGCAGCTCCCCCAGATTCTCCGGCTTGCTGCTCTGGGACTTGACCTGCAACACTTTACCTAGTTCCCAGCCGGCCAGCCACCCCTATCAAATTTTAGGCTCGCTAGGCCTAAATCACGTGAGCCGATTGCTTAAAATAAGTCTCCTTTCTATATATGAATATACGGGCGGTGCACAACATTCCAGCATAATGGAGGCATTGTAGCCACAGTGTGGGCTGGGGGGGACTCGAGGGGGCCTCTAAGCCTGAGAGCAATATATCCTGGGACCGTGTTATTAAGGCCATATCAGGAGACACTAAAGAAGTGGAAGGGACACACTTAGGGAACGGGTCCCAAGGAGGAAATTTAGAGGTGTCTGGAGAACTTTCCCTGTAGCAAGGGCTGGTGAAGGGGTGCGGGGTGGGGAACGTTGTATAATGAAGTAAAGCAGGGGACCCACTGAAACCTTCAAAGTTTGGACTCCCATAGTGTTGGGCTCTCAACTCTGTCATGAATTCGCTGTGGCTGACACCTCAAAATCGGAAAACAGGGAGCAACAGAGAAAGAGGCAAAAAAAAAAAAAAGAAAAAAAGAAAAGAAAAGAAACAAAGAAAAAAGTTTCAGGACCCAGTGTGAAACAAATACTCCAGGAGGCTGGGCGCTGGGCCTGGGGTGTGCCCTGCAGCTGGGGGGCGGGGTTGGATATTCCCGAAGTCAGGGAGCAGTCTCCGGACAGGATGTGAGAGAGGAACTGGGGTCTCCAGTCACGGGAGCCAGCTAGGGCTGCAGGAGGGAAGGGAACTTCGCTGTGGTGAGCAGAGCTGGGCCCCAGCTGAGGGAGGACGGGCAGGGTTCTGGGCTTCTGGGTCTGAGGGAGGAGAGGTCTGGGGTCCTACACGCTGGGTCGGGGCTCTCAGATCTGAGGGGGGTGGGGGCAGGATTCTCTGCTCTTGGGAGGAGAGACTAGGGGCCTGGACTCCTGGGTCTGAGGGAGGAGGAGGCTATGGGCTCCCACTTCTGGTCTTGAGGCAGGAGGGGGCTGAGGGCTTGGACTCTTGGGTCTGAGGGAGGAGGGGGCCAGGGCTCTTGGATCTGAGGGTTTGGGGGCGGGATTCTCGGCTCTGAGGGAGAAGACACTAGGGGCCTGGACTCCTGGGTCTGAGGGAGGAGGGGCTGGAGGCCCTGGACTCCTGGGTCTGGGGAAGGAGAGGGCTGGGGGTTCCCACTTCTTGTCTTGAGGGAGGAGGGGGCTGGAGGCTTGGACTCTTGGGTCTGAGGGAGGAGGGGCCTGGGGGCCTGGACTCCTGGCTCTGGGGAAGGAGAGGACTGGGGCCCGGACCCCTGGGTCTCAGAAAGGATGGGGCTGGGGGTCCACGACTCCAGGGTCTGAGGGAGGAGGGCTGGAGGTCCGGATCCCTGAGTCTGAGAGAGGAGGCGGCTGGGGGCAGGACCTCTGGGTCTGAGGGTGGAGGGGGCTGGAGGTGAGGACTCCTGGGTTTGAAGTTGCAGGGGGCTGGGGGGCAGGGACTCCCGGGTCTGAGGGAGGAGGGGCTGGGGCTCGGAATCCAGGGTCTGAGGGAGGAGGAAGAGACGGGGCGGAGCTCGGAGACAGGACTCTCAGCCTATCCAGGCTCTGTAATTAATTAACCCAAAAGGACCAAATGAAGGGGTGAAAGTTCGCGGAGGAGGAGGCAGGGAGGCCAGCCTGAGTCGCGGAGCCCCGGGGCCCCCAGGCGGGCGCGCGTGCTGGCCGAGCCCCTCGGGCGCTGCGGGAGGAGGGGGCGGGGCGGGGGTCGGAGCACTCACGCGCCCCCTCCCGCCCCAGGTCTCCCGCTCAGGATGGGGGTCCCTCGGCCTCGGTCCTGGGGGCTCGGTTTCCTGCTTTTCCTGCTGCCGACCCTGCGCGCAGGTGAGGGGCCCGCGGCGGGCGGCGGGGAGGGAGGCGCCGGCGGCCGGGAAGGGGCGAGGGAAGCGAAATCGGAGGGTTCACTGTGGGCGGGCACGACGCCTTCCCGGAGCGTCGCTCTGTCGCTCTTCTTCCTCCCTCGGTGGCTGTGTCTGCGGGCCACCTGTTCGCTTCTGTCCGGGGGACTGTCACCCCCCCCCCCCCGCCCGGGGTCTGTCCTCCTCTCTCTGGGTCTGTCCCCACTTCTGGATCTCCTTTTCTTTTCTTTTCTTTTCTTTTCTTTTTTCTTTTCTTTTCTTTTTTCTTTTCTTTTCTTTTCTTTTCTTTTCTTTCTTTTCTTTTCTTTCTCTTTTCTTTCTTTCTTTCTTTTTTATTTATTCATGCGAGACACACACACACAGAGAGAGAGAGAGAGAGAGAGAGAGAGACAGGCAGAAGGAGAAGCAGGCTCCCTGCAGGAAGCCCGATGCGGGACCCGATTCCAGGACTCTGGGATCAAGGCCTGAGCCAGAGGCAGATGTTCAGCCACTGAGCCACACATGTGCCCCAAGGGGTCTGTCCTTTCTCCCTGGGGTTGAGTCTTTCCTCTTTCAGGGCATCTGTCCTGCTCCCAGTCTAGGCCCCCGCCCTCTTCACCTGTCTTCCTCCAGCAGACAGCCATCTCTCCCTCCTGTACCACCTCACCGCTGTGTCCGCTCCTCCTCCTGGGACTCCTGCCTTCTGGGCCTCCGGCTGGCTGGGTCCCCAGCAGTATCTGAGCTACAATAACCTGCGGGCCCAGGCCGAGCCGTATGGGGCTTGGGTCTGGGAAAACCAGGTGTCCTGGTATTGGGAGAAAGAGACCACAGACCTGAGGACCAAGGAGGGGCTCTTCCTGGAAGCTCTCAAAGCCTTGGGGGATGGAGGTAAGATCCCCTGACCCCTGGGTCTGAGCAGGGAGGGTGCGGGGCTGCTGCTCCTGGGCCCTGCTTACCTGTATGTGGGCACCCCAGGACCCTACACCCTGCAGGGCCTGCTGGGCTGCGAGTTGGGCCCTGACAACACCTCAGTGCCTGTGGCCAAGTTTGCGCTGAACGGCGAGGATTTCATGACTTTCGACCCCAAGCTGGGCATCTGGAATGGGGACTGGCCCGAGACCGAGACGGTCAGTAAGAGGTGGATGCAGCAGGCTGGGGCAGTCAGCAAGGAGAGGACCTTCCTGCTCTACTCCTGCCCCCAGCGGCTGCTGGGCCATCTGGAGAGGGGCCGTGGAAACCTGGAGTGGAAGGGTGAGCAACCTTCAGAAGATTCCCTGATCTCCAGGGAGCTTTCCATCCCCACACCCCCACTATAGGCCTCATCTTCTTCCCCCAGCCTCTTCCCCGGGCTCCTGGCCCCGACTCCTCCCCAACATGTCCCCAGAGCTGTCCCCACTCCCCTCCCACACACAGCCCTCCCCTGGCTCTTAGAGACCTCTGGACATAGCTCATGTTCCTCGTTCTGGGCCTGGAGGCCCGAGTACCAGTGGCCTCTGGCCCTCTCCTCTGCCTGCTTCACTCGGCCCGATGGGCTCACCCAGCGTTTGCTGAACCATACTGGCCCTCCCATTTCTCTACCTCTGCCATCCTCCATCAGTTCCTCTGGTGTCACAGCCAGGGAGATTTTCTTTGACCTTCCTCCACATGTCAGGTTCTTTTCCTCCTTAGGGCTTTTGCACCTGCTGTGCCCTCTGCTTGCAGTTCTCTTCCTTGGGATCCTGGCATGACTGGGTCCTTCTCATGCTTTAGGTTTGACCTAGGATGTCAGACCTAGGTCCGTGTCTTCAGCAGGGTCCTCCTTGATCACCCTGGCTACAGTGCGTCCCCATACCACCCCCATTACTGTCTCCCATGCCATTGCTTTGTCCATTCATTCACTATGGTGTCTTTGTTTTTTCTTTTTTATTGAGCTGTAACTCACCTATCTAAAATACATGGCTCAGTTAAGTTTAATGGAGGCCCATAAACCTGCGTGTCAAGATCTAGAACATTTCCAGCACCCCACAAGACTTCCTTGTGTCCCATTCCATACTTCCCAAGGTTAACAAGTGACCTGATTTTTATCACCATGCCATTGCCCAATTTTGAACTTCAGATGACTGTGACCGTGTGCTGCTTTGTATATTGTAGTGTAGGCACCAGATTAGTTTTAGTAGGTAGTGCTAGAGGCTTTTCTCAAAGGGGTTGAACCCATTTCATAATCCCACCAGCTGTGTAGGAGAACTCCAGCTGCTCCACAGACTTGCCAGAATTTGATATTATCTGCCTTGAATTTTTTTTAAGATTTTATTTAGGGGATCCCTGTGTGGCTCAGTGGTCTGTCTCTCTCTCTGTGTCTATCATAAATAATAAATAAATAAATAAATAAATCTTTAAAAAAAATAAAGATTTTATTTATTTTTTCATGAGAGACACAGAGAGGCAGAGACATAGGCAGAGGGAGAAAGCAGGCTCCATGCAGGGAGGCTGACGTGGGACTCGATCCTGGGTCCCCAGGATCATGCCCTGGGCCTAAGGCAGGCACCAAACTGCTGAACCACCCAGATATCCCTGCCTGCCTTCATTTTAACCATTCTGACGGGTGTGTGCTGGTATCTTACTGTGATGCGTTTTTCATTTCTCTGATGATAAGTGAGAATTGGGTCGGGATTTCAGGGTCATAGGATTGAGCCCAGCGTCAGGCTCCATGCTCAGAAGGGAGTCTGCTTGGGATATTCTCTCTCCCTCTCTCTATGCCCCTCCCCTCCCACTCTTTATCTCTCTCTCTCTCAAATAAATATATATATTTTTAAAGATTTTTATTTATTTATTCATGAGAGACACGCACACAGAGGCAGAGACACAGGCAGAGGGAGAAGCAGGCTCCATGCAGGGAGTCTGATATGGGACTCGATCCTGGGACTCCAGGATCACACCCTGGGTGGAAGGCAGGTGCTAAACCGCTGAACCACCCAGGGATTCCTCTCAAATAAATAAATCTTAAAAAGAAAAAAAAATCAGAGGGGCACCTGGGTGGTGCAGCCAGTTAGGTGTCTGACTCTAGGTTTTGACTTAGTTCATGATCTCAGGGTTGTGGGACTGAGCCCTGTGTCAGGCTCTCAGCTCAGCATGGAGTCTGCTTGAGATTCTCTCTCTCCCTCTGCCCCTTGGGCTCAGGCTCGAGCTCTCTCTGAAATGAATAAATAAATCTTAAAAAAAAAAATCAGGGGGATCCCTGGGTGGCGCAGCGGTTTAGCGCCTGCCTTTGGCCCAGGGCGTGATCCTGGAGACCCGGGATCAAATCCCACGTCGGGCTCCCCATGCATGGAGCCTGCTTCTCCCTCTGCCTATGTCTCTGTCTCTGCCTTTCTCTCTCTCTCTCTGTGTGACTATCATAAATAAGTAAAAATTTAAAAAAATAAGATAAATGAGTTGATGACTAGTGATGGTGAGTACATTTACATATTATTGGCCAGTTGAACATTCACTCTTTTGGAGTGATTGAGTGATTTGCCCATTTAAAAAATGTATTTATTTATTTATTTATTTTTATTTTTATTTTTTATTTTTTAAATTTATTTATTTTTAAAGATTTTATTTATTTATTCATAGAGACACACACAGAGAGAGAGGCAGAGGCACAGGCAGAGGGAGAAGCAAGCTCCATGCAGAGAGCCCGATGTGGGACTCTATCCAGTGTCCCCAGGATCAAACCCTGGGCTGCAGGCGGCGCTAAACCACTGCGCCACCAGGGCTGCCCGTGCCTATTTTTTTTTTAAGATTTATTTATTCATGATAGACATAGAGAGAGAGAGAGAGAGGCAGAGACACAGGCAGAGGGAGAAGCAGGCTCCATGCTGGGAGCCTGAAGCGGGACTCGATCCCGGGACTCCAGGATCGTGCCCTGGGCCAAAGGCAGGCGCCAAACCGCTGAGCCACCCAGGGATCTCCTGATTTGCCCATTTTTAAGCTGCATTTAAAAATATATATATTTTAATTTTTTATTCATGAGAGACACACACACACAGGCAGAGACACAGGCAGAGGCAGAAGCAGGCTCTATGCAGGGAGCCTGATGTGGGACTCGATCCCTGGCCTCCAGGGTCACACCCTGAGCTGAAGGCGGACTCTCAACTGCTAAGCCACCCAGGCATCCCTGAACAAAAGTTCTTAATTTTAATGAACATCAATTCATCCATATTTTATGTATAGCTCTTATGTGTGTGTGCTCTTTAGGAAATCTTTCCTCTTTCAAAGCTATGAAGGTATTATTTTATGTCTTCTAGAAGCTTGGTTGATAAGTAGCTTTCGTATATAACTGTGTGATCCATCTTGAGTTAATTGTATGTAATGTGGGATCCCTGGGTGGCGCAGCGGTTTGGCGACTGTCTTTGGCCCAGGGCGCGATCCTGGAGACCCGGGATCGAATCCCACGTCGGGCTCCCGGTGTATGGAGCCTGCTTCTCCCTCTACCTGTGTCTCTGCCTCTCTCTCTCTCTCTCTCTCTCTCTCCCTGTGACTATCATAAATAAATAAAAATTAAAAAAAATAAAATAATCTTAAAAAAAAAATTGTATGTAATGGTGTGAGGTAAGGGTTCAATGTTCCTTTGTCCTTCATGGATCTCCAGTTGATGCAGCATCATTTCTTGCAAGACCACCATCCTCTCTCCTCCACTGGAGATCCGAAGTAGATGGATCCCACATTCCCTCCCCCCAAATTAGATGTAGATCTGCTCTTTGTTGTTGTTGTTGTTGTTTTTTAAGGTTTTATTTATTTGACAGAGAGAGCACAAGCAGGAGGTGTGGCAGGCAGAGGGAAAGAGAGAAAGAAGCAGGCTCTATGCTAAGCAGGGAGACCAATGTGGGGTTCGATCCCAGGACCTAGAGATTATGACCTGACCTGAAGGCAGACACTTAACTGCTTGAGCCACCCAGGTGCCCCAGTTTTGCTTTTTTTTTTTTAATTTTTAAATTTTTTCCCACCCCCCCCCAAAAAAAAATTTTTTTTTTAAATAATTCACAATGAATGATGTCACCTGGACCTGGACTTTTACTTGTCGAAAAATTTAAAATCATGGATTAAAATTGTTAAATCACTATAGGACTACTCCAATTTTTTATTTCTTGTGTCAGTTTTGGAAGGCTGCATCTCCCAGGCATTTGTCCAGTTCATTTAAATTTCAGATGCACTGCTATATTTTTCATACTATCTGCCTACCGTCTTTTTTTTTTTTTTTTTAATGTTTATTTATTTATGATAGTCACAGAGAAAGAGAGAGAGAGAGGCAGAGACACAGGCAGAGGGAGAAGCAGGCTCCATGCGCCGGGAGCCCGACATGGGATTTGATCCCGGGTCTCCAGGATCGCGCCCTGGGCCAAAGGCAGGTGCTAAGCCGCTGCGCCACCCAGGGATCCCTGCCTACCGTCTTTTAACAATAGGGTCTGTCTTATTTACCTCCTCACAACACTTTCACAGTCTATTTCTTTTTTATTTATTTGGACACTGATAGTGGTCTCTCTCCCCTTGTTAGAACCTGGGCTTCTTGAAGACAGGGACTTCTGTCTTGTTCACTGCTGTGTGCCTAGAAGGGTGTCTGGCACGTGGTTACTGATGCCCCGTATGTGTCTGCTGTAGGAAGGAATGGGTGAGAGGTGGATACCGTCACTGTAGATTGGTGGGGTCTCTATCCCCTTAGGTCAGTCCCTTTACATTTCCTACTATATTCTGCAGGCTCAGCACAGTGTAGGGCACATGGTGGGAACTACTGGGTATAGTGGAAGGAATGGAGGCTTCTGTATGTCCATATCTGGCCTTCACTAGATCTGACCCTAGGGGTTCATGGGCTTGGGGCTCAGGTCTGTCTGCCTGTTTGTCTGCAGAGCCACCCTCCATGCGCCTGAAGGCCCGACCCGGCAGCCCTGGCTTTTCTGTGCTCACCTGCAGTGCCTTCTCCTTCTACCCACCGGAGCTACAACTACGATTCCTCCGGAATGGCCTGGCAGCTGGCTCTGGTGAAGGGGACTTTGGCCCCAATGGCGACGGCTCCTTCCATGCCTGGTCTTCACTGACAGTCAAAAGTGGCGACGAGCACCACTACCGCTGCCTGGTGCAGCATGCAGGGCTGCCACAGCCCCTCACTGTGGAGCTGGGTGAGGTCCCGCTGAGTGATGACATCCCCCGTTTCTGGTTGCCTTTCATCCTTCTTGGGTCTGACCACCTTCCACCCCACTGCTGCTGGTCCTCCTTGAGTCTGCCTGCCTTCCATCCTGCTGCTGCCAGCCTCATTGAGTCTGACCAACCATTAACTGTGGAAAGTCCTCCCTAAATTTCACCACTTTCCCTGCTGCTGCTGCTACTATTCTGATCATTCGTTGTCTGCTGCTGCCGGTTGTCACTAAGACTGACCACTGAATGGCTCAGCTAGCCAGTCCCCTGCAATCTGACCTACTGCTCTGTGCCCGCCCTTCCTCTCCGGAGTCAGAATACCTTGCACCCTGCTGCTACAGGTCCCTTGGCTAGTGTGACTGAGACTCATCTTGCTGTGGCTGGTTCTTCTAAGCAACATGGGGGCATTCTGCACAGACCCAGAACATCTGCTGATGGGCTTTCCCTCTGCCCCCCACCCATTCCCCAGAACCTGATCTTGGGAATCTCTGAGGCTGGGAGGGACTGACCACCCCCAGTCTCCTGCCCTGACTCAGATGGGCTGGGCAGTCCCTTCAGCATCTCACATCATTCTCTGGCTGCAGAATCACCAGCCAAATCCTCGGTGCCAGTGGTTGGAATCGTCATTGGCTTCTTGCTGCTCACGGCAGTGGCTGTGGGAGGAGCTCTGCTGTGGAGGAGGATGAGAAAGGGGCTGCCAGGTGCGGAGCAGGAAGAGGGAAAGAACTGGAAACCTGCAAAGAGAGGGAGACACAGACCTGGGGGTGGGCGGCACATCCAGACCAGAAAAGGACAGAGATGCAGAGAGGTGGAGGACTGGAGGGATGAAACAGAGACTCAGAAGGGGACAGAAGCCTTGGAGTAGGACAGAGACGGGGAAAGACAGGACCTCTCATGGAGACACGTGTGGGGGAGAGGCAGTCAGGAGCCCAGAGGACTTCAGATTCTGATGACCCACCCCCTTCCTCTTTCCTCAGCCCCTTGGATGTCTCTCCGTGGGGATGATGTAGGGGCCCTCCTGCCCACTCCTGGCGTGCCCAAGGATGCTGACTCTTAGGATATAAATGCATTCTCAGCAGCTGCCTGATGATCATCCCCTATCCTGGCTACTATCAGCTAATGTAGTCAGGCTCCTTTCATGCTGTGAGACCTCCTGGAATCCTGGTATTTCTGAGCCTCCGGAAAGAGTCCTGGGCCCAATGACCTTCTGGATTTCTCCTGTGGTCTGCCTCAGTTTCCCCTCCTGATGATCATGGCTCTTTTCCACCTCCACATATAAAACACGAGTTTGGGCCCAAATTATTGTGTTCTTATCATTTCAACTTTTAGGCAGGGGGCAGTAGGACAACAAGTGGGGGGAAGGAATAGCTAAATCCTGAGCTTCAGATCTCTCCAGAGGCTAACATATTGCCGTCTGGGAATATGCCAGTTTTATATACCAAGTCCCGTCTTTTTCATTCGTAAGCTTCACAGATATTTACCAAATGCCTACATTGTGCCACGCATTTTGAGGAATTCCTGGCTGGAGTCTGAACTGACTCCTTGGGTGGAGCGGAAGAGAAGCACTGTTCCCTTGAGGGAAGGAGATGCCTGGCCCTTGGTTCCCGTCTTTCTTAAAACCATGCTGACAAAGAGAAAGATAAAAATACACCTCCCCGGCTGCCTGGCTGGCTCAGTCAGAAAAGCATGCGACTCTTGATCTTGGGGTCCTGAGCTCCAGCTCCACCTTCGGTGTAGAGATTACTTATTATTATTATTATTTTTTGAGATTACTTAAATAAATAAACTTAGAAAAAAAAAAATCTCCCCCCTCCAAAAAAAAAACAACACCCAAAACACCTCCCAAGACGCTTCGGAAACACAACTGCTGGAGGTGGTCGGTGGTCTGCAGGGCGCTCGGATGCCTGCCGGGAGTTGTAGTTCTGGCATCCGCGGCTCTCCGGGGCCGCCCACCCGCCTACCGGGGGAAGGGGCGGGCCGAACCTCGGGGGCCGCGCTCTTCTCTGTGGACGTGGCGTGGGGAGCCCGCCGCCCGCCCGGAGGTCACCGGCCCCGCCCCCTGGGGGTCCTCTTGAGCGCTCATTGGCTGGGGGCGGGGCCTCTGCGCCGCTGGAGGCGGGGCCTAGCTGGACCGCCGCCAAATTGGGCATCTTTTTCGGAGAACGTAGAGCCGCCTATGTAGAGCGAAGTGAAGCTGGATAAACTGGTAAAGGGAGGCCAGGGCGGGTGGCTTGTCCCGGGAGGACGGCTCGGGTTCTGTCGGGTCGATAAATTGGGTCCGGGCTGCAAATAAGCCTGGGGGACCTGCATTTGCTCTCTGGCCACGACCCCGCCCCATACTTTGCGTGGGAAGTGTGCCACGTCTCCCGCTTGAACCCCCACCCCCCTCCACTAGAGGCTCTGGGACCCGTCTGGGACTCTCAGGAGCTTCCCAGTCCCTTACCTCTGGCTTTGCCTCTGAGAAGCTCGCCCCCCCTTTTCCCATCCCCGGCTCTTGAGCCCTAAACTTTGCAGCCAACTGTCTTTCTGTTTTGTCTTAGGTCTCTCCGCCTCCCACCCCCATTCTCCCATCCTCTCTCTATTCTTTTTCCCGTGACCCCTAACTCCTAACCTCCACCGCTCCCTAGGGACCGATGATGTGGCGACCATCCCTTCTGCTGCTGCTGTTGCTGCTCAGACGCGGGACCCAGGGCAAGCCATCCCCTGACGCAGGCCCTCATGGCCAGGGCAGGGTGCACCAGACGGCCCCCCTGAGCGAGGCCCCTCACGATGATGCCCACGGGAACTTCCAGTACGACCATGAGGCTTTCCTGGGACGGGAAGTGGCCAAAGAATTCGACCAGCTCAGCCCAGAGGAAAGCCGAGCGAGACTGGGGTAGGAGAGATGGAGAGGAGGATCAGGGTTGTAATTTTAAACAGGGAGGGGAGGGGAGGCCTCAGTGAGAAGGTAAAATTCGACCCATGTGGATATATGGGGAAATAGCATTACAGGTGGAGGGAACTGTAAGTGCAAAGGCCCTGAGGCAGGAGCAGGCCTGATATTTGAGGAACAGTGAGATTCCTGTGGCTGCAACCTAGTGAGTGAAGAGGAGAAGGTGGAAGGTGATAGAGAAGGAACAAAGAAGTCAGGACGTTTTAGCGTTTCTCTTAGGGAGGCCAGAGCCATGGGAGGGCTCTAAGCAGAGGGAGGATGTGAGCTGGCTTAGATTTCAACAGAATCCTTCTCATTGCCTTTTGGGGAACAGGCTATAGGGAACAAGAAGCAGGGAGCCAGTGAGAAAGCAACTGCAGTAGTCCAGATGGGAGACAGGAGACAACGGTGATTAGATCGGAGTGGAGAGAGTGATGGTAACAGGGTCTGCTGGGTCAGAGTTTGTGCACAGATGGCACTGGGCAAAAGAGGGAAGGAGGAGGAAAGGCAGAGTGATTGGCTAATGCATTTGGCATAAGATCGCTACAATGCCTGGCATTGTTCTAAGTGCTTTACAAGGGTTAATTTATTTAATCCCTACAACCATGCTGCAGGGTAGGTTCTGTTATTTATCCTCCATTTTACGGAGGAGTAAACTGAGGCACGGTTTTTTGTTTGTTTGTTTGTTTTTGTTTTTTTAATAATTTTTATTTATTTATGATAGTCACAGAGAGAGAGAGGCAGAGACACAGGCAGAGGGAGAAGCAGGCTCCATGCACCGGGAGCCCGATGTGGGATTCGATCCCGGGTCTCCAGGATCGCGCCCTGAGGCACGGTTTTTTAAAAATGTTTGCTTTCTCTTTTTTTCAGATTTTATTTATTTATTCATGAGAGATGCAGAGAGAGAGAGAGAGAGAGAGACAGGCAGAGGGAGAAGCAGGCTCCATGCAGGGAGCCTAACGCGGGACTCGATCCAGGGTCTCCAGGATCACACCCTGGGCTGAAGGCGGTGCTAAACCGCTGAGCCACCCCTTTGTGTTTGTTTGTTTGTTTTGTTGTTGTTGTTTTTTAAGTGACTTGTCCAGGTCATAGAGCCAGCAAGAGGAGGTGGCACGATTTGAACCCAGAATATCTGGCTGTGGAGCCCACTCTCTTAACAACTTGAACCTCAGGCTAGGGTGTGAGTCCAGGGACTCCGGCTACCCATCAGAGTAGAGAGAGCCTGGCACGGGACAGGGCAGCGACCTGGGCAGGGCCACCTCAGAGTTGACCCTGGGAACTGGGTTGGGGGCTTAAGGACTATGACCTAGAGGGTTCTGTGAGTGGTTGGGTAAGGACCCAAACCGGTGGCGGGGAGTGGTCGGGGGAGTGGGGAGGGGGCCTGGGAGCAGACAGGGGCGTCCAGAGAGAGGGTGCAGAGGAAGGGCCTTCAGGGACTTCGTAGGCGACGACAAGGTGCACAGGATCCGGCCGGCGCATGGGGAGGGGAGTGTGGAAGCCAGGCCCGCGGGGTTGCGGGTGATGGCCGTAGGGCAAAGCCCGAGACAGTCTGGAAAAAGTAGGGGAAAGGGGCGGGACGCAGCATAGGGTGGGGCTGGAGGGGGCGGGCCCTGAAATCGCCCGCGCAGCCAGGCAGGCGGGGCGGGGGGCGGGGTGAAGACTTGCCTGGGAGACTGGCCGGGGTGTGTGCGGCGGTGACCACCAGAGTTCAGAGAGTCTTGGGATAGGGGGCCTGCGGGCGAGGGGCGCGGTGTAACACCTCCTCCCTGTCCCCACCTCAACTCGGACAAACGAGATGGAGCTAGTAAGGGTCGAGGGGTGGAGTCAGAGTGGAGAGTGTGGCCCTGGATTGTCGTAGGTCCTTCCCCCAACCAGGGCGTGTGGAGGACCGCAGCGCCCGCCAGGGACCCACTGGGTGTGGACTGAGGGGGCAGAGCCCTGCGCTGGGCGCGACCCCGGGGTTGACGGGGGTCTCCCCTCAGTGTGAGGGCGGCCCCGGGACCGGTGATTTCTACCCTATATGGGGGTGTGTCTTGAGTGGGGGCGTGATTCCCGCAGGAGGGGTGGGGCCTGGACGGAGGCGGGTCTCTGGGTGGGCGGGGTCCGGGACTGACTGTGCCCCGCCCCGACTCGCAGGCGCATCGTGGACCGCATGGACCGCGCGGGGGATGGCGACGGCTGGGTGTCGCTGGCCGAGCTCCGCGCTTGGATCTCGCACACGCAGCAGCGGCACATCCGCGACTCGGTGAGCGCCGCCTGGAACACGTACGACACGGACCGCGACGGCCGTGTGGGTTGGGAGGAGCTGCGCAACGCCACCTATGGCCACTACGCGCCGGGTATGCGGCGAGACCCTGCTCCTGCTTCCCTCAAAACACACACGTGGTGACCCTGACCTTTTTGACAGCCTTATCCTGAGAAGCTTTATCCTATGAAACAGAATCCCTAACCTTTGGGGCGCCTGGGTGGTTCAGTGGTTGAGCATCTACCTCTGGCTCAGGTTGTGATTCTGGAGTCCTCGGATCGAGTCCCACATCGGGCTCCCCGCGGGGAGCCTGCTTCTCCCTCTGCCTATGTCTCTGCCTCTGTGTGTCTCTCATGAATAAATAAATAAAATCTTAAAAAAAAAAAAGAATCCCTAACCTTCTACTCCAACTCTTTTTTTTTTTAATTTTTTTTTATTTACTTATGATAGTCACACACACACACACAGAGAGAGAGAGACAGAGAGGCAGAGACACAGGCAGAGGGAGAAGCAGGCTCCATGCACCGGGAGCCCGACGTGGGATTCGATCCTGGGTCTCCAGGATTGCGTTCTGGGCCAAAGGCAGGCGCCAAACCGCTGCGCCACCCAGGGATCCCTCTTTTTTTTTTTTTTTTTTTTAAGATTTTACTTATTTATTCATGAGAGACACGGAGAGAGAGGCAGAGATACAGGCAGAGGGAGAAGCAGGCTCCATGCAGGGAGCCTGATGTGGGACTCGATCCCGGGACAGTGAGATCACACCCTGAGCCAAAGGCAGGTACTTAACCGCTGAGCCACCCAGGCGTCCCTCTACCTCCAACTCTTTTTTTTTTTTTTTTAACCTCCAACTCTTTTTTTTTTTTTTTTTTTTTTTTTTAAATTTTTTTTTTATTTTTATTTATTTATGATAGTCACAGAGAGAGAGAGAGAGAGAGAGGCAGAGACACAGGCAGAGGGAGAAGCAGGCTCCATGCACCGGGTGCCTGACGTGGGATTCGATCCTGGGTCTCCAGGATCGCGCCCTGGGCCGAAGGCAGGCGCCAAACCGCTGCGCCACCCAGGGATCCCTAACCTCCAACTCTTGATCAAAGTCTACCCACTTCTAGTACCCCATCACCCTGAAACTCCCAGTCCCTGATCTCTGGCTTCTCACTCTGGCGTCCACGACCTCTATAACCACAGCTGGGGGATCCTTGACCAGGGACATCTACCTCCCATGCTCTGTCTTCCTGACCATTGATCTCTGATCTCTCCTCCTGAGAACCCCAAATCCATTTACTCCATCTCCTAACTGCATTCCCTCCTGTCTATTCTCATGCCCTAGCCCTGCAACCCTCCGCAGTTCTTGTTCTCTTCCTCCTAAACCCTCCCTCCACACCCCTCCTCCAGCCTGTCCCTCATATATCCCCAGAGGGGTCTTTCCACCCCTGCTCATGGCTTCATGGCTCCCCAGTACCTCCAGAGGAGACTCTCAGTTAATCAGCTCTGGCTTTCTTTTTCTGCATTTTCCGGCCAGCCATATGGATCTCCTATAGTTTCCCTGAACTCAGTGAGCTATTCAGACCTCCACATTCTGCTCATACTGTTTTCTTTGTTGACAGAAACCTGTCCTATAACCTGAGTCTATATAACTTACTGCACCAGAGGGGATCTTGAGGCCCAAAAGGCCCGTGTCAACTCAGAGTTCACCATTCCTGGCTGCATGACTTTGGGCCAGTTATTTCCTGTCTGTGGGAATCCGTTTTTTCCTTCATAAAGTGAGAATAAATAAAAGAACACTCTTGACTTGCATTTTGTGATAATCAAATGCAATTCTGTACATAAAGAGCTTAGCATTTAATAAACTCTCAGGACAAGGTTGCTAATATATACAATGAATATATATTATTACTAGTTCTGGGGAGGCCTTCCTGCCCTGACTTTACTGAGTTGGGTCCTTTGTTATCTTTTCCCTCAACCTGCTTGGTGTTCCACCATGAAAGCACACCTGACCAAGATCCCCCCTTCCGCAGGTGAAGAATTTCACGATGTGGAGGATGCTGAGACCTACAAGAAGATGCTGGCTCGGGATGAGCGGCGGTTCCGGGTGGCGGACCAGGACGGGGACTCCATGGCCACTCGGGAAGAGCTGACAGCTTTCTTGCACCCAGAAGAGTTCCCGCACATGCGGGACATCGTGATAGCTGTGAGTGAGGGCCCGAGGGACCTGCTCTCCACTTCCCACCTCCTCCTTGGACCTGGGCTTCTGATGTCAGGGCCACCTTCCAGTGCTTACCTTGGGGGATCCAGTCTCCTGATCCTCCAGCACCTTCCCCAGGGAACCCAGCCTGCAAACAGATCAGTGGAGGGTAACCTCTCCTTTGCCCAACAGCTGACCTCCCATTGTCTGATCACTCTTGGTCCTGCCTTACCCTTCCTGTGCTCCCATTTGGAGTTGGGGCGCCAGCCTGAAAACACATCCCCCAGAAATGCCTTGGGGAACCCCAATCCTGGCCAAACCCTATCTTAACCCCATACATGGAGTATCTACTCTGAGGCCATTTCTGCTGGCCTCTGTCTTCTTATTCCAGTATAATTTTTTTCACCAATTCCTTTTTTTTATGATTTTATTTATTTATTCATGAGAGACAGAGAGAGAGAGAGAGAGGCAGAGACACAGGCAGAGGGAGAAGCAGGCTCCATGCACCGGGAGCCTGACGTGGGATTCGATCCGGGGTCTCCAGGATCGCGCCCTGGGCCAAAGGCAGGCGCTAAACTGCTGCGCCACCCAGGGATCCCTAAAGATTTTATTTTTAAGTAGTCTCCACATCCAAGGTAAGGCTTGAACTCACAACTCTGAGATCAAGAGTCACTTTCTTTGCTGACTGAGCCAGCCAGGCACCCCAGAGCTTGATTTTTAGAGCAGTTTTAGGTTCACAGCAACACTGGGCAAAAAGTCCACAGATTTTCCATATTCCCCTCTGCCCCCACACTCACAAGCCTCCCCTACATCAACATCCCCCACCAGAGTGGGACACTTGTTACAATGGATAGACCTACAATGACACATCTTCACTACCCCAAAGTCCACAGCGCACATTAGGGTTCACTCTTAGTAGAAGGATTTATATCCATTTCTACCATGCCTAACTTTTTGCAAATAATTTTTTTTAAAGATTTTATTTAATTATTTTGAGAGAGAGAGAGCACAAGAAGTGGGAGCAGTGAGGGAGAGGGAGAAGCAGACTCCTGATGAACTGGGAGCCCGATGTGGGGTTCAATCCAGGATCCTGGGTTCATGACCTGAGCCGAAGGCAGATGCTTAACCAACTGAGCCACCCAGGTACCTCTTTGCAAATTATTTTATAAGTGTAATTATATGTACATCTAAAATGGCTACATATTGATGTGTTTAAATGCCCAAAGGATGCAAAAAAAGGTGGATAATCCTCTGCCCTCCTCATCTCATCAGTCCTATCCCCCAACCCCATCCCCACAGGTAACCCCTTTCGTATGGCTCCATTTCCAGAGTGGGTTTGAGGGTCTGTGGCAAGCCTGTTAGGATCAAGGGCTCTCAGGCCAGAAGGCCTGGGTTCAAATCCCAGCCCTGCAGCTTCCTGGCTTTGTGACCTTAGGCAAGTTATTTAACCTCTCTGGATCTGTTCCTCATCTGTAAAATGGTGGTACTGATAATTATCCCTACATCAAGGCTGGTTATAGGGCTTAGATAAGTTAGTACATGTAAAACTGCAAAATTGACTGGTGGTAAATGTTCATTGTGTCACTTTATACACACACGTCAATATAGCTACAGGATAAAACTTCTAGCAGTGAAATCACTGGCTCCACTGGGATGTTCATTTGCAATTGTTTTGGATATTTTGTTTTGTTTTAGATATCTCTAAGGCATTTTACTGACTTGGTGTGTTCACCTTTGAGGTGGGGTTTCCAGCTGGTTCTAGAGATGACTATGATCTACGGAGGAGAGATGTTGTTAACCCAGCCTCCTTGAACCAACTAGACTCCCCATCCTACAAGGCCCTATGTCCCTCTTTGTAGCAGATAATGTCGTACTGCCTCTTTACTCTCCTGAGTTGAGATTTTTTTTTTTTTAAGATTTTATTTGACAGAGAAAGCACAACCAGGAGGAGCAGGAGAGGGAGAAGCAGACTCCCCACTGAGTAGGGAGCCTGATGCGGGACTCGATCACAGGACCCTGAGATCATGACCTGAGCCGAAGGCAGATGGTTAACCGACTGAGCCACCCAGGTGCCCAAGATTTTTTTTTTTAAGATTTTATTTTTTAAATAAATTTAAACAGACTTTAAGGGCGCCTGCGTGGCTCGTGTTTGAGCATCTATCTGCCTTTGGCTCAGGTCGTGATCCCGAGGTCCTGGGATTGAGTCCCGCATCAGGCTCCCTGCATGGAGCCTACTTCTCCTTCTACCGGTGTGTGTGTCTCTCTCTGTGTTTTTCATTAATAAATAAATAAAATCTTAAAAAAAAATTTTAAGTGATCTCTGCATCCAATGTGAGGTTCGAACTTGCAACCCTGAGATCAAGAGTTGTGTGCTCTACTGATTGAGCCAGCCAGGCAGTGAGAATATTTAACAGGTTTTTTTTTTTTAATTTATTTATGATAGTCACAGAGAGAGAGAGAGAGAGAGAGAGAGAGAGGCAGAGGGAGAAGCAGGCTCCATGCACCGGGAGCCCGACGTGGGATTCGATCCCGGGTCTCCAGGATCGCGCCCTGGGCCAAAGGCAGGCGCCAAACCGCTGCGTCACCCGGGGATCCCTATTTAACAGATTCTGATTGAATGTGCCCTCTGTGGCAGGGGCATCGTGGTAACACCCTTACCTAGGCATTAGCTTGATTGAATCATCATGGCAACCCTATGGGAGTGGGCTCTGCTCTTCATTTTACATAGGCAGACACCTAGGCATAGAGAGGTGAGGTGACTAGCGTGAGATGACCTGGAGGTGAAGTGGCACAGCCTGGATTTGAAGCGCAGCAAGCAGTTGAATCCATGGCCCGCACCAGGGGTCAGAAAACTAACCTGCAGCCCACAGCTTGTTTTTGCAAATAAAATTTTATTGTAGTGTGGCCACACCCTTAAGCTTTCATGTGCCACAACCACAGAGAGTTGAGTCAGTTCAACAGAGACTCTACAGCACCCAAAACCAGATCTGTTTCCTCTGGCCCTTTATGGGAAAAGTTTGCCAAGCCCTTGTCTAAACTCTGCTGTCCTCTTTCACATTCATGGATATCCAGTGTAATCTCCCCACACACAGGATTTCAAAACATTACTATTTGCCCCGACTATCTTGTATAAAGCGGAAACTAAGGGAAAATCACTTATAGGGGTGTCTGTCTGGGTGGCTCAGTCAGTAGAGTATGTGACTCTTGATCTCAGGGTCATGCATTCAAGTCATACATTGGACATGGAGCCTACTTAAAAAAAAAAAAGACAGTTACTTAAAAGAAATAACGAATTTTTGGGCTTCTGGGTGGCTCAGTTGGTTAGGCGTCTGACTCTTGATTTCAGCTCAGGTCATGATCTCAGGGTTGTGAGACTGAGCCCCATGTTGGGCTCTGTGCTCAGCGTGGAGTCTGCGTGTCACTCTCCCCCTGCTTGCTCTCTCTCTAATAAACAAATAAAATCTTTAACAACAACAACAACAACAACAACAACAAAAAACAAAAAACCAGGAATTTCAATATGTTAGTGTTGTAGAGTTACCAGATTTATCAAATAACAAAAGGCATTCAATTGTACTTGAATTTATAACAAATAATATAAAAAATAAAAATATAAAAAATAAATTTTATATATCTCACACAGTATTTGGGACATACTCATGTTAAGAAATTCTCTGAAATTCAAATGAACTTTGTCTTATAGTATAAGTATGTTCTAAATTTCGTGTGGGGCCATACTTATGCTAAACAATTACTAGGGGATGCCTGGGTGGCTCAGAGGTTGAGCATCTGCCTTTGGCTCAGAACGTGATCCTGGAGTTCCGAGATCAGGTCCCACATCAGGCTCCTGCATGGAGCCTGTTTCTCCTCCCTCTGCCTGTGTCTCTGCCTCTCTCTGTGTCTCTCATGAATAAATAAATAAAATCTTTAAAAAAAACCCAGAAATATTAGTTGTTCATCTGAAAGTTGGATGTGAGTGAGCATCCTATATTTTTTTCTGGCAACCCTAAAATGTTGGAGCTTTCTTTCCAAAGAAGGCGTAGTGGAGTGTCAGGCCCTACACCATCTTAAAGTGAGTGAGTTTGAGCATAAAAGTGGGAAACAGAAGCTATTTGCTCAAGAAGTGGAGAGAGAACCATGAGCGGAGGTATTGTGTGTGTCACAATGGTCCACCAAGTATGTCATGCTCATATGCAAAATGGAGCTGGGGTCTGGGTTCTGCTCAATGGGAAGAGGCTTCTGCCCTTGGAGAGTGTTTGCTGTGGGGTGTGAGAAAAGTAGGGATGCAGGACAGGTCTCTTTCTGTGGAAGCAGCCTGTGCATCACAGGACATCTGGGTTCCCTGGCCCCCATGCACTAAATAGGGGCCCATTACACACCCCAGAAAGCCACCCAACCCCTACCCCCACCACAGGACAGGTTGACCCCATTGAGACTGCTCCCAAGCCTGGTCACACAGTTGAGCCAGAGCCAGATTCCCAGAGGGAACCTCACATCCCAATCCCAGAGGGCCAGGCTTCCTCAGGAGCCAGCACCAATGCCTGTCTTTCCCCAGGAAACCCTGGAGGATCTGGACAAGAACAAGGATGGTTACGTCCAAGTGGATGAGTACATCGGTGAGTGAGACCTGATCCCCTTCCTGAGGACGCCTGTCCTCCCCCAAACAGCCCAATGTATACACCCATAAGAGACCAATGGCCATCCTAAAGTGGGGGCAGGGGCATTGCTTGAGTTCATGTAGCCACCAAACATTAATGGAGCACCTACTGTTTGCTGAGCCCTAAAAGTATTTATCCATTACCCACCGTCTGTCAGGCCCAGCAAACATTTATCGAGTACATATATTTGTTGGGTCTAGCAAATCTTTACCAAGCACCTACTATGTGCCAGGCCCAGGAAACATTTATCCAGTACCTCCTGTGTGCCAGACCCAAAAAAGCATTTGTTAAGCACTCATGGTGTGCTGAGACCAGGAAACATGTATTGAGCACCTATTGCATGTTCATGGTTGAGGATACAGCAGATATCATAGACCAGGTTCCTTCCTGGGAGGGTCTGGAGTATCTAAAAAATCGGGCCTCAGCGGCTGCATTAATTAAAATTTAGAAATCAAGGAGCTTGTCTTGAGCCTGCCTTTGCACAGCAAAGGCTGTGTCTCCTGTTACTCAGAATTTGGTGGGGGAGGCTTGTGACACGCCCAAATTTCCTCTTGGCCATGCCTCTACCCCTGCCTTCAGGGGTAAATAACTTTTTTTTAAGTTTTTTTATTTATTTATTCATGAGAGACAGAGAGAAAGAGAGGGAGAGAGAGAGAGAGAGGCAGAGACACAGGCAGAGGGAGAAGCAGGCTCCATGCAGGGAGCCTGACGTGGGACTCGATCCCAGGTCTCTAGGATCAGGCTCTGGGCTGAAGGCAGCGCTAAACTGCTGAGCCAGCCGGACTGCCCAGGGGGTAAAGAATATAGTTGAGGAGAAAGCTGTTAAATATGGATATTTTTACAAGTTTGAAAACATTTTTCTTTCTTTCTTTCTTTCTTTCTTTCTTTCTTTCTTTCTTTCTTTCTTTCTTTCTTTCTTTCTTTCTCCTTCCTCCCTCCCTCCCTTCCTTCCTTCCTTCCTTCCTTCCTTCCTTCCTTCCTTCCTTCCTTCCTTCCTTCCTCTCTCTCTCTCTTTCTTTTCTTTTCTTTTCTTTTCTTTTCTTTTCTTTTCTTTCTTTCTTTTTTATTTTATTTGTGAGAGAGAGACAGAGAGACAGAGATAGTGAAAGAGAGAGAGAGAGCACAAGGAGGGAGGTGAGGAAGAAGCAGAGTTCTCGCTGAGCAGGGAGGCATACACGGGGCTCAACCCCAGGACCCTGAGATCATGACCTGGGCCGAAGGCAGATGCCCAACCAGCTGAGCCACTCAGGCACCCCTGAAAACATTTTTCCATAGCATGTTTTTATGGAACAAACCCTCAGGCAAGACATTTTTATTTGAGCATAATTTATCTTTTTTACATCAGTGAGGAAGATAGAAGATAGAAGTCTTTTTTTTTTTTTTGTAAGAAAGAATTCAGGCATCATCACCAACAAATGGCGCAATGTCACGTACCACATGCTAGACTGTTCTGAGTGGTTAACAACTTTTAACCCGACAAGATGGGTATCAGTCCTACAAGATGGCTATTTTTTTAATGATTTTATTTATTTATTCATGAGAGACATACAGAGAGGCAGAGACACAGGTAGAGGGAGAAGCAGGCTCCCCGCAGGGAGCCCATGTGGAACTCAATCCCAGGACCCTGAGATTACAACCTGAGCCAAAGGCAGACGCTCAACTACTGAGCCACCCAGGTGCCCTAAGATGGGTATTATTACCCCATTTTACAGATGAGGAAGCTGAGGCCCAGAGGGACCCAGTTACTTGTCTGGGGTGGAGCAGGATGACAGTCCAGGGTCCCACCCTGACCTCTAGGCTGCTTCCCTTCCCTCTAAGGGGTCTAGAGAAACAGATGCAGGTGGGACCCCAGGGTTCCCCAAGAAAACGTAATTTGACATCTGTTGAATGGTAGATGGAAGAGCATGAGTCAGGAGAATGGAAGGGGCACCTTGGGCCCTGACCCAGGCTGGGGGACAGGTGGTGTGTCAGGGAAGGTGGGAGGGGTGGGGGTGCATTGTGTTCAAGGTGCATTCTGCTCACTCTGGAGCCTGCGTGCTTCCCACCTGCCACCTTCCAGCCATGGGCCCGGAAATGAGTTCCTTGACCTTTCTCAGCCTTGGCTTCCTTACCTTTAAAGGCAATGGTAGTAGAGCAGCCAAGAGATAGAATAACATCTAGTCAACCATGATGCCTGTAGCCGATGACTGCTAAAGGGGAAGGTGGTAGAAGTTATTGAGCCATAAAAAGGGAGGAAGTACTCACACAGGCTACAATGTGGGTAAATCTTCAAAACAGTATGCTAAGTCACCAGGTCCCACACCTGAAATGAATGTAACATTGTGTGTCAGCTACACTTTAACAAAAAAATAAAAACACTAAGCCAAGTAAAAGAAGCCAGCCAAAGGGGTCATGATATTCTTGTATGACTCCATTTATATGAAATATTCAGGATAGGAAGATTCATAAGAGACAGGAATTAGATTACTAATTGCTAGGGGCTGAAGTGGGGGGGGGATGCAGAAAGGAGTCACTTCTTCTTTAATTTTTTTAAAAAAGGTTTTATTTATTCATGAGAGACACAGAGAGAGAGGCAGAGACACAGGCAGAGGGAGAAGCAGGCTCCCTGCGGGGAGCCAGATGCAGGACTCTATCCTGGGACTCCAGGATCATGACCTGAGCTGAAGGCGGCGCTAAACCGCTGAGCCACCGGGCTGCCCAGGGAGTTGCTTCTTAATGGGAAAAGGGTCTCGCTTTGGGGGGATGGAAATGTTCTGGGTGGATGTGGTTGCTGCGAACACTGTGAAGATTCTAAATGCCACTAATGGTGGCTTTATGTTATGTGCTTTTTACCACAATTTAAAATTGTTTAAAGCTCATTTATTTATTTAAATCTTTAAATTTTTATTTATTTATTTAAGTTATCTCTCCTTCCAACATAGAGCTCAAACACACAACTACCACCCCACCCTTCAATCAAGAGTCAAATGCTAGGATACCTGGGTGGCTCAGTGGCTGAGTGTCTTTCTGCTTTTCCCCGCAGGGAGCCCGCTTCTCCCTCTTCCTATGTCTCTGCCTCTCTCTCTCTCTCTCTCTGTGTTTCTCATGAATAGATAAAATCTTTAGAAAACAACAACAAAAACAAAGAGTCAAATGCTCTTCCAACAGAGCCAGCCAGACACCCCTTATTTTTTGTTTTTATTTTTTAAGCTTACGTTTTGAATCTTTGTAAGTTTTTCTCCACAAGTTAAAAAAACCTACGACAGCTCCCGTCTACTGTTGCCATCACTTCCTGGAAGAAAATATGACTTAGAACCACTAAAAAAAAAGGGGGGGTGCTCTGCACTCACTGTTCTGGAAAGCTTACTGAGTGTCCAGCACCTGCTCTGTCTTTGGTGACATCCTTGTGACAGCTGCCTGGCCTGGTCCCTGAGGAGAGGAAGGCATTCTGTACTTATCATGGTCTTGGATCTGGTATAGAGACCTTCATACTTTTTATTGGGTGGTAATGTCTTCCAAACCCATCTGTGGGCTGCTTTCTCCCAGACAGCCCCTAGCGGCAAGGTTAGGGGAAGAGTTTTTCAAACGTTTACAAGTAACTGAAACAAATGAGAGGCTCCAACAATCCTGAGTGAAGTTCTTATTTATTTATTTATTTATTTAAAAATTTAAAAAATTTTAAAAGATTTTCTTTATTTGAGAGAGCATGAGAGAGAGAGAGAGAGAGAGCAAGCGCATGAGAGCCATGAGGGTCAGAGAGAGAAGCAGACTCCCCACTGAGCAGGCAGCTGGATGCGGGGCTAGATCTGGATCTGGGGGACTCCAGATCACGCCCTGAGCCAAGGGCAGCTGCCCAACCAACCAAACAACCCAGGCACCCCGATTTTTTTTTTTAATTTAAGTTCAGGGTCACCTGGGTGGCTCAGTGGTTGAGTGTCTGCCTTTGGCTCAGGGCGTAATCCTGGGGTGCTGGGATCAAGTCGCACATCAGGCTCCCTGCGGGGAGCCTGGTCTCTCTCTGCCTGTGTCTCTGCCTCTCTCTGTGTCTCTCATGAATAAATAAAAAGTAAAATCTTTAAAAAAATTTAAATTCAATTTGCCAACATATAGTATAAGACCCAGTGCTCATCAACATCACGGGCCCTCTGTACTGCCCAGCACACAGTTCTTAAAGTGGGGTGAGCTGTTCTAAGGGTTGGGGTGTGACTGTGTGCACTGCACAACAAGGGACACGCAGCATTTCCTATGTGTTATCAGGCCAACTGACTGACAGCTAGTTGAGGAAATGATCCATCAGTCAAGTAATTTTCCTTGTGGCAGGGCGATCACCTGTCAGTCCGGTGTCACTATCAATCCCATTCAAACAGAAGAGGGAACCGAGGCGAGAGAGAAAGCAAAGGGGGCAGCCCGGGATTCTGGGGTCTGGGATGGGGTCTGGGATTCGGAGGCGTCAGGGCAGGGACAGAGCCCCGGGGTGCCCACCAGAACTGCCTGACGTCGCCCCTTCTTGCCTGGCCCAGCGGATCTGTATTCAGCCGAGCCCGGGGAGGAGGAGCCGGCCTGGGTCCAGACTGAGCGGGAGCAATTCCGGGACTTCCGCGATCTGAACAAGGATGGGCGGCTGGACGGCAGCGAGGTGGGCCACTGGGTGCTACCCCCGGCCCAGGACCAGCCGCTGGTGGAGGCCAACCACCTGCTACACGAGAGCGACACGGACAAGGTGCCCCAGGGGGCTGCTGTGCAGAAATGCCCAGACCTGGGCCCCCCAGACCCAGGATGGGGGTAGGGATGGGGGGGAGGGGGCCTGTTAGGGCAGGGATTAAAAGAGGAATAGAGAGACCCAGGGAGGGAGTGGAGGAAAGGTAGGGGACAGGGACCCAGAAAGCCGTGGGCTGGAGAGGTTCAGAGAGGAGTGTCACAGGCAGGGCCCCTTGTCCCCCCTGCTGACCTGTGACCCTCCCTCCAGGATGGGCGTTTGAGCAAGGCCGAGATCCTGAGTAACTGGAACATGTTCGTGGGCAGCCAGGCCACCAACTACGGCGAGGACCTGACACGTCACCATGATGAGCTCTGAGCCCCAGGCCCCAGGGCGCCCACTACGAGCCTTGTAGCCCCACAGGGTGACCCAAGGAGGGGCCCCCGTGGCCAGGCCCCCCTCCCCATCTGGACCTGTAGCATGTGGACACCTCTATCCACCCTGTGTCCCTCTGCCCGAGCTCTCAGGGACACAGCAGGTCAACTTCTCCAAGATACTGCAGCACCCCCAGCCCTTCCCACCCCACCCTCAGGAGGCTCAGAGACCCAAAGGGTAAGTGAACATCTGTTTCTCATTGGCAGAATCATCCAGCCCAGCCCAGGGCTCCCCCCAATACCAAGCTCAGCCTCCAAGAGCCTCCACTGAGCACCCCAGCTCCAAATCTGAGCCTCAGATCACACAGCAGAGAAACACCCCCCCTCACTGGCCTCAGACTCGCCTGCCCCCCGGCCCTGCCCCCAGGATGCCTCCTCTCTGCCAGGGAGGCAATAAACTCCAGTGCTGGGGCCTCGTCTCTGTGTCTCTAAGGGGGCGACAGGGGCCTTGGGGAGGAATTGGGGGCTGTGGCTGGGGATGGAGGGGCTGTGGACTGCAGGGTTCAGACATTCGAAGAGGGGGTTAAGGGGGTTGGCAGGATTTGAGGGCATTCCTGGAGACAATAAAACTAGGCAACCGGACTCAGCGGGGAACAAGCCAGACAGACGGCTCTGCCCTCTGGAAAGCACAGGATGGCAGTGCTCCGTTGAGTGGCCAGGAGGGGCCTTACTGGTGAGCAGAATGAGGAAGTAAGCCCTGGGGAGGCCTGGAGGGAGAGCCAGAGGGCAGAAGGAACAGCAAAGGGCTCTGAAGCCAGAGTGTGCCCCGTGTGTGTGCTCAGATCAACCAGGAGGCCAGTGTGGCTGGAATGGAGTCAGCAAGTGAGAGAGGAAGGGAGGTGACCGAGATTAGGTCATACAGGGTCTTAAGGAGAGGAGTAGATGTGAGCCACCTTGCTGCTGAGTTGGGACAGAAGGACAGGATATTATGGGCCCTTCTGCAGCCCCATGAGACCTACTCGTTAAATTTTCCTCTAGAAGGGAGCTTGGGTGACTCTGTTGGTTAAGCGTCTGCCTCCAGCTTAGGTCATGATCCTGGGGTCCTGGGATTGAGCCCCATATTGGGCTCTCTGCTCAGTAGGGAGTTTGCTTCTCTCTCTCCTTCTACTGCTCCCCTGCTTGTGCTCTCTAGCACTCTCTCTGTGTCAAATAAAATCTGCAAAAAACAAAACAACACAAAACCTAAAAAACACAAACCCTTTCAACATATTCTCCTGAGGGCGCCTGGGTGGCTCAGTCAGTTGAGCATCTGACTTAACCTCAGCTCAGGTCTTAATCTCAGGATCATGAGTTCAAGCCACATGTTGGACCCCATGCTGGGTGTGGAGCCTACTTAAAAAATAAATATATATTCCCCTGATTTTTAAGGCAATGAAATGATTCTGTATGATACAGTAATTCTGGGTAAACGTCATCATACTTTTATCAAAAGCCCTAGAATGTACCCCCAAAAGAGTGAAACCTAATGTATTTATGAACTTTAGTTAATCATAATGTATTGGGGCACTTGGGTAGCTCAGTGGGTTAAGTGTATGACTGTTGATTTCAGTTCAGGTCATGATTTTGGGGTCACGAGACCAAGCCCCAGGTTGGGCTCTGTGCTGGGCATGGAGCTTGCTTGAGATTCTCTCCCTCTCCATTTGCCCATCCCCCATCTCTCTTCCTCTGAACAAAAAAAATGTTGGCTTACTAATAATAACAAAGTACAACATTAAGCAAGATGCTAATAAGAGGAGAATCTAGAGGTGGGATAAAGGGGGTATACATAGGAACTCTCTCCCTCTTTTCTTTTTCTGTAAACCCAAAACTACTCTAGAAATAAAGCCTATTAGTGAAAAAAATCATAAACAACTAAAATAGAAAAGAAAATATAAATCAAGTCATAAATCCCCTATATTTGGTGATTTTTGTTTTCTTTCTTGATGAAAGAGCTGGAAGTAATCCAGGGTGAGACTGTAAACCTATAGACCAATGTGGGGAGAACTGGCATCTTAAGAATATATTTTTCCAATCCATGAACATAGTATATTTCTCTAGAGATACAAATGTTGGCATTCTCTCAGCAGTGTTTTGTAGCTGTCAGAGTAAAGGTCTTAAATCTGTTTTATCAAATTTCTCTCTAAGTATTTTCTGGCTTTTATGGTATGGTAAGTGAATTTCTTTTGAAGATTTTATTTATTCATGAGAGACACAGAGAGAGGCACAGACACAGGCAGAGGGAGAAGCAGGCTCCGTGCAGGGAGCCCAATGTGGGACTGGATCCTGGGTCTCCAGGATCACACCCTGGGCTGAAGGTGGCGCTAAACCGCTGAGCCACCCACGCTGCCCCAGTGAAGTTATTTTTAAATTTAATGTTCCAATTTCTTGCCTCTACAAAATAAGATACAATTATTTCTGTATATTAACCTTGTATCCTGTGAACTTGCTAAATTCATTTATTTTTTTTAGAGATTTTATTTATTTATTCATGAGAGACACAGAGAGAGGCAGAGACACAGGCAGAGGGAGAAGCAGGCTCCCTGCACAAAACCCAATGTGGGACTCAGTTCTGGAATCACAGGATCATGCTCTGAGCCAAAGGCAGGTGCTCAACCAGTGAGCCACCCAGGCGTCCCACCCTTTCCTGTTTTATTATCAACTTCCCTCCAGTTTCTGGCTGCTTTTGTTCACTTTCTAGTGCCTTTAGGTAATTGTTTTCTGTTTTATCCAGAGTTTATCATGGTTACCTATGATGGGATTGGAATTTGAAAACCCAAGTGTGAAAAAAAAAAAAAAAAAAGAAAACCCAAGTATGTGTGAATCCAAGCTTTTAGTTATGGTTATATACTGCCCCCTAGTGGCTGGATGTGGAGAACTGGTTTATGAAAGGATAAATTTGTAGATCTCTGGGGGCTGCATGTTTGAAAACATTTCGAATTTTAATTTTTTTCTTCTTTTCAAATTTTTGTTTAAATTATAGTTAGTTAAAACACTTTTAGAAATCAAAGTAATATACACAGCAACAAATTAGTTGTATGGAACAGCTTATGACAGCAGTCCGGCATCTTGTCACCATTAGTGCCTCTCCCTATTTTGTTTTTTTGTCTTTTGCACATTTTGTTTATTTTTAAGTTCTGGCAATATACTCATAGGATACAAAATTCTAAATGTGCAGGATGTTATATGCTAAGAACGAATCCTTCTTCCACCAAGTTCGCCTCCTCACAGGCAGCCATTGTTTTTTTCCAGGGAGAATTTGCATAGATCTAGGCAAATGTGTACAAACTGTTTTTGTTTTTAATAGGAAGAATACCAGATGACTAACAATATTTTTTACCTTTGTTTCATGTAACAATTTTTTTAGTCAGAATCCTGATTTTTTAAGGTTTTATTTATTTATTCATGAGAGACACAGAGGCAGAAACAGGCAGAGGGTGAAGCAGGCTCCCTGCAGGGATTGGGGACTCGATCCCAAGACCCTGAGATCATGACCTGAGCCAAATGCAGACGCTCAACTACTGAGCTACCCAGGTGTCCCTATAATTTATTTTGTATTGAGGTAACTAAGAATGTATATTTATACCTAAGTAACCTCTGCCCCCAACATGGGACTCAAACTCATGACCCTGAGATCAAGTCACATGTTCTTCCGACTGAGCCAGCTGGGGGCCCCAAGAATATATCTTGAAGACTATTCAAATCAGTCCAGTGGGATCCCTGGGTGGCACAGCGGTTTAGCGCCTGCCTTTGGCCCAGGGTGCGATCCTGGAGACCGGGGATCGAGTCCCACGTCGGGCTCCCGGTGCATGGAGCCTGCTTCTCCCTCTGCCTGTGTCTCTGCCTCTCTCTCTCTCTCTGTGTGTGACTATCATAAATAAATAAAAATTAAAAAAAAAAACATTCCAGTAAGATTCAACTAGTTCTCCATTTACCAACATTGAGGATATTTCCAGTCTTTTCTAAACGATGTTGTACAGAAGGCTCTAGCATGCCTGTAATTTTCTAGGAGTTTAATTGCAGATAAATTCCTAGAAGTGGGATTTATGAATTTGGTAGGCGTTGCCAAATTGCCAAGCACACCTCTTTGTTATTGCTGTGAATTTCGGTAAATTTTATGGGAGTATAAAACACATAACATGCACACAACTCAAGTGCTTGGTGTAATGAATTTTCACAAGCTGCGCACATGCATTGGTAGCTGGTATTCAGGTCAAGAAACCAAATATTATCTGGTCAGTTCCTAGCAGGACCCAGACTGTGGCCTCCCCAGAGAACCACTATCTCCCCGCCCTTTTTTTTTTTAAGATTTATCTAGGGACGCCTGGGTGGCTCAGCGGTTGAGCGTCTGCCTTTGTTTCAGGGCGTGATCCTGGAGTTCTGGGATCAAGTCCCACATCAGGCTCCCTGCATGGAGCCTGCTTCTCCCTCTGCCTGTGTCTCTGCCGCTCATGAATAAATAGATAAATCTTTTTATATTAAGGATTTTATTTATTTATTCATGAGAGACAGAGAGAGGCAGAGACACGGCAGAGGGAGAAGCAGGCCCCCCACAGGAGTCCGATGTAGGACTCAATCCCGGATCCCGAGACCATGACCTGAGCTGAAGGCAGCCGCCCAAGTGCTGAGCCACCCAGGTGTCCTGAGAACCACTATGCTGATTTCAAACAGCATAGTTTTGCCACTTGACTTTAGAGAAGTGGAATCATGCTGCATGGACTCCTGTACTGGGCAGATGGTTTCTTCCTTCTCACTCCACTGTACATGGCGCACAGTTCATCTGTTCTGCTGTTGATAAGCTTTTGGGTCATTCCCAGCTACAGGCATTAGAGACAGAGCTGCTGCGAACATTCTTTTTTTTTTTTTTTTTTTTAAAGATTGTATCTTTGGGGCAGCCCAGTGGCTCAGCGGTTTAGTGCCACCTTCAGCCCAGGGCATGATCCTGGAGATCATGGATCAAGTCCCCTGCATGGAGCCTGCTTCTCCCTCTGCCTGTGTCTCTGCTTCTCTCTCTCTGTGTCTCTCATGAATGAGTAATCTCTACACCCAAAGTGAGGCTCGAACCCATGAGATCAAGAGTCATGTGCTCGTGGGCCTGGGCCGGCCAGATGCCCCAGACTGTGAGGACTGCCATCTGTGTTTTCTTGAGCATGTTTGTGTGTCTGTTGGGTGTGTGGGTCCGTGGACTGAGATCACGGGGCCATGGGGCCTGCATATCTTTAGCTTTTACCAGATATCGCCTAATTACTGCTCCAGTATCCACACCTAACAGTGTGGTAAAAGAAAAAAAAAAGAGGTCTAGTTTCTCCACGTCATCACCAATACTCACAGAAGAACTTCTGAACTCTTCTGCTTTCCATTCTTTCAATGGTGACACCTCCAGAAATGCACCTCACACCTCCAGATCGATGTGCATTAAATCCACATGCTTTTGAGAGCCAGGCTGGGGAGAAGTAACTAGGTGGGGTCTCTGATGATGTCAGAGCTTTTTTTTTTTTTAATATTTTATTTATTAGAGAGAAAGTGAGCAGGAGGAGCAGTGAGGAGTGGGAGCCGGAGAGAGAAGCAGACCACTGACTGAGCAGGGAGCCAGATGCAGGGCTGGATCTAGGATTCTGAGATCATCACTTGAGCAGATGCTTAACTGACTGAGCCATCTAGGTGCCCCCATGTCAGATCTGATTAAGAAAAAAATTGGGGAGGGATCCCTGGGTGGCGCAGCGGTTTGGCGCTGCCTTTGGCCCAGGGCGCGATCCTGGAGACCCGGAATCGAATCCCACGTCGGGCTCCCGGTGCATGGAGCCTGCTTCTCCCTCTGCCTGTGTCTCTGCCTCTCTCTCTCTCTCTCTCTCTCTCTCTGTGACTATCATAAATAAAAAATAAAAAATAAATAAATAAAAAAATTGGGGGGATCCCTGGGTGGCGCAGTGGTTTAGCGCCTGCCTTTGGCCCAGGGCGCGATCCTGGAGACCCGGGATCGAATCCCACGTCGGGCTCCCAGTGCTGGAGCCTGCTTCTCCTTCTGCCTGTGTCTCTGCATCTCTCTCTCTCTTTGTGTGACTATCATAAATAAATAAAAATTAAAAAAAATAAAATAAAAAATAAAAAAAAATTGGGGAGGCAGCTGGGTGGCTTAGTCAGTTAAGCATCTGACTCTGGGTTTTGGCTTGTGTTGTGATCTCAGGGTCCTCAGATCAAGGCCCATGTTGGGCAACATGGTGGGTGTGGAGCCTGCTTGAGATTTTTCTCTCCCTCTGCCGCCACCCCCCCCACCCCGCTCTCCAGTGTGCACGCTTCCTCTTAAAAAAAAATCCGAAAGATTAACTCACGTACTATAAAATAAACACTTTGAAGTGCAAAATTCACTGACTTACACAGTGGGGTGTCCATCACCATTGATTCCAGAACATTTCCACTCCCCCCGACCCCTAGTAAACCAGGACCTTTTCATTATTCACTCCCTATTCCCTCCCCTCAGCCCCTGGCAACCACAAATTTCCTTCCTGTCTGATGAATTTGCTTATTCTAGACATTTTATGTAATAGGGATTGTATAGTATGTGACCTTTTGTGTCTGGCTTTTTTTTTTTTTTTTAAGACTTATTATGGGGGGAGGGGGAGAGAGAGAGAGAGAGAGAGGGAAAGAGAGAGAACAAGAACAAACAGGGGGAGCAGCAGAGAGAGACAGAGAAGCAGGCTCCCCGCTGAGCAGGCAGCCAGACATGGGACTCAATCCCAGTACCCTGGGATCATGACCTGAGCTGAAGGCAGACGCTTAACCCACTGAGCCCTCCAGGCGCCCCCTTGTCTCAGTTTTTACTTAGCATACTAGTTTTCAAAGTTTGTCCACCTGGTAGCAGGTATCAGCACTTCCTTATCTTTATGACTGAATAATATTCCGCTGTATGAACATGCATTTTTATTTATCCATTTCATCACTTGATGGACATTGTGTTGTTTCTACTCTTTGGCCCATAGAAGTTTTTGCATGGACAGGTTTTCAGTTTTCTTTTTCTTTCTTTCTTTTTTTTTTTTTTTTTTCTTTTTTTTTAAGATTTACTTGAGGGGCACCTGGGTGGCTCAGTCACTTACTTAAGTGTCTGCCTTCAGCTCAAGTCATGATCTCAGGGTCCTGGGATGGAGCCCCACATTGGGCATCCTGTTCAGAGGTAGGTCTGCTTCTCCCTCTGCCCCTCCCCCACTTGTGTACTCTCTAATAAATAAAATCTTAAAAAAAAAAAGATTTGAGAGAGGTGCGGGGAGGGAGAGGGAGAGAGAATCTCAAGCGGACTCCCCATCACCTGCCACACAAGGAACCAAATGCAGGGCCCAGGCATGATCCCTCAACCCTATTATGATCTGAACTGAAATCAATGCTCAATCGACTGAGCCACCCAGGTGCCCTACTAAGTTGAATTTTTAAGAGAGAAATGGAAACTACTCACATGAAATCCTTTTAAGATTTTTTAAAAATTTGGGGCACCTAAGTGGCTCAGTCGGTTGAATGTCTGCCTTCAGCTCAGGTTATGATCTCAGGGTCCTGGGATCAAGCCCCATATTGGGCTCCCTGCTCAGAGGTTAAGTCTTTTTCTCCCTCTGCCTTTCCCTGCTCTGTTCATACTCTCTCTCTCTCTCAAATAAGTATAAAAATCTTTAAAAAAAATAAAAAATTTAAATTTAACTCCCATAAAGTCCACTTTTTGGTTACAATTCTGTGAATTTTGATGAATCAGTCATATAACCACCTCTGCAATCAAGACACAGTTCTGCTGCCCCTCCCTAAAGTCTCTTGCTCTCCTGTCCTTCCTTATCCACCCATCCATCCCTCACCAAGGATTTGCTCCCTGCTGTAGAGTCTTCCCTTTCCAGAATAAACTTCCCTATTTAAAAACCTTAAGAATAGCAAGAACACCTGGGTGGCTTGGATTAAGCGTCGGACTCTTGATTTTGGATCAGTCATGACCTCAGGATTACGAGATGGAGCCCTGCATGGTGCCCAGGGTTGGAGCTTAAGATTCTCTCTTCCCCTCTCCCTCTGTTCCTTGCCCCCTGCCACCTGCCTGTCTCTCCCTCTTAAGAGGGGTAAAAAAAAAGTGCAGTTTTCCATGTGCTCTCTAGGAGCCAGTTGAGGCTGGAGCCCCTGCAGGTACACCCTGCTGGAGCTAAGCCCTGTGTTGCCTCTTTCTGGCTCAGCTTTAGATCAGTATCTACGGAACCTCTGTGGAGAAAAGGCAAGGTTTGTTTCCACTTCCTTTGCTCCCTTCTGCTGCTGTAGCTGAAGCTGTGGTTAGACTCTTGTTTCCTCTCCTTGTCGCCTTTGAAACCTCAAAGGAAACTACTCTCTTTGGAGCGGGGACGTTGATATGCACCCCGCCAGCTCCCCACACAGCGTGTCTCGAAGGGCCCGTGAATCGTGGGATTTAGGTTCCTTGTGGGAATAAAGGTGCAAGATTGGGAATCCTTGAAGCGTTTATTGGGGAGGGGGGGTGTTCTGAACAAACATGAACAAGACTGGAGTCCTGGAGTGGGCTGGGAGAGATCGGGAAGGACCCAGGGGTGGTTGTAGACTCTTGAGAAAGGGGCTGAAGATTGGGGGCATTCTAGGGATCAAGGGGTGACCTGAAACACTCTAGGTGGAGTTTGCTAAGGGGGAGAGGTCTATGGGGTGATAATGTGGGAATACCTGTGGGAGGAGAGGTACAGATAATGGAAGGAAGGGCAGGACTGGGGGTGGGGAGGTCTCTGGAGGTGGTTAACTTCTAGGTGAACTTGGCTTTCTGCTACAGCTTTGAGTAGTGACTTTGGGCAAGTGTGTTTTCTCAGACTCAGTGAGCTGTTCTGTGAAGTGGGTACAAGCATCCTTCTCCCAGGATTGTGGCCAGGACTCAAGAGGATTATAGATGTACAGGCCTGGAGGGCAAGGGCTCCTTGAATGCCAGCTGCCACTGGGCCAGTTCCCAGGGATTGGGGTCCCAAGAATCAGGTGTGAGAGCTCTTCAGAACAAAAGGAAGGTTCTAGGGATCCCTGGGTGGCGCAGTGGTTTGGCGCCTGCCTTTGGCCCAGGGCGCGATCCTGGAGACCCGGGATCGAATCCCACGTCGGGCTCCCGGTGCATGGAGCCTGCTTCTCCCTCTGCCTATGTCTCTGCCTCTCTCTCTCTCTCTCTCTCTCTCTGTGACTATCATAAATAAATAAAAATTAAAAAAAAAAAAAAGGAAGGTTCTAGAAGTATATAGGGGAGCAAATTCTGGGTTCCAGGGGCTCTCCAGGGTGCAACGATGAGACTGTCCACCCCTTGCTACAACCTTTCTCTGAAGCCAGATGTACTACTACGTCCTGCACCAGACAGGGGCTCCACCGAAGAAGAGCAGTGAAGCATACTTCCTCGTTCTTTGAATCAGGTCTGGGCATTAGATGAGACCTCTTAGTTTTAGAGAAGTGAAAAGGTAGAGATTGTTCACTGAACAGAACAGTATGTTCCGTGGAGTGAACCTGGGAGGAAGACCTGGGAGGGCAGAACCTAGGTATCCCTTGGGGAGGCAGGAATGTTAAGTCTTTATCTTTCTGATCTTACCCCAGCTCTGTATGCTACTTTGCACACCGTCCAGGGCTGCTATTGTGAGCCAGTGGTCATGACATACAAAGCTTTTAAAAGCTGCCCCTGTGCTCCAAGACAAATGCAGGCAGGCCCCCCAGACCCCAGGCTCTGCAGCCTCCTTGTCCCTGCAGGCTCTGCTCCTCACACCTGCCAGGTACTGTGTCCCCTCCAGCAGTCTATGCAAGCCATTGGACAAGGACTTTCTTCTTGCTCTTGGCCTCCCGGCAGTCAGGTGTCAGGGAGGAGGGCTCCTGACTGCCTTCTCTAGACTGGGTGGCAGCTGCTGGCTCTCACCGCATTTTGTTTCCGTTGGGTGTTTTACCACACTTTACTTTTAGAGAGGTATTCCGGGACATCGAATCTGGCATAACTCAAAAAGATGCGAGGGGGTTTCTACTTAGCCTGTTAAAGTGGTGCCTTCCTGTGGTCGCGCTTCAGATTTCGGCTTCTGGCCCAACGTTAACGCTGCCAGTGTGCATTCAGTTCGGATTTTACTCTCAACATAATAAGCCCACGCCTTCCGATTCCAGTCGCTGCAGCAGGTACAGGTGGAGGGCAACCTGGGTGGCCCCAGGGCTCTGGCGCAGCCAATGAAGGGACCACAAGGCCAGTGAGTCCAAGCCTGTTTATTTGGTCTTCCGTGCGCTCAGGCCTGCATCACCGGCCTCGACTTTTCAGCCTGCAGCTTCACGCCGGAGCCCGCGAAGCCTGTGCCGCCCTGGGGAGGTGGGAACAAGGCCACCATGGAGGCAGGTCGGGCCGCGGGGGCGGGGCGCGGAGGAGGCAGGCCTCTCCGGAGAGGGCGGAGCCAGGAGGGACGGGGCATGCAGCAGGGGCGGGGCCTTGAGAGCGAGGCCTGGGCATGGGTCAGTGCTCACCCGCTGCAGCACGATGATGTCGCGGTCTGTCAGCTTCTCCCCGTTTACCGGGTCTACCATGTCTTTCCGAATCAGCTTCTCCACGCATTCCATGGTGACCACAGCCCCACTACAGTGAAGGTGAGGGTGGGAGGGGCCACGGATCAGAGACCCCGCCCTGATGAAGGTAGCCCCACCCCACCCAGCCCTGCCTGGCCCCACCAGCCCTGGATCCTCTCCAGGTGACTCACGAGGGCCGCAGCACCGCGCAAGGCGTGGCGTTGCTCAAGCTGTCGCGGGTCACGGCACACACGTAGCGCTCACTGCGTGTGATGAGCCCCACGCGGTCCACAGAGCTGTCGAGCGGCGTGAAGCGCACAGGTGTCAGGTCCGACATACGCAATGGCTTCCCGGACATGGGGCAGGTCACGGTGCGAGACTGCGATGGGCAGAAGGGAGGCAGGGTTAGCAGGCCAGGCTGGGGCCAGGTGTAGGGAGGATTGGGGCGTCCCAGGCAGGAAAGGGGGCGCTCAGGATCCTGGAGAACTCTGGCCCTCTGGGTCCTAGTGGGCACAGAGTGCTGGGGATGCTCACAGGCTTCTCCAGCTTGGTGGCCTTGGCCTCGGGGGTCAGCGACGGGATCCAGAAGCTGGGCAGTGCTTTATCCTTGTCCTTGCCCGTAGGGCCTGCACTGGACCCAGGTTGGGCATCATCTGCAGGGGGAAAGGGGTGTAGATGCCATGCCCAGGAAGGCGCCCGGCCCCGCAGGAACCCCACTCACTTCCAAGTCTGCCTCTCCTCACCTGAGGTCGTCCCAGAGGCGGCCTTCGATGTGAATGGGTTGAGGGGCCGGCTCACGATGGCTGCCTCCTTCTCCAGGAAGCCCCGTACCTGGTCCTGGGCCGCAGCCCGCTGCAGCTCTTTCTGCTCCTCACGCCGGGCACCACGCTGCTTCTCATAGGCCTGTGGACAGCCAGAAAAAAGTGGACCATGCATCTCTCTGTGGGTTGTGACTCTGAGGGTGGCTCTTCCCATTTCACAGGTGGGTAAACTGAGGTCTACAAAGGGGACCATCCCGGCACTGCTCATAGAGGCTAGTGGCTGCCAGTGTGTGATGCTTTAATCTGCTGTGATCCATGGTGTGGCTCTGCTGTCCTTGCTGGTCCCTTCCCCTATTGCAGGGCACGAAGGTCACTTCTCATTTAGCTGGTTTGGGACTCAGTGGCTTCTCCACTCCAGCAGAGTGGCCAGCAGCTTGGCAGGAGACAGACGCCCAGACATAAACCTTGTCTCTGTCAATGATGAGCTCTGTGGCTTCCAGTAAGCTGTGACTTCTCCTGGCCTGTTTCTTCATCTGTAAAACTGGCTAACGATGGTGACCTACCTCAAAGGTTCACTGGGTTATACGGGATGATTTTTGGAAACGCTTAAAACCTTGACACATACCTGACACATAGTAAGTGCTCAATAAACGTATCTGTGGGCCATGTTTTTTTTTTTTTTTTTTTTTTTTTTGTGGGCCATGTTATATTTTACAGCATATGTACTGTGTGTAGATCCTCTGTCCCATTCTCAGGCAAGTTCCAGGAGAGTAAGCACCCAGGCAGCCACTAGACCATGCAGAGGTCATGGACACTGGGGAAGCCACTTGCTCTAGACAGAAAGCTCTATGAGAATCTCACCCTCAGTGAGTTTCCGGAATGCTGGGAAGCCTGGCAGGAAAAGGGAGGGAGGGGGGCCAGCTGTACCTCAAACACGATGATAAAGGGTGTCCTTCCTATCCATGAAATGAGTTCACCCATGAAGAGTGGACGTGGCTCCACATAAATGCCTCAAGAATCCTGCACTGGGAGAATCTCCCACATGCCCTGCAGCTGATTTGGCCCTGTCCGCCCATTTTATTTATTTTATTTTTATTTATTTTTAAAGATTTTATTTATTTATTCATGAGAGACACAGAGAGAGGGCAGAGACATAGGCAGAGGGAGAAGCAGGCTCCATGCAGGAACCTGATGCGGGACTCAATCCCAGGACCCCAGGAACACTCCCTGAGCCAAAGGCAGACACTGAATTGCTGGGCCACCCAGGCGTCCCGGTGTCAGCACATTTTAGAGCCAATGAAACCGAGGCCCAGAGAGGTGAGGAGACATCATTAATTCAACATATATTCATGGAGAGCCTAGGGCCATGGGGTGGTTAAGAGTTTTGTTCCCTGCCCCTGGGGCCTGCTGTCTAGTGGGCATGAGTTGGCCACATGCAGAATCATAACAATGACAAATGTCAAGACAAGAGGTGACAAGGGGCAGATCCCTGGGGTCTCTGGACTAGCAGGAGGTCAGTGGAGGCAATGCCTGGGCTGAAGTCTAGAGGAGGGTTTAGCCAGAAGTGGGAGGGGACAGTGCACGCGACAGAGGGAACAGTGCTAGCAAAGGCCCAGAGGGAAAAGGAACTCAGCTGGGAAGCCTAGAGTGGCCGTGCTTGTGAGATCAACATCAAAGCCACCTGCCCTGCCTGCGCCCCCATACCCCCATCCCCATCACCTTCATCTGCCGGGCGATCTCCTTCTTCTGGTGCAAGATATACTCTAGGATTGCCTCACGCTCATACAGGTAGCCATCTGGGCTGTAAGGACAGGATGGGTTGAGAAGTGTCAGCTCCCTACCCTGGGCACCCACTAAAGCGTCTTGCAGACAACAGGCCATTCAGTGCTCAAGTGTGGCTCCCTGAGGTGAACCAAACCATTTTCACTCTTCTGGCTTTATAATCTGCTCTGGTGTGTGTGTGGAGTGGGGCGGGGGGGGGGGGGGAACCTTGTGCAGGCAAGGGGTAACTCAGCAGGCCCAGGTGATCCAACCCCTGCACATTCCAGAGGACTGGCTCTTGACCAGCATCCAGGAGGGAACTAAGCCCCTGGATTGTGCTGATTGATAAAAGTATCTTAGTTCACCTGGGACAGGGTGAGGGCTTAGGCTGTGTGGTCTCAGATAGATCTCTGGAGGGATTGAAGACCAGGTCAGCCCCATGGAGGTCAGCCACGCCTCCAGGACCAGCCTCTAATATAATCCCTAGACACTGGGGCTCGGGTGGGCTTCCCTGGTGAGCAACACTCCTGCGTGTTGTCACACGTTGTGGGGAGACCAGCGCTGTCCGTGTGATTCTATCAGGAGAGAACAACTGGAAGCTCGCTCCTATTCCCTCCTGGACTCTGCCCCACGTGTCTTCTCCCCTTGCTGACTTAACCTCCACCTTCGTAGTGGAACAAGCTGTTACGGACTAGAACCAACTCTCCGAGTTCTATGCATCCTTCTAATGAACCCCTCAACACAAAGGTGGCCTCAGGGACCCTTAACCACAGTCCGCTCTCATCACTCTCTGCAAAATGTACCCGTAAACTAAGCCCATATCCAGTCACTGGACTAAGCACTTTACACCCATTCTCGCTGAAGCCTCTGCCAGGCCGTGAGGCAGGTAATGGTAAGCGCTCCACACACGAGCTGTTATTATGCGCCCAGCCATGTTCTGAGGGCCCTACTCTCTATCCTTTTCCACACCCCATGGAACACATTAGGATGACGCCCATGTCTCAGCTGAGCACACAGGCTCTGAGAGGTTAAGGGGCTTGTCCAGACGCCCCACCCCTGCATGCAGCGCCCTCCATGCGGCTCCCCAGCTCACGTGACGACAGGATCATGGCAGGGCTGCAGAGAGAGGCAGCAGCAATCGAAGTCCTTGACGGCATCCCGGCTCAGTCGAATGTTCTGGGTCCCATAGCCTGAGGCCGCTGGGGATGGAGACAGACAGAGGTGATGGGGGGACAGGAGATGTGCCCCTTGCCAAACCCAAAGAGAAAGGCACAGAGAGAACTTGGGGGTGGTGGTGGTGGTGGGGAACTCAAAGAAACAGGGAGTCAAGAGCTTGGGCTGCGTGTCTGTGTTAGGAGCAGGGGCATGACCCACAGGAAGGTGTTAATCCAGAGGGTAAGTGACAGGCCCTGTCACTGAGGCAGCTGGGTAGAGAGGCTCACCGCTGACTCCCCTCTACCACCCCGCCCCCCCCAAACCACTCATGGGCCTGTATGGACTCTGGGCCTCAGTTTCTGCCTCTGGAATGTGGCCGTGACAATGTGATTCCTTCCTCAGTGGGTAGTTGGGAGTCTTGGATGAGTTCACATACAGAAGTGCCCATTGCAGGGGTGGGAGCGTGTGGGATTGCGCAGGCTCTTCCCCATAAGGTCAGGACCATCAGTCAGAGCAAGGCAGGGGGAGAGGGGAGAGACATGCCCAGAAGGCACAACCAGAGGTCCAAGGGGATGGTGACTTCAAGATACACCTGTTCCCCTGCCAAACCCAATACCTGTGTCCTTCTTCTTCTCGTGGTAGGTATAGACGGCCCCTGCCGTGCAATTCTTGCCATGTCGTGTCATCCTGAGGGAAGGAGGGAACAGTTGCAGGGCTGTGGTGGGGGGGAGTCCACAGGAAAGACGGGCCCTTGGAGCTGGTCTGCCCCTACCCGCCCCAGATACAGAAACTGGGGGTGGGTCAGGGGAGGACGGTCTTACAACATGGAGTGGGAAAGCAACACCCATACACTCCAAAAATGAAGTTTTTTTACTTTGCAAGTTTTTTGACCTTTTAAAAAACATTTTATTTACTTATTCATGAGAGATAGAGAGGCAGAGACATAGGCAGAGGGAGAAGCAGGCTCCCTGAGGGGAGCCTGATGCAGAACTTGATCCCAGGACCCCAGGATCATGCCCTGAGCCAAAGGCAGATGCTCAACCACTGAGCCACCCAGGTGTCCTGACTTTTTCACTTTGAAGAAAGATCTATGCTTTGTTTGTGGAAGCAGGCCTTGGAATGGGTATACCCTGTGAGTTACTCTGAGATGGTAGAAGGAGGGTTAACTGAAATCCAAGAAAATTCTAGCAGCAGGTGAGGAATGCTGTGGCTCCTTATGCACAGGGGGGAAGTGGGGGTTTTGGAGATGTTCTGCTCGGGGTGTGTGCACATGTGTGTACCTACCGGCTCATGGCAACTGAGTGCAGTTCTTTGGGTTCACCTACTCTATCTCCTGGGTGGGTGAAATCATCCGTAGTTGAAGTGAAATCCACATCATGGTGGAAGTGTTGCCTAATGTTTATCAATGGCACTGGAATAAATTCGTGTTTTTGAAACGAGCATTCTAGCAGAACTAACTGTACACAGAACACTGGCCAATCAACAAGAAGAAAACCTAGCTACCCAGACAAGAAAGGGAGCAAAAGATGTGAAGAAGAGGCAATCTATAGAAGCAGCAGCTCAAAGACTAAGGTGAGTGTGGAGAGACATTCAAGGGCAGCCTGGGTGGTTCAGTGGTTTAGTGCCGCCTTCAGCCCAGGGCCTGATCCTGGAGTCCCAGGATTGAGTCCCACGTCGGGCTCCCTGCCTGGAGCCTGCTTCTCCCTCTGCCTGTGTCTCTGCCTCTCTCTCCGTCTCTCATGAATAAATAAATAAAATCTTAAGAAAAAAAAAAAAGAGAGACATTCAAAATTCTCCTCAGGTGGAAACAATAGTAAGATAGCACTCGATAGGTGCCTGGGTGGCTCAGTGGGTTAAGCGTCTGCCTTTGGCTCAGGTCATGATCTCAGGGTCCTGGGACTGAACCCCATATCTGGCTCCCTGCTCAGCAGGAGCCTGCTTCTTTCTCTCTTCTCTGCTCATGCTCTCTCTTGCTATCTCTCTCTCAAATAAATAAAATCTTAAAAAAAAAAAAGACAGCACTTGATACCTATCATCAGGCTGGCGGGAGAAAATTTGAAAGCTGGGTAAGACCAGGGCTTGGGGAGGACACGTGGTCAGTCACAGGATCCTTGGGCATCTCAGCGGGGAGTAGCTAGGGTCAGGCTCTTGGAACACAAGCTCATGGAAGTTTAGCAAAATAAGCGCAGGTGATTCTGCACTTGGGTGATGTGCCCCAAAGACATACTTAGAGACATCCCCAAGGGAACATACCCAGGGATGTCCACAGTGGGTTAGTTATTCCAGAGGGGAGTCAAAGGCACCTGGATGTCCCTTCCTGGGAGAATGGGTGGTAATGGCCTAACCTGGAGACTACCCAGCTGTGAGAAGCAACCCGCTAGATGTGTGCAAGGCATCACAGGTAGATGTTAACACAATACTGGGTATAGAAAGTAAGGGGAGAAAAGGGGAAGAAATGAAACAGGATCGCTAACCAATCTATTTGTGCCCAAGATGGTACATATATTTTTTTTAATTTTATTTATTTATTCATGAGAGATACAGAAAAAGAGAGAGAGAGAGAGAGAGAGAGAGAGGCAGAGACACAGGCAGAGGGAGAAGCAGGCTCCCTGCAGGGAGCCTGACATGGGATTCAATCCCAGGTCTCCAGGATCAGGCCCTGGGCTTAAGGCGGCGCTAAACCACTGAGCCACCCGGGCTGCCCCATATATATTTTTTTAAGATTTTATTTAGGGGGATGCCTGGGTTCTATAAATAAATATTTTATTTTATTATTAATAAAGGTTTAATAAATAAAGATTTTATTTATTTATTCATGAGAGACACAGAGAGAGGGGCAGACACAGGCAGAGGGAAAAGCAGGGTCCCTACAGGGAGGCCCATGTGGGACTCCATCCCAGGACTCCGGGATCAGGCCCTGAGACAAAGGCAGATGCTCAACCACTGAGCCACCAAGGTGCCCCAAGATGGTACATTTTTTTAAAAGTTCATACAAACAAGAGGGTATGCACTGTGCATACTAGAGTGGTTGCCCATGTGTGAGGTGGGGACTGACCAGGGGCTGGAGATATAGGAGGGGGCTGTAGGTTACAGGGATCAAGGATTGGGCAAGATGACCTTTAGCCTGGGCTTGAGTCCAGGCTTGGCCCTGCACTGGCTGTGTGACCCTAGGCTGGCCATTTCCTTTCTCAGAGCCTTGGTCTGATTTGGCAAAACATAACCACGGGATCTAGTTGACAGAATTGGATTGTTGTGAGAACTGAATGAGTCCTGCCTGGAGCCTCATGGCACATGGGGAGTGTTTGGGAAATATTCTCTCTGGCTCTGTGGCTGCAAGAAAGATTCAGAAGGCTGAAGTGGGGGTGGGGCGCAACCAAGGGCTCCCCAAAATGTAAAAAGCAACTTTGTCTTTATTCCCCTCTTCTGGTCATCTTCCGCAACTTTCCTTTCCCATTCAGTATATGTGCTGCCTAAGCGAGAACTTTCTTTCCCATTCAGAATTGAAATGCCTATCTCTTGAGCCACGGATCTCGTTCTCCCCCTACTGGCGTCTTCCCTCAAAAGCTGATTTTTGGTCTCCTAGGTACATTGACAGACTAGATGCAGACCTTAAGGATGCAGTTTGGTGCATTTTGACAAATGTATATGCCTTTGACCACCACCCCAGTCAAGACCCAGGACACTTCACCCCGGTGGTGGCCGCTGTGCTGCTCACAGAAGCTAACCTTTCTGAACAGCCTAACTTGACCCACGGAATGTCCTCCAACTTTCCCTCAACCCCCAAGCTTTTGAGCAGATGTCCAGCACCTGCTGTCTCCCCTGGCTCACCTGCCACCCCCTCCTCCCCCGGCCCTCTGGCTTCCGCCCCAGCCCCCCAGCTGCCACACATGAAGGTCGCACTGACCTCCTCCTAGACAAATTCTCCACTCTATTCTTAGTTGTCAACTGCCTTGACCCTCTGTGGTATTTGGCACCGGGCTGCTTGTCTTGTGGCCAACAACAGGGGTTTCTGCACTCTTTGGCTTCTTGGCCAGGGACATTTTCCCTCCAAGAGTGAGCAGAGAAGCTACAGAAGGAGCATTTTTTTTTTTTTAAACTTAGCCAGGCAATAATGGGAAAAATCCCACAGAGCAGTTTGATCCCTGACCCCATACCAACTCTGCGCCCCCATCTCATCGACTGTCCAACCTCAACCACTCTCTGAGATCTGTCCTGTCACCATCTCCATTTTGCAGATGGGCAAATTGACACTTGGAAGTGAAGTTGCTGCCTAGGGCAGTGGTCCTCAAAGTCAGGTCTGGGGACCCTAGGGGGGTTCTCTAAAAAGCTTTCAGGGCAGCCACAAACCATTTCCACAATATTACTAAAATGTGTTTGCCTTTGTTACTCTTATTCTCTCCGAAGTGTACAGTGGAGTCTTCCAGAGACTGTGTGACACGAGAAGATGTCATTGCTCTGACCGCTGACTCAATGTGTGCTTGCGCATCCTTGGGTTTTAAACATTTTAGGGGCATCTGGCTGGCTCAGTTGGGATAGTATGCAACTCTTAATCTTGGGGTCTTAGGTTCAAGCCCCATGTTGGGTGTGGAGCCTACTTAAAAAAAACTATTTGGGGGGGGACTGAGTGGCTCAGTGGTTGAGTGTCTGCCTTTGGCTCAGGTCATGATCCTGGGATTCTGGGACTGAGTCCCACATCAGACTCCCCACAGGGAGCCTGCTTCTCCCTCTGCATATGTCTCTGCCTCCCTCTGTGTCACTCATGAATAAATAAATAAAATCTTTTAAAAAATTAAAAAAACAGAGCAGGGGCGCCTGGGTGGTTCAGTCGGTTAGGCATCTAGCTTCAGCTCAGGGAATGATCTCAGGGTCCTGGGATCAAGCCCCACATCAGGCTCCCTGCTCAATGGGGAGCTTGCTTCTCCCTCTGCCTATGTCTCTGCCTCTCAATCAGTGTCTCTCATGAATAAAACAAAAACAAAACAAAAACTGTTTTATTATGCTAAGTGAAAGAAATTTGGCATAAAAGGCCATATATTATAGGATCACATGTATACGAAATGTCAGAATAGGCAAATCCATAGAGACAAAAGTGGATTGGTGGTTGCCATACGCTGGGAGCAGGGGAAATGATGAGTAACTGCTGATGGGTACAAGGTTTCTTTTTGGTGAGATGAAAATGTTCTGGAATCAGTAAATGGTGATGATTGCACAAAATAGTGAATATACTACTTTACATTTTTTAAAAAGATTCTTATTTTTAAGTAATCTCTACACCCATTGTGGGGCTCAAACCCACTACCCCAAGATCAAGAATCGCACACTCAGGCATCTGAGCCAGCCTGGTGCCCCACGAACACATTATTTTAAATGGATGAAATTTGTATTATGTGAATTATATCTTAGTAAAACCCTTTTTAGCATCAGTCTTAATTTCTGATGCAGCAAATATTGATAGGTAGGATTCACATAAATGAAAGTTCTTCAGAATCCACAGTAACTTTTAAGAAACTGAGACCAAAGAGTTTAAGAACTGCTGGCCAAGTGTTGAAGGGCTGGCAGGTGGCAGTGCCAGGATTTCTCTGGAAGTTGAGCTTTCACCCACCATACTGTATTGTCTCCTCATTAAGGCCAATTTCTTTCTTTTCTTTTTTCTTTTCTTTTCTTTTCTTTTCTTTTCTTTTCTTTTCTTCTTTTCTTTTCTTCTTTCTTTTCTTTTCTTTTCTTTTCTTTTCTTTCTTTCTTTCTTTCTTTTTCTTTTCTCCTTCCTTCCTTCCTTCCTTCCTTCCTTCCTTCCTTCCTTCCTTCCTTCCTTCCTTCCTTTCTTCCTTCTTTCTTTCTCTTTTCTTTCTTTCTTTCAAGACTTTATTTATTTATTCATAAGAGACAGAGAGAGAGGCAGAGACATAGGCAGAGGGAGAAGCAGGCTCCCTGTGGGGAGCCTGATGCAGGACTCGTTCCCAGGACCCCAGATCACGACTTGAGCCGAAGGCAGACAGATGCTCAACCACTGGGCCACCCAGGCATCCCAAGGCCAATTTCAAAACACAAAATAGAACTATTGGGGATCCCTGGGTGGCTCAGTGGTTTAGTGCCTGCCTTCGGCCCAGGGCATGATCCTGGGGCCCCGGGATCAAGTCCCGCATCGGGTTCCCTGCATGGGGCCCGTTTCTCCCTCTGCCTGTGTCTCTGCCCTCCTCTCTCTCTGTGTGTGTCTCTCTCATGAATAAATAAATAAAATCTTAAAAAAAAAATAGAACTATTGCCATCTGATGTCACTAGCGTTTCAGGGAGGAAACATCCAAAACAAGAGCCACATATTGTCAACCTACTTTACAGAGGAGAAAACAGGCTCCCAGAACTCCCCAGCTAGGAACCACAAGAGCCAGGGTTCAAACCCAGGCAAGCAGGGTGTGGAACTGCCCTCTTAACCACATGGCAACTGTGAGTCCTCCCAGGAAAGTTACTACCTGAGAACATAGGCCAATCCATTCCTTTTTTGTATGAAGGCTTCAAAATCCAGAGTGTATTTTCCTCTTTCAACCCATTTCAATTCAGACATGAAATTTTCACTGGAGATGCTTTAGGTTTTGTGATATACCACTGCAAAGGTACATTTATATACCCCATTTGTTCTGAGAAAAGTTTTCCAATAACCGAATCAAGTATTGGTGCCTAAATTTAAATTAATTAAAAGGAGGAGTGCCTGGGGGTTCAGTCAGTTGGTTGGCTGCCTTCAGCTCAGGTCATGATCTCATGGATCCTGGGGGTCAAGCCCCGTGGGCTCCTTGCTCAGTGGAGAGTCTGCTTCTCCGTCTCCCCACCCCCCAACAAATACACACTTAAAATCTTTTTTTTTTTTTTTTTTAGATTTTATTTATTTATTCATAAGAGACACACAGAGAAAGAGAGGCAGAGACATAGGCAGAGGGAGAAGCAGGTTCCATGCAGGGAGCCTGATGTGGGACTTGATCCTGGGACTCCAGGAACATGCCCTAAGTGAAAGGCAGACGCTCAACTGCTGAGCCACCCAAGCATCCCACCTAAAATCTTTTTAAAAAATTAATTAAAATGAAAGAATTAGAAAAGTCAGTCTCTCAGTCAAACTAGCCACTTCTCAAAGCGCTCCACAGCCTCTTGGGACTAGGGGCTCCAGCTCAAACAGCACCGCGACAAGATGGGACTTTATAAAACCATGACCATGATGCCATCAAGTGAATGATTTCGTAACATCTACTATCGTCTGCTGTTCAAACTACTGATTCTCTCCCGACTGTCTTTTTCTGCAGTTGGTTTGCTTGAATCCTGAACCAGTGGTACCTCACCTTTTGGTGGGACCAGAGATCCCTTCGAGAACCTAGAGAATGCTACCCACCTCTCTCCTGAAAATGGTGCATGCCAGGCCATTCTGGGGGTACAGAAGCTTTTGTGTTAAAGGAAAACCAAGGGACTAAGTACATTCAAGGAAATTAAAGACAGAAACAGGACATGATGTAAGCAGTACAGAGAGAGTTCCCTAAGAGCCAAAGTGTACATTTGAGACACTCTATTAATAATGGCTGTTAAAAAAAAAAAGCCACCCCCCCCATCAAAACAAGGCTGATGTTTAAGAGGTCTGATGAACCTAGCCCTGTCTGAAGCATTTTACACATATTGAGTTCACTGAATCCCACAACCACACACAAATGGTTGCTACAAACAAGGAAACTGGCATAGAGAAGGTGCCCAACATCCTGCAGCAGAGGTCTAACCCAGGCATCTGAGTCTGTGGCCTTCACCATCAGCCTGAGGAACTGTGCTTGACTCTGAGCGAACAGTGAGACAGCTAGTGTGTGCCTTGCTCTCCCCCTGGAAATTCTGCCCTCTTTTTCCTTCTAGGCTCCATCCAGGAATCCACTCCCATGGGAAGCCTGTCTCTCTAGGCTGAATGAGGTGATCCTTGTACTCTGATAATGCCCTGAGTTACCTCCAATATAGCGGCCACTTCTCAGGATTTTCCACTCCAGGCTAGGAGCCCCTGGATGGATGGGCCCAGGAAAGACCCTAGTCTGGGTCCCAGAACTGTCTGGCACCTGGGTGGGCTCGGATATGTCATGAGAGGATCAGTTAGCTGCTGCTGACTCTTGATCTCAGGGTGGTGGGTTTGGGCTCTGTGCCAGGGATGAAGCCTAGAAAGAAAAGAAAAGAAAGAAAAGGAAAGAAAGAAAAGAAAGAAAAGAAAAGAAAAGAAAAGAAAAGAAAAGAAAAGAAAAGAGGAGAGGAGAGGAGAGGAGAGGAGAGGAGAGGAGAGGAGAGGAGAGGAGAGGAGAGGAGAGGAGAAAGAAGAAAAGAAAGGAAAGGAAAGGAAGGGAAGAAAACCAGGGGTGCCTGGCAGGCTCAGTGGTTAGAGCATGCAACACTTGATCTGGGGGGTTATGAGTTTGAGCCCCATGCTGGGTATACGGATCACTTAAAAAAAAAAAGAGTTGCAAAACCATTTTGCATCCATTGATGACATAGTTGATTCGGGAAGGGGAGATGCCATTCAGAGAAAGGTTGAAGAAACTGTAATATCGCAGGGCACTAACACCCCGTAGCAGAAAAGAGAAAAATATAACAATGGAGGTTGGGGCTCTTCCTACCTCTTATTAGTCAGCTAGGGCTGCCAAAACAAAATATCACAAGCAGGCTGGCTCAAACAACAGACATTTGTTTTCCGGAGACATTTATAGTTCTGGAGGTTGGAAGTCCAAGATCAGGGCGCTTGCATGGTCAGATTCTGGTGAGGACTCTACTCCTGGCTTACAGATAGCTAGCCACCTTCTTGCTGTTTTCCCAGGTCAAAGAGTATGCTCTCTGGCATCTCCTCTGGTAAAAACACCAACCCCATGGGGTAGGACTCCACTCTTACAACCTCATTTAACCTTAATTAAATCCAGAATGGCCTATCTCCAAATAGTCACGTTGGTGGCCAGGGTTTCAACATATAAAGGGAAGGGAGGCGGGGGGGGGGTTGCACATTCAGCCCATAAACACCACTTGAAGCCCCTGATCAATCTCATCAACCATATCCCGTCTCATGTCCTGTTGAAAGCGGGCAGGACAACCCAGCGTTAGGCAACGTGAAGCTACTAGCTCTAAAATAGTCATGCCAAAATAGCTGAACCTAAATCTCATCAAGGCTTGAGATTTAATTCTCTGATTCCAGGAAATTCAAAGGATGTAGTAGGAAACGACCAAAAAGGCTCAGACAGTAAAGATTTTTGACTTTGTGGCTGACAGGGCCAAGTCACAACTACTCAACTCTGCTCTTGTATGGCAAGAGCAGCCATGGATATGTGTAAATGAATAGGCATTGCTGTGTTCCAATAGAAGTTCCCTTATGGACACAAGACATCTGAATTGCATAAATTATCATGGGTTACAAAATATTATTTTCCTTTTGATTTTTTTCTAGTTGTTCAAAAATGTTAAAACCTTTCTTTTAAAAAAATATTTTATTTATTTATTCATGAGAGACACACAGAGAGAGGCAAAAACACAGGCAGAGGGAGAAGCAGGCTCCCCATAGGGACCTGATCCCGGGACCCCAGGATCATGACCTGAGCCAAAGGCAAGATGCCACCCAGGTGCCCCTGTTAAAACCATGCTTAGTTTGCAGGCTACACAAAAACAAGTGGGAATTGCAATCATATGTCTGATAAGGGAATTGTATCTAGAATATACCAAAAACTTACATCTCAGTAATAAAAAGACAAATAACCCAGTTTAAAGATGGGTGAAGAAGGGTGCCTGGCTGGCTCAGTGGGTAGAGTATGTGACTCTTGACCTCGGGGTTCTGAGTCTGAGCTGAGTGTTGGGTGTGAAGATTACTTAAAAAAATAAAACCTTTAAATAAATGGGGGCTCCTGGGGGGAATCCCTCGGTGGTTCAGTGGTTTAGCGCCTGCCTTTGGCCCAGGGCGCGATCCTGGAGTCCCAGGATCGAGTCCCGCGTCGGGCTCCTGGCATGGAGCCTGTTTCTCCCTCTGCCTGTGTCTCTGCCCCCCCCCATGTCTATCATGAATAAATAAATTAAAAATAATACTAAAAATAAATGAGGGCTCCTGGGTGGTTCAATCAGTTAAGCATCTGCCTTCAGCTCAGGTCATGATCTCAGGGTCCTGGGATCAAGCCTCATGTTGGGCTCCCAGCTGAGCAGGGAGCCTGCTTCTCCCTCTCCCTCTCCCCCCTGTTCCTGTTCTGTTAAATAAATAGATAAAACCTTTAAAAAAATTAATTAAGGGATCCCTGGGTGGCGCAGCATTTTGGCGCCTGCCTTTGGCCCAGGGCACGATCCTGGAGACCCAGGTTCAAATCCCACATCAGGCTCCCGGTGCATGAAGCCTGCTTCTCCCTCTGCCTATGTCTCTGCCTCTCTCTCTCTCTCTTTCTCTCTCTATCATAAATAAATTTAAAAAAATAAAAAATAAAAAAAATTAAAATAAAACTAGGTAAAGGATCAGAATAGACATTTCTCCAATGACGTCTGACAAATAGCCAATAAGCACATGAAAAAATGTTCCACGTCATTAATTATTAAGGAAATGCAACCGAAAAACCACAATGAGATACCAGTTCACGCCCAGTAGGATGATTACAAACAAAAAGGTCAGGGCACCTAGGTGGGTTAGTCGGTTAAGTGTCCGACTCTTGGTTTTGGTTTGGGTCCTGGGCTTGGGTCCTGATCTCAGGGTACTGGGATCCAGCCCTGTGTCAGACTCCATGTGCATGGAGCCTGATTAGGATTCTCCCTCTCCGGGATCCCTGGGTGGCGCAGCGGTTTGGCGCCTGTTTTTGGCCCAGGGCGCGATCCTGGAGATCCAGGATCAAATCCCACGTCAGGCTCCCGGTGCATGGAGCCTGCTTCTCCTTCTGCCTATGTCTCTGCCTCTCTCTCTCTCTCCCTGTGTGACTATCATAAATAAATTTAAAAAAAAATTTTAAAAAAATTAAAAAAAAAAAAAAGGATTCTCCCTCTCCTTCTGCCCCTCCCCTCATGTGCTCTCTCACTACAAAAACAAAACCAAAACCAAAAACAAACAAAAGTCGAGGGAGAACTACAAGGGTGGATAAATTGGAACCCTGATGCATGAACAGCAGGAATGGATGCTGGGGCAGCCACTTTGGCAAAGTCTGGCAGTTCCTCAAGAACTCCCATACAGAGTTATCGTCTGATCTTTTCCAACAGAAATGAAAATATGTCCTCACAAAAACCTAGAAACAAATGTTTGTAGCATTTAGAATAGCCAAAAAGTGGAAACAACCCAAGTGCCCATCAACTGATGAATGGCTGAACAAACTATGGTATACCTCAGACAAAAGAATATTATGCAGCCACAAAAAGAATGAAGTACTGCTACATGCTACAAAATGAAACATTTTGCTAGGGGCGCCTGGGTGGCTTAGTGGTTGAGCATCTGCCTTTGACTCATGTCCTGATCCCAGGGTCCTGGGACAGAGTTCCGTATCTGGCTCCCTGAAGGGAGCCTGCTTCTCCCTCTGCCTAGGTCTTTGCCTCTTTCTCTATGTCTCTCATGAATAAATAAAATATTAAAAAACAAAAAAAACCATTATGCTAAGTGAAAGAAGCCAGTTAAAAAAACAAACAAACAAACAAACAAACAACAAACAAAAAACTTGGTTTATGTGAAATGCCCAGATTAGATATACCCATAGAGACACAAAATATAGGGCAGCCCAGATGGCTCAGCAGTTTAGCGCCACCTTCAGCCCAGGACTGATCCTGGAGACCTGGGATCGAGTACCACGTCAGGCTCCCTGCATGGAGCCTGCTTCTCCCTTTGCCTGTGTCTCTGCCTCTCTCTCTGTCTCTCACGAATAAATAAATAAAATCTTTAAAAAAAACCAAGAGAGAGACACAAAATATAGTAGTGGGTATTAGTGCCGGAGTGGAGATGAGAGTGGGGAGTGATAGCAAATGGGTACTGGGTTTCTTTCCAGAGTGACGAAAATATTCTAGAACCGACTGTGGTGATGGTTGCACAACTCTGTGTATATACCAAAGACCACTGAGGGGTGCCTGGCTGGCTCAGTCAGTAGAGCATCCAACTCTTGATCTCTGGGTATTGAGTTGGAGCCCCACAGCGGGTGTGGAATCTACTTAAAAATCAAAAACCAAAAACAACAAAACCTCACTGAGAGGGGACCCCTGGGTGGCTTGGTGGTTTGGAGCCTGCCTTTGGCCCAGGGCGCGATCCTGGAGTCCTGGGATCGAGTCTCGCTTCGGGCTCCCGGCATGGAGCCTGCTTCTCCCTCTGCCTGTGTCTCTGTCTCTCTCTCTATGTCTATTGTGAATAAATAAATAAAATCTTTAAAATAAAATAAAATAATTTTTAAAAACCTCACTGAGTTGTATACTTTATTATTTATTTATGAATCATTATTATTATTTAAAGGTTTACTTACTTGAGAGAGACAGCAGGGAGCAGGGGCAGAGAGTCCCAAGCCAACTCCAGACTAAGCACAGAGCCCAATGCAGGGCTCAACCCCATAACCCTGAGATCAGGGCCCCGAACTGAAACCCAAGAGTCAATTGCTCAACCAAGTGAGCCACCCAACTGCCCCTATTTTATTATTATTATTATTATTTTTTAAAGATTTTATTTATTTATTCATGAGAGACACAGAGACAGACAGAGACACAGGCAGAGGGAGAAGCCACTCAGGCGTCTCTTTTTATTATTAAAGATTTTATTTATTTGAGAAAGAGAGAGCATGAGCAGGGGGGAGGGAGAAGGAGAAGCAGACTCCCCACCAGGCAGGGAGCCCAATGTGGGGCTCTATCCCAAGACCCTGGGATCATGACCTGAGCCAAATGCAGAGGCTTAATTGAGTAAGCCACTCAAGCACTCCTATTTCTTTATTATTTTTTAAAGATTATGGGGATGCCTGGGTGGCTCAGCGGTTTAGTGCCTGCCTATGGCCCAGGGTGTGATCCTGGAGTCCCAGGATCGAGTCCCACCTCGGGCTCCCTGCATGGAGCCTGCTTCTCCCTCTGCCTGTGTCTCTGCCTCTCTCTGTGTCTCTCATGAATAAATAAATAAAATCTTAAAAAAAAAAAAGATTATATTTTTAAGTAGTCTCTACATCCAACACGGGGCTTGAACTCATGACCCCAAGATCAAGCTCTGCATACTCCTCCAACTGAGCCAGCTAGGCGCCTCTGAACTGTAGACTTTAAATGGGTGAACTATATAAATAAACATAAATAAATCTGATTTTTTTTTTTTCGAAAGAAGGAAGTCAGCAGGATTTGGGTTTCGCCTGTTGACCCTTGGCACGGAGGCATAACTGAAATGAGATTACAAGGAAACAAAAAGACAAATTCAAACCCAGAGAGGATGATCAACAGAGTAAGTAATCCAGTTTCTTTAATAAATCAATTATGCCAAGAAGAATAAAGGGTGGGTGGAGGAGACTGTTCTAAATTAGGAGGAATTTAAGATACATAACAGCAATGACTTGACTGGATTCTGATTCAAACAAATCAAACTTTCTTTTAAAGGCATTTTTGACATGCAAGATTTGATTATACCAAGTAATAGGTACTATCCTAGAATTACAATCGCTTTTGTAAAGCATGATAATGGTAATGCGGTCACGTTAAGATAATATCTCTTGTTTTTTACACATGCGTCCTAAATTTTTAGGGATGAAATGTCACGATGGGTAGGATTTGCCTTATGTATTTATTTAATTAAAATATGCCAAGCCAGTATGGCAAAAATATTAATAATTGGTAATTCTAGGTGATAGGGATTCTTATATTATTCCTTAACTTTTATGTTAGGTTTAAACTTTTTTTTAAGGATTTTATTTATTTAAAAAAAAAGGATTTTATTTATTTATTCACGGGAGAGACAGAGAGGCAGAGACATAGGCAGAGGGAGAAACAAGCTCCCTGTAGGGAGCCTGATGCGGGACTCTATCCCAGGACCCTGGGATCACGACCTGCGCCAAAGGCAGATGCTCAATCACTTAGCCACCCAGGCGCCCCCAAGTTTGAACGTTTTCACAATAAAACAGTAAAGTAAAACCTTTCGAGGCCCAAGTTCACACCGACTCAACAGCAGCATCGGGATGAGAACCTAGACCAGCCCGACCTCAAAGCTCCACCGAGGAAAAACCCTACACCAACTCCCAGGTGCAATGGGCTGTCAAAAAAGGTGCAGAGAAGGCGGCGGTGGGCGGCGCACAATCTCCTCCGCCCTCCCTGTCACAGTCTGGGAAACTGAGGCAGGAAGGGGGTGTCCTTCTTCCTCAACTCCCACTCCCTAGACCCCCTTCCTCCCAAGAGTCTCAGTCTCTCCTTCCCCTGGGACCCCCACCCCGTCCCGCCGCCCTCTACAGTGCAATATCAACTCTCAAGAAAACTGCCGGAGAGGCGGGGCTATCTACAGAGGATGCTGGGAGACGTAGTTCAGCTTCAAACTTGGGGCGCATGGAGTGCTCTATTAATGATTGACAGGGAGTCGGGAATTCGAAACCCTGTGCCTGTCTCCCTCAGGACCCCAGGAGTCTAGCCTGCGGGAAAGCGATCTCAGTAATCCATCCCGCCACCGCCCAGGACTCACCTTACAAACGACTCCTCGTTCCTTCGTCGCCTCTTCAACTGTGCCCCTACACCGGAAAGGAGGGCTGTTTTTCCTCTCCGCTTCGCCCACTTCCGCCCGGCGGAAAAGACCGGAAGTAGAGCTGCCCCTAGCTGCCGAGATACTTCGCCTGACTTGGTAAGTCCTCCCTTCTTCTCTCCCTCCCTCCGGAAACGTGAGTAGCAGCCTGAAGGTTCCGGTTGGTGCAACTGGCGCGAATATGGGACACGCTTAGTATACGCTAGGCATCTCCCCGGGCGGGAGAGTTCTTGCTTATGCCGAGGCTTTGCGTCTCTCCAAGTCCGAATTCGAGGACTTAACCACATCATCTAGAGATTGGGAAGCTCACTTCCCCAAGTATATCAATCACTTGCTCCATGTTGAGAGACAATTGAGAAGGGACACTTCTGTCCCCAGTTTATAAGCAGAGCAATTGAGAAATCAGAAGTGAAAGACCTTTAGATCACATCAGGAAACAGGAATTTACTACAGCATCGTCCACCTATCCCCAGGGACCACGGCATACATTTCCTGCCAGTTTTTAGATATCTAGCTATCTGGAGACATTCATTTTGCTGGCTCACCCAGGGAAGCTTCCATCCTTGGGAGGCAAACAAGGGAACAGGTGCATATCCAATCCCCTGGGTGCCTCCGCGGTGTCGGTGTCTGGTGTCGGAGACCCTGGCTTCCCTACAAGGCCCAGAGACCTTAGGCCCTTCATACTAAGGTCCCTTTAAATACTTTGTCCCTTACCTGAGTCCCGCCCAGGGCAGGTAATCACAAACCCCGCCCCTCTGCCAGAGGCCGGGATCATCTTCATTACCGGGAGAGGGGCACCCCTCCTTCCTCTCCCCTCCCCTCTCCCCTGCCCCCCTCCCCCCCCATTAACAGCTGGCCGCAGCTGGCAAAGGAAGCCCCGATTACAGAGGAAGGGAAAGTGCTCACAAGTCTGGGCAGGTAAGTGAATGTCCCCTGGGGCCAGAGTCTGGCTTGGGGACCCTGGCCTCCTGGCTCCCTGCCCCTCTGGGACTCAGCCATTTGGGTCCCCCAACACCAGGAGTCCAGGACCTCCACTCCCTTCTCCCCCTGGACCCAAGAATATAGGCTGTTTGCCTCTCCTGCCCTTCCTTCTACTGTAATCTTTGATCTCAGTGGGTGGATGTGGCAATGGGCATAGGGAGAGGCAGGTATAGGAGAGGCAGGTATAGGTGGACATTACCAGGAAGAAAGGAATCCTGATCACTGATGAACATATTTATGAGCACCTACTATGTGCCAAGATTCGTGCTGGGTGCTGCAGACAGGGTAGAGAAAAAGAGAAGCTCCTGGCTCTGGTCTCTGGAGGCACACTACTTTCTTTCTTTTTTTTTTTTTTAATTTTTATTTATTTATGATAGTCACACGGGTGGGGGGAGAGAGAGAGAGAGAGAGAGAGAGAGGCAGAGACACAGGCAGAGGGAGAAGCAGGCTCCATGCACCAGGAGCCCGACGTGGGATTCGATCCCGGGTCTCCAGGATCGCTCCCTGGGCCAAAGGCAGGCGCTAAACTGCTGCGCCACCCAGGGATCCCTGAGGCACACCACTTTCACTCAAATCCTGCTTCACTCAAATCCTGCTTCTGAATTGTGCAAATTGTATGACCTTGGGCAAGTCTTTTCCTTCTCTGTGCCTCACATTCCTCAACTGTAAAATGGAGACATAGGGATAATAATAGCACTGCTGTGAAAATTAAACTGAGTTGATATGGTAAACTACCTTAAACAGTAGTCTAACTACCTGGCTCAGAATACAGGCGACATGAGTGTCAGCTATGATTGTTATCATGGACCACAGAGTCCAGTCCGGGTGACCTTGCCTCCTTCCCCAGGGGCTGAGGCGCTTGCTGTCTCTCCCACTCATGGTTTCAGGTGTTCATAAAATATGAGGGGGTACCCCTTTCTGCTGCTGCTATATCTAGGATTGACCACTTGCTTGGACACCTCGCCTGGTGAGGAGAAAGACCAAGGTGAGCACTTGGGGGGAGAGCTGGTGTCCAGACACAGACCTCCACCTTTCCCTGACTCCAGAACTCTTGCTGCTAGTCCCCTCCCTCCCCAGGACTCCATCCTTTTCCATCCCATCAGGTTCCTGCATGTCCCCAGTCTTAGAGACTCTCCATTTTTTCTTCCTGTCCTCCGTGTCCTTTGGGCGCAGAAGTCTTCCTGGACTCCCCGGAGGCCCAGAGCTTTCTAGGAAGCCGTAGCCGGATTCCACGAGCCAATCACTGGGACCTGGAACTGCTCACACCAGGGAATCTGGAACGGGAGTGTCGTGAGGAGCGGTGTTCCTGGGAGGAGGCGCGAGAGTATTTCGAGGACAATACTCTGACAGTGAGAGCCTCTCCAGGCCCTGGGATGTCCTGGCCCACACAATTCCCTCTACCCTGGGTCTCAGAAATGAGGGCGGTCTGCTGTAGGGGTGAGGAATCTCCCAGTTGATGTGCTGCCATTCCACCTGTTCTACTCTCTCTTCAAGGAGCGCTTTTGGGAGAGCTACATCTACAATGGCAAAGGAGGTGAGTGGGGTGGGGGTCCCCTTTTGTCCCATGCAGCTAAGGCAGCCCCTTCCTCTGCAGGTTGAACCAACATCCCCTGTCCCAAATTTGCCTCCTTCAAATTAACTCCATGCTCCTGGAGGTGGTTAGTTATTAAAAGAGTCCCCTCCTTTGAGACTAGAGCCCCTTCCTGAGGAACCCACCACAACTTTTTGGGAGGAGGTTTCATGTCCTTCGGAAGGAGGAAGTGCCTGTGTGTGGGGGGGGGTGGCGGTTACAGCTCTGGGGCCTATCAGGCTGACCTACCTGAGCCCCCTGCCCCAGTCCCCGCTTTGGAGTCCAGAGTCCCAGCCCCTTCTGTAGCTTAGTTGCTAGAGGGACTGCTCCCCATCAACAGCGCCTGGCCAGGCCAGGCCAAGGTGGTGGAAGCCTCTGTATCCTCACCTGACCAGGCTGCCCAGCCCCAACCCTTTCTGTGAGTTCTAAGGCCCCACCATGGCTGTAGTCTTGTTGCTAAGGGGGGACTGCTCCTTAGCAACCAGGCCTGGCCATGCCGGACCAAGGAGGCCCCCAGCACTCAATACCTGGCTGGCTTCCCCTCCCCCACAGCCCCATCCCGGCCTTGGCCTGGTTACCAAGGCGGCCTCCCTAGCAACCACACCTAGCCAGGCTAAGGACCCAAGGCCCACTGCCCAGGGAGGAGCCCCCTCCCTGTAGCAGATGCCCCACCCCCTCGCAGCCTGGTTGCTAGGGGGGGATGCCCTTAGCAACAAGCCCTAGGTCTGGGCTAGAGGCCTCACATTGGAGCCTGGTTGCTAGGGGAGGTAACTACCTCACTGCAGGCCTAGAGAGGCTTGGTAGCTCCTTGAATCCACCTGAAACATGTCAGAACCCGAGGGCCTGCCTTCTCTGTGTGCTCTTTGCTCAGGGGGTTAAAAGCCTGGGGTTTGCTGTTTGAGGAAACTGCATGACCCAGCGCTAAGGGAAATCTCCCCAGTGGCAAGACCCAGGAAGGCCTCACAGAGCTAAAAGATTGCTAAGCGCCTAGGGTCCTGGCAAAGGGTCCACCTGAGTTCTAGATGCTCAAAAATGTGTTACTGGGGAGGGGGGCTGGAGGCCCCGAAATTCCTGCATTGATAAATGAATTTTTCACAGCTTTCTGGTCAATTAAAAAACCTTCCTGCAGATTCTACTCTTCCTTCAGAGTTGAGCTCTCGTCCTTCAGTAGCCTGGTTGGCAAAGGGACTATAGTCCAGAGTGGGGAGGTTGCCAGATAAAACACAGGGACCCCTCCAACCAGTTAAATTTGAATTTCAAATATACACGAATAAGTTTTTTATTTTATTTTATTTATTCATGAGAGACACAGAAAGAGAGGCAGGGACATAGGCAGAGGGAAAAGCAGGCTCCCTGCTGGGAGCTTGACGCAGAACTCTATCCTGGGACTCCGGGATCATGCCCTGAGCCAAAGGCAGATGCTCAACCACTGAGCCACCCAGGCGTCCCACACATAAATAAGTTTTTTAGTGTAAGTATATTCTAAATACTCCAAGGGACATTCTTACACTAAAAATATTCATTGTATGTTTAAAATTCATATTTAAGTGGGTTCATATATTATTATTTGCTAAATCTGGTAATGCTCGGTTGGGGGGGCCCTGAAATTGCCCATCTGAGTTCCCTATCTTACCTTCAGTGTGTCCACCGACCTCTTAGCAGATGGATTTTGCTCAAGAGGGATGAGCCACACTGTGTTCAGGAAGGGTCCTCTATCACCGTAGGGATACAACTGCCATATTTTTGTCCCAGATGAACTACCAGACCCTATATGTGTTTGATCTCAATGAGTTTTCACAACCATTGGGGGGAGTCATCGTTACCATTTTACAGAGCAGTAAATGGAGGCTTAGAGAAATGAGTGTGTGGAGTTGCCTGGAGTCACACACCTAGGAAGTGGTCCCAGTTCTACTTTGGTTCTTGGCCTATACTCTTCCCTCAGGGGGGAAGGCATAGGGTTGTGTGTGGTGGGGAGTGACAGCCTCTGACAGAGTGCCTCCCCCCGCCCCCCCCCCCAGGGCGTGGACGAGTGGACGTAGCAGGCCTGGCTGTGGGGCTGACATCTGGCATCCTGCTCATTGTCCTGGCCAGCTTGGGAGCCTTTTGGTATCTGCATTGCCGACGGGGTGGAGGCCAGCAGCCCTGTCCCCAAGAGTAAGGGGGATTCAGAGAGAAGGGGCCCTGGGTGGTGGTGGTGGGGGAGCTGGAAAGTGGGATGAATAGAGGAAGGAGGAAGGGTGGACCTAAGGAGATGAGGCAAGGACCTAAGGAGACAGGTGGGTACTGCCTAAGGATCTGAGGAGACGACCACGTGGCCAGTTGGTCTGTGAGACTGTGTGTGGACGATTAGTACCTGGCTCTGCTCAGTACCTGGCACACTGTAGGAGCCCAATCAGTATCTGCTGCCCATCTCCACAGTCCCAGGTTCCTGTGTAATCATCACTCTGTTGTATCTGGTGAGGCTGTAGCGTATGGTCCCTGGGTACGTGTAATATGTCAGTTTCCATCTGACAGGCTGTAGCACGTGTGTGCACCTTCTGAGTTGTCTAGACTTGTCCTTCTCGGTGGGTCTAAGAAAGTGCTTGAGGGTCAGTCTTTTTTTTTTTTTTTTTTTTTTTTTTTTGAGGGTCAGTCTTGAAAGTATGGTGGGTCCGGGGTTTCTTGGTACAAGTGGCCCTTGAGTGACCTGGCGTATCTCTGTGTTCCGTCTGTTTCTGTGTCTGCCTCTCTGCAGTGCTGGCTTTTTCTCCACTGCTCCCTGTATCTAGGAAGGCATGTGTGTCTGTGAATAAGACTATGTCTCAGCAGTTGGTGTCTGTGTGTCCATCCCTGTGTGTCCACTGGGATGCTGGGGTGCTTTTCTGTGTGGAGGGTCTGGCTGCAGGTGACCCTCTTTCCCCCCGGTCTTTCTCCCTTCCACTCGTGTCCGTCTGCCACCCTCGGAGTCTGTGTCCCTAAGTCTTCCCGCCTTCTCCCAAGTCGCTCCATCCTGTAGGTTTCCACCGCTAACACTGTACTTTCTGTCCCCAGGGCTGAGCTCATTAACCCCCTGAGTCCCCTGGGTGATCTAGCCCCGCCGACGCCCCTGCCTCCACCCCCACCTCCACCCCCAGGCCTCCCCACCTACGAGCAGGCGCTGGCGGCCTCTGGGGTGCACGACGCACCTCCGCCCCCCTACAGCAGGTACTGGGCTGGGCTTCTACCCGGGGGTGGGGCACAGAGGAAGGAGGGGCGTGGGCTCAGGGGGCGGGACTTGGAATTTTGAGCTTATTATCCGGGGCAGGGCTTGGAGCGTGGGGGCGGGGCCCTATGCAATTGTCTGGGGGCGTGGCCCAGTGTTGTCTGTGTGGAGCCTAACGGGAGGGTGGGTCTTGGGCTCAGAGGGTCTGCGATTGGCTGAGACGCCCGCGGGCGGGTCGGAGTGGTCTTGCTTGAGGGGGGAAAAACAGCCGGGTCTTTGACTCCCGGCTGTGCCCCTCCCCTTGCAGCCTCAGGAGGCCTCGCTGAGGAGCTGCTTCGGAGCCGAGGTTCCCCAGACTCACAGCGGATTCCAGAGCCCCCAGGCCTCTTAAACTACAAAGCTGAGCTCGGGGAGTGGTGGGAGTAAGGGGGTCGTCCTGCCCGAGGCCTACCCTGGCACACGTGTTTCCGCCGAATACGGACGCAAGCATATCCCCCGCCAACGTGTTCCCTCGTCCCGGCTACTCGCGGGCCCCCCCACGCTTTGACTGTGGGGGTACCCGCCAGCCCCCAGGGTAGGCGTGCGTGGAAACTCGGACCCCAACGCATAGGTTGGGTATACCCACTCGCGTGAGTGAGCAGGTGTGACAAGGCCATCTCCCTTCAGTGCCACGGGCCACGCACACGCAGGGCCCTGCTTATGCACACATATGTTTTCGTACGCTCTCGGGCGCCCTGCAACCCAGGGAAAGGGTGGGGGGCACATTTGCAAGCGTGCTTTTCGGGGGCGAGCTCTCATTGCACCGGGAGACGGGAGTTGAGCTCCTCTCGTAAATGAAAATCCTTTGTAAAAGAGACACAAAGTGAAACAACGCAAAAAAATAAAAATAAAATGAACTGAATTGCATTCCCGGGCGCATCTGCGCGCGGCGGAGTTGGCTTTCTGTACAAACGCTGCGCCCTACACCCCCAGGCCCTGCTAGCGCTCTGTATCTCTCTCTCTCTCTCTCTCTTTTTTTTTTTTTTTTGCATTTGCACGGGATTGTGGGAGGAAGCGGAGCGCAGCCAGACACCCCGCCGCCCGCCCCCCCTTCCCCTCCCCCCTCCCCCAGCCGCCTTGTGCAAAGATGGCTGCACCGTGAGCGCAGAGGAGGAGGAGGCGGCGGCGGCGGCGGCGAGAGAGCGAGCACCCAGCGCCCGCACCCACCCCGGGGCCGCCCGGGACGCCCCCTCCTGAGCGCGCGCCCTCCCTTCTCTCTTGCAAGCGCCGGGGCAAAGGCGGAGACAGCGGGGTCCCTCCTACCCCCCTTTCCCTCCAGGGGGAACCCCCCTTCCCCCCTCCTTGGCTCGGCGGCTGCACCCCCTCCCTTGCCCGCCCCTCCGCCCCTGCCCCCTCCCTCCCCAGCCCGGGGCCTTCCCGGGCCTTTCGGCGGCTGCAAAGAAAAAGAGAGAGAGAGAGAGAGAGAGAGAGGGGAAAAAAAAGCAGCAGCGGAGGGAGCGGCGGTGGAGGAGAGCGCGCGCGCGCCCCCTCCCTCCCTCCCTCCCTCCCCCTCCCCCCAATTTCCACCGCGGCCAATTCATGGACAGGAACTACCCCAGCGCCGGCTTCGGGGACCCGCTCGGCGCCGGGGCGGGATGGAGTTACGAGAGGTCAGCGAAAGCTAGGTAAGGAGCCGAGGGTGGCCTGGAGGAAGGGGCCAAGGGGTGGGGGCCCAGCCGGGCCGGGCCTGGCCCGCCTGGCGACGCGTGCATCGCAAACTCCCCGCCGGCTTGCAAGGGAGCGGCCTTCCTCGGTTTGCAACAACGCCGCCGCCCCAGTTTGCAAATTGCAAACTCCGCCAAAGCCAGCTCCGGCATGCAAAGGGAGAGATGCAGCGGGAAAATGGGGGTGCAAAACAATTTCGGACGGAAAGGCCCTGGGAAGGTGGGAGGGACTGGCGAAGCAAGGCCTGGATTTCCCCCCATCCTTGGATTCCCGGCTTGCTGATCCCTCGTCCCTGCGCCGGGGGCTCCGCTCTTGCAAAGGTGGGATGGAAAGGAGAATTAGAACGCAGACCTGGGGGGCACCCCCCCTCCCGTCCTATTGTTCCGGGACTGCGCGAGGCCGCGCAACTCGGCCCCCCCCCCGAAATTCCGCGCGCAGAGTGGGCACGGGGCCCCGCCCCCTTCCCAAGCTGGGGTTCTGTGTGTGTAAGGGGGGGGGGTCCTGGAATCTGAGACACACCCCCTTTAGCTCCCCCACCCCCAAAGGCAGAGAATCCTAGCTGATGGCGGGGAGTGGAGTACTTGACCTCTTGAGTCCGAGCCATGAATTGGGGCCTTTGCAAGGGAAGATTCAGATGTTTCCCTGGTGTGTGGTTGTGTGTGTGAGCGTGGGCCCTGTTCGTGTTTAGTTGGTAGACTGCTCACCTGCGAATCAACCCCTTTCTTGCTGTTTATGTCCTGCCCTCACTCTTCACCTGTCCCCTACCCCTCCCCCGCCCCCTGGGTTTCCCACCTTGGCTGGGCATGACCCCACATGTGTTAGGATTTTCCATTTGGGACTTACCGCTCTGTATGTTTCCTTCCCCACGGGTTAGCTGGATAGTCGTTTGCACACATACCTGGCTTTGCGAGGGCCCATGCATTTGAACCTCAACCCCAGGGGATGGACGTTGTTCATGTTCGCACTTGTACCTGGTACTTTCCCTTAGTCCTATCCCTTCCCCAACCCCCATCCCAGCAGTTTGGGGAACAGCCTATCTCCTGCTCCAAACTCAGTTTGCACCACTCTGTGAGGTTCAGGGCCATGTGTTCCCACGTGTCTGCAGTAGAGTGGGCGTCCTTATGCACCTCTCAGGTTGACCCTAGGGCCTTGTGTCCTGGGGCAGGGGGTGGGCTCGGTAGGAGGTCCATACCTTTCACAATTTAAACTTGAGGCACTTCCTCTGACTCTTCACCCTCTTGTTTGTCTCGTCGCTGTGCTTGGCTGTTTGTAAACGTGAGACTCTCTGGCTCTATTCATGGGGGACTCGAGTGGGGAATGTTTCATTGCTCTTTTCGTTGGGTACCCCGATTGCCTTGCCTTCTTTCCTTTAGGGTCCAAAGTTCCTTAGGATAACCCCCAGTCAGCTGGAAGATTTACCCCCAACACCCCGGGGGATTTGCTGAGTTCCCTTCTCCTAGGGTAGCTTCGGAGGACACCCTAACATCTCTCCCTTCCCCCTAGCTTGGTCTATGGCAGCTCCAGGACCTCGCACCCCGAGACCGACATCTTACACCGCCAGGCCTACGCGGCCCCCCACCCACTGCAAAGCTATGCCACCAACCACCACCCGGCAGGTACGGCCCCCGTCCTGCCCCGTCTGGGCTGGCCCTCCCTCCGAGGCAGCTGGTTGGCTCCTGAAAGTTCCACCCCTCCTAATTGGCCGTGCCCTGCGTCTTGTCCCGCCCCTTGCTGCCTCTCCTCTGATTGGCTGCCTCTGAGGCTGCTGGTCCCTGCTCAATTTCACGCTGGATTCGTCCACCCTTGTCTCTGGCCCCGCCTCTTTCTCTCCAATTGGCCCCGTCCCCCTCAGCCCCCAAATCCCACCTTCTCTTCCAGGCTTTTCCTCCTATCTATCCCACCCCAATCCTTTCCCTCTGGGTTTGCCCATCCTCTTGGCTCCTTGGTTCTCTGAATTCGTTCTTCCTGATTCCTTTTTTGCTGATTGGTTGTAAGTCTTTGGACCCCCCCCCCTTTTTCCCCTAGATTTACCCTCCCCATCAGTTCTTAACCCCTGTAGTCCTTACCTCTTTCGCTTCTGATTGGTTCCCTTCTTCCTGGGTGAGCCTGCAAGATTATATTGTCCCATTTGATCTTTAACTTTCCTGAGTGGCTCCTTTCCTTTTCTCCTTACAATTTTTAATTTTTCCCCCCTCCCTGGATCCTCCTTCTTTGACTCAACCCCTTTCTGCCTGTCCACGGGTCCTTCTAAGCGGCCCCGGTTACCCCATCCTTTCCCCTTCCTTACTAGAATTGCCCACATCCTTTTGTGTCTCCCCCGCCCCCCATAAGAACTCTGTCCTGTTGCACCCACTTCCTTCGATTCTGTTTTTTTGTATTTCTCTGCCTACCTTTCCTCTCCTGGGCTCCTTTACTATTGGAGTGCACTTCATCCTGCTTCTTGGCTGCCTTTTCCCTCATTGTCCTCGGCCCTGTTTCCTTAGCTTGGCTGTTCACTTTATCCTCTTTGAATCTCCCCCCTTTACTTCTTTGCCCTGACCCAACTTGCTTTTGACCTCTTCCTTTTCCCTTTCAACTGTGCCTGACAGCCCACTTAGCTGACTCTACCCCCTTGTCCTTGGCCAGGCCTCTCTGGACTATTCGACACTGGCCTCCACCACGCAGGGTCAGCAGGGCCAGACGCCTCCGTCATGAACCTCATCTCAGCCCTGGAGTCCCGGGGCCCCCAGCCTGGCCCCTCTGCCTCCTCTCTCCTCTCCCAGTTCCGCAGTCCTTCCTGGCAAACAGGTAAGCCCAGTGTCGGCCCAGAAGGACCAGGGTGGGGCTGGCATGTAGTCCACCCTGACCTATGGTCTTTTTCATCATCCCCAGCCATGCACACGCCAGGCCCCACGGAGCTCTTCATTTCAGGCGCCCTGCCGGGTTCCAGCACCTTTCCATCCTCCTCTGCCCTGTCAGCCTACCAGCACCCGGCTTCCTTCGGCAGCCGCCCCTTCCCAGTACCCTCATCCCTCAGCCTCCAAGACCCCCCGTTCAGTCCCCCAGCTAATGGGCTCCTGTCCCCTCATGACGTGTTGCACCTGAAGCCCTCACAGGCACCCACGGTGCCATCCTCGCTGGGCTTCGAGCGCCTGGCGGGGGGCGGTGTCCTGGGGCCCGCAGGTCTTGGTCCGGCCCAGACCCCTCCTTACCGCCCCGGCCCCCCAGACCCCCCTCCACCTCCCCGCCACCTCCCGACTCAGTTCAATCTGCTGGCTTCCTCTTCCGCTGCTGCCGCCGCTGCCGAACAGTCCTCCCCACAGCTGTACAACTTCTCGGGTGCTGCCCCAGGCCCCCCGCCGCCCGAACGGGCCCTGCCCCGCCAGGACACCGTCATCAAGCACTACCAGCGGCCAGCCAGTGCCCAGCCCCCACCGCCTCCGCCACCAGCCCATGCCCTCCAGCACTACCTGAGCTGTGGAGGCAGCTATCCCTCCATGGGCCACAGGGCTAACCTGGCCTGCAGCCCCCTGGGCGGTGGGGAGCCCTCCCCCGGTGCTGGTGAGCCTAGCAAGGCTGGGCCCAGTGGGGCTACGGCTGGGGCATCGGGCCGGGCTGCGGGCCCTGAGGCTGCTGGAGGAGGTGGAGCAGGGGGTGGTGGTGGAGGTTACCGTCCCATCATTCAGTCGCCCGGTTACAAGACGGGCAAAGGCGGTTATGGAGCAGCTGCGGGCGGTGCCAACAGGCCCCCACCACCCCGTTCAACTGCCACACCCAAATGCCAGAGTCTGGGTGGGCCGGCAGCAGCCTATGCCACTGGGAAGGCCTCTGGGGCTGGTGGGGCAGGGGGCCAAGCCTATTCCCCTGGTCAGCCCCAAGGGCTTCTAGGACCCCAGGCCTACGGGCAAGGGTTTGGAGGGGGTCAAGCACAGGACTTGAGCAAAGGCCCTAGCTACTCAGGGGGGCCCCCACAGCCTCCCAGTGGTCCGCCGCCTCCTGGCCTAGCCACGTGTCAGAGCTACTCCCCGGATCAGCTGCAGGGGCAGCTGTATGGGGTTCAGGGTGAGCCATACCCAGGGCCAGCTGCCCACTCCCAGGGGCTGCCCACAGCCAGCCCCTCGCTCAGCTACAGTACTGGCCATTCCCCAGCGCTCTCGGGTCATGGTGGTGGCTGGGGGCCCAGCTCACTGGGGGGTGGTGGAGAGGCCAGCCCTTCTCACATCATCCGCCCACTTCAGTCACCGCCTGCCCCCGGCCGCCCGCCTGGAGTCGGCTCTCCAGGAGCCCCTGGCAAGTACCTGAGTTCCGTCCTGGCCTCAGCCCCATTCCTGGCGCCTCCGGGAGCCGGCAGCTACACAGCCGGAGCAGGTGGCTACAAAGGCAAAGGGGATGGCTCGGAGCTGCTGGCTGGCCCTGGAGGGCCTCCTGCCGAGCGCACAGAAGATGAGGAATTCCTCATCCAGCATCTCCTGCAGGCACCTAGCCCCCCGCGGACCTCAGGGGCAGACGGCCTGGTGGGTGAAGATGGGGCAACGGATGCCTCCAAGGGACTTGGGGGTAGTGGTGGGGCCGGGGGACCACCGGGCACACCCTATGAGCTGGCCAAGGAAGACCCCCAGAGGTATCACCTGCAGAGTGTCATCCGTACTAGTGCCAGCCTCGATGAGGGTGCCACAGCAGCCCTGGAGCTGGGCCTGGGGAGGCTGAAGGAGAAGAAGAAGGGGCCAGAACGGGGCGGTGAGACCCCAGAGGGGCTGGCCACCTCAGTTGTCCACTATGGGGCAGGTGCCAAGGAGCTGGGGGCCTTTCTCCAAAAGAGCCCACCACCCCCACCTCCCACAGCTCAGCCTGCCCAGCCCACACCCCACAGCCTCCTCCTGGAGGCTGGGGGCCCTGACCTCCCACTGGTGCTGCCTCCTCCTCCTCCCCCGCAATTGCTCCCCTCAGTCCTCAGCCACGCCCCCAGCCCCTCTCCCAGTGCCCCCAAAGTTGGTGTTCATCTCCTTGAGCCAGCTACCCGTGACGGGGCCCCCCAGCCGCCACCGCCACCGCCCCCACCCCCGCCACCCATGCCCCTCCAGCTTGAGGCCCACCTCCGAAGCCATGGCCTGGAGCCTGGTGCCCCCAGCCCCCGCCTGCGACCTGAGGAGAGTCTGGAGCCACCAGGAGCCATGCAGGAATTGCTTGGGGCCCTGGAACCGCTGCCCCCGGGGCCTGGTGACACTGGCGTAGGCCCACCTAATACCGAGGGCAAGGATCCCTCAGGTGCCTATCGCAGCCCCAGCCCGCAGGGCACCAAGGCTCCCCGCTTTGTGCCACTCACGTCCATCTGTTTTCCTGACTCCTTGCTCCAAGATGAGGAGCGCAGCTTCTTTCCCACCATGGAGGAGATGTTTGGCGGTGGTGCAGCGGATGACTATGGCAAGGCAGGGCCACCCGAGGACGAGGGTGATCCCAAGGCGGGTACTGGGCCGCCTCCAGGCCCCCCTGCCTATGACCCCTATGGGCCCTACTGCCCCAGTCGGGCATCTGGAGCTGGGCCTGAGACGCCAGGCCTGGGCCTGGACCCCAACAAACCACCTGAGCTGCCCTCCACAGTCAATGCCGAGCCTCTGGGCCTGATCCAGAGTGGGCCACACCAGGCGGCCCCTCCGCCCCCTCCACCCCCGCCGCCGCCGCCGCCTGCCTCAGAGCCCAAGGGAGGCCTGACCTCGCCCATCTTCTGCTCTACCAAGCCAAAGAAGCTGCTCAAGACGTCCTCTTTCCACCTACTACGGCGCCGTGACCCACCCTTCCAGACACCCAAGAAGCTGTATGCTCAGGAGTACGAGTTTGAGGCGGATGAGGACAAGGCCGATGTGCCCGCTGACATCCGCCTCAACCCTCGGCGCCTGCCTGACCTGGTGTCCAGCTGTCGCTCCCGCCCAGCCCTCTCACCCCTGGGTGACATCGACTTCTGTCCACCCAACCCAGGCCCTGATGGCCCCAGGCGCCGTGGCCGCAAGCCCACAAAGGCTAAGCGTGATGGCCCACCCCGGCCCCGGGGGAGGCCCCGGATCCGCCCTCTGGAGGTCCCTACCACTGCAGGGCCAGCCTCAGCCTCCACGCCCGCTGATGGGGCCAAGAAGCCTCGGGGCCGGGGCCGGGGCCGGGGCAGAAAGCCTGAGGAGGCAGGGGGCACACGGCTGGAGCCCCTGAAACCACTTAAGGTGAGGGGGATTGGGGTCGGGGTGGCTAAAATTTAGAGATAGCAAAGGCCTGGGGCCACACTCCTTGGGTGCAGTGGGGGCTGTGGTTTATATTCCTGAAACTTTGAGGAGATTCCAGGCTCCTGCCATTGGAGAGCTCTGAGAATTGAGACTTCGGGGTTTTAGAGGGAGGCAAAGGGTTTTGGAGCTTGGGCCTTAGGTTCTAGGTCTTAAATGACTAGCGATTGCGGGTTTCTGGATTCGTGGGTTTTGTGGGAGGAGAGTCTGGAGGCTGAATTCCTGGGCTGGAAGCAGAAGGATCAGTGAGTGCTGAGGGAGGAATTCCAGTCCTATCCTGCTAGAACGTAAGGGAAGGGGTCTGTCGGCTCAAATTGTGGGGCTCCACAGGCTGAAAGTGTGAATTTGACCTAGGTCTTAAGTAAGGGTTTGGGTCCTGTGCTCTGGCTCTGAGCAGGGAGGGGACTCGGGGACCCCACTGTAGTGGATCCTGACTCCCTTCTGCCCCAACATCTAGATCAAGCTGTCCGTGCCGAAGGCCGGCGAGGGCCTGGGAGCCTCATCCGGCGATGCCGTCTCTGGCACTGACCACAACAGCCTGGACTCCAGCCTGACACGGGAGAAGATCGAGGCCAAGATCAAGGAGGTGGAGGAGAAGCAGCCAGAGATGAAGTCCGGCTTCATGGCCTCCTTCCTGGACTTCCTCAAGTCAGGCAAGCGTCATCCACCACTCTACCAGGCCGGCCTGACACCCCCACTCAGCCCCCCCAAGAGCGTGCCGCCCTCAGTGCCAGCCCGGGGCCTGCAGCCGCAGCCTCCTGCCGCCCCCACTGTGCCACACCCGCCTCCTGCTGGAGCCTTTGGGCTGGGAGGTGCGCTGGAGGCGGCTGAGAGCGAGGGGCTTGGGCTGGGCTGCCCTTCGCCCTGCAAGCGGCTGGATGAGGAGCTGAAACGCAACCTGGAGACGCTGCCCTCCTTCTCCTCGGATGAAGAAGACTCCGTGGCCAAGAACCGGGACCTGCAGGAGAGCATCTCCTCAGCCATCTCTGCGCTTGACGACCCACCCCTCGCCGGGCCTAAGGACACTTCCACCCCAGATGTGCCCTCCTTGGCAACTGAAGCTGTGGTGCCAGGCCCCCCCCCTCTCCCGGGGCTCCCTAGTGCCAGCAGCAATGGCACACCCGGTGAGCTCTGGGAAGACACTTTGGGGCCAGGCTGGGGCTTTACTGTTATTGAGGCTGCTGGGTACAGTTGTGCAGGTTGTGCTTTGTTTAAGAGGCATCATTCACGTTGTAGATGAAGTTGTTTTGTGTTTACAAAGGTAATTTGCCAATTGAGGGCAAACAAGTATTTTGAGAAAGGCATCATTTTCTAATTTGCCCACAGATGCTAAGTGGGCTAAGGTGCCCTGAGGTGGGATCTGGAGAATGCTGAGAGACAGAGCAGGTTAAGTGATGGGGACAGGTGGATGACATGGTGCTGAGAGAGCCTGTAAAACCAGCAGGTGATATGGGGCCTGAGAATGAGCTAGGGTTGAGAGAGGTATGGTAAATGGCAAAAAGATGTATTGGGGGCTGTAGGGAGAGACTTGGGGAGGAGGATAGTTTAAAGAGAGACTGGAACATTAATTAGTAGGGGTCTTTTGTGGTGGTAGAAGGGAAAGGCTGGGGGTACAGCAGGGTCTGGATGCTGTCCTGAGAGAGCCTTTGGACAAACCTTAATGTTCTTTGATGGGCGTGGAATAGAGGCATCGATTAGGAGAAGGGTGTTTGAGGCAGTTAATGAGGGGGCTTAAGGGCTCCAAGATGTTCTAGGGAATGGAGAGGACTTCTAGGAGATTGTAGAAAGTGGAAAATGGGGAGCAAGGAAGCCAGAGGGTGCGAGCTGAAGGGAGGCGTCAGGGCAGCAGTAAGAAATGCTGGGGGCTTCTGAACAGAGTATCAGGATTTGCTGAAATGGGAGCGAGCATTGGGTATAAGGACCTTGGAAGGGTCAGTAAGGCTCATAACTAAAAACACTGGGGTGGAGAAGAAGCGGTTTTAGAAGTTAGGAGGTACTTTAAGACGTTAGAGGGGCATGTTAATAAAACCCATGGGGAGTTTATGGGAAGCAGAGGGCATAAATGAAGCCTAGAGTAGAGAGTGGTTGAAGGAAAGGGCAGGGAAGATCTTGGATGGAGGAGGACAAGACCCCTGAGCAGGAAATGGGGAGGTAGAGGCGCAGAGGGAATGATTGGGGAATTGGGAGGGAAGATAAAAATTGGAGGGGAGAGTCAGCAAGGGCTTTGAAGCATCTAGGAGGTGTTCTGGGACTAAACTGGACATCAGGCACAGGTTTCCAGGTTACAGGGACTCAGAATTACCACTGGAGCTGGGAAGGGGTCTCAGGGAGGGACGTTGACGCAGCAGAAGGGTTTTGGGTGAGTTGAGGGGCTATTGGCATAGAAAGGGACAGGAGAAGAGGTGCTAGGGATGGTGAATGGCACTCAGAGACTAGGAGCCAGGGCAGGGCAGGGAGCTTTGGAGGGACTTGGGGCGACAAGGAGGAGATAGACTGGGGTGGGACACGTTGAAGGATGTGGTGGGATGAGGGACAACTGATTTTGATGGAGGGACATCAAGTCATGGTATTAGACCACAGTAAGGGACAGAAGGGGACAGTATGTAGAGGTGAGGAAAAGATGGGGAGGGCAGAGCACCATATCTGGGTAGGGAGGCTTATTAGGACATTGGAGAAAGAAGTTAATGGAACGTGGGCTTCCTGTGGCTGTCTGGGGACAAAAGTAGGTATGAAAAGTCTGGGAAGGCTACAGAGCCTGGCTGGCTCAGTCCGTGGAGCATGCTACTCTTGATCTAGGGGTTTGTAGGTTCACATCCCACGTTGGGTGTAGAGATTACTTTAAAATTTTTCAAAAAAAAGGGGGGGGAGGGGATGGGACAGGTGATCAGGGTCAGACATGAACTTTGATAGGACCAAGTGCAACAGCAGAAGAGTAAGAAGGGACTGAGTGGCATTGGAAGCACAGATGGGTGTTGGGGTGTGAGTTGAAGGAAAACAACTCTGGTTGATCCAAAGGGATGCGGGGGTGCAGAACAGTAAGAGGACTATGTTGGGGCCCTGGAGAAGAGAGGAGCCCAAAAAGGCTGGGAGCAGACACTGATTGACATTGGCCGCAAACCTTGGGGCCTCGGGGACCTCACTGTGGGGTCTGCCCTGACGTCCCTCTCGCTTCCCCCCACCCTCGCCAGAGCCCCCGCTGCTGGAGGAGAAGCCACCACCCTCGCCGCCCCCTGCCCCGACGCCACAGCCGCTACCACCGCCCCCGCCACCCCCTCCGCCAGCCCTGCCCTCGCCGCCTCCGCTGGTGGCCCCGGTCCCCAGCTCACCGCCAGCCCCACCGCCCCTGCCCTCGCCTCCGGCCCCACCGCCACCCCCGGCGGCTACCACCGCCCCCGCCCCCGCCGTCGTGCCCGAGGAGCCCGCAGCCCCGTCCCCCGAGGAGCCGGAGCCGCCCGACGCCCGGCCCCTGCACCTGGCCAAGAAGCAGGAAACGGCGGCGGTGTGCGGGGAGACCGACGAGGAGGCTGGCGAGAGCGGCGGGGAGGGCATCTTCCGGGAGCGAGACGAGTTCGTCATCCGCGCCGAAGACATCCCTTCGCTCAAGGTGAGTCCTCTGCGCCCAGTCTGAAACCGGGACCCCGTGGCGGCCGAGGGGGGCGGGTGATGGAGCACCTGCCATCAGGTGCTCCATCTGATGGAGGCCCGGTGCTGGCAGAGGAACCCCTCCTGAGTTCGCAGGCTGATGGGGCTGGAACGTGCAGAGCATGCGCGAGGCTCAGAGATTGGGGGGCGGGGGTAGGTCCTGTAAGAAAACTGCATTGCTGGCGTGTATTACAGATATTCTGGGTGCTGGGGTTCCAGTAAAGAACAAGGCAGGTGCTGGTTGCAGTGAAGCTTGTAATTTAAGCCCACCAGCCAAGAGAAGGAGACTACTTTGCAGTATATGGAATAATGGTGAAACGTGAAACATTGTTAAAATGTATCTGTGGATACACGTACACACGCATAATCTGGAAATTTAGTAGCCAAGGATTTGAGACTATCAGGCCACATCTTAAACTCTTTTTGCAGATCAGCCCATTCTTTGCATCGAGTTACTCTCTACTCCAAGGGTTGGCAAATTGTGGCCTTCCTGGGCTGAATCCAGGCACTATTTTTATAAATAAAGTTTTATTGGCACACAATTCATGCCCATGCATTTAAAATCTTCTAGGGCTGCTTTTCCCATGCGATGGCAGAGTGAGGTAATTTAGGCAGAGCCTAGCTGACCCACCAACCCAAAAATCTGATCTGCTCCATTACAGAAAAAGTTTGCTGACCTCTGCTGTACTTGGTTCATTGGACAGATAGATTTGGATCAGAGGATTAATAGCATAGCACAGGGGTAGGTGGCATCAGGTGCGTCTCCCAAAACACAAAGCTGAGCGAGTGCATGGTAGGTTGGCAAGCCATTGTCACCTTTATGGTGACACCAAAGACTAGGGCCTTTCTTTATATTAGTCATGGTTGTGGATTGGGTATTGACTGTGGGCCAGGAACATGTTTGGCCCTTGAAATACATTATCATGTTTAATTTATTTTGGGGTATTGTTTCTTCAGATGGAGGTATCATGAGATGGATAATTATAAGGTTAACAACTGTTGTTATGCTTTGTTACTTGGTATGTTCTGTGACATGAACTTAATGTGTCTTTTACTATGTGATGTTTAATCGCTGTCTTATTGTAGAAAAAGCAGAGCAAATAGAATAATAGGACTGTATCCATTACTTAGCTTCCACCATCATCACCTCTGTGGCTAGTCCTGCTTTGTTGTTCTGGCACATTCTGCCCCCTGCCTTACCCTACCAGTTCCAGACATCATGTATTATTATCCATACCTTGTCATTTTTTTCGCATGGTGGTTGCTTCACCCAAAAGAACACTGGTAAAAGGTATATTAGGGAATTACAAAGTGAAATGCTAGGGTGAATAGACATGTTCCAAATACCCCACACAGCAATCACAAGACTCCCTGGTCCCTCCTTCTGTATCCCTAATGGTCCTTCTCACTCCCATAGTATATCTTGTGTACATTATTTCCTTTTTGGAGGGAGACAGGGGAAAAAGTCTTTATTTTAGAGAGAGTGGGAGAGAGAGTGCACAGCAGTGAGGGGCAGAGGGAGAGTGAGGAAAAAAATCTCAAGTAGGCTCTGTGCTCAGCATTGATGCCAGGCTCAATCACACGACCCTGAGATCATGACCTGAGCCAAAACTAAGAGTCAGACGCTTAACTGATTGTACCACTCTTGCGTCCCATGTTGTTTCATTTTAACTTTGTGACTTCTGAGGCTGTATCATCAACTGGGACGAGAGAGGAAGATATTGAATGAACAGCAACGATAAGAACAGCTTCCAACTCCCCAAGACAGGATTTGGGACACATCACAGTCAGAATTGAGTTTGATCTTTTTCTTTTCTTTTCTTTTCTTTTCTTTTCTTTTCTTTTCTTTTCTTCTTTCTTTCTTTCTTTCTTTCTTTCTTTCTTTCTTTCTGTCATTCTTAACTTTTTAAAATTAATTTAAAAAAATTTAGGGACACCTGGGTGGCTCAGTGGTTGGCTCAGGGCATGATCCTGGGGTCCTGGATTGAGTCTTGTGTCGGGCTCCCTGCATGGGGCCTGCTTCTCCCTCTGCCTGTGTCTCTGCCTCTCTCTCTCTCTGTGTCTCTCATGAATAAATAAATAAAATCTTTAAAAAAAGAAAGAAAAAAAAGAGAGTCGCATGCCCTACCAATCGAGCCACCCAGGTGCTCCCCTCCTTTTTTTATTTTAATTGTAGTAACCCTTTACACACCCTGAAATTTATCATTCTGACCATTTTTAAATGTATCATTCAGTGGCATTAAGCGTATTCGCATTGTTGTGCAACATTCACTGCTGTCTCCAAGTTTTTATTTATTTCTTGTAAGATTTTATTTATTTGAGAAAGAGAAAGCATGAGCATACACGGGTACGCACTCTCATGTAAGTAGAGAGAGAGCGGTGGCGGGGGGGTGTAGAGGGAGAAGGAGAAGCGGGCTCCCTGCTGAGCTGGAAGCCCAACGTGTAGCTTAATCCCAGGACCCCGCAATCATGACATGAGCGGAAGGCAGAGGCTTAACCAACTGAACCACTCAGGCATCCCTAAATTTTATCTTTATAATCACCTTTAGTGATAGGGATTACTCTTCCCGTTTTACTGGGAAGGAAACTGAGGTGCAGAGAGCTAAAGTAGCCTTCCTAGACTTTCATGGCTCAGGACCTGTTGGCCCCAGGATCCTGGGCTCTAGGCACCAGATTTAGCCTTTCTCTATACATTCTTTAAAAAAAAAAAAAAAAAGATTTTATTTATTTATTTTGAGAGACAGAGAGAGAGAGTCAGAGACATAGGCAGAGGGAGAAGTAGGCTCCCTCCTATGAGGGAGGGATGCGGGACTCGATCCCAGGACCCCGGATCATGACCTGAGCCAAATGCAGATGCTCAACCGGTGAACCATCCAAGGGTTCGTCTCTGTGTACATTCTATCAAACATTGACAATGGAAGTGGCAGATGTGGCTGGGCATCCAGCACTGGGCTAAAAGAACAGGGCTTTTACAGATGAGGAAATTCACGTCCAGAGAGAGGGACTCACTCGGCTGGTGGGTGCTGAACTGGGATTGGAGCCACAGCCATCTGACACCACCTCCCAGCTGGCACAAGGCCGGGGCAAGGACTCAGATGCTTAAAATACAACACGAGTATGTATTACAATGGGGGGAAAACACAGCCCCAGGCCTGAATTGCTCCTGTACACATTGAAGACTCGTTTGTGTGCTTGGGGTCAGGGCAGGCTGGTGGCATTGTTACCAAGAGCCCAGTTTTGGCGTTAACCTGACTGGATTAAATCCCTGCTGTTTCTGGGCTGGTGTCGACCCTTCCTGATCATTGAATTTCCTTATTTACAAAATAGGGGTGATCATATTAGTACCTCCCTCAGGTAACAGGAGGATCCAGACATTAAAGCTTGTTGAGTGCTCCGAGGAACCTTGGGTGGCACATAGTGGGTGTCCTATAAGCATTGCTTTGGTTGTTCATCTCTGCAAAACTTGTGAATTTTTTTCTTTTAAGGGCCGGCTAGTCAATATTTTAAGCTTTACTGGTCACAGGGTCTCTGCTACATATTCTTGCTTTGTTTTTATAATCCTTTAAAAATTAGGAACTGTTCTTAGCTTATAGATCTGTGAAAATGGGCAACAGGTCATAGTTGGTTCTAGAACAGTGGTAGCTAAATAGAAACATCATGAGCTGTATACATCATTTTGAACTTTCTTGTATCCGTGTTTAAAAAGTCAGAGGCGCCTGGCTGGCTCAGTTGGTAGAGACACAACTCTTGATCTCAGGGTCCTGAGTTCAAGCCCCACATTGGGCGTGGAGACTTCTTAAAAGACCAAAAGAATAGAGAATTTAAAAAGTTTAAAAATGGGGGAGATTAGCTACAGCAGTGTATTTTCTTTAACACAGCTTATTTGAAACAGTCATTTGAGCATGTAATCAACAAGAAAAAGCTAATGAGATGTTTTACATTCTTTGCATATCAAGTCTTTGAAATTCTGTGTATATTTATTTTATACTCATGGAACATATTCAAGGCAGCCGAATTAGCACAAGGCTAGTCTCCTCTCTGCTTCAGCTTCCTCACCTATAAAATGGGACATATAATATTAACTCCCAGTTCTTGGAGATGTGGAAGATTTAGCAGGATGTAGCGTGTAAGAGGTTGTTGGGTGGAGAAAAGTAGAGGGAGGGCAGTTCAGGTGGAGGGAACATCGTGCAACGTTTGTGTTGTGAACAAAAACACGGTGTACTTGTGATGTGTAGGGATTCAAGAGGTTGAGTGGCTGGATGGTGAGCACTGAGTCTGGGAAGATGAGCAGGTGCCAGGTCATGCTGGGGTGAGATCAATGGGCGCCTGCTTGAAAGTCCTCTTTCAAGGCAGAAAGCTGGCAGCTGCTTGGGCCCCTGGCCAGCAGGGAGGTGGCTGGGGAGGTGTCTAGGCCTGATTGCAGTCTACCACTGCAGTCCTGTGGTACTGACTTCCTCCTGGGTTAATGGACCATGAAGCTTTTTTTTTTTTTTTAAAGTAGGCTCCATACCCAGCATGTAGCCCAACGCAGGGCTTGAACTCACAACCCTGAGATCAAGACCTGAGCTAAGATCAAGAGTCAAATGCTTAACGACTGAGCCACCCAGGTGCCCCAAAGTTTTCTTACTACTATCCCACTAAGTGCTTCTAGCTCATTCACATCCTGCTGCTTAACTGCCCTTGGTCTCTGGTTCTCAAGAATTCAAATTCCCAGAAGAGAATCTGATTGGTCCAGCTCAGCATTTGGGGCCAAGATGGGATTAATGATTTGCCTGTTGATTGGCTGTCTGGTCATATCTCCTCCAATCAGCTGTGGCTTCCATGGGGCAGGGCCTGTGGGTGGCTTAGCTTCCCTAGTGAGGGGGAGTGGGTGTGGCCAAGGATATGATTGACAGGAGAGGCGGGAGGGACAGCCTGAGGACTAACTGGCCCTGGTTGGAGATCAGACAAGGATGATGCCAGAGGTTGGGCCTGATGACTGCAGGGAGGAAGAGTGGTTTTGGGAAAACCACCAAATTCAGTTGGGATGTGGTGAGCCAAGGGGCCTGAGTACAGCTAGAGAATCTGCCAGTTCCTTAGAGGAGGCCAATTGGGTAGTGGGAGGAGACAGGGGTGGAGTTGGTCTCCCCTGGCTGGGAGAGTTACTCTGATGGCTTTCTCACAGGCTTCTGAGACTAGAATGGGGAAGGTCATAGTAACATTGAGATGGAAAAAAGCACCCGCTTTGTGGGGAGGCAGCACTGCAAATGCAAAAACCCAGGGATCAGAAAGTCTGGGGTTTATCTGCTGAACTAGGAGGGGTCTGGATGGCCTGCCGGGCAGGGGCAGGAGAAGAGAAAGGAAACTGAGGCAAAGTCTCACTGTGTCAGACTGTAGAGTCTGTACTAGGGGCCTTGGAAGGTTTCGGAGCAGAGCAGGATGTGGTCTGAAAGGAATTTCTCAATCCTTGGGCCTCTGACCTGGCTCCCTAAGGTCACCAGGAGGGAGGACTGGGAACTGTATGGTGGCCTGGAGGAAAGGACTTGGGGCCAGGGCACCTGCAACACTGTCTCATCCTGCCTCTTGAAACGTAAACCAGGAACCTTTTTAGACCTCATTGTCATCAGGTTATTGTAATCCCTTCTTTTCACTCCCCTCGTTGATCTGAGGGACACAGAGAAAATTGTGGATGTGAAAACAACTAACCCAAACTAAGAGTAGGCAGTGGATAGTTGGCACACAGACCCCAGGGTTACAGCTGCTGCCAGTGGCAGACATCATTAATTGATCTCTGCACTTCTCCTGCTGAGCCTGGTGTTCAACCATGACCAGTCAATTGGAATTGTCATCTGAATCCTGTTTATCACTTGAATGTAATTTCCTTGAATGCCAGGAGTAACTTTCATTCACCTGTAGGTTATCACAATACCTGGTACACATTTCTTGCTGCATCTTTTTTGTTTTTAAGATTTAATTCATTCATTCATTCATTCATTCATTCATGAGAGAGAGACTGCATGGGGGAGTGGGAGGAAGAGCAGAGGGAGGGATAAGCCAACTCTGCACTGTTTTGTTTTATTTTTAAAGATTTTATTTATTTATTCATAGAGATGCAGAGAGAGAGAGAGGCAGAGACACAGAGGGAGAAGCAGGCTCCATGCAGAGAGCCTGACGTGGGACTCAATCCAGGGTCTCCAGATCACGCCCTGGGCTGCAGGCGGCGCTAAACCGCTGCACCACTGGGGCTGCCCTGCACTGAGTGTTGAGCCCGATGTGGGGCGTGATTTCATGACTCAGAGATCATGATCTGAGCCAAAACCAGGATGCTCATCTGACTGAGCCACCCAGATGCCCATCACACGATTTACTGTGTTGTCCTTTGTCATTCCTTAGCCCCCTCACAGAAGACATTGTCCTTCCAGGACTTACTCAGATGTCACGTCTTCTAGGAAGCATTCTTGGATTCAGATTGCATCTGAGGTCCTTCTTTGAGGCTTCGGTAGTGTCTGGGGGTCTGCTGTTAGTGTGCCCATTACCTGGGATGTCATTGTGCCGTGTCTGGCTCTCCTGCTACTCCCCTTGCTCCCCAGATTAGACGTGGGGTCTGTCCCATATCCTTCAGTTTCCAGTGTCCAGCTGGGGGTCACACAAGTCTCTCAGGGTGGGGAGGTTATCTGAGTGTTGGAATGGAGATGGGGGAGCCTCATATTACTGTGCAAGCCTAGTTGTAGAGAGGTAGATGAAATAAGTGGTCTCGGATAAATTGTCACCTGCCTATTCTTGGCACAAGCCACAACCTCACCCTGTTTTATTTGCTTGTCTGTCTTGTCTCTGTAACAGAGACCTTGGCCAAGGCGATGTCAATCTCATTCACCACTGTCCCCACTGTCCCTGGGGTCCAGCGCAGTATCTGGAAAATGGTGGCTGGGTGCTCAGGAGCTGTCATTACTTTAAATCACCACAGAGGCCTGGTGCCGTAAAGTTGTGATAACTAAAACTTGGTAGCACAAGAACACACGGCTTGTTTGAGAGCATTGGGTAAGCCACGGGAGGACATGGCCAGATGCCAGCGGCCTCCCTGGGACTGAGAACATCATAGGGCCAGAAGATATGTGCCTGCCAGTATTCATTGATATTTGTTCGTGAGAATGCCCTTTTCTCTAAGAGGATAGAGAAAGGGGGACCTCGGATCTGGAATTGGGGGCGGGAAGGGCAGGAATGAGGGCTGACCTTGCTGGCCTCACTGCACCCCTCTTCAGCTGGCATTGCAGACGGGGCGGGAGCCCCCACCCATCTGGCGAGTGCAGAAAGCCCTGCTGCAGAAATTCACTCCAGAGATCAAGGACGGGCAGCGGCAGTTTTGTGCTACCAGTAACGTAAGCCTGCAGGGAGTCATGAGGACTGGGGGAAGCCTAGAGGGAGTGGTGGCCAAAAGCCCAGGGTCCCCCATCATGCATGGCTGTGATTCACCCCTAGTCTAGGGGGCATCCAGAAGGGGGTTTCCACATCCAGCAGGCTCTGGCAGCTGCTGTCCGGGGTCGGGGTGGGGTTGGAGGGGAATCTTAGGTATCTATCAGCCTGCCTGGCTGCAATGGATGAAGGTATTCCTCACGTACCTCTTTCTCTCCATAGTATTTGGGGTACTTTGGGGACGCGAAAAACCGGTATCAGCGCCTTTATGTAAAGTTCCTGGAAAACGTCAACAAGAAGGATTATGTGAGGGTCTGTGCTCGGAAACCCTGGCACCGGCCCCCAGTGCCTGTCAGGTACTGTGGGGGCTGTGGGGCAGGTGGTGTGCAGGGTGAACAGGCACAGAGGGGGCTGGAACCTTCCAGAGACAAAGTAGAAGCCCGCAGAGCGGACACAGGGTGTGGGGAACAGAAAGACCCAGGTCTGGGGCTGGGGGAGACAGACACTCAGCAGAAACAAAGGGCAGGAAGTCAGGCTGGTTCTGTGCTCAGAGCTGTGGGCTAGATGGGGATCTCAGGAGGAGAAGGTGGGCTTCTTAGGGCTGCTGACTGCTTGCTGTCCCTCCTGTGTCCCCTTCCAGACGCTCCGGGCAGGCCAAGGGCCCCGCGTCTGCTGGGGGCAGCTCTGCACCTCCTCCCAAGGCCCCGGCACCACCTCCTAAGCCAGAGACTCCCGATAAGACAATAAGCGAGAAGCCCCCAGAGCAGACACCCGAGACAGCTGTGCCCGAGCCCCCTGCTCCTGAGAAGCCATCTCCACCGCGGCCTGTCGACAAGGAGAAGGAGAAGGAGCGGGTGACCCGTGGGGAGCGGCCACTGCGGGGTGAGCGGAGCGCAGGTGGGCGGCAGACTCGGCCTGAGCGGAGCCTCACTGCGGGACAGCCTGCCACCTCCCGGCTGCCCAAGGCCCGGCCCACCAAGGTGAAGGCTGAGCCGCCCCCCAAGAAGAGGAAGAAGTGGCTGAAGGAGGCTGCAGGCAATGCCTCGGCAGGCGGGGGCCCACCTGGTAGCTCCTCGGACTCAGAGTCATCCCCAGGAGCACCCAGCGAGGATGGTGAGGCTCTGGGCAACCACAGGGCAGGTGGGGAAGCATGGGGAAGGGAACCCGGGGCATCAGGAGGAGGTGTGGGTAAGTGCAGTCCACAGGCTTCCAGGCAGTGTTGGTGAGATAGCAACCAAAATTGGTAAATTAAAATAATAATACTGTCAATCATATGGCCCTAGCTGGGGTGGGCATCTTCTCTAAGTTCTTTACCCAAATTAACTTGTGTAATGTTTATAGCAGGGCTACAGAGTAGATGCTGTTATTTCTTATTTTTTTAATTCTTTTTAAAAAGATTTTACTTAATTGAGAGAGAGAAAGGGAACATGAACAGTGGGGAGGGGCAGAGGGAGGGGAAAAGTAGACTCCCCCCTGAGCATGGGCACCATCTCACAACGCTGAGACCCTGGGATCATGACTCCAGCTGAAGTGGAGAGCCGGGCTCCCAACTGACTGAGCCACCCAGGTGCCCCAGGGGTAGCTCTTTTAATGGGGACTAAGCATGAAGGCAGTCAAATGAGAGCAAGAGAGTTCTCTTTCCATCAAAGCCCTAATGTAAGTGTAAGTAGTGGTTTCCTAGAAATAAGAGCATCTTCTCCAGGTTGTCCAGGGTCCCAGGTTTCTTTCTTCTTGTTGCTCTGTCTTCCCCCAGCGTGCTGTCCTCAAGCACCTGGTCCAAAGCAGCCCAGCAGGCCCAAAGCCGCAGTCCCTGAGTCCAGTGGGAAGGGACTCAGGGACCAGGGAATGGCTGGACCTTTCTTTTAAGTCACCAGGTCTGGGAGTAGCCCATATCCTGTCTCTCCTGTCCCATTGAACATAACTTGGTCACTTGACCACACCTGGCTGCAAGGGAGCCTGGGAAATGTAGTCTTTTAACTGGGCAGGCAGATGCTAAATCAGGCCAGATGGAAACCGTTAAAGGCAGGTCTAGAAAGGCCCAGATTTGCAGGTCTTTCCTTCTCTGGCCCTCAATTTTCTTTTTCTATTTCTTTTTTTTTTTTTTTTTTTTTATGATAGGCACACAGTGAGAGAGAGAGAGAGGCAGAGACACAGGCAGAGGGAGAAAGAAGCAGGCTCCATGCACCGGGAGCCTGACGTGAGATTCGATCCCGGGTCTCCAGGATCGCGCCCTGGGCCAAAGGCAGGCGCCAAACCGCTGCGCCACCCAGGGATCCCTCTTTTTCTATTTCTTAAGTGATTTACAAAGTTAAGTTTAATTAACATGCTGTGTAGTTCACCTGCTTACAACATAAAATTCAGTGGCTTTTTAATTAATTAATTTTTAAAAAATACTTTTATTTATTCATGAGAGACACAGAGAGAGAGAGAGACAGAGACGCAGGCAGAGGGAGAGGCAGGCTCCACACAGGGAGCCCGATGTGGGACTCGATCCGGGGTTTCCAGGATCATGCCTTGGGCCGAAGGCGGCGCTAAACCGCTGGGCCACCCAGGCATCCCATCAGTGGCTTTTAGTAGAGTCCTAGACTTATCTGTCCACTTTGGCAGTCAATTTTAGAACACTTCAATACCCCAAAAAGAAACCATGTATCAAAAAAGAAAAAAACATGTATCATCCATTGGGTATCACTCCCCATACTCCCCTCCCCCCAGCCCTAAGTGACCTGTCATTTACAATCTCTGTGGATTTACCTGTTTTGGACACTATGAGTAAGTGAATCATACAACATATAGTCTTTTGTGATTGGCTTCTTTCACTTAGCATAACATATTTTAGGTTCATCCATGTGAGATGTATCAGGGCCTCCTTCCTTTGTTTTGGCTGAATAATATCCCACTTTGTGGATAGACCACATTGGTTTTTTGTTTTTTTTTTTAAGATTTTATTTATTGGGCAGCCCGGGTGGCTTAGCGGTTTGGCGCCGCCTTCAGCCCAGGGCCTGATCCTTGAGACCCAGAATCGAGTCCCACATCGGGCTCCCTGTGTGGAGCCTGCTTCTCCCTCTGCCTGTGTCTCTGCCTCTCTCTCTCTCTCTCTCTGTCTCTCATGAATAAATAAATATTTTTATTCATGAGAGACAGAGAGGCAGAGACATAGGCAGAGGGATAAGCAGGCTCCCTGCGAGAAGCCGGATATGGAACTCGATCTCTGGGTGGGGATCACCCCCTGAGCCAAAGGCAGATGCTCAACTACTGAGCCACCTAGGTGTCCCTGAACCCCATCTTCTTATGGGAGCAGTTACCCTACCAAGGGTCAATATGGGTCTGAGACTGTCTGCCCTCAGCCCATTCAACCAGGAGCTCTTCTAGGGCAGGATGAGCATGACTCATGCCTGGATGTCCTAAAGCCTTCATTCAGCCCAGGAGCCCTTAGAACTAACCCTTTTGGTTGTCTGAGAGCAGTGACCCTCCATGTGCCAGAAGCTGATGCTTTCTCCTTTCTTTTATTCATGATAGAAGTTCTAGAGAGACGTTGTAGTGACCTTCCTCTCTCTTCCTCTTGTCTGCTCCCATTTGGCTCTGTGAGCCCTTTCAGTACATATTTATTGAGTACCTACTTCATGCCATGAACGAGGTTCCAGCAGTGAACAGAATAAGCAAAAATATGTATCCTCATGGGAGCTTACAGTCTAGCTGGGGGAGTCTATCAGATAAACATGTTATGTAACAAGAACACAAAACAATGTGAAAAATTGTCAGCGTAAGGCTGGCCAGTCTTAAATGCAGTTAAGAAAAAGCATTTCTGGTGAAGAGGGTCCAGGTGGTATAGAGGGTGATGTTTTCAGGGGGTGGGGGATTTGGGGAAGGCTTCTGGAAATGACACTGGAGCAGAGATCTGAGTGCAACAGGGTTGGGGTTGGGTGACTGGGAGAGAGAACATTCCAGGCTGGGTGTGTCTGGGGATCAGGAAGGAGGCCAGTGGCTGGAGCAAGTGAGTAAGAGGAGAGGGTGAGAAGTGAGGGCAGAGGAAGAACAGGACCAGATCTTGGAGGGACAAGAGGCCTGGGGCTTTGTGGTCCCACTGGAAGAATTTTACCCTGAGCCAGACATGAGCCATAGGAGGGTTTGGGCCAAGGCCTGGTGGGGTGTGATTGCCACTGACAAGTGGTCACTCTGGCCCCTGCAAATGGCTGTCACCAAGGACCCTCTGTGAGGATAAGTCAAATGGATATTTCTCAGGCCTCTTCCTAGGGGATGTTTTAGGGCCGTTCATGGCTGTTCTGCTTCTCTTTTCTCCCTGATGCTCCTTCTTGGGTTTTGTGTGAGTGTCCCTCATGTCCTGACCTTGGCCTTGTGGCTTCACCTCTCACTTGGCAGTCTCAGCTTCCCAGTGAGCCTCACTAGTTTCTTTCCCCTAGCCCTCGCTCTAGATCCCACTGAGTTCCTTGTCCTACTTTCCCTACCTCAGGGCCAGCCCCACTGACTACTCAGTTAGCAGACCAGATCTCTAGGTCTCTTTGCTCCCTCATCTCCACAGCTGAGAAGTCCCCGGCTCTGCGCCCTCCCCATGCCCTGACTGTCCCCAACTCTCTGCTCTTTCCCGCAGTCCCTGTCAGACACTGGCCTTCCTATCTTCCTGCTCGTCGATCTCTGGATCCTGTCCCTTATGGTCCTGCTACTTCCTTATCCTTTTTTTTTTTTTTAAGATTTATTTATTTTTAATTAATTAATTATTTTTTTAAAGATCTTATTTATTCATTCATGACAGAGAGAGAGAGAGGCAGAGACACAGGCAGAGGGAGAAGCAGGCTCCATGCAGGGAGCCCGACCTGGGACCCGATCCCAGGGCCTCAGGATCACGCCCTGGGCCAAAGGCAGGCGCTAAACTGCTGGGCCACTGGGGCTGCCCTATTTTTTTTATTTTTTGTTTATTTTTATTTATTTTTATTTATTTTTTATTTTTTTTATTTTTTATTTTTAAAGATATTTTTTATTTATTTGAGAGAGAGAGAGAGAGAGCAAGCAGAGGGGAGAGGTAGAGGGAGGAGGAGAGGCAGACTCCCTGCTGAGCAGGGAGCCTGATGTGGGGCTGTATTGCAGGAGCCTGAGGTCATGACCTGGACCGAAGGCTGACGCTGAACCGAAGGCTGACACTGAACCGACTGAGCCACCCAGGCATCCCCAAGATTTATTTATTTCTTTGACAGAGATTGCGCACAACCGGGGGGGCGGCAGGCAGAGGGAGAGGAAGTTAGCAGGGAGCCTGACTCAAGGCTAGATCCCAGGACCTAAATGAACCTAAACTGGAGCCAGATGCTTAACCAACTGAGAGGCCCAGGCACCCCCATCCTTATCCTTTCCTATTGTGGTCCATTACACTGGCCTCTGGTATCCTCCTCCTGATCCGTCCCCTACATAGTCTCAGAGGCATCTTTTTACACTTAACCCTTGCTCCTTTCCTCCTCATAGCTCTCCCATGGCTCCCTGGTACCCACCGCAAAAGCCCCCGTCCTCTCCACCTCATGTTGGAGGCTTTGTGTGGTCTGACCTACATGGACCTGTGCAGTCTCACCTCTCACCTCCCACCTCCTCCCTCAGTCTTGCTCTTTGTGATCTGCTCTCTCTGAGTGGATTCACTGGTTTGGAAACCAATTATGCTGCTTCTTTAGACTTTACTGAAGCTACACTGAACTAGTCAAACGTGAGGTTCACTGGCCCGGAATGCTCTTTCCTATCAGTTAAGACTTAGCTCTTGTGTGACCTTGAACCAGCCTCCCCTGGATTGCCAGGCCAAACTCATTACAATCAATGCCTGTGACTCCACCATTACAGCATATCGCGTTGGTACTTGTTGGTCTTCTCCTGTGGACTCAGAGCTCCCTGAGCAGCGATTTCTCTCCAGCCCTGGTACTTAGAACACCATCTGCCACCCGTTCACTCAGATGGACTTGGAATAATGAGCTCATGTCCCATCTCTCCCCCCAGAGCGGGCGGTACCCGGGCGTCTGCTGAAGACCCGGGCGATGCGGGAGATGTACCGGAGCTATGTGGAGATGTTGGTGAGCACAGCTCTCGACCCAGACATGATCCAGGCCCTGGAGGACACACATGGTGAGCTGAGGCCTGGGGAAGGAAGGTCCCCTACTCCTCCTTGGCCCCCATGCATTGCAGGGCTTCAGCTCTTCTGATGCCCCTCCTGGTCTTTCAGACGAGCTGTACCTGCCACCCATGCGGAAGATTGACGGCCTCCTGAATGAGCACAAGAAGAAAGTCCTGAAGCGGCTGTCGCTGAGCCCAGCCCTGCAGGTGCTTGTGGGGTCTGGGCTGGAGGGGTCTGGGGCCCAGTGGTCAGAGATGGGAGAGATGGGTATAAGTCAGCCAGGGAGGTCCTCTCAGAGCATCAGGCCCTGGAGGGGGCAACCATTGGAAGGATTGGGCTTGGCCAGGAGCAAAGTTGATTCCTAGCACCCTTGCACACCTACATGGAAGGGATTTGGTGGATGTGGAGAGGTCTCGGGGGTGGGGGGGCAGCTAGGAAGGTCCAGCAGAGTTTACGGAGCACAAGTTTACAGAAAATAGCTGGATGAGGCCTTGCTGGGGGGCAGGGGCAAGCGGATTCTGATGGCTTCCCTGTCGTAGAATGGGCTTTTTAACATCTCAGGCTTCAGTATTAAGTCATCCGTAAAATTTCCTTTCTGGAATGGCCCAGGATTCTGGAATGGAATATTTGGGCAGCTTTGAAAATTCTGATGGGGACCGTTGTGTGGTGCTGAGAATTAGAAGATAGAGTGTGAGGGCAACAGAATTCTGGGATGGAATGTGAGTCTAGGCTTAAAGTTTCCAGATGGATTTTGGTCTGGCTCTGGGAATTCCGGGATGGATTTTAGGCTGACTCAGAAAATTCTTGGTGGGATGTTAGTCTCTCAGACAACGTGGGATAAAATATCCATCTGGTTCTAGAACTCTGGGTGAGATGTTGGGATAACTGAGAATTCAGGGATTGAGAGTTGAGTCTGTTTCTGAGAGGTCTGGGTGGGATGTCATCCTAGGGTTCACATTTCTGTAGTAGACTATCAGGATGAGGGCAGCCCCAGTGGCTCAGCGGTTTAGCACTGCCTTTGGCCCGGGGCCTGATCCTGGAGGCTTGGTATTGAGTCCTGTGTCCGGCTCCCTGCATGGAGCCTGCTTCTCTCTCTGCCTCTGCCTCTCTCTCTCTGTCTCTGTCTCTCTCTCCATGTCTCTCATAAATAAATAAAATCTAAAAAAAAAAGAGAGAGAGAAAAAAAGAATATCAAGATGAATCTGAGAAATTATGGGATGGTTTAGAATTCTGAGATTGTCAGCCTGGCACTGGGGATTCTGGATTTTAGGCTATCTTTCAAAGTTTTGAATAGGATATTAAGCTGGGGCTGAGAATCCTGGGTGGAATATTAGGGCTCTCTGAGAATCTTGGGCTGAGTCACAAAGCATATTATAGGGGTCATGAGACAGTCCGAGGCTCCTCTGCCTGAGTCTGAGATTCCCAAGTATCTCCTGATTTGTAGCCTGAGGGAAACTGAGGTATCTGATCATTTGGTAATCTGAGAACTGAGTGGTGGATTTGGAGTGTGTGGGTCCAGGGGGACGTCCCACTGACCGGTCGTCTTCCCACAGGACGCCCTGCACACGTTCCCCCAGCTACAAGTGGAGCAGAGTGGGGAGGGCTCCCCTGAGGAGGGGGCTGTGCGGCTGCGGCCAGCTGGGGAACCCTACAACCGCAAGACGCTCAGCAAGCTCAAGAGGAGTGTGGTCCGAGCCCAGGTGGGGCCGGGAATGGGCGAACTGTGTGGGCAACGGGGGTGGGGTGGGGAGCGATAGGGGTAGGGGAGGGCTGCCCTATGCTGGACAGTGGGGTGAGGCTTTTCTGCTCCATCTGTCCAGGAGTTCAAAGTTGAGCTGGACAAGTCAGGATACTACACGCTCTACCACTCACTCCACCACTATAAGTACCACACTTTCCTGCGCTGCCGGGACCAGGTAAGCCCATCTGTAGCACGCGTCACCCTGGGACTCCGCCCCACAAGCTCTGCCCTGGACCCAGGGGCCCGAGCCCGTAGCACCTCCTCCCTCAAAGCAAGGGTCCAGTCCCCGCAGCCTTTCCTCTCTCACACTCAGGAGCCCAGGCCCACAGCCTCCTCCTCCCCCAGACCCAAGAGTTTAGCTCCCAGCCCCCTTTCCCTGGAATATTGATCCCTAGACTCCCCAGGCCCTGGTAGCCACTTGCCCCAGCTCTGTTTACTGCCCTGCAGACCCTGGCCATCGAGGGCGGTGCTGAGGACCTGGGTCAGGAGGAGGTGGTCCAGCAGTGCATGCGGAACCAGCCATGGCTGGAACAGCTCTTCGACTCCTTCAGCGACCTGCTGGCCCAAGCACAGGCCCACAGCCGCTGCGGGTGACCCTTCCCAGCCTGGGGGAGCCACCGCTTCCATGAACGGAGAATTGGGACAGAACTGTGTCCTCAGGAGCTAACCCCTAGGCCCCTGTCGCCAGGGAAGGGGGGGGGTCATTGGTCAGGGTGTGTCCATGCTGCCCCCACAGGGCAGGGTTCAAAGTTCGACTCCTCCCCTCTCCCACGCTCCTTCCACTCCCTCCCCAGCCTCCCCCTGTCCGGTGTACAGAGAAATTATTTATATATATGTATAAATGTCTATTTAGTAACGGTTTCCCTCCCCATCTCGCCCTGATCCCCCCTCCACGGCCACAGCCCCGCCCCCTCCACCTTGTACATAATGTATAGGAAAAGTCTATGTATGGTTGAGGGGGGTGGGGTGGCTTCAGAGAGCTGGGGGACCCCCTCTCCCCCAACCCCCCCCTCACAGGCCAAGATCTTTGCTAAAGGCCATTCCCTCCCCAGGGCATTCGGCATCGGGTGGGAGGGGGGAAGACGCATCTTGTTAATTATTTTTAATCTTATTTATTGTACATACCTGGGGCGGGGGGCTGGGGAGGTGGAGGGGGTCCCCTCCCTTTGGCCCTCCCGCTCCTTTTCTACTGCGATCGTCTGTGTCTGCCCCCCACCGTCCTATCCCCTTGTCGTCTGGATGTGGTTCTATTTTTTATCCGTCTCCTCTCCCCTGCCCCTCTCTCTCTAACCCCTCTGCTCCTACCTCCCGACCACCCTCTGTCTCTTGCTCTTTCTTGGGCTTCTGTACAACTCAACTTGTATACACTGTGTACACACAACCAGCCAAACGAAAACCCAACAGCAAACACTTTATCGGCCGGCTGGAGTGCCTCTGTCCTGCGGCGTCTGGGTGGGTAGAGGGGTGGCACAGGCACAGCATGTCTGGAACCGGGACATGGCCTCTCTGGGGCCCTAGAAGTGGCTGGGCAAGGGTGGTTGTTTCCGTTACGTCTTGCCGTGTAAAATGAGTCCACCCTCGAATGTAGTGACTTACAACAAGAATTGTTTATCCTATGGTTTCTGAGGATCAAGAATTGGGGAGCAGGTCAGCTGGGTGGTACCATCCAGGGTCTGTTGTGAGGGTACACTCAAGTCTGCCAGAGCAGCAGTCCTCCAGGGACTGACTGGGGTTATAGGATCTACTTTCAAGGTGGCTTAGGTTTGTTTTTTGTGGTTTTTTAAAAGATTATATTTATTTATTTTATTATTATTTTTTAAATATTTTATTTAGTGATTCATGAGAGAGACAGAGAGAGGCAGAGACATAGGTAGAGGGAGAAGCAGGCTCCATGCAGGGAGCCTGATGTAGGACTCAATCCCAGGACCCCAGGATCATGGCTTGAGCCAAAGGCAGGTGCTTAACCACCGAGCCACCCAGGTGCCCCAAGATTGTATGTATGTATATATGTATTTATTTATTTATTATTATTTTTTAAATATTTATTCATGAGAGGCACAGAGAGAGGATCAGAGACACAGGCAGAGGGAGAAGCAGGCTCCCTACAGAGACCTGATGCAGGTCTCTATCCCAGGATCCGGGATCATACCCTGAGCCAAAGGCAGATGCTCAACCCCTGAGCCACCAGGCGTCCTATATATATATATATATTTTTTTTTTTTTTTTTTTGAAAGAGCAAGCATGAGCAGGGGAGAGGGAGAGGGAGAAGCAGACTCCCCGCTAAGCAGGGATCTAGATTGGGGGCTCGATTCCAGGACCCTGGGATCATGACCTGAGCCAAATGCACTTATCAGACTGAACTACCCAGGCACCCTAAAGTGGCTTTTTTAAAGGGTGCTGATTGGCTGTGGGCTGGAGTCCTCAGTTCCTTGCTATGTGGGTCTAACCATGGGGCAGCTTGTGTGTCCCCAGGACATGACATCTGGCTTGCCCCAGAGCAAGTGGTCCCAGGGAGAGAGCAAGAAGTCACAAGAATTTTATGTCCTAACATACAATTGCCTCCTACATACTTTTCATTGTAAGGGAGTCATTAAACCCAGTACCCATTCAAAGGGGGATTTAGCTGTGCTTCTAGGAGGGAAAAGCAAAGGAATTTGTGGATCTATTTATTTATTTTTAAGATTTCATTTATTTATTCATGAGAGACCCAGAGAGAGAGAGAGAGACAGAGACACAGGCAGAGGGAGAAGCAGGTCCCATGCAGGGAGCCCGACGTGGGACTCGATCCTGGGGCTCCAGGATCACTCCCTGAGCCAAAGGCAGACCGTTTGTGGATGTTTTTAAAGTGGTACAGGCTGTGGCAGGTGTCAGGGAGTTGACCAGCTTTTTCTTGGCTGCCTAATGTAGACTCAAGTGTGGATCACTTGTGGTTTTGAACCCTGAAACTACGAGGTCATGTGCAGACTAGCAGTTGAGAGGCCAGCACATGGGGCTGTGGGTGAATTCCTGTGTTCTCAAACTTGGTGCTGCTCAGAATGTGCCCCAGGGTTGCTGCCCTTGGGAGTTCTGTCCATTGCTTACCCCACCCCTCTGCAAGAGCTTGTAGAAATGTAGACTCTGGGCTGAGTCTCCAATGTGCTGAGTCAGAACCCACTTTTGAGCAAAATCCAGGAAGATTCTAATGCACACTCACATTTGCGGAGCAGTGTCGTAAAGTAAGAAGTGACAATCTGGAGGTCAACTGCAACCCAACGTGTAGGCAGTGATTAAGCTGTTGTCATTCTAGAGACCGGAGTGTTATAAAAAATGGACTATTGGTATTCTAGAACCCTGGCTTCGGCACTGATGATGGTTGGTCAGTACGTACTGACCCAGTGTGAGATTTAAGGGTAGACCATCAGAATTCTAGGTAGATTCTCTTCCTGGTGAAATTGAGGAAGAGCCCCCATTGTCCTATAACCTTGGATGTTGTCTGGACCAACACCAGTGTTAATGACTCTAGAGCTCTGGCTTTATAGTAACATTTAAGGATCTTCATGGGAGAGTCAATGATGGATGATAGGCTTTTAAAATTAATGGGAGTTCAGAGGGGCGAGGATGAACCATTGGTATCCTTGAACCATGGCCTGTAGCACATTGGGATGCAGCCTCAGAGGCAGTGACATGTTCAAAGTTCTGGCACGTTCAAAGTTCTGGTATGTCAAATTGTAGCCAAAGTTTTCACCATCAGTGTTGCCTCAGATAGGAGCTCTTCTATAGCATGTGGGTGGCTTGTTCAGAAGGTGGGCGGCAGGGCAGTATCCTCCCTTTGGGGACCAGGTAACCTGGTGGTGGATTTTGGAATCCAACTGCCCAAACTTGAATCTCCACTCTAGCACTAAGCAGGTGGGTTGGATACCAGCCCATATCCTCAGCTTTGTCATTTGTAAGATGGGCTTTTGTCGACATGCAGGAACACCAAATGTTTGAAGCACTTAGCACTGTCTGGCTTTTAGTGCCTGTTAGCCATAGCAAGATACCCCAAGAGGCTTATTGGAGGTCCAAGATGTGGCAGAAGGAGGAGAGAGTGGCAAAGATGGATAAAGAGAACCCTCAAAACCCTGAGGGACTTTGAATCGTTGACAGGGCCCACCAGAGCCTCGAGGAGAGCAGGAACCAGAGAGAGGTGCCCATGGACCTAGGGAGATGCCAAGTAGGCCACGCCAGCCCCCTACACCGCTCTCTGATGAGCTCTGGGTAGGTGGTGATCGCAAACCATCCAAAAATGGCCTGCCAAGTTGTGTGGGTTTGTACGTGTGCCTTTTCCTGAGGGTAAGCAGTAGCTTTCATCACCTCTGCAAAGTGCATATTTGTCCTTAAGTGGGGTGTCCCAGCCAAGAACTTGGCCCGGAGAGACAGTGCAAAAAAGACAGGCCTTCTGCCAGAGCAGCGTTGCCAGGGGGACCCAGGGAGAGAGACCTTGGCTTGGGACTCCACTGACCCCTGAGAGTGCCTCACCTCCGGCTGGGGTTAGGTGGAGATGTCAGACTTTGTCTGGAAAGTGGTAGAACCCAACCTCCTCCCACTCCCTCTCCTGCAGGGGTTGGGCCCCAAGTGAGCAGAGGGAGTGAATGGGGAGCACAAAACGTTGGAGCCACGCTTATTCCCAGGACGGAAGATTGAACACAGGCCAAGGATTCTGTGATAATGAAACCCGGAAAGGGATATTTAGCTAATCATTGTTCTAATCTGGAATACAGAGGGACATTCATGGTTCTGGGGCAGGAGGAGAACAGTGGGGCCTCGGTCACTGATAGAGAGTGCTTAGTATATTGCAAATGCTGTTTGTCTTCTGGGTGCAGATCTCTTGCTAAAGGCCTCTCGGAAGTAGCTCTGTGATCACCCCCGTTTTACAGCTGAGAAAACAGAGGCACTTGACTGAAGTTGGCAGAACTGCTGCCAGGGCCATCACTTACCCTTGAATCAGGAAGTGGGTTCTGTGGTGGGTGAGGGGATGGGTCAGTTTGGGTCCAGGGGCCCACAGATTTTTGCCCAAATGTAGCAGATGTGGGAGTAGGAAGATAGATCAATTGGTGACAGTAATGGGTGCAGATCAAAATGCCAGGGCATGGGGACTGAGGCTGAACTTTTTGACCTGCTGTGTTGACTAGGTGTTGGGGTTCAGGGATGCCTGTCAGGCTTGGGAGATGGGCGAGCGGTGGTCTCCCAGTCTGGCACCAGCCTTCCAGGTTAGCAGATTGCAGAATTGGGGTTCCTGGGTTGAACATGGGGGACTCCAAGGGTTTCCAGACAAGCGAGTTAGCAACTATTTGGGGTGGCCATAGGATGACTCCACCCTCTGCCAGGGGAGAGGTTCAGACGGAATGTGTCTACACTGGCCACGAGTTGGATTAAGGGTTTGGACTCAGATGTCAGCCCAATTGAGAATTTTCTGGAAATGGGAACTTGCCAGCCACCTGCTTAACACCATTCCGCCCACCTGTCCCTTCTCCCTCCTGTAGCCAAAAGGTCTGTCTTCAATACATATTGGAAGTGAGAAGGGGCAGGCAGGGGCTATAGCATGGGCCCGTTTCCAAGATCCTGGAGACTTCTAGAACACCACTACCCAATAAATTGAAATAGCCATGTGTAGCTTCTGGCTATCTTAAGTGAACAGTGCAGTTATAGAACTTTCCAGCAAAGAAAAACTTTTTTTCAGGTGTTCCACCCCTATCCCAGCAAAATGCCCACTGAAACACAACAGGGCAGAATGGCCCTGTTGAAGGTGAAACGGGTCCAGACACCTGGCCTGTCTTGTCTTCTGAACCCCCCCTCACCACCTCCCTACCGAGTCAAGGGTTCAAGATCCTATGGACAGAGGTGGAGTGAGGCTTTACGTGTTTGTACCCAGTCCACCCACCACCCTGGAGCCACTTTTCCCTTCTCAAGAAGCACTTTCTGACATTGGCAGTGACGTTTATTTCCCTGGGGGTAGAGAGGGGAGTTATATACAGCAGTGACCCAGAAGCCCGGGAGCCCCTCACCCAGGGGCTTGGGTGGGGAAGGAAGGCTTCGGCAGAAGGCACACAGTGGCGATGTCCTGGAGAAGGCCAGGAATTTGGGATGGGGGTGTAGTGTATCCTGGGAAACCCAGAAGGGGAAAGAGCTCAGTGAAGGCAGCTGGTCCCGAGAGCTCATGCTGGCTGCTCCTTTTGCACCCGGGCTAGAGGAGGACGCAGGGACAGCCTCCGTCTTTCTTCCTGGGGGCACTGGGTGGGCTGGGCGGGAGCTCCTGCTCCTGGTACTTCCTGTGGGGAGAAGCTGGTGAGTCTGGGTCACAGGGGCCAGGGGCATGGACAACAAGGGAAGGGCGCTCTGCTCACCGGACAGCCCGCACCAGCTGCTCAAAGGCCTCGTCCACATTGAGGCGCAGTTTGGCTGAGGCCTCGAAGTAGGCCACGTGGTGGGAGGCGCCAAAGGCAGAGGCTTCAGATCGGGGGACCTGGGACAGGGACAGGAAACAGGGAGGAGAGGTATCAGGTGTCTGTGCTCGATGCGGGAGGGGGGGGGATGCAGCTGTGGGACGCACAAAGACACTATGCTCTAAAGGGGGTGACAGTGTGGGGGTCACATAACAGAGTTGAAGTTCCAAGGAGATCATGGGGAACATGCTAAGGAGGCTCGGCACCATTAAGGAGTCTGGGAGGGCACCACAGACCTTTGCACTTCTGAACATCTACATCAGATAACTGAGGTCACGCCACACTCCCACCCGCAGAGAAGTCAGGGTGCTCCCTACAGAGGCCTGAGCAAAGGTCCCAAGGCTGGAAACCCCCCAAAGGCTTCATTTGAAAGATGAGTTCTGTTGTGGCAATCACCATAGTCTCTGTGTGTAGGAAGTGCTGAGAGCAGAGAAAGGAAGGGACAAGACCTGGTGGGAGTCGAGTGCCAGGTGGAAGAGCTGGGGAGCCCTTTGTCCCATCCAGCCATGGTCTTCCAGGGAAGACCCAACTTGGAGGATTTAGTGATGTGCGTGACAACAGAAAGAGCAGGACCAGGGGAGCCAGAAGAGGATGCTGCAGTGAGGACACAGAATATGCACTGAAAGAAGCCTCCGAGGCTGAGATGGGGCCCCCTGGTGTGGCGCCAGGGGCAGGGAGTGGGGGGGATGGGGTATCCCAGACCTGGCGCTGTGTCTCCAGATCAGCCTTGTTCCCAACCAACACGATGGGGAAATCGTCTCGGTCCTTGACTCGGAGGATCTGCGTGAAAAGCTTGCCCACCTCGTTGAAACTGCGGAGGAAGCCCGAGGGTGAGGTCTAGCCAGCCGATCGGCGCGGTCTGCCCTGCTCCACCACCCTCGCCTCCTCTCACCTCTGCCGGTCATTAATAGCAAACACCAGCAGGAAGCCGTGGCCAGCGCGCATGTACTGCTCCCGCATGGCACCGAACTCCTCCTGGCCTGCGGTGTCCAGGACTGCAGATGGGGAGAGGGGCCGCTGTGGGGATGAGGCTCCCAAAAGCCACTCCAGGGAGCCCTCAGCCCCACCACGATCCCCAGCCCTCCCCCACCTCCCCCTGGGTCCACTCCCTGCTGCCCTCACTGTCGAGCCGGGCCGGGACACCATCCACCGTGCAGATCTTCGTATAGGAGTCTTCGATGGTGGGATCGTAGTCAGACACAAAGTAGGACTGGTGGGGCAGGGAGAAGATACTGTTACTGCAGCTCCTGCAGGACCCGCAGTGCCCCAGGAGAGATGATGTAGCCCTGCTCCTGGACTCTGTCTCCCCCTTCATTCTGGGTCCCTGTTCCCCTCTCTGTGGGTCTCTCTCTATCCCTTCCTCCCGCCCTACCCAGTCTCTCCTTTTTCTGAGTCTCTCCCAATCCTCAATCTTTCTGGTATAAAACACATCTCCTACATGGTGATTACATCCTGGCTGTGTGGCACTGAACAAATCACTTCCCCTCTCTGAACCTCAATTGGAAATTAAGGATAAAAATAGAACTACACTTAATCTAGCGTTTGTGAGATTCCCGGGAAATCCCTGTTAAGCATTTAATGTATGGCCTGGATATAGTAAGTGCTCAGTTATTGGGAACTCTTATTGTCCAGAATATCTGCCTGTCTGTATCTCTCCCTCCACCTCCTCCTCTTCCCTCTTTTTTTCTCCTTCTTCTTCCTCCTCCTCCCTCTCCCCCTCCTTCTCCTCAGGCAGCTTCTTGTGTCTCCTCCCAGGGGAAGGTCCCAGTTCCAATCCAGCAGCAGAGAAGCTGCCCCACCCGCAGGCTGGGCCCCTCCCTTCCTGCCTGGGTCACGCCAGCCTCCAGCCAGGCCTTTGGCCAACTTTGGGTCTGCCCCTGGGTGCAAGGGGCCCAGGGCTGGGGCCTTTTTCTGTTTGGGCCGGAGCTCCCATGCAGGCACTGGCTGGGGTCTCTTGAGGGGTCTGGGGCTCAGCAGTAGCATCTCAGAAGCAGACACCTTTCTAAGGTTTCTTTAAGGTGGGAGGGTTCCCCTTGGGAATGGGGTGGAGGTTTCCTGGGCAAAGGGTGGATTTTCGGGAGAGAAGGGGTAATCTGGTAGCTGGGGGTCTGAGAGCTGCATCCTGTCTGTTAGGGGAGGGATGCTTGGTGAGGGCTTGTCCTGAAAGGAGGGTACAGGGATCACGCCATGGGGGGGATTACTGGCATGTCTTCAGAACACATCTGGAGAAGTAATCAGGGTGAGAGCTGGGGAGAGCCCAAAATGCACACTTGGGAGGTCTGTCATAGAATATAGGTGCATGTCTCAGATACCCTGAGATGCATTTATAGGGTCAGAGAAAGTCCTAAGAAATGGGTCTCTCTGGGGGTGTCAAGAATCTGAGGGCTTCTTCATGGAGGTGATTTGGAGGCTAGCCAAGGTTTCTGAGAGGCGCTCAAGGAGTTAGACTGAAGGAAAACTCAACATGGAGGAGTGAGTGGTTTTCCCTGGGGGAGGGTGGAGATCTGGGTCTGGTGGGATGGGGGCTCCTCAGGACAGGACGTGTGGTCTTAAGAGTCCTCTGGAAAGACCGAGGGGCAGGATCTTTCTGAAATCTCTTGGGTCTGAGGGGGTCTCCCTCAGGACCAGATGGTCCTGGATGGGCCCCAGGCAAAGTCTGGGCACAATTTCTAGATTCTCGGAGAGCTAAGTATCTAGACTGTGGTAATCTCCCAGTTAGGCTTTGGGTGGCTAAGAGAGGAAGCTGGGATCTGGGATCTGGGGGAGATGGGGCCCAGGGTAGGGGGAAGTGACACCAGAGGGGTGGGGGCCTATGAGAGCGCTTAGGATCAAAATGGGGTGACTTCTGGACTTAGGTGCTCCCAGGAGGTGCTCAGGGTCAAGTCAGCAGGGAAGCGGGGTCTTGGATACTGGTGGGAGGAGGGATGGTGGGTTTCAGGATGCCAGTATAGGAGGAAGGTCCCTAGTGTAGGGGGTGGAGGCCCTGGAGGGGAGGGGACTCGGGGTCACCATCTGAGAGGACTTTTTTAAGATTAGAAGGTCTCATAGGAGGGTCTCAGTGATGGATCGAGAGGAAATCGGGGTCTCAGGGATCTCCCAAAGGGCTCAGTTCTGGGTCCCGGGGGCACCCCCCCGGGTGAGGGCCCACTACCTGGATGAACTGGATGGTCAGCGCGCTCTTGCCCACGCCGCCGCCGCCCACGACCACCAGCTTGTGTGTCTCGCTGGGTGGGGGGTCCCCGGGCCCCGGCCCCCCGCCCCGGGGCCGCCCCCGCCCTGTCCCGGACGCCGCCCCGCTGCTCATGTCGCCACCGCTGCCGCCGCCGCCGCTACCGCCTAGGGGGGAGCCGGGCGGGGCCTAGGGGGCGGGCCACACTAATAAGGCTACTGCATAATCATGAGCTCCGGAGAGAAGGACTCGAGTCTCCGGACACTTACGAGGCCAGGCCAGGGAAAAGGAGGAGCTATGCTAATAAGGGTAGGGGAAAGGCTTTCGTTGCGAAGGGGAATTCCGAAAGGGGCGGGAATATGCTAATGAAAGGACTCTGCTCGCCCTGAGCAGCGCCACGCGCTCTCTGCCGGCGGGCCGTCTGGGGGCGTGGCTATGCTAATAAGCGCTCTCACTCTTGCAGCAGACAGGTCGGGAAAAGTGTTCGGAGAGGTGCTATGCAAATGAGAACCCCGGAGACACCTCTTCTCAGGGCACCACCCCAGAGGCCTCGTCTTAATAGGCGGGGCTGGTCGACTCGCGCGCGGCCGTATATAGGCGCGCTCCGAGGAAGGAGCTGGTCTTGAGGGAGGCTCCACCTCCGTCCTGGGATCTCAGCCAAACTTCCGACCCGGGCGTCTAGGCTGGACGCTGGAGTCTCCGCCCGCTAAGGGACCCAGGCTTCCGGTTCCCGGAGTCCCTGCCAAGCGGAAGACAGACTGGGAGGGGAGATGGGGCCCTGGAGGGGGACAGCGGGGTAACGGGACAGGGAGGGGCCGTGAGATCACTGCATTCCTAATCCCTGAGCCAGCTCGCCCAAGCCGGGGTAGCTGGGTCATGAAGGGCCCAGGGCCAGGATTTCTGAGTCTTGAAGGAAGAAGAGGCTGAGGAACCAGATTCCGGGGTCTCTCGGAGAGAATGATTACTGAAGGCCTGGACTCCTGGGTCCGGGGGAGGAAGGGATCTGGGAGTCCTTACTACTAGGTTCAGTAAAGGAGGGAGCTGAGGGCCCAGACTCTTGGGTACAGGGGTTGGTGAGGCCGGGAATTCAGAATTCTGGATCCGAGGGAATTCGAGTTGGGAACCCCAACATTTGTGTCTGTGTAAAGAACGAGCTTGAGACCGGGAATGGTCTGAGGAAGGAAGGGCCCTCAGGCCCGACTCAGGGTTGTGAGGAAGTCAGGGTTGAACTCCCAAGTCCCAGGGAGGAGGAAAATGGGAGTCTGGACTCCTGCTAAGTGAGAGGAAATCGGAATTTGGACTTTTCCATCCTAAAGGAGGAGGTTGTAGGGTCGGGCTCCTTGGTTCTAAATTTAGAGGGGACTAGAAGACGGGGATTCTGGGATCCCCAGAAGGTGGGCGGCGCAACTCCCAGCCAGTCCAGCTTTTTTTCTACTGTCCACTCTTCAGAACTACAATTCCCTTGCAGCGGCCCTGCTGAGTGCTCTTACGTCACTTCCTGTTCCGCAGCTCTTTCCGCGCGCGCGCAGGGCACCGTGGGGCCTTGTTGCGGGCTACCACAGCCCCGCCCACTTCACCTCTCACCTCATTGCTGTCCCCGCGCGACGGTGGCGACGTGCGGACTACGCCTCCCGGCGTCCGTCGCGCGCGCCCCTGCCTAGGTGCCCCATTGACTTCTGGGAAACTGAGTCCGGAGCCTTCCCACCAGCCTTCACGGCACCGTGCTCGGTACTTGAAGTCCCGGCAAGCTCGGCGGCGTTTTAGCTCCGCCCCTCTCCTCCCTCTGCTCGCGAGCCCCCCCAGCCCGCCCCGCCCCGCGCCGGGGCCGGAGCCGCAGCCCGAGCGGCGGGGTAAGATGGCGGCGGCAGTCTGGGCCGCGGGGCTCGGGCCTATCGGGGTGGGCGGGGCGGAGTCGGGTCGCTAGTTGTCCCGGGGTCCTCCCCGCACTCCGCGGGGCCTGGAGGACTTAGCGGGGCGGCCTCGGGCCCGGGAGCGGAGACGGAGCCTGGCGCCGAGCGGGGGGCCTTCTCAAGGCCCCGGGACGCGTCTGTGGGTTCCGGGGGGCATCTGCGGGGCGTCCCCGTGAGGACTGGGGACGTCCACCGGGACTGGAGCCTGCCCTCCATCACTTAGCTGACCTGGGTCATTTCTCTAGACACTGTTGATCGTCTTTATGGGCTGACCCGAGGTTAGGGTCTGTTGATAGGGTTCTGGGGCCATCTTGAGATCTTGAGATAATGTCCCAGGGTGAAGGAGGTCTGCAAGAGCTGAGGAGTATCTGCAGAACCATCTCTAGCGCCCGGGGTATGTCTGTTAGGGCTGGGAGTGTCTACATGGGCTGACTTGAGGATGCAGCTTACCTGCATGGGTCTGGGGCCATTTAGCGGGCCTGGAAGAACTGTTCGAGGGCTAGGAAGTCTTTTAGGGCCACCTAGAGGGGTGGGATATGCCCACCAAGGGAGGGAGGCAAATACTGAGATGTACTGAGAGGCCAAGGTGGGTCTCTAACATCTGAAGAGTGTCTAATCTAGGTGACAGGAGGCTGGAGGCAGTTAGAAGGACCTGGAACCATCTAGGTGGCTTTCAATGTGACTGCAAGAGTGCAGTCTTTATGCCTGGAGCAAATTCAAATGCCTTTTGGGGCTGGATAATTGCGTGGAGAACAAGACAAAGGAGAGTATTGGAAAATTTGCCCAGCTCTTATGTACTTGCACTTATGAATGCAGTTCAAGTGAAAAATGTTTTTAAATTCTGTATTGTCCTGGAACTATAGAGATTAGAATTAGTCCACATTAGGGTGGGGGAAGTCTGTAGGATCCTCTAGAATCACTTAGTGCAATGCTTTTCGAACTATTTTGACCTTGATCTATACAGTAAGAAGTACATTTTTTTTAATTGAGACCCAGTGCATACTGATACAGGTACTTAATACCAAAGTCCCATTAATTAGTATCCCATTTAACTACTTGTGATATACTGCGAAGAATTTTCTACTGCGTTCAATTTTTTTTTTTTTTTTTAAATAACAAACTATTTGTGAAGCACCATACTGCTATCAGACTGTAGTTTGGGAAACAGTGTTCTAGAGGGACATAGAATGTCTGCAGAACCTTTTCATGTTGAAAAGATCTAAGGAGCCATGGGCGTGTCGGCAAAGTCTGGTGCTTGTCTAAATGGGCAAAGGAGCATCTTCATACACTGCAGAGGGCTTGGAGATCTGTGTGTCTGTACTTAGCAGATCTTGATTAGGCTTCTGTTAGGTGACAGTCACTGTAGCATGTGCTTCCCCCAGAGGTGCTGGAGAGCAGCTCCAGGGACTGGGAACTGTCCATAGGGGTTTATAGGCAGGACATGTTAGTGGGAGTTAGGGAAGGAACCACAGGCTCACAGCTGGAAGCTTTGGCTTGGCTTGGAAATCTATGGTAGGAGTGAGACCCGGGACCTGGGTGTTTGCTTTGCAGGTAGGCAGCTGGGAGAGCGGAGGAGATAACCTGGGCTTCTGAAGACAAATAATGCTAATCATTGTTACTTTGTATCAGGCACCTGAGCTGCATTAACTCTGTGGGGAAAGTTGGTCCCCTTTCATTTCTCACAGTCCTTCTTGGAGGTAGATATTTCAGTTGTGCCCATTTAAACACAAGTTGGGTGGGGGGTGGTTGTGGTTTCAAAGCTCTCTGGGAATTCTGAGACTGGATATTGTTTCCAAAGTAGTAGATTTGATGGTTACAGGGAAGCCTGCCTCTGAAAGTTATGGGTTCTGAAGCCCTAATCCAGACACCCACCAGTCTGAAGGATAATCTTTCAATTTTAGTATAATCTAAGAATTTCTGTACTATCACGAAAGCTTGAGCCATGCTTTCATACAATGGGCAGATGGGCAAGAGGTAGATGCCCTCCATGGGGTCAGGTGGACAGCATGTCTTTCTGAAAGTAGTGTTTTCAATTCAGTTCTGGTCTTGTACATCACCCTATTGTAGTTCCATCTTTTGTCTATAAATAAAATTTTTTGGTTCTGTGCTACTGAGGAGAATTGATGCTCTGGGAAGTTGTGTGATATTTGAGGTGCACCCAGCACACTGGCACACATCTCGGTTTGGGAAAGGAGGGTATACGAGACTATGGGACACAGTGTTTGAAGTCACAGCTCAACCAAAAAAAGTCTTGGCATTGGGTTGGCTCTTAAAGGATGGTGGGCAGTGAGGTCTTAAAGCTTGGTCATGGGGGAAACTGGGGAATTTGGGAACATGGTGTTGAAATAGGAGGCTGGGAAGCCCTCCCTTCCACAGAGAAGGCAGCAAGCTGAGATCCAGGCAAGGGAAGAGAGCCTGATCTGGTCCCTCTGATGTCTGCACTGGGCCTGGGACTCACCCAAAGACTGGAGTGTGGCGGAAGAGGAGAGGGATGCCGGACAGCATGCTGATCAAAGCAATGTTGGAGGCCCTTGAGGTCTTTGTGTCCATTTCTTGCTTCACCCCTGCCCCCCGCCGGCCTCCACTCCACACTCTCACCCCTTCAACCACCAGGTGACCATGGAGGAAGAAGATGAGTCTCGAGGGAAGACAGAGGAGTCGGGTGAGGATCGGAGTGATGGTCCACCAGACAGAGACCCTACGCTTTCTCCTTCTGCCTTTATCCTGGTAAGGCTGCTAGACACCTGGGGCCAAGGGAGAGATGGGCTGCAAGTTTGGATTTCAGGGCCCAGGAGTTGGGGAGGAGGGGCTGGGGGCCTGGACTTACGGCTCCGCTGAAGGGTTCCAGTATGTTTGTATGGGTGTCTGGAATGGCTGTCTCCCAGGAGGAGAGCTTGTGACCATTTGCACGAGTTCCCTGACTGTCCTTTCTTTCCATCCCGTTCATCCTCCACCTTTTCTCTAGCGGGCCATTCAGCAGGCTGTGGGAAGTTCCCTGCAGGGGGATCTGCCAAATGATAAAGGTATGATGGGTTCTGATTCCTCTTAGCCTCCTGTCCCATCTCTGTGTTCTTTATCCTAACTTCATTCAGAACTGCTTTTCTGAGGTCTCCTGGGTACCACCCTTGTGCTGGCACAGGGAGCCAAAGATGGGTCAGACACCACAGCTGCCTCGGAGGGACTCCCATCTGGTGGAGGGGAGACCCTGTCACAGCAAAGAAGTAGCCCAAGCACTATGAGAGGGCAGGAGGCCCGGTGAAGCTAGCGTGGGGGGCAGGGGGGAAGATGGGGTCTGGTAAAGCTTCCTAGAGGGGGAGACAGGTGAACTGGGTCCCTAAGCATGTATTAGGGCTGCCTGGTAAAGAGGAAAGTTTGGTAGGCAGAGGCACCCAGCAGGCACCCAGCACCAGGGCATGTTGCAGGACTGAGTTGTGGTTCTCTGGGGCTGGTGGGCATGGAGTTGTGAGCAGGAGGCAAGGCAGGAGAGCTCTGTGGGGACTGGGTCACAGCAAGGCTCTGATGCCAAGCTGACTTGTCTGGGCATCATCTTGAGGGCAGCTGGGAGGATGGATGGGTGAGAGTGTTGATGCCTCAGCATGCTGTTGGGGATGTCCTTCTGGGACCCAAGCTGGGACATGGTGGATGAAGGCAGGGAGAGCAAGCAGGAGCTTGGTTCCCTTGACGAAATCTAGGGCAAACTCCTCTTTCCCCTGCCCCACGAAGTCTCTGCAACTAGTCCCTTTTTTCCAATCCCCCATGCAAATCTCTCTCCAGATGGCTCCCGGTGTCATGGCCTTCGGTGGAGGCGCTGCCGGAGCCCACGGTCAGAGCCCCGTTCCCAGGAGTCTGGGGGGACTGACACAGCTACTGTGAGTAAGAACAGGGGGCTGGGGTCCAGACTCTTGGGATGGGGGGATGAAGGTCACTGGGGCCTGGATCCTAGAGATGGGTTTGGGGACCCAGACTCCCGGGGCTGGGGTTGATCAGCAGTGGTGTTGGAGGATCTGAGGGCATCATCTGTAGGGGTGAGCCTGGAGTCCCAGAGGCAAGTCAGGGTGAGGGAATTGGTTGGATCCCTGCATTTTCTTGGGGTTTCTCATGTTTGGGTTCCTGAGAGTTTAGGGCCTGGGGAAATGGGATTTGTGGGTCCTCACATGAGCAGGGTCAGGTTGGAGCCCCTCCTGACCTATTCTAGGTGTTGGACATGGCTGCAGACAGTTTCCTTGCGGGGCTGGTGAGTGTTCTGGATCCCCCAGATACCTGGGTTCCTAGCCACCTGGACCTGCGGCCTGGCGAGTGAGTAGTTGGGCAGCCGGAGTGGGGGAGGCCTTTGGCATGGGAGCCAGAAGCTTCCCCCAGGTTCACTCACCCCCTTTCTTCTGCCCTGCAGAAGCGAGGACATGCTGGAGCTGGTGGCCGAGGTCCGAATCGGGGACAGGGATCCGATCCCTCTGCCCGTTCCTAGCCTGCTGCCCCGTCTCAGGGCCTGGAGGATAGGCAAAACGGGTATGTGGGGCCAGGGTAGAGCTGAGCAGGTGGCCTCAGAGTTGTGCGGGAGTCGGCTGTTGTTGGTAGTAATAGTAGCTAGCCGTCATGTCACTTAGACAAAATCTTTAGGTCTTTGCCTGTTAGACCAAAATAAAGGCTGTGCATACATGCAGACTTACGTAGAGCAAACACTGATGTGATCACCAGCACATAGGAGTAGTTAGTGCGTGTGAAGCACTCGGTGTCTAGGGCTCTCCGTGGCAGTGTAACTGCACTAGAAATTCATTTCCCTGAGACCTGGGGACTCTTAGCATCTCTGTCTTCCAGAGGAGTAAAGTCTGAAAATCATTTGTTGAAGGTGGCACAGCCAGTTGCTTAGCAGTGGTCCTGGGTTCTGAACCCCGAGCCCAGGTCTGTTGGAGAGAAAGCCCAGGTTTTTGACTTCTGTGAGGACAAAAGGAAAGTCTGCTCCCCAGTCCCACATGCAGTGTGAGGCTGGTGAGCAGTGTAGAGCAGTGCTGCTCAAAACCTGGGTAGGTATGAGAATCACCAGGACAGGCTAATACACAGGTTGCTGCACCTACTCCTAGGGTTTCTCCTGCAGTGGGTCTGGGCTGGGGCCTGGGAATTTGCATTTCTAACCAGCTCTTCTTTGATGCCACTGCTGCTGGTCCCCAGGACCTGGTGGGAACCCAAGGTTTATACTTCCTTTTTTGCATGTACATCCACAGTTGGGATGGGTGAGGAGGAGAGGAAGGCTCAGTCAGCTCAGGTACAGGAATAGGGCAGCCGGGAGTCCTCTTCTGCAGCGGACAGTGGCTCACCCATGCTGTGCCAGTTTATGTTTCCCTTGCCCTTTCTTTATAGCTGTGGATTGATTTGTCCATTTGGCTCAGGGAACACTGTACCTAGGGCCACCACACGCTAGGGGGCCCACAAAAATATCTTCATTTCTTTTCAAATTAGAAGCCATAGAGGATAAGTAAACACATGGACATGGCAGTGTCCTAATAAAACTTTATTGACAAAGACAGATGGCCTGGGGGATTTGGCTCCAGGCCTTAAAGTGATATAGATGTATCTGGAACCTAAGAGCTGTTTTGCAGGGTGGGGAGGGGCGGGTTGCTTGGGTTATTCTCTTATTGCAGGCAGTTTCTTCCTCCATTTGGAAATTCTTAAAGACTTACGGAAAAAAAACAAAACTCATCTGTAATTTTATGTCATATAAAAATTAAATAAAGAGGCAACAAGTCTTACAGTTCCAGACCACTCCAGCCTGAGGACTGTTTTGTACCTCTGGTGGTAGTAATAATTCAGAAGCAGGATAGTAAGAGCTCATGATCACTGAGTCCTTGTGCCGGGCACAGCACCGTTCATTCCACATAGCTGCTTATCTGGTCGCCTTGTTCTTATGAGGTGTGAATGCTATCATCACCATCCTTTTTTGTTCGTTTCCTCTCTCTTATCTCTTTCTTTCTTTCTTTTCTTTTCTTTCTTTCTTTCTTTCTTTCTTTCTTTCTTTCTTTCTTTCTTTCCTTACTTATTTTAAAGGGGTGGGGAAGGGCAGGGGGCTCGATCTCACAGCCCTGAGATCATGACCTGAGCTGAAATCAAGTCAGTCGCTTAACCAGTTGAGCCACCCAGGCACCCCCTGCCCCTGCTTTATCTTATTCCACAGCCCTCAGCGGCTGGTGCACTTTCTGTGTGGCTCATTGAGATTTCTCTCCCTGCTCAATGTGAGCTCCTTGAAGGCAGGGTCTTTGTCTCTTGTGTTCACTGTTCTGTTTGTAGTACTCCAAATAGCTCTTTGCACAAGATAGGTGATTAGTAAAAATGTACTGAATGAGTGAGTGGACCTCCATTGTAGAGATGAGGAAACCAAGGCAGGCAGAGAGGTTGAGTTACTTGTCCTTGGTCATGTCACAGTTGAGGGGATGGGATTGAGAGGTGGCTCTGGGACAGCCCTCTTAAGCCCTTGCCTTCCTGACATTGTCCACCTGGCCATCCTGATGTCTTAGCTGTCGCAGGGTCCCTATGGTATGTGGTTGAGAGGGGCATCTCTGCATCCCAGTGTGTGTGTCCAGAGGTGCAGCCCTGGTCTGTTGTCTCCATGTGTGGGATTTATGGCCCTGAGACATGTCTTCAGAAAGCAGAGGAGGGAGCACAGGAAAGCACAATTACTGGCTGATAGGAAGAGGTGAACGCTGCTTGTTCCTGTCACCTGTCAGGGGTGTCTCTGAGGCCTGAGAGAGGTAGCCCTTTGGATGGGGCTTGTTACAGAGTGAAGTTCGTGAGTGAGGGCTCAGGTGTTCAGGGCTTCCCAACTCTGCCACTTTCTGGCTCTCCGGGGGGAGCTTTCGCCTTCACAGCCGCACACTATTCCCTCAGAAAACAGGATAAATTTCCACAAGAGGCAGCTAGAGCACCAGGCTGGAGCTTGGCCTCCAGGTGGCCTTAGGTTCAAATCCCAGCCGCCCCCACCATGGCCAGTGTCTTCTGCGGTAACCCCAGTCAGGGGCTTCTTGGGCTGCAGACCAGGGGCTATTTCAGGTTATGGGGGCAACTGAGTTATGGGGGTGACTGAGTCTGTACTCCAGCTTCTCCCGGCCATGTGTCCTTTGGGAAGATACTGCAGCTCTCTGAACCTCCACGTCCTCCGGTTAGGACACAGTACCTACAGTGGGGGTTTTGAGGAGTATGCTGTGTTATGAGCCCTGTACAGTGCTGGGAGCAGTACCTGCTGGCGCAACGAGGGCTGCTGGAGGGGGGCAGTGGCTGGGGGGCCGTCCTGCTTGTGGCCCCCCTCTTGCAGACCCCAGGAGGAGGGTGTGCACCTGACTTGCTCTCCGTCTCCGCTGTTCTTTGCAGTTTCTCCACAGCCCCACTCTTCTCGACCTTCCTGTGCCCGCCACCTCCTTACCTTGGGCACTGGAGACGGAGGCCCGGCCCCACCCCCTGCCCCTTCCTCTGCCTCCTCCTCGCCCTCCCCTTCCCCATCTTCTTCCTCCCCTTCCCCTCCCCCACCTCCACCACCCCCAGCACCCCCGGCCCCACCTGCCCCCCGATTCGACATCTATGACCCCTTCCACCCCACCGACGAGGCCTACTCCCCACCACCTGCTCCAGAGCAAAAGTACGACCCCTTCGAGCCCACTGGCTCCAACCCCAGCTCATCAGCGGGGACCCCCTCGCCTGAGGAAGAGGAAGAAGAGGAGGAAGAGGAGGAGGAGGAGGAAGAAGAGGAAGAAGAGGAGGAGGAAGGTTTGTCTCAGAGCATCAGCCGCATCTCGGAGACCCTGGCAGGCATCTACGATGACAACAGCCTGAGCCAGGACTTCCCAGGTGACGAGAGTCCCCGCCCGGACCCCCAGCCCCCACAGTCAGCTCCAGCCCCTGGAACGCCGCCGCAGGTGGACTCCACCCGGGTTGACGGAGCCACCCGACGGCGTGTCTTCGTGGTGGGGACCGAGGCCGAAGCCTGCCGGGAAGGCAAGGTATCGGTGGAGGTGGTGACAGCTGGTGGAGCCGCTATCCCGCCAACCCTGCCGCCACCAGGCGACTCAGAGATCGAGGAGGGCGAGATCGTCCAGCCGGAGGAGGAGCCCAGGGTGGCGGTGTCCCTCTTTCGGGCCAGTGGCCGGGCAGCTCGACCCCCTCCTGCAGCCTCAGCGCCCCCCGCGGCCCAGCCCCCGCCCCCGCCGCCTGCCCCCCGGGCCCCTGAGGGGGACGACTTCTTGTCTCTGCACGCTGAGTCGGATGGTGAGGGTGCCCTGCAAGTGGACCTAGGGGAACCGGCCCCTGCTCCCCCGGCCGCCGACACGCGCTGGGGCGGCCTGGACCTGCGCCGCAAAATCCTGACCCAGCGGAGGGAGCGCTACCGCCAGCGCTCACCCTCCCCGGCTGCCGCCTCCACCGCTGCTGCCACCACCGCCGCCGCCGCCCCCGCGGGCCCCCCCACCCGCAAGAAGTCGAGGCGGGAGCGCAAGCGGAGTGGTGGCGAGGCCAAGGAGGCTGCCTCATCGTCTTCGGGTGCACCGCCCGCCCCGCCAGCCCCGGCCTCCCCTTGGGACTCCAAGAAGCACCGCTCCCGGGACCGCAAGCCAGGCTCGCATGCCTCGTCGTCCGCCCGCCGCCGTTCGCGGTCCCGCTCAGCCCGCCGCCGCTCGCGCAGCACTGACCGCCGCCGCGGGGGCAGCCGCCGGTCTCGGTCCCGGGAGAAGCGGCGACGGCGGCGGCGCTCAGCCTCCCCACCCCCGGCCACCTCCTCATCGTCGTCCTCGAGGCGCGAGCGGCACCGCGGCAAGCACCGAGACGGCGGCGGTGGCGGCGGCAAGAAGAAAAAGAAGCGGTCGCGGTCCCGGGGTGAGAAGCGGTCTGGGGACAGCGAGAAGGGCCCAGCGCCCACCCAGCCTCCTTCTGGCTCTGGCTCCGGCTCCCTGGGCGCAGAGCGCGACAGCCGCCGCCGGGGGGCCGTGCCACCTTCCATCCAGGACCTCACGGACCACGATCTCTTCGCCATCAAGCGGACCATCACCGTGGGCCGGCCTGACAAGTCCGACCCCAGAGGCCCCTCACCGGCCCCGGCCTCGTCGCCCAAGCGCGAGGTCCTATACGACTCAGAAGGCCTGAGCACCGAGGAGCGGGGTGGCAAGAGCAGTGAGAAGGACAGGCGCCGCTCTGGGGCTGCCTCCTCCTCCTCTTCCTCCCGGGAGAAGGGATCTCGGCGGAAGGCGCTGGATGGGGGGGATCGGGACCGAGACAGGGACAGAGATAGGGACAGGGACAGGTCATCCAAGAAGGCTCGGCCTCCCAAGGAGTCAGCGCCCTCCTCGGGGCCCCCGCCAAAGCCACCGGTCAGCAGCGGCTCAGGCTCTTCGTCGTCCTCATGCTCCTCTTCCTCCCGGAAGGTGAAGCTGCAATCCAAGGTGGCAGTGCTGATCCGAGAAGGTGTCAGTAGCACCACGCCTGCCAAGGAGGCCGCGTCTGCTGGCCTGGGCTCCATTGGAGTCAAGTTCAGCCGAGACCGGGAGAGCCGTTCCCCCTTCCTCAAGCCTGATGAGCGGGCCCCTGCCGAGGTGGCCAAAGCAGCTCCGGGAAGCACCAAGCCCAAAAAGACCAAGGTCAAGGCCAAGGCTGGGGCCAAGAAAGCCAAGGGGACCAAGGGAAAGACCAAGCCGTCCAAGACAAGGAAAAAGATCCGCAGTGGGGGCAGCGGCGGGAGCAGTGGGGGCCCAGTGACACTAAAGAAGTCCAAGGCTGATAGTTGCAGCCAGGCAGCGGGGGCCAAGGGGGTGGAGGAGACTTCCTGGTCCGGGGAGGAGCGGGCGGCCAAAGCCCCCAGCACCCCACCCCCAAAGGCAGCCCCTCCACCCCCTGCGCTCACACCGGACTCACAGACGGTGGACAGCAGCTGCAAGACACCTGAGGTCTCCTTCCTTCCCGAAGAGGCCACCGAGGAGGCTGGGGTCCGAGGGGGGGCAGAGGAGGAGGAGGAGGAAGAGGAGGAAGAAGAGGAGGAGGAGGAGGAGGAGGAGCAACAGCCTGCCACCACCACAGCCACCAGCACAGCTGCAGCGGCCCCAAGCACTGCCCCTAGCGCGGGGTCCACAGCCGGCGACTCAGGGGCAGAAGATGGACCGGCCACCCGTGTCTCCCAGCTGCCCACGCTGCCCCCACCCATGCCCTGGAACCTGCCTGCTGGTGTGGACTGCACCACCAGCGGTGTCCTGGCCTGTGAGTGTGCCCAGGGATGGGGTGGGGTGGGGCAGGCAGAAAGGATCGAGGGTGAGGTCATGTGGGGACGGACTGAGAGGCAGTGGGGATGCCTCAGAAAGGGTAGGTGCAAGTACATAGTGACCCCCAGATTGTGAGGGGCCTGGGTGGGTGAGGGTTGATTGGGATCTGTCCAGAAGGCTCCTAGATGTCAGTGTGCTGGAAGGGAGCAGGCAAATGAGTGTGGGGGGTGGCTAGCCCAGTACAACCTGGAGGGGCAGGCCGTGTCCTGGGGGCCACCTAGAGGCAGTTGAGGCTAGGTGTAGCAGAAGGACCAGAAAGAGCAGGGCGAGCAAGGAGCAGTGTCCCTTGGGGGGATAGCAACGGGCCACAGGGGGCTTGAGTCAGAATCTCCCCTCCACCACTACCTTACTCCGAGTGACCTGGCTGTGTTTCCCCCTAACCACACACATATCTAAAGTACTGAGAACATGTGGGGGTGCAGAGTGGTTTCCTGGGGTGGCCGGAGCCCCCTTTTCCCAGCTCTGAGCTCGGGACCTATAGCTTTTCCAGCATCTTCCAGGGTGGGAGATGGCAACGGGGGGCCAGGCACCCTTCACCGGCTCCTCTTGTGTTAACTCTTGATCTCCTTGTCCTCAACACTTTGCTCCTTGCAGTGACTGCACTTCTCTTCAAGATGGAAGAAGCCAATCTGGCAAGCCGAGCAAAAGCGCAAGAGCTGATCCAGGCCACCAACCAGGTGGGCTCCCTAGGGGAAGAGTCCTCATGGTCCCTTCCCTCATCCCCTGACTCCGGTTAAGCCAGGAGAAGAACTGCAAATCCCAACAGGCCTTGGGACAAGGAAGGGATTGGCCAGAAGAAAGCCTCTGCCCCTGGGACTGTCGGGAAATCAGGGTGGGAATAATGGGGGTGCATATTCCCTCTTCCCTGCCCCTCCGTTTGTACATCATCTCCAACTTCTTCCCACAGATCCTCAGCCACCGAAAGCCACCCTCTAGTCTGGGGGTGACACCGGCTCCTGTGCCCACCTCTCTGGGTTTGCCCCCTGGCCCCTCTAGCTACCTGCTCCCTGGCAGCCTCCCCTTGGGAGGCTGTGGCTCAACCCCTCCCACCCCCACTGGGCTGGCTGCAGCATCTGACAAGCGAGAAGGCAGCAGCAGCTCCGAGGGACGCGGGGACACAGACAAGGTGAGCTGGGCTTGGGGGAAGTGGGTGGACAGTGGCAGCTTTACAGAGAACAGGAACAGATGCTGAGATGCAGGGACCCGAGGAGAGTAGGAGACTGCTGCCAGCAAGCGGGAATGTAGAGAAAACCACAGTCATTAAACTGTAAGGAACTAAACTTTCACTCCCAAGAGATGAGTGGGAGATGGGCACTGGGCGCATATATATATATATATATATATATTTTTTTTTTTTTAAATTACGTGCCCACAGAGAGGGAGAAGGAGGTACAGAAATAAGATGTAAACACACCCACGTGCTGACAGACGTCCCTACGACTGTGGACTTACTGGCTTTTTGTGCAAGAGGGAGGGTGGTTTAGAAAAGGATGGATCAAACGTCTATTCCAGGGCAGGAGGCAGAGTGGTTGCCGGGCAGATTCAAACAGTTTTTCGTTCAGCTACGTCTGGCTCCTGCTCCTGGGCCTCCTTTTGGTCAGGCTTCGTTCGGTGCCTTTTGTCATGGTCCCAACAGCCCAGGAGGTGGTATGCTGCCCCACTCTGTCTTCGCTTTGTGTAAATTTTTTTTTTTTTTAAGATTTTATTCATTGGGGCAGCCCTGGTGGCGCAGCGGTTTAGCGCCGCCTGCAGCCTGGGGTGTGATCCTGGGGACCCTGGATCGAGTCCCACATCAGGGCTCCCTGCATGGAGCCTGCTTCTCCCTCTGCCTGTTCCTCTGCCCCCCTCTCTCTCTGTGTAAATAAAAAGATTTTATTTATTTATTTATTCATGAGAGACACAGAGAGAGGCAGAGACTTAGGCAGAGAGAGAAGCAGGCTTCACGCAGGGAGCCTGATGCGGGACTCAGTCCGGGGACCCTAGGATTACGCCTTGGGCCGAAGGCAGGCGCTGAGTCATCCAGGCATCCCGCTTCATGTAAATTTTGTACGGGCAGTGGACACGAGTATCCTGGTCCCGGCCACCAGGGACCACTCAGGGTCCAGCCTGGTGGATGCTCAAGTAACACTCAGAGGCCCTGCCCAGCCTGTAGTCTGGGGTGACTGCAGCAGGAGGAGCACAGGGCAGACCCTAAGCCGGACTTCTGCTTCCAGGAGTAGCTGGATGGTTGGGGAGGCTGAGCTGGCAGGCAGGGGGCAGGCAGGCCAGGGGTTCCTGCGGGAACTCATCTGGCCTCTGCCATCCGTTCTTCCCACTCCATCACCACTTCGACCAGTACCTGAAGAAGCTGCACACACAGGAGCGGGCAGTGGAGGAGGTGAAGCTGGCCATCAAGCCGTATTATCAGAAGAAGGACATCACCAAGGAGGAGTACAAGGACATCCTGAGGAAGGCTGTCCACAAGGTGGGGCCCAGAGGGGAACAGATCACAGAGGTGGGGAGAGGATGAGAAGGAGACGGACGTGCGCGGACAGATGTACACAGACGGGGAGCCGGGAATGGTGGGTCCGCCTGGAAGGTGAGGAGGGTGACAGGAGGGCCTATTCGGCTGGCCTCGGGGGTACAGGCAGGGGCGTTGGCCTGAACTTGGGGGGGTGGCTCCCATTGTGCCAAGCAATGCTCAGCAGTCCCGGTGGAGGGGACCCTGGGGGATGGGCAGTGACCGCAGCTGCCCCTCACTCCCTAGATCTGCCACAGCAAAAGCGGGGAGATCAACCCAGTGAAGGTGAGCAACTTGGTGCGGGCCTACGTCCAACGCTACCGCTACTTTCGCAAGCACGGCCGCAAGCCAGGGGATCCCCCAGGGCCCCCACGGCCACCCAAGGAGCCTGGGCCCCCTGACAAGGGTGGCCCCGGCCTGCCCTTGCCCCCCCTCTGAGACCCTCAGCCACCCCTTCCCTCCTTCACCTCTTTGGAATTCTGGACGTATTTATGGCTCCACCTCCCCACTTCCTTCCCCCCATCAGTGGGATGATGGAGGGAGGGTTGCTGCAGGGAAGAGGAGAGCCCCCTGCCCTGCCCAGCCCTGTGCCCCTTGCCCCCAGGCCTGTCCCCATTGCCCCGCCCTTCTGTTTGTGCCCCTCCCCCAATTTCATTAAAGATTTCATGAAATGTTAGCCCCAAGCCCCATGATTTTTGCCCTTTCTTTTCAGAGTGGTTTGGGAAAGGGTTGGGAAGAGGTACGTAGGAAGTCTGGCCCAGTCTGAGGGTGGTTATAGCAGGCTGTGACGGGGGCGGGGGGTTGGGGGGCAAGTGTACTAGCCGTGCTGGGCCTCGGTCTCCTGATCGTTGTAGCAGGTGTTGGAGGGATGAAGACACAAGCAAGTGAGGCACTTAGAACCATACCTGGTACATGGTAAGCCGTTGCTATTGACAGGAAGTGGTGGGTGGGAGGTTGGGGGTCCCAGGTCCCCCCCTGCTCTGTGTCTTCCAAGCTCAGGGCAACTGAGTGCTACTTGTCTAGGCCTGGACTTGCCCCAGCAGTAGGATTTTTGTCTTTCATTGAGTTGGACTCTCTTTACCAGTCCTATGGGGTTGAGGTGATATTATCCACTCTCCTGAAGTAGAGAGGGAAACTAACAGGGGCCACACAGTGAGTCAGGGCCACACTGGCCTCCACACCATCCCCATTACCCAGAACCCAGACATAGTGAGGAGAGGTGGTAGCATCAGGGGTGCAGGAGAGGATGGGCTTTGAGGCCGGGACACAGAACTCCTTTACAGCTGCCTGTTCCAGCCCCATGCAGAGGGGAGCCCACAGCTGGCTGGGACCGGAGGACCTGCCTGAGGTCACCCAGCAGGAGCTGGGAGGGGGCCTAAGTCCCCCCCCCCCCCACCAGCCAACAGGCTGATCCAGCTTACTGGACTGAACAATCAGTGGCCTCAACTGTTCATAGCCAAAACTGGGGTTCTAGATTCTACCCTGGGGCCCCGATCAGAAAGTAGCAACCCTGCAGTCAGACTGGATTCTAACCCATCTTGTGTCTCCTGTCTTGCTTTATAACCTTTGCTCTTCTCTAAGCATCAGTGTCTTGGTCTGTAAAATGGAGGTGACTGTCCCCTCCTCACCAGGTCCCTGGAAGGAGGTCAGGAGGTGACAGGTATCAGCGGCTCCCTGCAGTGTCTGGTCCTCATGCTGTAAGCATCTGGGTTGTGAGTTGCTTGCCAAGGAATAATGCCTAGCCCACATCAGGGCTAGCCTGGACCTAGCTAACCCCTAACACCAGGCACACAAGTGGTAACAGTGGCAAGAAACAGTTTATTGGCCAGGGTGAAGGCACAAGAAGGCAGCACCGGTGAGGAGGGGTCAGACCTCCCCAGTGACCCAGAAATCCATGTCCTCAACCAGGTCCTGGAGGTACGCCTTGTACTGGTCCGAGGTGAGAGTGAGTGGGTAGCTGTTGGAAATGTGCAGGTCCACAGTGTTCTCCAGGGAGGAAGCGCCCTCTAACCGTGCCATTTCCAGCAGGGCCCTAAGGCACGTGGGAACAACCTACAGGAGGTGGGGGGCAGAAATAAGGTGGGGTTGAGTGGACTACAACTTCCAGCAGCCCCCACCATAAACCAGGAATAACCATTAGGCCTAGGGCTGCTGGGAATTATTGTTTTCTCTGTAACTCCCACCATGGGAGGCCTGGTAAGTTTACTAGGGCTGAGATGCTGGAGGGGTTCCTGGAATGTAGGGATCCCACTCAGCAGCTGTGGTCAGAAGGACCCCTTAAGAGCTGTAGTTCCTTAAAAAGGCTGCTAGGACTTGTATTCCACTGACTTCCACATGGTTTTGAGAGTTCAAAACAGGTTTTGGGGGTGAGGGGCCATGAGAAGGACACCCAGAAGCTCCTGGGGATGAGGAACTGGTGGTTGCAAAGACTCTTGGAAGTTGTAGTTTCCCAGAGGGGCTTCTAGGAATTGTAGTTTCTCTTCCCTTTGTTAAGATCCACCCCTTAGCTCCAGGAGCCCAGAAATGCTGCACCTTGAGCATCACCAGCTTCTTGGTCCACGGCTGGTCTTGGGGCCATGGCTCCCCCACACAGAACCAGAGGGTGTAGCGTGGTGAGTGTCGGCTTCCTTTGATGAAGGCAATCAGATCTGGGGGTCCGAGATCCTAGTCAGGCATGGGAAGAGGACCCTCCACCTGCCCCTCCCTGCCCCCAAACTTGACTAACAGCCTCACCTTCTTCCTTGACCAGAAGCCCAACATGCCTACAACACCTCGACCAGATGGCTGCTGATCTAAGAAAAGTCCTGGCATAATCTTAAATGTTTCCCCCCATCCCCGCCCCCCCCCCCCCCCACCATTTGGGATAGGAGTACACTCCCTACAAGGATGTCCCCTGATTCTGGAATACAAGGTAGTTGGCAGTTTCTGCTCTTTAACCCCCTAAGGCCACAATCTCCTGATAGTGGCCACTAGCCACTGTGGCTATTTCCATTTAAATGGTAATTAATTAAAATCAAATAAAAGTTCAAACTCTCTTCCTCAGTTGCATTGGCCTAAGTACTCAATAGCCACACGTGGCTGGTGGATACCACACCGGACAGTTCAACTCTAGAGCATTTCCATCCCTGCAGAGATATTTACTGGATAACAAAGCCCTAAAGGACTTCTCTGTCCTGCATCTGTCTATCCACCCTACTAACTGGTAATAATGAGGACGATGGCAGTTAATTCCTTGAGCACCTTCTGTGCACTGGGCCCTGTGCCTCCTACCAGCTCTAGCAGAGGAGACAGTCCTCTGACAGACTCAGAGCAGTCCATCTCTTGCCCCAGGTTATAGCACAAGCAGAGCAGCAGGGTCTGAATTAGAACTCTGGGGTTTGGGGGATCTCTGGGTGGCTCAGTGGTTTAGTGCCTGCCCTCAGCCTAGGGTGTGATCCTGAAGTCCTGGGACTGGGTTCCGCATCAAGCTCCCTGCGTGGAGCCTGCTTCTCCCTCTGCCTGTGTCTCTGCCTCTCTCTGTGTGTCTCTCATGAATAAATAAATAAAATCTTTAAAAAAAAAAAAAAAGAACTCTGGGGTTTGGAGGTTTGAAAATTTTTTTGTTTTTAGAGAGAGGAGGATGTAAGGAGAGTGGGGACCAGGGGGAGGCAGAGAGCGAGAACCTTAAGCAGGCTCCACACCCAGTGCAGAGCCAGACTCGGCTTGATCTTGTGACCCTGAGGTCATGACCCAAGCTGCTATCAAGAGTCAGATGGTTCATCGACTGAGCCACCCAGGCACTCCCAGACCCCAGAGTTCTTAACCACCGTGACCACCTCTTTCTACAGCAGAGCTAAGGCTTTGCCTCCTCACCTGACACGAAGGGCCTCAGGTCGAACAGGTCTCCATCTTCATCCTTGGGGACCTCGCCGCCAGGCCTGGGACTGCTGTCAGGGAGAAGCTCCTCGCCCAGGGCCCAGTATGTGTGGCAGTGCCCCAGCCTCCGTGCCCAGAGCTGCTGTCCTGCCCTCCACAGAGCTAGTCCCCCACCCAAGCAGCTCAGTACACGCCTCACGTAGCCCATCACGGTCTTGTCTGTTACCAACACCCCGGGGTCTGGCAGTATTATTGGCTGTCCAGGCAGCATCGTGTCCCCTCCTGCTGCTGCCACCAGCCGCAGGCCCCTTGGGCAGGAGACTGTCTGCTGGAAGACTTGGCGGCCCCGATAGAAGGCAGTCACCTCGAACTCCCACTCTGGGCAGTGGCAGAAGTGACATGAAGAGGGAGTGAGATTGAGAGGGCATAAGGGGCCCTGTCACCCCAGCACATCCCACCCCAGAGCTGCCACTCACCTTCATCAGGCACCAAGAGCCGCTTCAGCGGGTTTTCAGGGGGTTCTGAGTTTGGGCAGGGAGCGGGGAGGTCTATGGTGGGGCTCAGCAAGAGTGGAGGCGTCTGTTCTGGGACCACCACCAGGCTCGAGGGCCCCTCATCTGGGAATGGGGTCAAGACCATGTCACCCAGTAACTCCTCTAATGTGTCTTCCTGGAGAGAAGCAAAAAGAAAAGGATCTGGGCATTTCTGTAGCCTTTTCCGGAGACTTCATGTGGACCAGGCCTTGGGACCCAGAGACGAGTCAGATCTGAGCTCTGCCCTCAAGGGGCTTCCAGGGGGATCCCTGGGTGGCTCAGTGCTTTGGCATCTGCCTTCAGCCCAGGGTGTGACCCTGGAGTCCCGGGATCGAGTCCCACATTGGCTCCCTGCATGGAACCTGCTTCTCCCTCTGCCTTTGTCTTGGTCTCTGTCTGTCTCTCTGTGTCTCTCATGAATAAATAAAATCTTTTAAAAAGGGGGCGGGGGCTTCCAGTTGGGGCTGGCAGGGAGGTGGGGGATAGGAGGTAGGTAGACAAGCATGGGCACAGATGACAAAATATATGCTCTGGTATATGATGGATGCTACTATTGGCCCAAGGGGAACAGCTAGTTCCAGCCCAAGGACCTGGCCCTGGGCAAGCAAGACCTGGGCAGAGAAGGCTGGACACTATTTCAGAGGGGACCTGCCCTGGCATGGACGTCAGCAAGACCAAGGATAGGGTGGTTCTGGGTTCCCAGGAGGCTGAGGGTACTCTACATAGCAAGAGAAACTGTGAAATTCTAGAAAGGTGTATTAGGGCCCTAAATGCCTTGGTGAAAGCTCTGCATTTTTTTCCTGAGACACTGGAAGCATCCATGGAAGGGCTCGCTATGAGCAGGAGAGGGACAGGGTCATCTCTAGATGAGTGGGTGGACAGCCCACAGGGGATAGGATGGAGGCTCAGGAGGAAGATTTGATGTGATGGTCCAGGGGGAGGAGAGGAAGCCTGAACAAGGCTGTGGGGACACAGAAGATGGGTCATCCTGAGGGCAGGAAGGATGGGGTGCATTCTTGCCTGGGTATCCGAGGTACTGTATCTGCCATTGGTGTCTGGAAAGGTGTCCAACTCAGGCAAGTTCCCAGCTCCTGCCAGGGAAGGTGGTGAGTGGAGCAGAGTGTTGGGGATGCTCAAAATCCCATCCCTCCACATGGAGCCCCACTTCTGGCACACCTGAGATCACAAACTCATAGACCTTGTGTGGGTCGTGGGGGTCTTTGCTCCGATCTTCAGCTACACGCAACTCCTCCTTCCGGTTCAGGGCAGATCGGAAATTCCTCTTCCAGGTGGGCAGATCAGGTTTATCCTTTCCAGGAGTGTAGGCACCGCTGACCTCGGCCCACGCCTGGGGATCCAGTTGGTACCAGGATGGTGAGGATGACTAAGACCCCGGCCCAAGGGCGCTCTCCCCTGGCACGTTCTAACTTGACAAGGATCCATCCCCAAACTCTTGGACTCTGCATCGTAAGCACCCTCCCACCCCCACCCCCCCCACCCCCCCGCTTCACCTATTCAAAAACTTTGCTTTCTAAGCCAACCTTCCAGGTCCTACTGGGCGTCTAACTCTGCCAGCAACCTGCCCCAGGACAGGTTGTAATGGCCCCGCCCCCTCGTACTCGAACTCGGGTTACCACCACTGGTGTATCCGAATTTGGTGGGAAATCACCTCAGCTTTGGGGCCAGGTCTCGCCTCGAAGGTTCCAAAACCAGCCCTCAGAATTCTACGACCCAAAGCCCCGCCCTCTGCGAGCCCTCAATCCCCAGTTTGCATTTCTCTCGAGTTCTAACCCCGCTTTTCCGGTTCTTTTTCCGGAACCTGGCCGTTCCAGCCGTGCCCGCCTTGCGACATCCGTCCGCTGATCCTCCTAACCCTGCCCAGTCCTGTCCTAACTCCACTCACCTCCACCTGCCACCGTCAGCGCCGGCCGACCCTACGCAGGCTAACCCCTCCCTCTCGGCTCCGCCCCCTGGGAGTCCACCCCTCGGGTAGGTTAGCTCAGGGCTCCCCGGCGGCACGAAGCTCTCGCACCTGGAAGATGCCGAAGTCCTCCTGCTGGGCATCCTGCCGCAAGCCATGCTTCCAAGGGATGCGAAAGCGCGTGCGGCGCTCGTCCAGCCAGGCCACCCCCTCCAGCTGCCCTAGGTCCAGCTGTGACACCAGCCAGGGCAGGATCCGCGGTTTTGGGGTTCCCATGGTCCGGCCTGCGCTTAGAGGGCAGTTCGTGGGCGCGGATGGCCTCTTAGCTACCCGCCCCCACCCCCGAGGGTTCCGCTCCCAGACCTTCCTCTCATGGGGCGGCGGTGCAGCGTCCCTCACTTATATTTTCCTGGGGTATAAAACAAGACAACTCCTCTTTTCACCTCCAGACAGTCCCCCAAGTCAACGAGGACTTCCCGCCCAATCCATTTGAGACGGCCCGTCTTTCCCCACCTCCTCCTGAGCAGATCCTCTACCTCCCCAACTCAGCCAGGGTAGATTCTTCCCTCTTCCGTTGTAAACCCTCTCCTCCCCTCCCCTCCCCCACATCACCTAAGGCAGTCACCTCCGCGTCCAAGGTAGAGACTCCCCTGGTTATTTCAGGGCAGACGTTATTACCTTGTAGATCTCTACCTCCCGCACTTATCTGTGTTGCGGACTCCTACAGAAGAGCCCCTCACCCATTTCCACGGTGGACCCTCCATCCACCATCCTTCCCCCCAAACAGCTTCCTTCCTCTAGGGCACCCCCCCCCCACACATACTCTATAGAGTGGACTGCCTCCCATTTTCAGAGTCTGCTCTTCTCTGCCTTAGATCCCCCCATGCAGACGCCTCCCCCCCGCCCCCGCTACTACTTTTTATTTCACAGCCGACCTCCGGCAGCGGCCATAGCTTCACTTTTACTCGAACTCTGCTTCACCTTCCCTAGAGTACACCTTGCTCCTCTAGACTCAGGGCAGACCCAGCACGTCTCGCGTTTCTCGCCCCGGGCGCCACCAATTCCCCAGATCTTCCCAGTTACCTACGTAGAGGGTCGGGGCGCTCAGGGTGCTAGAACCCGCCCCTGCCTTTGGGGTCCGATAACTCTCGAACTTGCAGCTGCACACCCTACTTCCCGTCAGCTGAGCTTCAGAGAAAGAGGGTTTTCTTTTCTATCGATTTCATAAAACAAAAACAACTTTATCTGCGATTGGTTGACAAGACTCCAGAGCCAAAGAGGCGGCACCAAGAACCCGGACGCCCCCGGTTCTCCCCTCCCCCCCCGCTATGCCCTTTATAGGTCTTCCGGCCAAAGGCATGCTGGGAACGCCACATGCAAATCAGATGGGTATCCAGCGCTCCGCCCCTCCCACTACGGGGCTGACACCAACCCGGCCCAGTGCGCAGGCGCGGGAAAGTTGCACTAATAAAAGTTTGCTCAAGTTCGGTGAAGGAGAGGGGGTCGGCGGCTTCCCGGCCCCAGGTAAGCTGGGCTTTTGTGCAGGCTGGGGCGAGAAGGGAAAAGGACGGGTCTAGGAGCGGGCACCTCAGTCCCGCTTCCTGGACATCTATGCACCCCGGGTCCCCAAGATTCCAGCGTGGGTCAGATAATGGAACTACACTTCCCAAGGAGGCTGCGCGGCGCACAAGTGCGGACCGAGGGGAAGGTTTGCCATGAAGCCTGCTGGGATTCGTAGTTCCTGATTCTCTAAGAGCATGAGCGGCTTGGCGTTATGCCTCCAGAAACCAGAAGTCGTTGCCCCAAGTTCCGTTCTTTCTCAGACTCAACAATTCAGATCCTCCAGCCCCCTTCTCCAAAAAATCTTCAGAGTCCAGCCCCCAGTCTTTTGACCCCAGGAACCCGGGTCCCTAAGCCTCTTCCTCTCCAAGGATCAAGGAGTCTTCGGCCTCATCGCTCTTCTCCCTCTGAGAACTCAAGAGTCTGGGTCCCCAGACCCTAACTCCCCTAAAGGATTTAGGAGTTGAGACTCTCACCCCCTTCTTCCTTCGGGAATTCGTGGGTCCTGGCGCCCTCCTTATTCAGGGACTAGGCATTTGGGCACCAATCCTCCACTTCAGTTCAACCCTGGAGCCCATCCCCCAGCTCCCTTTTTCACAGGTGCCCCCATGGCAGGCTCAGAAGAGCTGGGGCTCCGGGAGGACACGCTGAGAGTCCTAGCTGCCTTCTTTAGGCGAGGTGAGGCTGCTGGGTTCCCCAGCCCTACCCCACCCAGGTAAGAGGAGCTGCCTTCTTTCCGCTGGGGCCTGCATTTGGGGTGGGGCCCTCTCTAACTTTTGTACCTGGTCTCTGTCTGCGTTCCCCTCTTTTATATCTGGCCCTTTATCCTTGTCCCTGGGGTTGCAGTGACAGGCCCTCAGTGGGAGGAAGAAGGGACTGCTTGCAAGGGGCCTCTGCAGTCATTCTCTGAGGTCCCCTTCCCCAGGAGTCCTGCCCAGGAGGAGCCAACAGATTTCCTGAGCCGTCTTCGAAGATGTCTTCCCTGTCCCCTGGGGCGAGGAGCAGACCCCCCTGTGTCCCCTCGGCCTTGCTCCTTGCCCCTCCGCCCATGCTATGTTTCAGAGCCTGGTAAGAGATTTTCCTAGATCACCTGGACACCGGCAGGGCCAAAACTTTGAACCTTTTTTTTTTTTTTTTTTTTTTTTTTAAGATTTTATTTATTTATTCATGAGAGGCACACAGAGAGAGGCAGAGATACAGGCAGAGGGAGAAGCAGGCTCCCTGCAGGGAGCCCAATGCAGGACTCGATCCTGGAACTCCAGGATCAAGGCCTGAGCCAAAGGCGGATGCTCAACCACTGAGCCACCCAGACGTCCCCAGGAGCTTTGATTCTCAAAGCATAGAAAGGAGAAGGAGCTAGTCCAAGATCACTCAGCTAAGACAGGAGCTAGGGTGAGGACTCCCCTCACCACTCTCTGATCCCCCACCTCCACCCCCAGTTATTGCTGTCTCTCAATTCTGTGAGCTGGCTTCAGGGGGCTTTGTCCTTTTCTGCTTATCTCTCCTCCTGTGCATGCTTCCCTACTTCTAGGACTTTATTGCCACTAGTATCCCCCCATCATCCTAGGGAGGCAGGAGACCTGGTTTTCGGTCACGGATCCCTGGCTGTTCGGTTACACAACTCAGGGAAATTCAATTTCTTTTTTGCTCCTATGCTTCCTCAGAAGTAAAGTAGCAATGTGTGCCTATGTGTGCATGTGAGAGTGGGAGGGGGTGTTGTTGGATTCCATTAAGAGTAACCAAAAGGAACTGAGAGTAACCAAAAACTCCTATGTAAGCCTCCATAGACTAGGAATGGCTACTGGGAGTGCTAGCTTGAAAAGAAAAGGATTTCACAGCAGGGAGGAAAGATCTGTGATCAATTGATGAGGCCTGAGAACGGCAAGGGATACCGTGGTAATAGCTGGGGTGCCCTGTGTTTGCCTTTCTTGGATAGGATATTCTTTTTTTTTTTTTTTAAGATTTTATTTATTTATTCATGAGAGTCATACACACAGAGAGAGGGAGAGACACAGGCAGACGGAGAAGCAGGCTCCATGCAGGGAGCCTGACGTGGGACTTGATCCTGGGTCTCCAGGATCACACCCTGGGCTGAAGGCAGCACTAAACTGCTGAGCCACCGGGGCTGCCCTAGAATATTCTTTCAAGGTCTAGTTCACCTCTAACATTCTAAGTCTAGTTTGGGCAACACAATAAAATGGGAAGTACAAAGCCCTTTGGCAAGTGCACTCACTGCCTCAGTTTACCCCATTAGGAAATGGAAATCAGTGCTCCCTGGCAAGATGGTTGGGACAAGAAGAGAATCCATGGGTTCCTGATGTCCCAGAGACCCATCACTGGCTCTTTTCACTCCAGGCCCAGCCACTTCCGATTTCTATGCTCTGGTGGCCCAGCGGCTGGAACAACTGGTCCAAGAGCAGCTGAGATCCCCACCTAGCCCAGGTGAGATACAGAGGGGCCCCGGAGAAGGGTGAGGGTGGAAGGGTTGGCAGGGTTCTGCCTCCAGCTGAATTCTCTCCTGCATCCCTAACCCCCAGAGTTACAGGGTCCCCCCCTCACAGAGAAGGAAGCCCTACTGCGGAAGCTGGTTGCCTTGCTGGAGGAAGAGGCTGAAGTCATCAACCAGAAGGTACCAGGCAGTCTGTTCCATCCCTTAGCTGGGATAGGGATTGCGGGATGGTTGAGCTCTGGGATCAGAACCTAGGTCTGCATTCTCATTAGATGGTCAGGTGAGGAGACGGTGGGACTCGGCTTCTATGAAGGGTCTGTAAGGGGCTCCAAGCTCATTCTGCTTGCAGCACCGTGGGTCAGGAAGTCAAGAGGCAAGATGTTGGGGTAAGGAAAGTGATTTTATCTGGAAAGCCAGCACACTGAGGAGATGGCAGACGAGTACTGTCCCAAAGAACCATCTGCCCCAGCATGAGATTGGCGTTTCTTTTATGTTAGGAATGCAGGGGAAAGGGGAGGTAGTTGGAGTCACAAAGGTTCCTGACAGTCTGTAGACAACAGGGGAAGATTGTGTAACTTCTTTTGTCTTTGGTCAGTTTTTTAAAGAGGTTTTATTTATTTATTTATTTATTTATTTAAAGATTTTTATTTATTTATTTGAGAGAGTCAGAGACAGCCTGAGCAGGGAGGGAAGGGCAGAGAGAGAGGGAGAAGCGGACTCCCTGATGAGCAGGAAGCTCCCAGCAAGCCTGGATCCCAGGTCTCTGGGATCACGACCTGAGCGGAAGGCAGATGCTTAACCCACCGAAACACCCAGGCACCCCCTCCTTGGTCAGTTGATCTTTGTGTACAGGTCATGTCGTTCCTGTAAATCTTAAACAGGGGCAGGCCGGGTGGCTCAGCGGTTTAGCGCCGCCTTCGGCCTAGGGCATTATCCTAGAGACCCGGGATCGAATCCCACGTCAGGCCCCTTGCATGGAACCTGCTTCTCCCTCTGCCTGTGTCTCTGTCTCTCATGAAGGAATAAATAAAACCTTAAAAAAAAAAAATCTTAAACAGAGCATAGTTATTTCTGTAAGTACTTCTTTATATCCTCCAGCGAGGTGGATTTTGGGTAGAATAGAAGTTTTTGCGAGTCTTCGCAGTAATATGCCTATGTGCGGGGCTAAGCAGAAGTTTCTAAGCTATTGGTCCCAGCAGTAAGGGAAATAGAAGCAGTATGGAGCCAGAGTGCTGGGATCCCTGGGTGGCGCAGCGATTTGGCGCCTGCCTTTGGCGCAGGGCGCGATCCTGGAGACCTGGGATCGAATCCCATGTCGGGCCCCCAGTGCATGGAGCCTGTTTCATGGAGCCTGTTTCTCCCTCTGCCTGTGTCTTTGCCTCTCTCTCTGTGTGTGTGACTATCATAAATAAATAATAAAAAAAAAAAAAAAAGGAGTCAGAGTGCTAAGCTTCTCCCCTATAGGTTGAGGGACAGAGTTCTGGTTAGGGTAGTCCCTTAAACAGGGGCTTACATTCCCCGTAAGAGGGGCGTGGTTTAAAGATCGGGGGTGTGGCCACCCAAAAAACTGGGAAACTCCCTAGGACCAGTTGAGGAATTAGGGACTGCATGCATGGTGGTGAGAGGGGGGGTTGGTTTTGAGAGGGCTGTCTAGAATCTGAAGCCCTGCTTAACTGTATGGGGGCATGCCCTATAATGTGGGGGGAAATTAATCTGGCTTATGATGATGACTTGGTTCTGGAATTCGATGGGCTCAGGAGCTTGGACAAAGTGTCTGATCCTATAATATTAATAGTAGAGTGGAGGGAACCCTGGGTGGCGCAGCAGTTTAGCGCCTGCCTTTGGCCCAGGATGCGATCCTGGAGACCCGGGATCGAATCCCATGTCGGGCTTCCGGTGCATGGAGCCTGCTTCTCCCTCTGCCTATGTCTCTGCCTCTCTCTGTCTCTCTCTCTCTCTGTGACTATCATAAGTAAATAAAAATTAAAAAAAAAAAATTAAAAAAAAAAAATAGTAGAGTGGAAGGCGAGGTTGTTGTAGGCAGGAGCCTGACCTCTGCGGCCCTCGGGGAACCCGTAGGGGGCGTGGCTATAAGATCAGTAGTCTAGAACTCGGCTAAGTAGAGCATGGCCCTCATTGGCTGTCGAGGCCTTCCCTTCTCACCCTGCCCTAGGAATAGTTTGGCGGAGACCAGAGTCTGGTCTATGATTGGCTGGTGTGATGGATGGGGCGTGGCTCTGAGCATCAGTGTCGGAAAAGGTTCTACCAGAAAGCCCCGCCTCCTAGCCCCCGATTGGCTGGCCGCGGGGCCGTGGCCGACCCAGCCTCTTGTCTTCCTCACCCCCAGCTGGCCTCGGACCCCGCCCTGCGTGGGAAGCTGGCCCGCCTCTCCGCCGGCTCCTTCGCCCGCCTGGTGGAGCTGTTCTCTAGCCGGGAGGACAGCCCTCTGCCCAGCCGTCCACGCCCCTCCTTGCCCTGCCCAGGGCCTCCACCGCCTTCCCCGGAGCCCCTGGCCCGCCTGGCCCTGGCCATGGAGCTGAGCCGCCGCGTGGCTGGGCTGGGGGGCACCCTGGCCGGACTCAGCGTGGAGCACGTGCACAGCTTCGGGCCCTGGATCCAGGCACACGGGGGCTGGGTGAGCTGCCAAAGCTTCTCTGGGCCTCCCTTTATCCAGTTGTAACTTGTGCCTGTGTGGTAGGGGGTTGGCGTCTTTGGCTTCTTTTCAGACGTGATGCGTGTTCTCCTAGCCCTACCACTCATCCTTTCTGTGTTTATTGAGCACCTACTGTACACCGGTAGGTAATCGGTGCAGACACTATGCCTGGCTTAAACCATTCTGGTGGATACTGACAGTTATGAGTGGGAATCAAGTGAGACCTCTTCCTGGGCCTCTGTTTCCTTATCAGTCAAGAGGGAAGAGGAGAAGTACCCATCTCAAAGGGTTATTGTAAAGATTAAAATGGAATCACCTCTGTAAGTCCTTGGCATCCTGTGGGCATTTGCATAGTTATCTTGTGCCTGTCTGCTTCTCTGACACTGCCTGCCAGAATGCGCTTGCCCAGGTATCCCCCTGCCTCGGTTCCTCTGCTCCATTCGGGTGTCACTCCCAGTGAGACCTCCCTTGGTTCCCATATAAAACCGCAGCCACCTGGTACCCTCCCACCCACTCCTTTTCCCTCTTCATCGCTTTACTTCCTTCCATAATACTCTGCACCTTCTAATACACAGCTTCTATCAGATGGTAGGATTGACCTGCTTTACTTACTTGTTTTTGGGTTTTTTTGCATGTTCTCTTGCCCCTGACCTATCAGTTTCACAAGACCAGGGAGTCTTACCAAGCTCGCTCACTGCTTTATTTATCTGTCATTTATTTATCTGAGGGAGAGAGCACAAGTTAAAGAGTTAGAGAGAGGGAGAGAGAGCACATGAGAGCGCAAACGCAGGGGGAGCAGCAGAGGGAGAGGGAGAAGCAGGCTCCCTACTGAGCAGGGAGCCCAACACAGGGCTCAATTCCAGGACCCTGGAATCATGACCTGAGCTGAAGGCAGACACTTAACCAGCTGAGCCACTCAGGTGCCCCACCCCCCTTTTAAAGATTTTATTAGAGAGAGTATGTATATACAAGTGGGGGTGAGGGGACATAGGGAGAAGCAGATTCCCCACCGAGCAGGGAGCCTGTTGCAGGGCTCCATCCCAGGACTCCAGGACCTGAGCCTAAGGCAGACGCTTAACCACCCTGAGCCACCCAGGCACTCCTTGCTCACTGCTTTAAATCCAGTGCCAGGCTCAGAACTTGATTGGGCTCCAGAGTACTGACAGTGTGACCTTGGCAACATCCCCAGCTAGCTGAGCACCAGTCTCCCCCAGCCCAACGGGCACTGTTCACTTCCCTGCCTGGTTGCTGTGGGGATTTGGTGCTCTCAGGTTGTGAGTGTTGCTTCACAGGCTGGCAGGAGCTGGCCAGGTGTGTTTGAGGAGCAGAGTGGAGGCCAGTAGGGCTGAAGCAGGGTAAGCGAAGGGGAGAGGGCGAGAGATGAGGTCAGGAAGGGCGGCCGGCCAGATCGCGTGGGACATTGTGAAAGTGAGAACTTGGACTTTGACTCTGAGCGGGCCTGGAGTCCCTAGACTAGCTCTCTCTGCGCCAGGGGCAAAGTGAGCTGACTTAGGTGTTGACTTGCGCCCTCTAGCGGCCGCATGGGGGAACACTAGCGGGCGAGGCGGAAGTGGGGAGTTGGGAGGAGGTGTCCGCTCTGGTTCAGGGAGGGAGATGAGGGTGGATCACACCGCGGTGGAGGCGGTGGAGGAGTCCTCCAGTTAATTTAGAGGTAGAGTTGACAGATTTCGCTTATGGAGTGGATTACGAGTGCTATTTATGAGTGCCGATGAGGGGAAGACAGGAGTCAAGGATGCTGGCCTGAGCACCTGGAGGGCCGCATCTGGTGCTCCCTGAGATAGGAGTGAGGAGCAGGGGGAGCACGTTTGAAGAAGAGTCAGAGATGATTGGAAATGGTCCAGTTAGGGGGAGAGATGACCTTCAGACCCCAAAGGGAGATGAGGAGGGGACAGTGGATAGACGATGTGTCTGGAGCTCTGTGCAGAAACTTGTTTATTGGTGAAAATGTTTTTCTTTTCGACCACGTGCATAGCCAAGGACTTAGGTGGAATGATTCCATTTAAATCCCACAACCACCTTATGGGATTGGATATTATCCCGATTTTATGGAGATGGATGAAGGGTCCCCCATGCAGAGGATTGGGATCAAGACTTTGACACAGCACCAGAGCTTTGCATCCTTAAAACCCCAGGACCCTGTTCCCTTTCTCTGGATCTCTCTTCCCTGTCTCTCTGTCTACCTGCCACTGGTGCTCTGCCCTCCACCCTGGAGCTTTGTCTTTCCTCCCTTTTACCAGGACTCTGGCCCCATCCACCCGTGGGCCTCTGATTCTTTCTTTAGATCTCCATCCTCCCACCCCATCCCTGTCTGCCTCCCTTCTGTGGTTCCTTGCCTCCCCTGTCTCTGCTCTCACTGGGCTGGTGGAGATGCCACTGCGAATGGAGGACAGGCTCTTACTGTGAGCGCTCACAAGCTCTTCCACTTTTCCCTTCCAGGAGGGCATCCTGGCCATTTCACCTGTGGACTTGAACTTACCCCTGGACTGAGATCTTCCTCAGAAGCCGCTACAAGATTAGACCTCATGTCTCTACATTCTTTGTGTGCTTTTCCAAGCCTTCCTTTCTCTACTCAGGGTTTTGGGGTGGTGGCTGCCCTCCCTGTGTTTGCCAAAAAGAAACTGTTTAAATTTTTTTCATATTAAAAACTTTTTCAAGTATTTGTTTCTCCTTTCTCTCGAGAACTAAAGTTCTAAGTAGGAGATTTGGCTCAGATCTCTCTCTCTCTCTCTCTTTCTTTCTTTCTGATTTACAAAGTGAGGAAAGAGCCAGTTCATTCACTCTAGAAATATTTATTTGGAGCACTCCTTCTGTTAAGTCAAATGGAGCTCGGTTGGTTCCTGCTAAAGTTGAGATAAACTCTATTATGATTTATCAAGTGCCTATCTCCTGAACATACAGCATACTTGAGGATATCTGTAGATACAATTTCAGCTAATCACATTTTTCTCACCTGTTGCATGATTTATTTATTCCAGCTTATCCTGTGTTGATGGTCCTGGGGTCTTTCCAGCCAGCTCCAGAAGAAAGCAATGACCTTCCTACACAGGGCATTCAGAACACCATGCTCTTCTCGTTTTTCTCCTCCTGCTGCTCCTTCTGAAAACCTTAAATCTTTTTTTTTTTTTTTTTAATTTTTATTTATTTATGATAGTCACAGAGAGAGAGAGAGGCAGAGACATAGGCAGAGGGAGAAGCAGGCTCCATGCACCGGGAGCCTGATGTGGGATTCGATCCCGGGTCTCCAGGATCGCGCCCTGGGCCAAAGGCAGGCGCCAAACCGCTGCGCCACCCAGGGATCCCTCCTTCTGAAAACCTTTTGGCTGGTTACTCCTCTATATTTAGACCGAGGGGTAGTCACCTTTTTAGGGCTATAGCCCCCTTCACAAAATTATGTTTGTAAACATATAAAATGAGAGGCACAGGATTACAAAGGAAGTCACTTAACGGTTGATCGTCATTATTCACGGATTCCATATTTGTGAATTTGCCTACTCGCTGAGATTTTTTCCCAGTCCCCATGTTAACACTGACCATTATTTTGTGGTTGTTGGTAGGCATGCAGATGCTCAGAGCAGAAAAGATTTCACTCACCCAACGTGTACCTTTTCAGCTAAGATTGAGGAAGATGATACTCTGCCTTTTTTTTTGTTTGTTTTTGACACTCTGCCTTCTTACTTTAGCTCTCATACTGCAAATAAGCATCCTTTCCTCAAACTACTTAGTGCCACATTTCTTGGCATATTTGTACTTTTAGGGATGATTCCATTGTTTTTCTTTGAAGATTTTATTTATTTAGTAGAAAGAGCACAAGCAGGGGGAGCTGCAAAGGGAGAGGGTGAAACAGGCAACCCTTTGAGCCTGATGCGGGGCTCGATTCCAGGACCTCGGGATCATGACTGAGCAGAAGGCTGATGTTTAACCGACTGAGCCACTCAGGTGCCCCACAAAGGCCCCTCTCAAAGGGCTTCCATGTGGGGCTCCTGGCTGGCTCAGTCAGTAGAACATGTGACTCGATCTCGGAACTGGTTGTGAGTTCAAGCTCCATGTTGGGAGTGGAGTTTACTTAAAAAATAATAAAATAGGGATCCCTGGGTGGCGCAGCGGTTTGGCGCCTGCCTTTGGCCCAGGGCGCGATCCTGGAGACCCGGGATCGAATCCCACGTCGGGCTCCCGGTGCATGGAGCCTGCTTCTCCCTCTGCCTGTGTCTCTGCCTCTCTCTCTCTCACTGTGTGCCTATCATAAATAAATAAAAAATTTAAAAAAAAAAAAAAAAATAAATAAATAAAATAATAAATCAGTAAATAAATAAAGGGCTTCGGGGATCCCTGGGTGGCTCAGCAGTTTAGCACCTGCCTTCGGCCCAGGGAGTGATCCTGGAGTCCTGGGATCGAGTCCCACATCAGGCTCCCTGCATGGAGCCTGCTTCTCCCTCTGCCTGTGTCTCTGCCTCTCTCTCTCTCTCTCTTGTCTCTCTCTGTGTGTCTCTCTGTGTCTCTCTCATGAATAAATAAATCTTTAAAAATAAATAAATAAATAAAGGGCTTCTATCTGGTTAAGTCGGGCCTCTCCAGGATAATCTTCGTTTTAATTAAGGTGATCTGATTTGGGGCCTTAATTACATCTGTAAAATCTCTTACCCTCACCATATAAGGTAGCCTTGCCAAAGGAGTGACATCCATCCCTTTTGTCATGTGAGTCAGCCTACACCTTGGTATATCATGCCAGGGGCAGAAGTCCTGAAGGCCATCTTAGAATTCTGCTCACCACATGAGTATCTGCAACAATTTCATGTGACATCCAAGCACTGTAAGTTATGTTGCGGACCAGGTCATAGGAACTAATTCTACTTTGATACTTTGATGTGTTGCCCACATTCTTAACTGAAGGAAGAACTGAGCTGTGGTTGAGGGAGAGGTGTAAATTTCTCCTGTCCCCTTCAGGAAGCCTGAATTTTCAGCCTGACCCAAGTCAAGAACCTCCTAGATCTGCGTGCCTTCTTGTAATCACACCAACCCCATAGTGATTTTGTCCACTCCCATCTGTGACCTAAAGCAGTGCTGACCAATAGAAATAAAATATGAGCCACATATGTCATTTAGAGTGCATTGTTAACTTTGCTAGCACCATTAAAGGAAAGTAAAAAGTAACTGGTAGGGGTGCCTGGGAATTGCAGTCAGTTAAGTGTCTGATTCTTGGTTTCAGCTCAGGGTCCTGAGTGGGGCTCTGTGTTCAGTGGGGAGCCTGCTTGAGATTCTCTCCGTCTGCCTCTCCTGCTCTGCTCGCTCTCTCTAAAATAAATAACTTTAAAAAAAGAAACCTGTAAATTAATTTTAACAGTTTTTATCTGCCCTGCTTTGTATCCCAAATACAATCTTTTCAACATGTAATCAATATAAAAATATTAATGAAATAATTGCAGATTTTTTTAAGCATGAAATCTTCACCACTTGGAATACATCTTATTCAGACTTGCCACAGTCCAAGCTTTGCGCAGTGGCAGTATTGCAGCCAATGAGGTTTACCCAAAGCATGATTATTGCTAATTGAAAACTTTCCCCAAAGTCACCACAGTCCAGTGTGGAGTGGCTGCCATCTTCGAAATACATAAATTAGACACTGACAACTCCCTCATCTCTGACTTCAGCTCAGACCTCTTTCCTGGACTCTGTACCTGTATATCCTTCTGCCCAGTGCCACCTCCTTTTCTTCTTTTCTTTCTTTCTTTCTTTTTTTTTTTTTTTTAAGATATATATATTTGTTTGTTTATTTTTGAGAGAGCACAAGCAGGGGGAGTGACAGGGAGAGCAAGAAGCAGGCTCCTCCCTACTAAGTAGGGAGCCCAATATGGGGCTGGATCCCAGGACCCTGGGACAATGACTGGAGCCAAAGGCAGCTGTTTAACCAACTGAGCCACCCAGGCACCCTGCCACCTCCTTTTTAATGACATTAGGTTATGTCCTAGTGTTATAGTTTGTTACAATTTTGTTCCTAGTAGCAACACAGAGCAAAAAGTAATTGATTGGGCCAAATACGTGGAAGTGAGGGGGAAAAGGGTTAAAAAATCTTGCTGGGAGGACCTGGGTGGCTCAGTGGTTGAGCATGTGCCTTTGGCTCAGATGGTGATCCTGGGGTCCTGGGATCGAGTCTTGAATGGGATACCCCTCAGGGATCCTGCTTCTCCCTCTGCCTGTATCTCTGCCTCTCTGTCTCTCATGAATAAGTAAGTAAAATCTTAAAAAAAAAAAAAATCTTGCTGAAACATTTGGAAAGGAGCTGTAGGATCCACACAGCCTCTATGTAGAGGTCAAGACATGCACTGATTTGATCAGTTGGACTTCATCAAAACTTAAAATCTCTGGGCATCTAGCTGGCTCAGTTGGAAGAACATGAAACTCTTGATCTTGGTATTGTGAGTTCGAACCCCATGTTGGGTGCAGGGATGACTTAAAAAAAAAAAACTTGGGATGCCTGAGTGGCTCAGGCAGTAAAGCATCTGCCTTCAGCCCAGGTCAGAGCCCTGCAATGGACTCCTGGCTCAGCAGGGAGCCTGCTTCTCCTTCTTCTGCCACTCCCCCTGCTTGTGCTCTCTTGCTGTCTCTGTCAGATAAATAAATAAAATCCGGTCAGCCCGGTGGCTCAGAGGTTTAGCGCCGCCTTCAGCCCAGGGCGTGACTCCTGGAGACAAGGGATCGAGTCCCTAGTTGGGATCCCTGGGTGGAGCCTGCTTCTCCCTCTGCAAAGACACAGGTCTTTGCCCCTTTCTCTCTCTCTCTGTGTCTCTCATGAATAAATAAATAAAATCTTTAAAAAAAAAAAGTTTACAATCATGAATACAAAAAGAATACCTATTGTAAAACTAGGCAAAAGTGCTCAACATTAGTGGTCAGGATGATGCAAACAACAGCCACAAGGAGAAACTTCTTCATACCCACCAGGATGGTTAAAATTAAAGATTCCTTGTAACAAGTGCTGGTGAGGATGTGGAGCATGAGGCTCTTCATGCATTGCTGATGGGGATGCAAAATGGTAGAACACATTGGAAAACTTTTTGGCAGTTTCTTATAAAGTTAAAGGTATGCCTAGCATACAACCCAGTTATCTGCTTCTAGATTTACCCACGACAAAAATATACATCCACAGAAAGACTTGTACATGGGATAGCCACTTTATTCATCATAGTCCTGTAAAGTCATATGGGGGCACCTGGGTAGGCTCAGCCAGTTAAGCATCTAAACTTGACTTCCACTCAGGTCATGATCTCTGGGGTCGTGGAATTGAGCCCCATGTTGTGCTCCACTTTGGGCGTGGAACCTGGTTAAGATTCTGTTCCCCCCCCAAATAAACAAAGAAAACTTTATATGAATACAATTATACAGTACGTTCTCTTTTGTGCATTCTTTCACTGATTTTTTTTTAAAGATTTTATTTATTTATTCATGAGAGACACAGAGAGAGAGGCAGAGACATAGGCAGAGGGAGAAGCAGCTCCCTGCGAGGAGCCCCCCGGGAGCCCCGCCCATGTAGGACTTGATCCCAGGTACCCGGTATGGCTGAGCCAAAGGCAGCCGATCAACCACTGAGCCACCCAGGCGCCCTAGGTGGATTAAATTTGAATGCATTTTCAGTTTATGATGTTTTCAATTTATCATGGGTCCCTGTAAGAGGAGGAACGCTTCCTGGAGGAGGTGGCATCGAAGGTGTGCCCCGGCTGATATATAGGAGTCGGCAGACAAAGGGAGGTGCGTGTTTTTAGCAGGGGGAGGGACTCGGCAAAGGCCAAGTGGCTTGAGTGGGGTTGTTGGATTTAAAAAACTCGGAAGTTAGGTAGAGGGCTAGGTGCTTATATGTCTCGAGGCCTGAGTCCTCTTGCTGACTTGCACCGCACACCAGACAAGCCCTCCTTTTCTCTGGACCTCTCAGGTCTCCAGTCTGTCCCTCAGGTAAATGACCACAAGCTCCCTCCTTCCTCCTGAACTTCCCCCCCCTCCCCTGCGACTGGGAGAATCCACCGAGTGGCTGAGGAGTGACTGTTCATTGAGCCAATCGCTGGAGCCTAAAGGCCCGTCTCTCCTCCCCTTCTCATGGGCCAATCGCCGCGTTCTCCTTGAGACCAGCAGCTTGACGGGGGCGGTGCAAAGGCTTCATGACGTCACGCTCAGGATAAACCAATAGCATCTATTAAGAGGCGGGTTGTTTTGATGATGGACAGCTCCCTTTCAAGATGTCCGCTTAACGCGGGGCCCGCCGGGAAGCTTTGAGGCGGTGCTGGGGGGACAGGGGCGGGAACTTCTGGTAGACTTTGCCCAATCAGCAGTCACGGTTCTTGCGATAGACGGGCAGTCTTTCCCATCCCCGTCGACTTAAGGGGGCGGGGCTCCGCACACCAGACTGGGCGGGCCCCTCAGCTTTGATGGGCGTCTCTCTTTGCCCAATTAGCAAGCGACATCCTCAGACGGGCCGCCTCCGTTGCCAATGAAATCTCCTGGCGGGGTCGTGGTGGGCGGGTCGTGGACCCTCCGGTATAAGGCGGTCCCGGGGGAGTGCGGAGAAAGGGGGGGGTCTCGGCGGCAGGAGGAGGAGTAGGTGCGGGTGAAGATGGCGGCAGCCGAGGCCGCGAACTGCATCATGGAGGTGAGCGCCTGGAGCGCTGCCGGGGGTGGGGGGCGGTTTGGGGGTCGATGTTTTGTGCCTCCGTCGTGGGGAAGGGGCCCCGAATGGGCGGATTGGGGCTGAAGGTTCTCAGCCGTACGGTGGGGACGCCGCATGCTGCGGATCGCGGGATACAGTCAGAGGTTCGGGTTTCCTAGCTTTCGGGGGTCTGCGGCACTCTGTCGAGCCGAGGGTGTCGTGCCCCCTCCCACGTGGAGGAGGGCTGGGGGCGCTTCCGGCCTGGCCCCCACGTGGCCGCGGCACGGTGGGTGGGGAGGGGGTGTGCCGTGCCCGGTGGCCCGGCGGGCTCCACGTGCGGGACAAAGGCCCCGCCCCCGGCCGGGGGAGGGGCGCCCCGGGGGGGGGCGGAGAGGAGGCTCCGACCCTCCCTCGGAGGCCCCCTGCCCTTTCCCCCGGGATCGCGACGTACCCCTCGGCGTGGGCTCACTTCTGTCCCTCCGAGAAGTAGAGTCTCTCGGGAGGGGCAGTGTAGCTCGGCCCTCCACAACCCCGTTCCCGATACCGCGGCATCTCCTTAGGCTTCGGTCCAGGTTTCGTGGACTCAGGGGTTGGGATTGGAGGAAGAGGAAGGATTGGTTCCCTCCGGGCCCCCGGTTTCCTGTCCCTGGATTCCCCCCTTCCCGGGGCTCTGGGAGCTGGGGGGATGGGGCATGCCCCTGTGACCTCCCTCCGGGTGGTGGGGGGGCCTCTGGTTGAAGGAGATTCTTCCCGATAAGGCGTCGTGCACCCCCTTGTGGCCATTTCTGGGTGTGTGGGAGGGACATCTTTTTCATGGGGCGTGTCCCAAAGCCCACCTCCCCTTTGGAGCCCTCCCGGGCTAAGGGAGGGAGAGTCTCTGCTGGGAAGAGCTTGTGGGGGAATATAAGCTACCTCCTACTGGAGACTTTTCTCTCCTCGGCGCCTAGATACGCGAAGGTGGGAGATGACCTCCCCCTTTCTGAAGCCCTGTTTGAGGGTCCTGAGCCTGGAGGCTTGAGATGGTGTCCTGAGAAGTTTGATTCTTGTGCAGCCATGTGGGCTTGGTTCCGGTGCTGTTTCAAGCTCCCTTGGGACTTGCTCGGCTGTGGTGTTAGTGGTATTGAGAAATGGGTCCCAGTGGGAAATCCCCTTACCCGTCACCCTTCTTTGTAGGTGTCCTCACTGGCTTGGGAGAATGGGGGCGGGGCTTGGAGCTGAGTGGGTCTTGTGTGTGACTTCGTGCTTCTGAGGGGCCTGGAGAGTGGTCATATCCGGAAGAGATGTCATCTGATGGGGCCTGCATGATCCCTCCTCTTACCTTGTAGCATTGGGGGCCAGCGGCCCCCAGGGGTCACTCCAATGACTTCCATCCCCCTTGGCTCTCTCCTGGACCAGAGTCTGTATGGGTGGAGGAAATATCTCTTTTAGAGGTTGCCTCAGGATTTGGCCCCACACCCCAGGGGCTTTGGGCCCTGGGATGGGTGTCAATGGGTTTGAGGGGCCAGAGTTTGGCCTCCTCCCTGGGACTCTACCTTCCTGGGAAGAGGGAACGAAGCTTGGAGATTGGCTCCAGCTGGTGGTTTTGTTTGGGGCTTCCTGAGCCCAAGGCAGGAGCTAGGGGTCAGGGTGCCAACTCTGGTAGGGGTGCCTGTGTGCCACACCTCCTTTCTGGAATCCTCTTAGACAAGAGGCTTGTTTGCAAAGGTGGTAGATGCCCAGTGGGTACACACTGCCAGCGGCCCCCCCCCCCCACCCAGCTACTCTTGGCACCCTGGGATGGGGGTGTGTGTGTGTGTGTCAGGAAGTGTCACCTAATCTGGGGGGGATTAGATGATGAGGGGGAGTGACAGCTGGCAGTGCCTGTGTGCCTGGCGGGTGCCAGCTCCTCTGGCCTGGATGGGGGAGGTGTGTATGGTCAGGTGCCTGGCCAGAGAGGGCAACGTGGGGGCGGGCCACCATCTCTCCAGCCGTAGCTGGGACAGAACCCCATCTCTTCTCCCCCCACTTTTCCCACCCCCTTTTGAAAACAGCCCTGCCTCTTTACTCCCTCTGCCACCACTCCCCACCAAGGAAAAAGAAAATTGCAGGAAACACCCCCTCCCCTGTGAGCTGGGGTCCCCTGGCCTGGCCCTCCCCTAGCCACTCCCAGTAGCTAATCCTTTCTCCCTGTTACTCTCTCCTAGAATTTTGTAGCCACCTTGGCTAATGGGATGAGCCTCCAGCCGCCTCTTGAAGAAGTAAATATCCTTTTGTGAGACCCTTCCCCACATACATATATCTTGCCACATTATCAGGCCCTTTCTAGCAGGCTAACCATGATTTCTCTCGCTTCAAACCAGTTTACCCTGTGCCCCCAAACCGTTAGTACAAACCACCCTCCAGGTCTGTGGCTCCCATCTGGCCTCCCCAAATACCGTGGCTACTTCCTTAACTCCATTTCCAGCCCCCCCACCTGCCCTTCCCGTGTCTGCCCCAATTCTGCCTTCCCCTCCCCTCCCCAGCTGTGGGCTGAGCTAGAGACGGGGGCAGAAAGACTGGAGAGATGGTAGGCGTGGCTGAGGTATTGGGGTGCTCCCTTGGATGGTGCTCTGGGGGGGTCCTGGAAGAGGAAAGTGGGGTTGTAAGGTTTTGGGGCTCGTGGGGGAGGCAGGACGGCAGGTGGGGCCTTTAGGGTTGCCATGGTATGATTGGGGGGAGGATCTGTTCTCCAGGGAGAAGTAGGGACCTGGAGGTTTAAGAGGCCTTGGAGAGCCCCCAGATTTAACCTCTGCTCCCGTCCACCCTCTCCCAGGTCTCCTGTGGCCAGGCAGAAAGCAGCGAGAAGCCCAATGCTGAGGACATGACGTCCAAAGATTACTACTTTGATTCCTATGCTCACTTCGGCATTCACGAGGTGAGTGTGAACAGCTCCTAAAGCTGCTGGATCTTGAGGGGGTTAATGTTTGGGAAGGCTGGGGCTGAATTTCCCACGCATGCGCACTGCCTCCCCTGGCAGCGGGCTTGGCCGCCCCTCTGGGTGTGAGGCACACACCCCGGGGTCGCCTCTCCCAGCCGTTGCCTTGGAGACGGAGCTTAGCCTGGCGCTCCTGGGAGGCTGGGGAGGGGGGAGCACCCCTCAGCCTGCCTGAGACTGCGGAGGTCAGGGCCTGCGTGTCTCTGCCGCCCTCTAGTGACTGGCGGTGGGACTGTTCCCCCAACCGCCCCGCCTTTGGTGCGCTGGCTTCCCGACCCTTTTGCACTGAGGTCCCAGAACGTGGTCGAGATGGGACTCTGAGAATTTTTTTCTTTTCCTTTCTCTTTTTCTCTCTTTTTTTTTTCTCTTGCTGAGACCTTTTCTTTTCCAAATTGTGGTAAAATGCACGTAACAAAATTTACCTCTTAAGTGTACAGTCTAGTGGCGCTAAGTTCTGGATAAAGCCAAGGATCACTGCGGCTTGGGAGGCAGTGGTAGAATCAGGCCAAGCTGTTAGTCCCTCCGGTCTGGTTTTACAAACAGAATAACTGAGGTACGCGGAGGAAGGAAAATGATTTGTTCCAAGAAGACGAAGCAGGAGGACTGAGCTCTAGCTTTCCAAAGTGCCAGTGTGTCAGAGGCCAGGGCACCCCATTTTCTAGCTGGGGGCGCAGGCCCCTTCATGGCATGTTTGTATCTTGTGCCCGCTCTCCCTGCCAGGAGATGCTGAAAGATGAGGTGCGCACCCTCACCTACCGAAACTCCATGTTTCACAACCGGCACCTCTTCAAAGACAAGGTGGTGTTGGATGTGGGCTCGGGCACAGGGATCCTCTGTATGTTTGCTGCCAAGGCTGGAGCCCGCAAGGTCATTGGGGTGAGTGTCCTGGGCAGGTGGGTGGGCCAGGGCCAGGGGACAGAGAGGGGCCCCTTAGGGCTCAGGGATTGGACGGAGGGGAATGGGGGCTGAGGGTGGGAGTGGGGGGGGTCTCACCCTCCCTTCTTCCTGGGCCCCCAGATCGAGTGTTCCAGTATCTCTGATTATGCGGTGAAGATCGTCAAAGCCAACAAGTTAGACCATGGTGAGCCCAGGAAGAGAATGGGTTTGTGGGATGGAGTGGGTGACCGCCCCGCTTCCCCGGGGGCCCTTGGCAATGGGGTGGGGGTCGTCACTGAACACAGATTCAGCTGTTTCTCCCACCATGGGCCCTGAGCTGCTGGCAGCCTGGGTATCCCACCTTCCCAGAACCTATAACCAGTAGTGACGGGCATGCTCTGCCCTTTTAGAAATTGAGTGGTGAAGTCACAAGTTTAGTGCCTTACTCATCAAACACTAGGGCAAGAAGCAGTCTTTAGTTCGTAGAGGCATGTGGTTGACACCCGAGGGTCCATGGTGAGAGATCTTCCAGCTGCCCTTCTAAGTTCAACCCACATTGCCTTCCAGAGAAGTCTGCACCTACGAGCACATACACGTGTAAATGTTATCACGCTTACATGCATGGCTTCTACATAAATAGCATTTCACGCAAGCCTTTTGCCCTTTACTTTTTCCACCTGCTCATCATGTAGTTTCACACATTTTGAGATGTGAGAGGCTCTTAAAGACCCTTTTCAATGACCATTGTCTGCATGTACCCCAACATTTTTGATCAGGCTCGGGGGGCGGGTTTTCTAGCCACTCCTGAGATGCTCATCCTTGAGCCTGTGATGTCATTTCATGTATCAGCTAGGGGAACTGGGAGGTCAGTTTATTAAAGGAGGACTGCTTGGGTCAGAAATGTTCTTTGTGTGAATGTTGCCACGTGGCTTTTAAGTGCCCATCTGCCAGGTTCCAGAGGCAGAGAATGTGGGAAGATGGTAGGTTTTTCGGATGTGGAGGCTCCTAGCATTTAGAAAGTGAAGTGATTATTTATAAAGATTTTATGTATTTGCTTATTTGTTTAGAGAGAAAAACGTAAGCAGGGGGAGGGGCAGAGGGAGAGGGAGAGAGATCTCAAGTGAACTCCCTCTTGAGGTCAGAGCTCCCAAGTGGTTCCCAGTGCCATGACACAGATCATGATATGAGCCAAAACCAAGAGATGCTTAATGGACTGTGCCACCCAGGCGCCCTGAAGTGATTTTTTAAAGAGATTAGCATATATATATATATATATATATATATATATATATATGAGAGATTAGTATAATGAACCCCCAGATACGCATCACTTGGCTTTAAATACATCCATTTGAAGCAAATTCTAACTGTGATGTCATCCTTCTGCAAATCCCGCTGTGTGTGTGTGTGTGTGTGTGTGTAATAGAGCCTTTCAAAAACATGACTGTACTGTTAATGACAAAGTCTTATTATCATTTAATACCTAATCCACTCAAAATTTCTGCTTCTGTCTTAAAACTATCCAGAGTGATGAATGCACTTCAAAACAGAGTTAACAGGGGATCCCTGGGTGGCTCAGTGGTTTAGTGCCTGCCTTTGGCCCAGGGCATGATCCTGGAGTCCTGGGATCGAGTCCCACATCGGGCTCCCTGCATGGAGCCTGCTTCTCCCTCTGCCTGTGTCTCTGCCTCTCTGTGTCTCTCATGAATAAATAAATATAATATTTAAAAAATAAAAAAATAAAACAGTTAAGAGAGGGGCACCTGGCTGGCTCAGTCTATAGAGTGTGTGACTCTTGATCTTGGGGTCATGAGTTTGAGCCCACGTTGGGTGTAGAGTTACTTTCAAAAAAGTAAAAAAAAAATCTGAGTTCAGAGTATGGCTTCAGCTGACAGAGTTCTTTGAAGAAGCCCACATGTAGCCCCTAGCCTTTCCTTGAGAAGATGGGCTACCCCCCAGGGAAGGCAGGCGGACGTGTCTCCTTAGAGCTGGTTGCATGTCCCTCTCTGTGCCCCCTACAGTGGTGACCATCATCAAGGGCAAGGTGGAGGAAGTAGAGCTTCCGGTGGAGAAGGTGGACATCATTATCAGCGAGTGGATGGGCTACTGCCTTTTCTACGAGTCAATGCTCAACACCGTGCTCTATGCCCGAGACAAGTGGCTGGTGAGGCCCCTAGTGGGGCGGGAGTGGTTCCTACAGGCAGGGCTCCTCCTCCGACTGTGTGCAGGACACCTGCCAGTTGGGATCTGGGCAGAAAACCAAAAGCTGTGCTAGGTATTTCCCACACAGGGGACTTGATACAGGGGATTGACCGCTCAGATGTTGGAGGGTCCAAAGCCAAAATGGGATGTAACAGGCAGCAGTGTCCAGGAGACAGAGTCATGAGGTAGTTGGTGCTAGGAAGAAGATTGTAGCAGGGCAAAAGATGGGGAGAGGCTAGAGGGCCATGGTTCCAGGTGCTCAGATCCAAGCAGGCCTCCTGGTGGGGGGAGATCACAGACCTGAACAAGGGGAAAGAGCTACATAAGATCTGGGGCAAAGAGGAACTGGTGCAAATGTCCTGGGGCAGGAGTGTTTTTACTGTGTGTTGAGGAATAGCAGGGAAAACAGAAGGGAAGGAGTGGATGGGCCTGAGTGCCTCCCTGTCCTCTCCACCATGAGACTAGTTTTCCTCTCAGGAGCCAGGGAGGGTTCTGCAGAGCCTTTAGAACCTATGAAGGACAGCCCTGACTTTGGTGCTGCTGGATGCTGCCTGGCAGCCATGTGGAGAATAGATGTGGGCATGAGGGCAGAAGCCAGGAACCAGCTAGGAGGCCATTGTAGGAAGCCCGGTGGCTCAGACCAGGGTGGGGATAGAGACCCAAGTTGTTGTGGTCTGGGGGCACGGTTCCAAGGCCCCCCCCTTCACACCCTCACCTGACCCCTTGGCAGGCACCTGATGGCCTCATCTTCCCGGACCGAGCCACGCTGTATGTGACAGCCATCGAAGACCGGCAGTACAAAGACTACAAGATTCACTGTGAGCTGGGGGGGAGGGGGGCATAGCAGCTTGAGGTGGGGGGGAGGCAGGTTTGGCCTGGGCACCCCTAATGGGCTCACCCCTCCTCCCTGCCTGACACCCCAGGGTGGGAGAACGTGTACGGCTTTGACATGTCCTGCATCAAAGACGTGGCCATCAAGGAGCCCCTGGTGGACGTGGTAGACCCCAAGCAGCTGGTCACCAACGCCTGCCTCATAAAGGTGAGGGGGGCGGTGATTGTGGCCTGGGGTCCCCAGGGTTGGAACCAAAGAAGGCCCACCACCTGACCCCAGCAAGACATCAGGTCCCTCAGTTCCTACCTGAGATCTGGGAGTCCAGCCTGTGACTAGAGGTGGCGCTAGAGGCCTGGGGAAGCTGCTTCATTGCGAGCTAAGCCTGGCGAGCTAAGCCTGGCGGGTGGTTCCAGGCCCCCAGCGAGCAAGACCAAGACCGGACTAGCTGGCCCTGCTCCGGGGGAGAAGCACTCCAGAGGGGTGTCCCTGAGCCAGGCAGCTAGGACCCTTTGCCAGCACACAAAGAGCAGGAAGCCCAAGGCCTAGAGTGAGTTTATACACACGGGGGCTGCTGTTAATCCTTTGTTGTGACCAGTTCATGAGCCCCTTGGTGTCCGGCATGTGCTGGGTTGGGACCGCACTGGGAGCTGGACAGAGGGGTGAATCCTAGGGTTGCTCTGACTGTGAGGGGCGGCCCAAACCTGGTGGAGGAGGAGGAAGTCTAGAGCGTGTGGACACAGAACAGCTGGGAGGGTGGGTGCCAGGGAGCCCTCGGAGGGTGTTGAGCAGGGCTTTGACATGATCTAATTGACAGTGTTTCAAAATTATTGTGTTGATTGGTATGTCGAGTTTAGGGCTATGGTGGGGGGAGGGTGGAAGTTGGGGAGTCCCGAGAAGAGCCACTGTGTGGGTGGCCCCGGGCAGGGCGAAGGCCTTGGAGAAGAGGAGCACCAGGCAGTTCTCCCAAGCAGAAGCAGGGGCTCTGGAAAGTAGGACTCTCTAGCCTGGGGCTTAGGATGTGGGAGAGAAGGGAATGGGGGCAGCAGCGTGGCTCCCCCCAGGCTTTTCTGCTGAATGCTGGGCTGGGTGTTGGGGAGTGGGGCTCACGGGGCCTGTCCCGCAGGAGGTGGACATCTATACTGTCAAGGTGGAGGACCTGACCTTCACCTCCCCCTTCTGCCTGCAAGTGAAGCGGAATGACTACGTGCACGCCCTGGTGGCCTACTTCAACATCGAGTTCACCCGCTGCCACAAGAGGACGGGCTTCTCCACCAGTGAGCATGGGGCAGGGCCTGGGGGATGGGGGAGGACCAGGAACCAGTGGAGGGAGCCAGGGGGACACTGGGGACCCAGGCTGTGCTGCAGGCTCTGCTGGCTCCCCTGAGCATGTCATGTCTTCATTTCCCTACTTGGAAACCATAGACAGCAGGCCCTCTTCGAGGCTTGTGGTGGGTAAAAGGATTCAGGGACAGCGGACCCCAGTCAAGGCTCCATAAAGGTCATGGGGGGTGGGCAGGAAGCCTGGGAGCTGATCTGACTGTATCCCCAGGCCCTGAGTCCCCGTACACGCACTGGAAGCAGACCGTGTTCTACATGGAGGACTACCTGACCGTGAAGACGGGCGAGGAAATTTTTGGCACCATTGGCATGCGGCCCAATGCCAAGAATAATGTGAGGCGCTGCTGGGGGGTGAGGGGGTGGGCTCAGGTGGGGACACCTCTCTCGACCTGTTTTGGAGCCCCAGCAGCCCTCAGCCAAGTTGAGTCTGCCACCCCTGGGGAGACCCTGAGTCAATGGGAGGCAGAGGGTCTGGAACCTGGAGTCCAGGGCAGGGGCCCAGGCTAGGAGTGCCAAACTGCGGGTGTGGTGGAGGGGGTGCCCCAAAGCCATGCCCCTTTTCTAAGGGAGGCTAGAGGTCCTCCACTGCCCACCAGGGGCAGTTTTGCTGCCACCAGTGCCCCCCCCGCCCCGGGACATCTGTTGCTATCTGGAGACATTTTGGATTCTCACACAACTGGAGGAGGGATGCTATTGGCATCCAGCACAGGACAACAAAGAGTCCTGGACCCTGGCTCCCGGTGTCCATAGTAACAGAGTGTGGGAAACCCCAGAGTAAAGCAACAGGAGGAGAGGCCTAGAGGAGCAGGGAGGAAACCTGGGGGCCTGGGGCGCTGCGCTGTGCTGCGCTGCGCCAGGAGGCCTGAGGGCAGAAGTCATCAGGGTTACTGGCGACCTTGGCCCAAGCTTTTCCAGGGAGCACTGGGGGGTGGGGAGCCCGGAAGGAAGATCGGCTTCCAGGAAGCTTGGAAGCAGAGGACGTGCGGACAGTGGGGTTGGGACCAGTGGATCCTGCCGAGGAGGAGGAAGTGTGCTGGAAGAGAGGTTTGCTTCTCAGAAAAGAGGGAAGGAGCAACTTCCCTCTGCTTTACTGATGGGAATGTTTTTGATGGGGAACAGTCTTTATGCAAGAGACAGAGCAGCTGGGCTCTGCCCTGAGCGGGGGCAGGTCTGGCTGGGTTCCAGGTGCGTTTGAGGGTGTCCCAGGAGCTGTCACTGGGAGGCAGGGTTGAGGACATGCTGAGGGAGCAACAGTGTGGAGTCTTCCAGCCTGATGTGGGGTCTCTGGGGAGCCTCTGGGAGGGCTGGCCCCCCTCCCCCTGCTGCTGCCTGACTCAGACAGTTCCAGATATCTGCCCGGTCCGTGTCCGGTCCCCTTCACACGTGCCCTCTCCCCACAGCGTGACCTGGACTTCACCATCGATCTGGACTTCAAGGGCCAGCTGTGTGAGCTGTCCTGCTCCACGGACTACCGAATGCGCTGAGGCGGCGCCCGGCTTCTCCCACCCCGCCCGGGCCGGCCCTGCACGGGCCCAGGGGCTGCGGCGTTCTTAGGCAGTTTGGGGGCTCCCCCTTCCTCTCCTTCCCTCCCTCAGAAGGGGGTTTTAGGGGCCTGGGCTGGGGCGGGGCACATCGTGACTGTGTTTTTCATAACTTATGTTTTTATATGGTTGCATTTACGCCAATAAATCCTCAGCTGGGATGGCTTGGCTTCCTGGGGGGCGAAGGGGGGTTTGGGATTCCATCTGCAGGTGCGGAGTTGGCAGCCTGAGCGGTGGGGGTTGCGGTATGGGGGAGGGGGAGTTCTGGGACAGTACCTGCTGGAAGCTGTCAGGTCCCCATCCCCACATCTGTTTCTTAAGGTCTCCTCCCTGTCTCTGGCCTCTTGTAGTCTCTGATTTCCAGGGCCCTCCTCCTGGCTGTGTTCCCCCATCTCTCTCTCCAGTCCACGTGCCCTCCCATCCCCCTCCCTCATGTGCCCCCTGAGGCCCTGTTCCCTTTTGGTTGCCCTGCTGGGCTGGAGGGGGGTTGGGGTGTGGGTTCCCAGCAGAGCTGGGCTCTTGGGTTTCCCAGAAAGCCATCTCCCCCGCACCCCCCCCCCCCCCCCAGGCACACATATTGTTCCACTGTCTGGCTGTTTTTTCCTGTCCAGGACCCTCCAAGGCCAGGCCAGGGCTGACTGGCAGTGACTGCTGCCCTGCCCTTTGCAGCTGGGGAAACTGAGTCATGGAGTGTAAAGGGGATAGAATTCTTTGTGGGGGAGTGTGTGTCTGTTTCCTTCTCCAGCCTCGCTTGGGACTTGGGAGACAAGGATTGGGGGGGTGTTCCACCTTAGGGCAGCAGGAAGGCTCTGCCACCCCTACCTTCCAGAGATAGACTCAGGCCCTACTGACAGCTCCCTGGGGACTGCCTTTCCAGCCTCTGCTGCAGGTGTGGCATCTACACCTGATCCTCTCCCCCCGGCATGTGCACAGAGCCCCCAGTCCATCTCCCAGGATGCTGTTATACACAGGACACCTAAGGGTCACCCAAGCCACCATGACTTCACCACCACACCTGGAGCCCTGGGCCTGGGGGCACTTCACACCTGGCTGCACCTACTCCTCTCCTGGGATAGTGTTGCAGGCTATGCTAGGGCCCAGACTCCCTTTGCCCACATCCCTTGGTGGCTGGCACCCGCCCTGCATTGCCCAACCCACGAAGGACCCCGGCCTATGAGACATCAGTTCCCCATGGGTTGAGGCTGAGGTCCCCAGAGTTCAGAGCCTCCCTGCCCCCACCCCTTTCCTGGAAGCTCTAAGCTGTGTCACCAGTAGCAGGTGTCGGCCGCCCCGCCCCTCTTCCCTCCGCCTTAAAGGGGTCGCCCTCCCGAGGCTTCCCAGGGTCACAGACAGCTCCGCTGTGTGACCATACCCGTCAGGGCTCCTAGGACGTGGGAGTCCGGATTCTGAGCTTTCTCCTGGCGTGGTGTGGCCCCCTGGACTCTTGCTCTCAGTCTTCCCTACCTGGGGAGTGGGGACTGGCCCCCACGCGAGCACCGAGGGGATTACTGGACTTGGACAGGGGCGGGGCCGCACCCCCGAGGGGTCGCTGCGCCCATGGGTTTCAAGGACCGCGCGCGGCCCCACCCCACGATGACTTCCCACATCCTCCTGTTGCTTCTCGCCTCCTCCATCCTGGGGGATCCGGACTCCGTGGGCAGGTGAGAAAGGCGGGGGGCAGCGGGGACAGGGCGGGAAGGAGATCGCGAGGAGCGTGCGCCCTCTTCAGGTCACTGCTCCCCGCGTCGGTGGAATGGCGATCTGTAACCGGCTGCCCCCACCCCACCGAGACCCCTTTCTCCAGAGGATTCTGTGTGAACCCGGCCTTCTCCCATGCTCTCCCCCAGGCAGCCCCTGCACCAGGTCGCCCAGCACCGCAGGCGCCTCTGTTCCCTGGGCACATGCCAGACCCACCGCCTGCCAGAGATGATCTACTGGCTCCGCTCGGCCTCCACCAAGGAGCTCTCGGGGAAGGCGGGCCGCGAGCCCCAGGACCCCCACAGCTACGGGCGCCGCCGCCGGCGCGAGGCCAGAGTCCCGCTCCGTCTCCAGGACCCTGGCTTGAAAACAAGCTTGCGCAGTGCCCAGCTTGCTGGGTGACGTCAGGCACGTCCCTGCCCCCGCCCCCCAGCCTCAGCTTACCCATCTGTGTATTGGGGCCGCCACCCCAAGTTTCTTTTCCCCTCAGTCCATCTCCTGGGTTCACTCAAAAACTGTCTCCGCGCCATGACTGGGCTGGACCCAGAGGCACACCGGACCTCGCTTGTACAAGGAATACTAACGTCCAGAACCTAATAAAACGATTTTCCTGGGACGCCTGAGTGGCTCAGTGGTTGAGCGTCTGCCTGTGGCTCAGGGTGTGATCCTGGTCCTGGGATCGAGTCCCACATCGGGCTCCTTGCAGGGAGGCTGCTTCTCCCTCTGCCTATGTCTCTGCCCCCTCTCTCTGTGTGTCTCTCAGGAATAAATCAATTTTAAAAAACTAACAAATAAAACGAGTTTCCTGTTTCAGCCTCTGCTTGTCTCTGCCCATTCCGGCCTCCCAAACTGAGCCTGGTCTCCAGTGTATTCTTCCCCTCCATCTATGCCCTTTTTCCCACACGGAAGTCCCTCTGACTGTCTAACTTGAATCCAATCCGCTGTAGCATCTCCTTCGCACCAATCTGTGCAGCTGCATTGTCCGTGGGCGGTTTTGGTGGGCTGACCCAACCCCCAAAGCAGCCCTCCCTCCTGGGGACGGTAGAACTTGGACTCGCTCTATCTGGGCACCCACGCGCGTGACTACGTGTACCCAAAGGTGGGCCGTGAGCTCCAAGCTGAGCCTCGTTTTCAGAGAGAAAAGAGAGTGAGACAAAGCGGAGTGGGAAGCCCAAGAACCTGGGGTTCGGAGCAGAGAAGCTGCTTAGAACTCGGGAAGCCAATGATGGCGAAATCAGGCCGAGGAGAAAAAGACTGAGGACCGGGGATCGAACGGAGGGAGAGGATTGGATGCTGGGCTTCGAGGGGGCGGGGATAGAACGCAGAGGGTTGGAAAGGGGCGGGGATAAAACCAGAGACTCGAATACCCGGCAAGGCACACGCGAGGAGGCAGAAATCGGGGTTCCTGGATGTTGGATAATCGGGGGCGACCAGGAGCTCCGGAGGCCCGACGACCAGGTCGTGGACTCGTCGCACTGGGATTGGACAGATGCAAGTGGGAAACTTGGGTCTGGCGCTCTAAATCGAGGGTGGGGGGTGTGCTCGGGCTTGGTCTCCAGGATCCGATCGGCGGACCTCTGACTCAGCGTGGTAAGTATCGGAGGGGCCCGAGCTCCTGCGGGGCCTGCAGGCCTGTGGTTTGGGGTGGGCGTGCGGGCCTCTCCATCACTTGTCCTCGAAGCTCGCATCGGCTCCCAGCCTCAGCATCCCTGGCCGGGAGGCATGCGCGGTAGGGCGCTCCCTCCCCCACCCCTTCCAGCCCCTGGCGCGGGGGAGGGGACGCCGGGCCACTCTAGAGCGGATGAATTTATAGACATTGCCACCACCACCCCCGCTCCTCCCCCTCCAATCCCACCCCCACCCCATCCCTCCTCCTCGCCCTGGCATGGGAAACGGAAATGGGGCGGACCGTGCCAACGTCCGGCAGGTGTTCGTTACAAATGGGTCTCGGGACTAATGTTTTTCTCTAGACCCTGCAACTCAACCCTGGACCAGTTTCCGCCCCCAACCCTGAATCTTGAAAATCCTTCATGGGGAGGGGCGCACTGCCTTGAACCTCGTTCTCAGCAGAGCCGCAAAAGGGATTAACGCGAGTTGTCCCTCCTGCCTCTATGCGTTCACAGAGGTCCCCAGTTGATGTCCCTCCAACACCGGAGTCTCTGGCCGAGTCCTTCAAGAACCCTCAGGTGGTTGGGAAAGGGTGAGCCGCAGTCCTATATTCCCGGGTCTGTAGGAGGAGGGGCTTGGGGGCCCGGACTCCTGGGTCTGAGGCTGGGGACCTGGTAGTGACCCTCCCTCCACCTCCCAGGGCTCTAGCGTGACATGGCTGAGGCGCACCAGGCCGTGGGCTTCCGACCCTCGCTGACCTCGGACGGGGCCGAAGTGGAGCTCAGTGCCCCCGTGTTGCAGGAGATCTACCTCTCCGGACTGCGCTCCTGGAAAAGGCACCTCTCCCGCTTCTGGGTGAGGAGGGCCACGGCTTGGTTTCCTTCCAGGATCCAGTTGCCAGAGCTTCTGGGTTCTCCGAGGCTCACTGGGGAACCCTCAACCTCACCTACTGGGAACATCTACTCACCTCCTACACCACTTTCTGCACCACTTCCTTTTTCCTCACACCCCCAAACCCAATTTCTAGAATCTAGACCCCTGATGCCATGGTGCTCCCTCCTCTCACCCTTTACTTCTGTCGCCAGGTTCTAAACTAGGTGCTCCTCCTATCAGAACACTGTGATCTGATCAAGATCTTGGTCAGGCCACACCCCAGTCCTGAAGGGTCCTTCTTCCCCCTAGCGGGCACCCCTGGATCTGGGGGCCGCCTCCCTGCCCTTGCTTCTGAATCCCCCACACCCTCTCCAGTATGCGGTGCAGCGTCCTTGTGGTTCTGAGACGTGAACCAACAAATCTCTGTATCTGCACTTCTCCATCACTTACAAACCCTGCAGTCCCAGTCTGGGCTCATTGTCCTTGTTCTAGAATCCCCATGCCTACCCTGAGGTCACCAGTTCTGGAACTCCGGCACTGCATACATCGGGAGCCTCCCTGTTGGGTCACATCCTATCTGCTAACACAAGTCTTGAGCCCTTGTGGGGTTAGCCAAGACTGACTTTGGATCCTGGCTCTGCCACTTACTAGCTGTGTAGCCTTGGGCAAGTGTGTCTTTCTGAGCCTCAATTTCCCCACATGTCAAACGGGGGTGATGATAACACCTCCCTCAGGACAGTCACGAGGATTAGATGAATTCTTACATGTAAGCGCTGAGCGAACTGTCCATGTCAAGTGCAGAGTGTTAGCTTTTGATAATACTTTTCTTTTTAAAAAAAAAAAAAAGATTTATTTATTTATTTATTCATGAGAGAGAGAGAGAGAGAGGCAGAAGGAGAAGCAGGCTCCATGCCGGGAGCCTGATGCGGCACTCGATCCCGGGACTCCAGGATCACGCCCTGGGCCAAAGGCAGGCGCTAAACCGCTGAGCCACCCAGGGATCCCCAATAATACTGTTCTTTATTCATTAACCAGATATCTATGGGACATTTTTTTTTAAGATTTTATTTATTTGTTCATGAGAGACACACAGAGAGAGGCAGCGACAGAGGCAGAGGGAGAGGCAGGCTTCCTGCGGGGAACCCAATGCGGGACTTAATCCCAGGACCCAAGGATCACGCCCTGAGCCAAAGGCAGATGCTCAACCACTGAGCCACCCAGGCGCCCCTATGGGCCATTTATTAAGGGCTTGCCACTACTTGGACAGGGCAGGGAGCAAGACAGCCAGGGTTCTGCCCTCATGGAACTCTGGATTTAGCCGGAGGAGAAGGCAATGAAGGAGACGCATAAGCAAGATGCTGAGTATGTCAGATCATGTGACATGTGCCATGGGAGAACAGTAAAGCCGCCAGGAAGAGGGAGCATGGGGGCGTTGTGGGTGGCCCCATTATTTAATCTGAAGCTGAGACGTTTGAGCCGGCTGGATTGAACCTCCGTAGCCTTGCGAGTTGTTAAAACAGAGAGATATCTGTTCCAGTGGATAATAACCACTACCCCAAACCCCCAACGAGCTTCTTCTTTAGAAACATATATGTTTATTTATTTGAGAGAGATCGAGAGAGTACGATGCGGGAGTGGGAGGGTGGCAGGGAGAGGCAGAGGAGAAGCAGATTCCAGGCTGAGCAGGGAGCCTGACTCGGGGCTCCATCCCAAGACCCTGAGATCAAGACGTGAGCCAAAGTCAGATGCTTAATAGACTGAGCCACCCAGGCACCCCTCTTTTTTTAAGATTTTATTTTTAAGTAATCTCTACACTTGATATGGGACTCGAACCCATAACCCCAAGATCAAGAGTCACATGCTCTACTGACTGAGCCAGCCAGGTGTCATGTTCCACCCCACCCCCACCCCCGCAAAGAGCTTCTTTGGCCCTGCCCCTGGAATCCTCTGGGCCTCAGGCTAATACATCAATTAAAACATTACCATGTAGCCATTAATCTGTGGTTAAATATATAAATACACATATACATACACGGGTAAATATGTATATGTTTATTAAATTAAGATATAGTTTCATAAAAAATGCACAGGTTTTTAAAATGTACAATCCTTGAATTTTGACAATACCTGTGTAACCCGGCAGCCCAGGTGGCTCAGCGGTTTAGTGCCGCCTTCCGCCCAGGGTGTGATCCTGGAGTTCTGGGATCAAGTCCCACGTCGGGCTCCCTGCATGGAGCCTGCTTCTCCCTCTGCCTGTGTCACTGCCTCTCTCTCTCTCTGTGTCTCTCATGAATAGAAAGATAAAATCTTAAAAAAAAAAAAAAAAAAAAACCTGTGTAACCAGCTTCCTATCCATACAGCATGACCACTGTTCTAGAATGTTCCTTTGAGCCGTTTACGAGGGAGCACCCCCCCACTCAGGGCAACCACTGTTCTGATTTCTATGCTTGAAGGTGGATTTTGACTATTTGTTGAATATTGCATTGTTGAATATTTTGACCCTTAGTTTTGAGTCAAAACCCAAAACCCTTCTCATAGTCAGATGTCCCCTAGGTGTGGTGGCCCCCACCAGACCTTCTCGTTCATATTAATCGATCATTGTATTAATGATCATTCTTGCCTTTCTGTAATATAACCAACTCTCTATCTATTGGACACCTGATGCTCTTAGGTCCTTCCTCTTCCATTCTGGGATCCTGGGGGCCACCCCGAAGTTGTGGCTCCTGGAACTCAGTCCTAGGGTGAGGGCTATGCCCTCAGCAACCACAGAGCTGAAATTCTGTAGTTTCTTCATTTGACAGTCCCTCCCTCAAGGGATATCCATGACAGTCCCTCCCTCAAGGGATTGTGGTAAGCATTAGTTGTTTTAGTAGAAGGCCTGACTCACAGAAGTGACCAGTCCAATACTGCTGCTTCTATGGTCCTGGAGGCGGTTCCACATAGGTGCTGGGTGCCCCCCAGGCATGTTCTTAACTTCTCTGAGTTTCTGCTCCCTCCTTTCTAAAGTCACATTAGGTAACATTTAGTGTGTCCTAGGTTCTATACTTACCAGGCCCTTTAAATCTATTGCTTGTTATTGACTCTTGATCTCACGGTCATGAGTTTGAACCCCACATTGGGTGTAGAGATTACTCAAAAATAAAAGCTTTTAAAAATAAAAAAATCAGGGCACCTGGGTGGCTCAGTGGTTGAGCCTTTGGCTCACTACCTTTGGCTCAGGTTGTGATCCCAGGGTCCTGGGATCAAGTCCCGCATGAGGCTCCCCATGGGGAGCCTGACGTGGGACTCGATCCTCCGTCTCTAGGATCATGCCCTGGGCTGAAGGTGGCGAGCCATCGGGGCTTCCCTAAATAAAATCTTTAGACAAAAAATTAAAAAAATAAATCTATTGGCCATCTGATCCTTGTTATAGCCTCCTAAGGTAGACATATTATTAATCCCACTTTATAGATGAAGGAAGAGGCCCAGAGAGGTGCTTCCATTTTCTTAAGGTCACACAGCTGCTAAGAGGCAGAACTAGAGGCAGAGCTAGAATGAGCAGTGTGGCTGTGGGAGCCCATGTTCATGCCTGCTAGCCTGGGCTGCTTTTCTAGAACGTGGTCCCAGGACCTATGCCATGGGGCTGTCGTAAACTACGTGCAGTGGGGTCATTTGAGCCAAGCGTGTGGCACAGCATCCATGTGGATTGTTCATCAGCAGGAGGTCAGAGTATTTCCTGAGACGGTTTCCAAATGAATGAGATACAGCAGACCCCAGAGTGTGGAGCCTTGCAGCACATCCTATTGCATTAGGGTTCCAGAGGCATCTGGATGATTTCAGGGATTGAGAGTGGACCCACTGTGGCTTTGGATACATTCAAGCTTCTTGTCTTCTCAGTGTCTTCACCCATGTGATAGGCACAATGGTTTTCTTTTTTTTTTTTTTTATTAAAGATTTTATTTATTCATGAAAGACACAGAGAGAGGCAGAGACATAGACAGGGGGAGAAGCATGATCCCTGCAAGAAGCCCAATGTGGGATTCGATTCCAGGACCCCAGGATCACGACCTGAGCTGAACTATTTTTTTTTTCTTAAGATTTTATTTATTTATTCATGATAGTCACAGAGAGAGAGAGAGAGGCAGAGACACAGGCAGAGGGAGAAGCAGGCTCCATGCACCGGGAGCCCGATGTGGGATTCGATCCCGGGTCTCCAGGATCGCGCCCTGGGCCAAAGGCAGGCGCCAAACCGCTGCGCCACCCAGGGATCCCTGAACTATTTTTTTAAATTTTTTTTTTTGAGCCGAACTATTGAGCCACCCAGGTGCCCTGGCACGATGATATTTACTACTATCTTCCTGAGTTACAGGGCAATGAGATGAGTTATTGATGCACCTGATCCTTGGGAAGTGCTCTGGAGACATTTCCTGTTATTATGAAGCCCCTGTTCTACTACAATCCAGAGCACCAGATAAAGGAATTGATCGTTCCTTTTTTTTTTTTTTTTTTTTAATTTATGATAGTCACACAGAGAGAGAGAGAGAGGCAGAGACATAGGAAGAGACATAGGCAGAGACATAGGCAGAGGGAGAAGCAGGCTCCATGCACCGGGAACCCGACGTGGGATTCGATCCCGGGTCTCCAGGATCGTGCCCTGGGCCAAAGGCAGGCGCTAAACCGCTGCGCCACCCAGGGATCCCCTGATCGTTCCTTTTATTTATTTTTTTTTTATTTTTTTATTTTTTTTGATCGTTCCTTTTAAAAAGAAATAATAATCAACGAAAGAACCATGTTTGCCAGTAAGTTTTTCTTGCCAAACCAAAGAAAGACTGTCCAGTAAATAAATCCCAAGAAGCAGAGTAGCAATAGAAAAGATCGTCATAATAATGTTTATTGAGCACCTACTGTGTGCCAGGCTCTGAGCTATGCAATTCGTCCTCCACCCCTGTGCCCCCTTTGCTTTATTTTTCTCCACAGTCTCTATTGCCATCTGTCACATGACCCTAAGCCTTTTTCTTAGTAGCTATTGTCTCTGTCCCCCAGGAGAACAGAAATCTTGTTGTCTTGTCACTGCTGTAATTGCAATTGGCATTTGTGGAAGTATTTTCTCTCTCTCTAACTTTTTATTTATTTGATACAGAGAGAGAGAGCACAAGCAGGGAGAGCAGGAGAGGGAGGAGCCGACTCCCCGCTGAGCAGGGAGCTTGATGAGGGACTCGATCCCAGGACCTCTGGCTCATGACCTTAGCCAAAGGCAGATGCTCACCAGCTGAGCCACCCAGGTGTCTGGAAGGACATTTTCTCATCTGACCCTCGGTGACAGCCCTATGAGCCCAGTATTGAAATTGTTCCCATTCTACAGATGAGGAAACTGAGACACTTGTTTGTGGTCACTTAGCTTTTTAGTGACAGAGTAGAGATTTAAAGCCTGGGGCTCCAGAGTCCGAACTCAAAACTGGATCTCTGAGGCTTTCTTGTTTGTTAACCTTGGGAAAAAGAGAGAACGTGGTTTCTTGAGCTCTGATGGTGGTAAGCAAATAACAAAGCTCATCTCATGCTGTCTGTGTGACCTTGAACCTAAGTGTTTTCTTTTGTAAAATGAGATCGCCTAAGTACCTACCTCACAGGGTCGTCGGGAGGATTTTAAGAGTTCATCCTTCTAGATGGCGCTTGGTCATGGGCCTTGGTTAAGCGTTAGTTATGTCCATGGCACTTGCCTGTGAGTCTGATTAATAGCCCAAGACTTTCCTTCATTCCATGACCATGTAGTTCTAGAAGGCCCCCCAAGTTCCAGACCCTGCTGTATATGGGGAATCATTTTGCCCGAGAGTAACCTCCTCCAGGGAACCCTCCCTGACTCCTTCAATTTGAGCAACCTGGCTTCATTGGGTTCCTGTGCCTTGTTTTATGTCCATGAGCACTTCACTTCATTCTTGACTGACTTCCCCCATCCTAAGGGCAGGACACAGCTCTGTCTGGTCCCCACTGGGTCTTGAGCACCCAGCTCAGGGTTCAGCACACACTGGGTGCTCTGTCAATATCTAAGAACAGTGCTCAGCAGAGGGATAATTGATTGAATGAGTGCCCTTTCCTTCCCACAGAATGACTTTCTCACTGGTGTGTTCCCTGCCAGCCCCCTCAGCTGGCTCTTCCTCTTCAGTGCAATCCAGCTCGCCTGGTTCCTCCAGCTGGATCCTTCCCTAGGACTCATGGAGAAGATTAAAGAGTTGCTGCCAGACTGGTGAGCTTCCCCATTTGAGCCCAGTAACCTCCCTTATTCTTCTCCTTTCACCCAGCGAGTTTTTCTATCAGGGTGTTGTGGCTGCTAAGGAATAGTAACCTCTGGGAATTATTTTTGGTCAGATTAATAAAGGTACAGCGTGAGTAACATGGAGGTGATTTCTTCCCTTCTTGCTAAGTGGGATGCTGACAAGCTAGAAAATGTCCGGATAGGGTTAGAGTGCCCTGGCAAAAGTAGAAGCTCTGCTGGGCTCCAGTTGTGTAGTCTCAGGCAAAAGACTTCACCATTCCCTTGTCGGTCTTCATTTATAAAATATAGGTAATAATAATTGCTTCCTAGGGTGTTTGGAAGAATTAAACAAGAGCATGCACATGGAAGGGCACCTGGCTGGTTCAGTAGGTGGAGCATGTGACTCTTGATCTCAGAATCGTGAGTGTGAGCCTCACGTTGGGCATGGAGACTGGATACATACATAAATAATATCCTTAAAAAAAAAAAGAACACATGCACATGATCCATTTGGTACAGTGCCAGGAGGTTACTAATTGGGAATGGTTGTATTATTATGATTGGCATTTGGGGGCAAGGTTGGAAGCCAGGTGCAGGTGAAGGGACAGGTTCTAGTGGTTCTAATTCTTGGCTTAGTCTTTCTGGGGAAGAAGGTTCAGATTTTGTACAGACAGTCCCAAAGGGCAGACCTAGGATCCGAGGTAGGAATTTCCAGGAAGGCTAGATATACCCAAGTCTACAGAGGGGAAGTAACGCTCCCCAAGTCTTCCTGGTGGGCTTTGCTTGCATGTCTGGTTGCCATTTTGCAAACATGGTCATCTATTGTAGTTTTTGAACAGCAAGTCCTAAACTTGACTGGATTAGCCACCTGAGAGGCTCCTTAAAACACAGATGGCTGGACCCCACCCCAAGAGATTCTGTCTTAGTAGGTCTGGGTGGTGCCTGGGGATTTGCATTTCCAACCAGCTTCCAGGCAGTACTGATGCTGCTGGGCCAAGGGCCACACTTTGCAAACCACTGCCTTAGAGTAGAATTTGATTTCTAGGAGAGAAAAGTAGGTGTCCTTTCAAAAAATTTAAATAAAATAAAATACCAGCTCCCACTTGTGAAGTACCTACTGATTTTAGGAGCTTGGGGTCCTCACGCACCCAGGGAAGGAGGGGAGGCACAGACAGAGGATCCATGCCCACTTTACAAATGAAGACATCGGATATCTATGATTGACTCCAATTCTAGGTTTGCCCCCCATCAAAAGGCCAGGGTCAGAGAATGTTAGGAAGAGCAGGGGCTGGGTGGGGCTGGAGGGGAGGCCAGGAGACCCAGGCCTGTCCTCTCTTTCACTCCCAGGGGTGGACAGCACCACAGGCTTCGGGGAGTCCTGGCAGCGGCGCTGTTCGCTTCGTGTCTGTGGGGAGCCCTGATCTTCACCCTTCACGTGGCCCTAAGGCTCCTTCTGTCCTACCATGGCTGGCTCCTTGAGCCCCACGGAGCCATGTCCTCGCCCACCAAGACCTGGCTGGTATGTGGGGGGCAGAGCCCTCTCTGCTCTGCCCTCCGGGGACCCACTTCTGGCTCTGCTTCCCTCCGGCTTCCACCTACGACCTTTCATGGGTCTCTATCCCCCTCTCCCCGGGACCCTGCCCACCTCTCTGGTCTCTATTCCACCTCCTGGGTTTCTGCCCCCGCCCCCGCTTTCCCTGGGTCTCTATCCCATTCTCTCTGTGGGTTGCCACACAGCTCCCCGACCCCAGCCAGGGGTGTAACGACCCACTAATTCCCCACCCCCCAGGCCCTGGTCCGCATCTTCTCCGGCCGCAAAACAATGCTCTTCAGTTACCAGCGCTCGCTGCCACGCCAGCCCGTGCCCTCCGTGCAGGACACCGTGCGCAAGGTGGGCCTGCCAGGTACCTCCGCCTGGGGCGCTGGGGGCGGCCGGTGGCGGGCGGGGGCGTCAGCTACCCTCTTCTCCTTGCCCCTCAGTACCTGGAATCTGTGCGGCCCATCCTCTCCGACGAGGACTTCGACTGGACGTCCGTCCTAGCGCAGGAATTCTTGAGGCTGCAGGCGTCGCTGTTGCAGTGGTACCTGCAGCTCAAGTCCTGGTGGGCTTCCAATTACGTGAGTCCCGGGCCCTGAACGCCGAGGTTCCGAGCCCTCCTTCCTAACCTGGAGGTCTACGCCCCGCCCCCCGCCCCGCCCCCTATCGTTTAAACCCAACCCCCAGATACTCCAGCTTGCTGCTCCAGCTCTCGCATACTCTGAACCCCAACCCGCGTGTGCCTGCATTTTGAGCCTCCCCGCCCCCACCTCCAGCTCCGACACTCGGAGCCTGACTTCAATCACCTAAGCTCCGCCTCCAGGGCCTGCCCACACCCGCAGCCCCGCCCCCACGCCTCCAGGATTGGAACCAGAATTCCAGGATTCATCCAACATTTCCGCCCTCCCCTGGCAGGAGGCAAAAAACATTTTGCGCCTCCGCCCCCAGAGTAGCTCTTGTTCTACCCCCTCCCCCCCTCCCCCCCCCCCCCCCCCCCCCCCGCCTTCTGCTCAAGGGCACCTCCCCCAGATGGGCTTCTACTCTGAGTTCAGGAGCCAGGCCTTTGGTAGTACTCTGACTTGGAGTTTCTTGCACAGAGCAAGGCAGCAATTCACCCAAACCAGGGCTAACAGGCCTCCGGTTCGGTAGGAAGTCCTAAATAGCCGTCAGGCAGCGTGGGATGAGGTGGAGGTAGCGATGAAGAGACAGGGTGGTGTGAGCGTCCGGAGGGTGGGATCGCCTGCGGACACAGTCATTGGATGAGAGGATTAGGGTTCCAGGAGGAGAAATTATTAGGGTTGAGCCCTGAGGGTTGGACAGAACTTGAACCTGTCTGGTTAGTAGGAGGGAATGGGGTGGGCAGAGGTGAGGAAGTAAGAAGGTTGTAGGGCACGGGCTGGGAAGCAGGAGGGTGATCCTCAGGGGGAGGTGATGGTGGAGAGGCCTGAACTCCAGCTGAGGACCCTGGACTCTTCTCGGGGTGCCAAGGAGCCATGGGAGGATTCTGAACAGGGGAGGGTCAGGATCCCCTGTGGTGTCAGGGAGACACTGGAGGCCAGGAGGTTGGAGAGGATGCTAGGGTGAGGATCTAGGGGAAAGGATGAGGCCTTGCAGGGGAATTGGGACCAAGGGAAGGAGGCAGAGTCAGGGGGCAGGAGGGTGGGGCTGGGACTACCAGGCTGGGGGTGGGGAGATGGCAGGATGGCATTCACAGGCCTTAACTGATATTGGGAGGTGGGGGACTGCCAGGCTCTCCCTAAGATGGGGAAAAGGGGAGCATCCCTGAGGGGAAGGCACTGAGCTTGGGGGGTGCCGGGAAGATGCCCTGGAGCAGCTGGACATCTGAGTGAGGGCTCAGGAAAGAGGCCTCGGTGACAGGAAATGGGACCTTTAGCTACAGAAGGAAATTGAAACATTGGACTTGGAAGGGAAGCAGATCTGGGACACAGCCCCAAGGGGCAGCAGCATGGAAAGGTCAGTCAGACAAGCTCCGTGGAGGGGACTGAGTCATGTCTGAAGGGGTAGGAGAGAAGCCAGGCCTTAGTTTTTAAATTTTTTTCCCTTCAAGCTGTTGGAGCAGATTCTTGGTTTTGTGTGTGTGTGTGTGTGTGTGATTGTTTTTCCCAAAGATTGTATTTATTTGAAAGAGAGAGAGAGCACGAGCAGGGTGAGAAGCAGACTCCCTGCTGAGCAGGGAGCCAGACACAGGGCTCAAACACAGGACTCCGAGATCATGACCTGAGCCAAAGGCTGATGTTTAACTGACTGAGCCACCCAAGCACACCTGTTGGACCAGATTCTGTGCTAATACACATGTACACGTGTGCACAGACACACACAATGTATATATTTCATTGTACATCTAGGGCACTGCCAATTATAATATACTCCATTATCTTATGCACAACAAAGAAAAAGAAAATGAACACCAACTAAAGTCTGACACAGGGCTTCCTTAATACAGATTTTTTTTTTAATTTTTATTTATTTGTGATAGTCACAGAGAGAGAGAGAGAATGAGGCAGAGACACAGGCAGAGGGAGAAGCAGGCTCCATGCACCGGGAGCCCGATGTGGGATTCGATCCCGGGTCTCCAGGATCGCGCCCTGGGCCAAAGGCAGGCGCCAAACCGCTGCGCCACCCAGGGATCCCTTATTACAGATTTTTTATCTATATTTTTTAATTGTTATATGAATTTTATTTATATATATAATTTTAAATGATATAACATAATATGCTTGTACATTTTATAATTTATAGAAACATATTTAATATATCATAAAGTATATAGAACATATAGATGTACATATAATTTTTATTGTGGTAAAATGGACATCATGTAAAATTTACCATTTTAACCATTTTTAAGTACGCAATTCGGTGGTATTAAGTACATCTGCAATGCCATGGAACCATCATGACAGTCTGTTTCCAGAACTTTTTCATCATCCCAAACAGAAACTCTGTACCTATGAGGGAAACACATCCCCATTTCCACTTCCCCGAAGTGCCAGGTAACTTCTAGTCTACTCACTACCTTTAGGAATTTACCTATTTTAGATTTTTCATATAAGTAGAATCATACACGATGTGTCCTTTTGTGTCTGGCTCATTTCATCTGGCATAATGTTTTCAGGGTCCATCCATGGTGTAGCACACATTAGATTTTCATTCCTTTTTCTTTTTTAAAGATTATTTATCTATTTATTCATGAGAGACACAGAGAGAGAGGCAGAGACACTGGCAGAGGGAGAAGCAGGCCCCCCACAAGGAGCCTGAGGCAGAACTCGATCCTGGACCCCGGGATCACGCTCTGAGCTGAAAGCAGATGCTCAACCACTGAGCCACCAAGGCGTCCCTCTTTCCTTTTTCTACTAACATTCCATTGCAGGGACACCTGGCTGGCTCAGTTGGTGGAGAAAGAGACTCTTGATCTCACGGTTCTGAGTTCAAGCTCCATGTTGGGTGTAGAAATTACTTAAAAATAAAATCTTAGGGAGCCTGGGTGGCTCAGTCAGTTAAGTGTCTGCGTTGGCTCAGGTCATGATCCCAGAGTCGTCTGCTTCTCCCTCTGCCTCCCCACGCCCGCTCATTCTTGCAGTTGCTTGCTTGTGCTCTCTCTCTGAAATAAATAAATAAAATCTTAAAAAAATAAAATATTCTTTAAAAACCCATTCTATTGGATGGATAGACCACATTTTGGTTGTCCATCTATCTATTGATGGACACTTGGGTCTTGCTGGTATTTTTTGAAATCTCATATGAGATCATTTCACATATCTTATTGTGCACCTAGCTTTTTCCATTTAGCTACATGACTTGGTGCTCGCTCCTTCTGTGTCAGTGGTACAGATGTCCCTTGTTCTTGAACAGCTTCGTAGTAATCCAGGACATGAGTGTTAGTGAGGTTTAGCTAACTGATCCCCAACTGATGGACTTCTAGGTTACTGCTAGTTACCGATCATGATGGCCTCCTTCATTGAACTCTACCCTCCCTGTTTGACACAGTAGAGTCTTTGGGGTCTTGCCACTCTTGCTGTCCCTGCCAACCCCCCTTGGCCCTAGCTGCCCCAGCCATGTCTTTCTGTCCCACTCCTAGGTCAGTGACTGGTGGGAAGAATTTGTGTACCTGCGCTCCCGGCACTCGCTGATGGTGAACAGCAACTATTATATGATGGTGAGAGGGGGAGAATGGGACTAGGAGCTGGGCAGGGGCTGAGTTCAAAGCTCCCCAGATTTAGGGTTGGGATGTCTTTGTGAGAAGTGGGGTTTAGGGTCAGTGACTCAAATCAGAGTTTTATTCATGCTGCCACTTGTTGGGGGTCATGATTTGTGTTTGGGGTCAGTGCCCCCATCAGGGGCAAGCCTAACCCCAGGCATTCCCCTCGCCTGGCCGCCAGGACTTCCTGTACGTCACTCCCACACCAGTGCAGGCTGCTCGTGCTGGGAACGCAGTCCATGCCCTCCTCCTCTACCGCCACCGCCTGAACCGCCAGGAGATCCTGCCTGTAAGATGGGCCCCCCAGCCCCCCACTGGGCTGGGGCCGTGGGCTGGGGACATGGGCTCTGGTCCTGTGGCCATACGGCCATGTTGGTCCTGGGAGGCAGTGTTCTCCTGAGCCCATGGTCTCTTGTAGACTTTGCTGATGGGAATGAGGCCCTTATGCTCTGCCCAGTATGAGAAGATATTCAATACCACACGCATTCCCGGCATCCAAAAAGGTGAGATTCCTCTTGCGTCCTCACTGACAGAGGTGTAACAGTGTAGTAGGTGAGAACATGTTCTCCTGTTTGAACCCCAGCTCCATCGCTCCCTAGCTGTGTGACATTGGGTAAGTTACTACCCTCTCTGAGCCTTGGTTTCCTCATCTCTAAAATGGGATAATAAGGGTGCATAGGGTGGTGAGGATTAAATGAGTGTTTAGAGGGCACCTGGGTGGCTCAGTCGTTGAGCATCTGCCTTTGGCTCAGGTTGTGATCCCAGGGTCCTGGGATCGAGTCCCACATCTCCCTCTGCCTAGGTAGATAGATAGATAGATAGATAGATAAATAAATAAATAAATAAATATTTAGAACAGTGCAAGCCATACAGGAAGTATGGTTCTTATTATCTAATAATAAGTAATAAATGATTCTTATTCTTTTTTAAAAGATTTTAAAAATTATTTTAGAGAGAGAGTGCACGTGTGCATGTGCTAGCTGGGGGGAAGAGCAGGGGTGGTGAGGGAGAGGGAAGGAGTCCCAAGCAGACTCCCTGCCCAATGTAGAGCAGGGAGCAGCTGGATCCCACGACACTGAGATCACAACCTGAGTCGAAACCAAGACTCAGACACTTAACCAACTGACCCACCCAGGTACCCCTAAATGGTTCTAATTTTTATTTTTATGATGTGTCTGACCTTCCTGCCCTCTGCACTCTGCCCACCCCACCTCTAGATCACATCCGCCACCTGCGTGACAGCCGACATGTGGCCGTCTTCCACCGAGGCCGATTCTTCCGCGTGGGGACCCACTCCCAAAGTGGCCTGCTCTCCCCGAGGGCCTTGGAGCAGCAGTTCCAGCGAATCCTGGATGACCCGTCCCCCGCCTGCCCCCAGGAGGAGCATCTGGCGGCCTTGACTGCGGCTCCCAGGTGAGAAGAGGAGGTCAGGGGACCCAGAGGCCCAGGCAGCCTCAAGAGGCTGGGGAAGAGCAAAGTGTGTGGGGGGGTGGATGGAGTCTGGGCAGGGTGCAGGGCCAGCCTGAGCTCAGGCACATCCCCCGATAGGGACGTGTGGGCCCAGGTGCGGAGTTCCCTGAAGGTCCAGGCTGAGGATGCCCTGGAGGCCGTGGAAGGAGCTGCCTTCTTTGTATCACTGGACTCAGAGCCTGCAGGGCTCACCAGAGAGGACCCTGCTGCTTCACTGGATGCTTATGCCCGCGCCCTACTGGCTGGCAGGGGCCATGACCGGTGAGCCAGCCCCTGAACTTGAACCTCACCCTGGCCTGGTGACCCCAGAACCTAGTATCTAGACCTAGGACTCTGGACACTAGACAAGCAGACCCTGGACCCCAGACCTGGGGCATCCTCCGGTCTAAGGACCCCTTCAATCTGAGGACCCCCACCCAATGCCTTGAGACCCAGGGACCTCTAACACAGAGAGCTTCTGGGTCCCAGGGTCTGGCATCCCTGGGACCCCAGGTCACCGAACCTAGACACCAAAGACCTAGAGTCCCAAAGCCAAAAGCCCAAGCCCAGGGACCTTAGGCCCAGAACCACAGAATCCTTAGATTTTAATGTAGGCTCCCTAAACCCAGAACCCCATACCTGGGGCTTCCCATCTAGAGAGCCTCAGACAACTTTCTAGATGCACACCAGGCATCAACTGTAATTTCTGAGGTTCCCAGGAAAGATCCCCTAACCTCTTAGCTCCTTGTGAGCCTTGAACCTTTCTTGGCATGTTCTCTCAAAATCTTCCAATTTCCCAAGCCCTAGACATGTCTCAGAAACCATCTAGACCACCTGATGGAGAGCCCCCCCTGTCTTAGGGAGTTCCACACCATCCTTGATTCCACAAAGATCTGCCCACCCTGACACTCCTGCAAGTCCTACAAAGACTACCCAAGTTCCATCCTGGCCCTGGCTCTTTGGCGACCACTTTGAATTCTCCCCCTGCAGCTGGTTTGACAAATCCTTCACTCTAATTGTCTTCTCCAATGGGAAGCTGGGCCTCAGCGTGGAGCACTCATGGGCTGACTGCCCCATCTCAGGACACATGTGGGAGGTAGGATAGCCAGCCCACCCCCACCCTGGGGACCATCAGCCCCATTTCCAAAGACCTTCCCCTCCAGGGCCTCACACTCAGCAGGAAGACAGAGGGGACGCCTGGATAGCTCAGTGGTTGAGCATCTGCCTTTGGCTCAGGTCGTGATCCTGGGGTCCTGGGATCAAGTCCTGCATTGGGCTCCCTGCAGGGAGCCTGCTTCTCCCTCTGCCTTTCTCTGTGTCTCTCATGAATAAATAAAATCAAAAAGAAAAAGAAAGAAAGAAAGAAAGAAAGAAAGAAAGAAAGAAAGAAAGAAAGAAAGAAAGAAAGAAAGAAAGAAAGAAAAGAAAAGCTCAGAAACAGGCAGAGACTGGACTGGAATCACCCAGCAAGGAAAAGGGAATCTGGGATTATGACCTTCTTTTGATGAATGGGCCGTTGGGGCTCAGAGAAGGGAAGTGATCTGCCCAGAGTCACGGCGCCAGGTGTTGCAGAGCAAGAATATGATCCTAGAATGCTCTGAGACCAGAATGGAGGCCTTTCCACCACATCACACTGAATCAGAATGATCTTCCAGCTCTGGCTTGCTGTGTGACCTTGGGCAAGTTCCTCCCCTCTGAGATGAAAAAGTTGGGTTTCTTTTATCTGTAAACTGCCATCCAATCCTGAGAACTCTAGCATCTCTTTTTTCTCTATTTTATTTAATTCCTAAATCATAGGGGGTGGTGTCCATACCCTATGAGGTTCCCACTCTTTCATGGCATTACATAAGGCATTGGATGGAGCCAAGGGTGGGATCTGGAGAAGTGGAGGCCCCTTTCAGATTTTAGGAGCATCCCCTGGGATTAAGCAATGACTCTTCTGTGCCTATTTCTCGTTTGTAAAATGGGAGAATTTCCCCTTTGATTATATTGGTAGAGGAAACCATCAATTCAGTTGAACTTGAGACTCTTCAGACCCTTCTTGTCCACATAGGGTCTCTGCCCATCAACTTTGAATGAAGAGATATCACGTAGAATATGATAGAGAGGGGATCCCTGGGTGGCTCGCGGTGGTTTAGCGCCTGCCTTTGGCCCGGGGCATGATCCTGGAGTCCCGGGATCAAGTCCCACTTCGGGCTCCCTGCGTGGAGCCTGCTTCTCCCTCTGCCTGTGTGTGTGTCTCTCTCATGAATAAATAAATAAAATCTTAAAAAAAAAAAAAGAATATGATAGAGATCACTGGAAACTCCAAGGCACCAAGCGGGGGAGGTTCTTCTTCAGATAAGTTTCTAACATTGCAATGGGGATATGGATCCCTTCTTCCTAAGTGATTATGAGAATTAAATGGAAGGCTGCCGGGTAGCACACGTGCTCCATCAGTGCTGATTTAAAATATTGAACCACCAGCAGGGTGTGGGCACCACCCCCCAATCAGAATGGAGGTCACCCTTCCATTCTGGAGACTCATGCTGTGCACAGCTCTATCTCTCCCATCTCAGGATCCTGGTGGGGGCGGGGGGATGGTGGTGGTGGGGTGTCTTGGGAAGGCTGGAATAGCTGTGGGTGACTTTGTCTACCAGTCAGAAGTAAAATGTCAGTAAGCACCCGCAGCATATTAGTATCAATCCTGCTCTCCATGAACTTGAACCTGAGAACACACCTGTGAACATCAGAGGTTTCTGTTTCTTTTTTTTTTTTTTAAGATTTTATTTATTTATTCATGAGAGACACACAGAGAGAGGCAGAGACACAGGCAGAGGGAGAAGCAGGCTCCCTATGGGGAGCCTGATACAAGACTCGATCCCAGGACCCTGGGATCACGACCTAAGCCAAAGGCAGATGCTCAATCACTGAGCCAACCAGGTGTCCCAAGAGGTTTCTGTTTCTTAAGGACTGTCCCCTTTGCCCCCAGCCCCAGAAACGACTTATGAAAAGAAGTCCCTGGTTAGAGGGCCCTCAGCCCAGAGGGAGGAAGGGACTCTGACAGCCTCTGTTTGTGCACAGTTCACTCTGGCCACAGAATGTTTTCAGCTGGGCTACTCTGCAGACGGCCACTGCAAGGGGCATCCTGATCCCTCGCTGCCCCAGCCCCAGCGGCTATACTGGCACCTTCCAGAAAAGGTGAGATCGGGCTCTGGGGCCTCTTCTCCAAGTCCCCAGACCTTCCTGGCTCTGACTCTAAATTCATCCCCACCTCCAAACTCAATTCCACCCCAGCCCCAACTCTAACCTTACCCCGCCCATCCCCGCCAGTCCCATTCTCAATCCCAACCCCATCCCCAACCCCAGTCCCACAGTGACCCCCACCAAAAATCCAGCCCTGCAGCTACATGTTCATTTCTGTCCTCATTTCCACATTCCACCCCTACCCTGATTCAATTCCCACCTCCACTTCCAGCCCCACTCCCGACTCTCACCCTACCCTATCTGTAACCCCAGCCATCCCTCCCTCCCTCCCTCCTCCTCTGGCAGATCCATCTGTCCATCTCTCTAGCCCTGAGGGGAGCCAAGACCCTGTCTGGAAACATCGATTGCCACGTCTTCCCCTTCTCCCATTTTGGCAAGAGCTTCATCAAACGCTGCCACCTCTCTTCAGACAGCTTCGTCCAGATGGCCTTGCAGCTGGCCCACTTCCGGGTCAGTTGGGTCCCTTGACCTCAGCCCCTTGCCAGAACTTTGGTTCTCCTGGGCCTGCCCTGTCAGTCCCTTTAAGAACTCTTCTTGGTTATGCCTTTGTGGGTTCTGCCATCTTGATTTCTCTCCCAACCACATGTTCCCTGAGCAGGAAGAGGTGGGAGGTCCACAGAGGTGGGTCAAGTGTGGGAATATTTCCAGAGACCAGCTGACAGGCTCCTCCCTTCCTTGTCCCCCAGGACAGGGGTCAATTCTGCCTGACTTATGAGTCGACCATGACTCGCTTGTTCTTGGAAGGCCGGACAGAGACGGTGCGATCTTGCACGAGGGAGGCCTGCAACTTTGTGAGAGCCATGGAGGACAAAGAAAAAACAGTGGGTGTAGGCCTCGTTTGAGGCTTTGGTCATTTCCACATACTCGTTCCTACATTTGCAAATATTTTTGGAGCACCTTCTGAGGACCAGGCCCTCTGATGGGTGTTATGGACAAAGGAGGAACCAGACCTGGTCTATGACCTCAAGAAACTCTCTGGTGGGGAGAGGCGGAGATATTTCAGCATAGTGCGACGGATGCTTTAATGGGGGTCAACCAGGGTACTGGGGGAGCACCCATCAGGGATCCTTGGTTCTCCAATGTAGCTCTCTTAGATTATTTAACCTCTATGTGACCTTGTGACTTCCATTTGTACCCTTCCATGGATTCCCCATATAACCTCTCAGCTCAGAAACCCCCTAGGACACCTTTCCCTCTCACCCTACCTATAGTGGTTTAATGGAAGGAGTTGGGGCCCTAGATCAGACAGTCTCACCTGGGGACCCACTTGATTCTGCTTTGCTGTGTGACCCTGGGCAAGTGACTTCCTTCCCTGAGCCTGTTTCCCCTCTGTAAAATAGAGTCCATATCTCTGCCTTGCAGGGATTTTGCAAGCTGGGTTGAAGCCAGGGGTGTGACAAGCCCCAGCAGTAAGCCCACTTCCTGTCTTTCCATGACCTGTGACCACCCCGGGGGACCCCAGGAACCCCAGCGCCGCGCACTATTCCGCCTGGCGGTGGAAAAGCACCAGTCTCTGCTGAAAGCTGCGATGAGCGGACAGGGAGTGGACCGTCACCTCTTCGCGCTCTACATCGTGTCCCAATTTCTCCACCTGCGGTCACCCTTTCTGGACCAGGTTGGGGTGCAGAGAAAGGGTTAGAGAGGGAAGAGGGGAACCATGGGAGAAGGGTACTTCTCAACCAGGAGAGAGAGGTTGGCAAAGGGAGTTATTAGAGGAGTTGGGGGAGGCCGGAGTGGTGCTGGGGCAAGAGAGGGAGGGGGTGGCGAGGGAAAAGAGGTAGGGAGCACGGAAGGAGGCGGAGTCGGGGAGACAACCGGGACGTGGTTAGAGAAAGGGGCGTGGTCAGGAGAAGCCGAGAGGGGAGACGGAGGTGTAGTCCGAAAGGAGGCGAGCAGAGGCGCGGGGGTCAGGAAGATGATGGGGCGCGGTCAGGGGAGGGGGCGTGGTCAGGGAAGCGGAGAGGGTGTGGTCAAAGAAATGGGCGTGGTCAGGGAGAAGCAGAGAAGAGGTGTGGTCAGAAAGGAGGAGACGCAGACGGACCGGTGTCAGGGAGGGACCCGCAGAGAGACCCAGTAGTTTAGAGGAAATGGGCCGTCGGAAGGGGCCGGGGCTGCGCGGAGCTGAACCACGGAGGCGGGGACTGGCGGGTCTTCATTGCGTACTTGACCATCCTGTCTGTCAGGTTCACTCAGAGCAGTGGCAGCTGGCCACCAGCCAGATCCCTGTTCAGCAAATCCACCTGTTTGACGTCCACAATTACCCCGACTATGTTTCCTCCGGGGGTGGATTCGGGCCGGTGAGTGGAACTGGGCCTGATCCCGCCTCCGTGGGCCTTCGGGCCTGAGAGAGGAGGGCGTGGGGGGTCTGCGCTCTGGCTGAGAGGGGTTGAGGGGCACTGGAGGCTATTTACTTCCCTTCACTCTGCTCATCTCCAGGCCGATGATCATGGTTACGGCGTTTCGTACATTTTCATGGGGGATGACACCATCACCTTCCACATCTCCAGCAAAAAGTCAAGCACAAAAACGGTGAGATAGACTTGCACACACCTCCCTGTAGGACCTCCTCCCTCAGGACCCAGGGGTCTAGAATCCTAGCTCCCTGCTGTCCCATGATCCAGGAATCCCAGTCCCCAGCCCCCTCCTCCCTCAGACCAAGACATCAGGGATGTCAGCCCTCCTGATTTTCAGCACTGAGGAGCCCCTCCCCCAGGTTCTCCTAGACATACCTATTTTTCCTTCTAGGACTCCCATCGACTGGGGCAGCATATTGAGGATGCACTGTTGGACGTGGCCTCCCTGTTTCAGGAGGGGCAGCGTCTTAAGCCCAGGTGCGGAGGATTACAGGAGGAGGACTTGGGGCACAGGTGTGGTTCTCTCCCCTGCCACACTAGGGGCTCCAGGGCACCCACAAAATCCACCAACTTTTGACCCCTTCCTGCAGGGAGCTGGTCTCCCCATGAACTAGGGAGAGGGTCATTACAACTGGGCTGATGCAGAACAGAGGCAGCCTGTTTGGGTTTGGGAATCCCACATCTGGGCCAATAAAGATATATAAGCTAGGTATATGGTGTTTGCTGTGCTGTTGTGCTGGGCAGGGGTGGGAGAAGTGAGGATCAGGGTGAAGGAGGAGAAAAGTTCCCCTCCATCCCCAGACCCAACTGTGAATTGTCAGTTACAGTTGATTTCAGCTACAGCCCCCAATCAAGCCCCTTCTACTGCATTCCTAGCTCCAGTCACACCAAACCCAACCGTCCAAGGCCAACCCCAATCAAACAACCTCCCAAACTCTCATTAGTCCAGTTCCTGAGGCCCCAACACCACTGCCCACCCCAAAAATAAAGATCGACACTATTTCACCCACCTGAGTTGACACCCCTCAAATGAACCCCTTTCATTATTCAACCCCAACCCCAGGCATTTTAATCTCCACCTCGATGATGGATTCAACTCCCATAACTAGGAAATGCACTACCTAATGTTTGCCCTTACTGTCATGATTCCAACAATTCCAAAACACCACATACAACCCACACCTAACAACTAAACCGCAATTTGAAGCATGCAACCAACACAGATATGTCCAACCCCAAACTCCATCACCCCACCAAAACTCCCATCTCATCCCCATCATAACCCCAATGTAAACTTGGCCCACAGTTATGACTTTAAAACCCACCCTCCTTGATTGCACCCCCTACTCTAGCCCCCAACCAATACAAACCCCACCAGCTCAACGGCGGTCATATCAACACCTACCCCATCTAACCACACCAAAACCCTAATAATTCAATCCACCACTGCCATGATTCCCATACGCCATGATACCAATCCCATTTTTTCTATCAAGTCAAGCATAATGGCACGAGCCTAACAACACAATAAAATCCTGAACACCTTAACTACCTCCAGCCCAACCTCCATACCCAACGCACTAACTCTAGTGGTTTTGAAAAATGTCCACAAGTGGGGCGCCTGACTGGCTCAGTCAGTAGAGCTTGTGACTCTTGATCTCGGGGCTGCGATTTCGAGCCCTGTGTTGGAGGTCGAGTTTACTTAATTAAAAAAAGAATTCCACAAGTATTTTGAAACTTTTCACAAGTTGGACTTTAATCCTTCTCCCATTGAAAAGGGGATTGGAATTAGTGACTCTTTTCCCTAAGTAAAAGAATATGCTAGAAGCAATTGTGACATGAAAGACATTCTGGGTTCCTTCTTGCTCTCTCTCTGAATCACTTGCTCTGTGGGAAGCCATCCACCATGTCGTGGAAACCCTCAAGCAGCCTGTGGGGAGCCCTGCTTGGTGAAGAACTGAGGCTTCCCACCAACCACCAGTGAGCAACATGTGAGGGAACTATCTTTAAAGCAGATTCTTCCATCCTAGTCAACCCTTCAGATGACTGCAACCTAGCTGACCTCTTGGCTATAATTTCATGCGAGACTCTGAGCCAGATTCCTGACTTGCAGAAACTGTGAGATAATAAATGTTTGTTGTTTAAAGCTGCCATGTTTTGGGTTTTGAGTTTGTTTGCTTTTATATACAATGGTAGAAAAGTAATGCAAACTCCAAATACCTCGGCTTCAACCCCATATCCCTAACTTTGTCCCATTTCCAAATCCCTCCCTATGGTGGACAGATCCTGAGGTTACCCCCGATGATCTCTTACCTCTTTTTTTTTTTTTAAAGATTTTATTTATTTATTCATGATAGTCACAGAGAGAGAGAGAGAGAGGCAGAGACACAGGCAGAGGGAGAAGCAGGCTCCATGCACCGGGAGCCCGATGTGGGATTCGATCCCGGGTCTCCAGGATCACGCCCTGGGCCAAAGGCAGGCGCCAAACCACTGCGCCACCCAGGGATCCCGATCTCTTACCTCTTAATGTCCACACCTTTGTATACATCCCCTTGAATGTGGGCAGACCCTTGGCTTACTTCCAATCAATAGTACATGGCAATGGTAATGTCATGTCACTCCCTCAATCTCTCCATGGGGTGAGAGATTGTCATTGTCGGCTTGCAGCCTTTTTGAGAAAGTCTCCTTATCAAAGATCTGTGGGTGGCCTCTAGAACTTGAAAGCCACCACCAGCCAACATCCAGGAAAGCTCTAGAGCCCTCAGTCATACAGACAAAAGAAAATTAATGGATTCCACCAACAGTCTAAGGAAGCTTGGAAGTGGCTCTCTCTCCAGTAGAGCCTCTGATAAGACCACAGCCCTGGACAGCATGTAAATTATACCTTGGGGAGACTCTGAAATGGAGAATCTTCTTCTTCTTTTTTTTTTTAAATATTTTATTCATTTATTTGAGAGAGAGAGAATGAGTGGTGGGGAGGGGCAGAGGGAGAAGGAGAGGGAGAGGGAGAGGGAGAAGCAGACGGAGAGGGAGAAGCAGACTCCCTGCTGAGCAGGGAGCCCAACACAGGACTGGATCCCAGGACCCTGAGATCATGACTTGAGCCAAAGACAGGTGCTTAAATGACTGAGCCACCGAGGCATCCAAGATTTTATTTTAAAGTAATCTCTACACTTGGGGGATCCCCGGGTGACTCAGTGATTTAGCGCCGCCTTCGGCCCAGGGCGTGATCCTGGAGTCCCCGGATCGACTCCTGCCTCGGGCTCCCTGCGTGGAGCCTGCTTCTCCCTCTGCCTGTGTCTCTGCCTCTTTCTCTCTGTCTCTCCTGAATAAATAATAAAAATAAAATCTTAAAAAAAGTAATCTCTACACTCAATGAGTGGCTCGAACTCACAACTCTGAGATCAAGAGTTGTATTCTCTATCGATTAAGTCAAGTGTCTCTAAGAGAATCTAACTAAACTCTATCTGGACTTCTGACCTATGGAAGTTATGAGATAATGTGTTTTTTTTTTAAGATTTTATTTATTCATGAGAGATACAGAAAGAGAGAGACAGAGACAGAGGCAGAGGGAGAAGCAGGCTCCATGCAGGGAGCCCAACATGGGACTCAATCTGGGGTTTCCAGGATCAGCCCTGGGCTGAAGGCGGCGCTAACCTGCCAAGCCACCCGGGCTGCCCTAATGTGTTTTAAGCCTCTAAGTTTGGGGTAATTTGTCGTGCAGCAATAGGCAATGAACATAATCCCCTGTTTCATCTCCCACCAAACCATACCCATTTCTGGTGAGAGAATAAATTCTGTTGTTTAAGCCACTTTGTGATGGCAGCCTAAGAAAACTGATATAAGGGTCATTGTTCAGCCCACTGTACTGAGTCTCCATCATTGTACTGTGGTTAGGCAAGATGTTAAAATTAGAAGATGAGTGAAGGGTGTGCAGGAGCCATCTGTATTACTGTTGTCATTGTTTTTTTTTAAAGATTTTATTTATTCGTGAGAGACAGAGAGAAGCAGAGACATAGGCAGAGGGAGAAGCAGGCTCCATGCAGGGAGCCTGACATGGGACTCGATCCCGGGTCTCCAGGATCATACCCTGGGCCAAAGGGGGCGCTAAACCGCTGAGCCACCCAGGCTGCCCTGTTGTTTTTTAAAAAGTATGCTCCACCTCCAACGTAGGACTTGAACCCACAACCCCCAGATCACAAGTTGCATGCTCTAGTGACTGAAAAGAACCAGCTGCCCCCGTATTGCTTTTTAAAAAGACTTTATTGAGGCACCAAGGTGGCCCAGTTGGTTGGGTGTCTGACTCTTGGTTTCAGCTACGGTCATGATATCAGGGTTGTGAGATGGAGCCCTGCATCTGGTGTGCTCGGCTTGGAGACTACTTGAGATTCTCTCTCTCTCCTTCTCCCTCCCCCTCTGCTCTCCGCCCCCTTGCCTTTGCTCAATCTAAAATAAATAAGTAAAATGAAATAGACTGTATTATTCTTAAGATTTATTTATTCATGAGAGACACACACAGAGAGAGGCAGAGACATAGGCAGAGGGAGAGGCAGGCTCCATGCAGGAAGCCTGACTCCAGGATCTCGCCCTGAGCCAAAGGCACTCAAGTGCTGAGCCACCCAGGCATCCCTAGACTTTAATTTTTTAGAGCAGAAAAAAAAAATTTTAGAGCAGGTTTAGGTTCATGGCAAAATTAATCAAAGGCACAGAGTTCCCATTTACCCCCTGCCTCGCCTCCCCCAGCTTCCCCCATCCTCTCCGTTCCCCCACCAGAGTTGGACATTTGCTACAATTGGGGAACCTACACTGACACCTCATTGTCACTTTTGTGAGTTTTCTCTAATCAGAATTATTTCCAAAAAAAATTTTTTTTAAAGAGAAGCCTGTGCTTTTATTGGCCAAATAGGCTCCTCCAGAGGGATGAAGGAGCGGGAGTGGGCGGCCCATCCAGGCCTGCCGTGTTTCACCCGCTTGCAGGTGTTGGAGAACTCACCCAGATAGTGGTCATTTTTGGCTTGATTTCCACCTGGGGAAGGTCTTGCCCTTGTAGGGCACTCTGCTGCCCACAATTTCAGGCAGGATGATTACCTCCCAGCAGGTGTGTCTAAACCATGTGTCTAAACCCGCTTTTCCGGGGAGGAGTCACCCTCTTGGCCTTGGGCAGGCGCTTCAGCAGTGAGTGCGGCTTCTTGTGCAGACCCTGGCCACTGTGCAGGTGCATCTGCCATGCCAACTGCTCGAGGACACCTGAGGCAGCTGGTGGAGGTCCACCCTCCTGTAGGTGAACTTGGGGAAGGTGGGCTTCTTCTGTGGCCCCACTTCCACCATGTTTTCAGCTCTATGGAAAGATAAAGTAACGATTTTTTATTTTCTTATTTTTTTTACAGGTTTGTGTATTTATTTGAGTAGGGGGAGGAGCAGAGGAGAGGGAAAGAATCCCCAAGCAGACTCCCCACTGAGCCCGGAGACCAAGCGGGGCTTATCCCAGGATCCTGAGATCATGATCTGAATGGAAACCAAGAATTGGCTGCTCAACCGACTGAGTCACCCAGGCTCCCCTATAATAACTATTCTTAAGGTTATTGGAAATACGTGCTAAGGGCTTCTCATGACAAGGTTAACGAGTGTGGATCAGAGAATCATTCGAGCAGCATAAATATGGTCAAAGACCAATTTGTTCATGTATTTATTCAACAAACAGTATTAAATGTCAAAAAATATATATAATTGTTATTAAAGTTCCCTCCTTGACTGGGTATTTGCTATTAAGAATTTCCAAAAAAAAAAAAAAAAAAGAATTTCCATTAATTCTTTATGGGTGATAATGGCAGTGTGGTCATGTTAAAAAGAACCCTTATCTTTAAGGCAATGCACAGCAAAGAATTTATGGATAAAACAAGACAATAAGGGTAAGCTTCCTGGTGATCTGGTGGAGAGGCTTTACATTATTCTCTATTGTGGCTGCAACGAGTTGCCACAAATTCAGCACTTTAAATAATACGAACTTATTATCTTATATCCCGGAGGCCAGAGGCCATTATGGGTCTCACTGGGCTGAAATCAAGGCGTTGGCACCAGTAGAGTTGAGTTCCTTCCTGGAGGCTTGAAAGGAGAATCCACTTCATTGTCCTCTAGAAAGCCTCTAGAAGCCGCCCATAATCCTGGGGTCCTAGATGCTTCTTCCTTCTCTCTCTTTTTAAAAAGATTTTGTTTGTTTGTTTGTTTGTTTGTTTGTCTCGTGTGCATGCATGAGTGGAGGGAGGGACAGAAGGAGAGAGAATCTAAAGAAGACTTTGTGCTGAGCTTTGGGCTTGATCCCAGGACCCTGAGATCATGACCTGAGCTGAAATCAAGAGCCTGATGCCTAACCAACATCAGAGCCAGCATTGTTGTCTCCGCTGCCTTTCTGTTCTAGTCACATCTTCCTGTGACTGATGCCCTACCATCATCTTTCACTTATAAGGACCCTTGTGATTGTTTTAGGACGACTTAGAAAATCCAAGAATGGTTCTCTGTCTTAAAACCAGCCGTTGAGAAACATTAATTCCTTCTGCAACCTAATTCCTTTTTGCCATGTAGCAGAACACATTCACAGGGCCCAGGGATCAGGACATGGATTCTTTGGGGAGACCATTGTTCTGCCCACCACAGGGGCATGAGTGAGACAAGATTGGATACAAATTGATAAGTAGTGAAGCTAGGGGATGGTCACTGGGTCACCATATTATTTTACTTTTGTATATGCTTCGAATTTCTGTAATGAAGAATTAAATGAGTAAAAATACTGCCCAGACCTTTTCTACCTCTGTCAGCTGATTTTAGAGAACCCCTCTTCACTTCAGCCCTGCTCAATGCAGTCTTAAGTTACAAGTCAAGGACAGGGGTTAGTGCAACAGTGGTCAATGTCACAGGGGTCTAGTCCAACTGCTTATGCAGTTTATTTGTGTCCTCTGGCTCTGCTTGTCCGATCCCAGGTCTATCTTCTGATCCACTCAATCTAAAATACTTGAGGAGGTCCAACAGAATGAGCTCATGATGGGCCATGCTGGCTATATGTCATGTAGTATCCTGTGTTCTGAAGCTCCATCTCCACCAGTAGCACACCAAGAATTCTCTTTTTTTAGGGGGGTGGAGGAGAGGCAGAGAGAGAGTATAAGCAGGCTCCTCATTCAGCACAGAATCCAAAGTAGGGCTCAATCTCACAACCCTGAGATCATGACCTGAGCCGAAACCAAGAGTTGGATGCCTAACTGACTGAGCCACCCAGACTCCACCTCCAAGAATTCTTTTTCTTAAGTAAAGATTTATTTTATTTATTTATTTGAGAGAGGGAGAGGATCTCAAGCAGACTCCATGCTGAGTGCAGAGCCCAATGTGGGGCTGATCTCAGGACCCCTAGATCATGAGCTGAGCCCAAACCAAGAGTTGGAGCTTAACTGACTGTGCCACCCAAGTGCCCTTAGAATACTTGTGTGCGTGTGTATGTGTTTTTAAGATTTTATTTATTCATGAGAGACAGTGAGAGAGACACACACACACAGACACAGGCAGAGGGAGAAGCAGGCTCCATGTTGGGAGCCCGATGCAGGACTCGATCCCAGGACTCCAGGACCACACCCTGGGCCAAAGGCAGGTGCTAAACCACTGTGCCATCCAGGAACCCCCATAAAGATTTTAATTATTTATTTATTTGAGATAGAGCAAGAGCACAAGTTGGGGCAGAGACGCAGAGGGAGAAGGAGAAGCAGGTTCTCCATTCAGCAGGGACCCCAACGGGGGCTCGATCCCAGGACCCTGAGATCATGACCTGAGCTGAAGGCAGATGCTTAACTTACTGAGCCACCCACGCACTCCCCTATAATTCTTTCTGAATGTTGCTTCAGAACATGGGGCCTTGCTTCAGAGTGCTGGGGTTGGCAATTTGATGCCCCTACTGGGAGAATCCTCAGCATAAACTCTGCATGCATTTTTGCCAACCCAGAGATATTTCTACTACCATGGAGTCTGTTGAGTCCCCTGACCCAATGGGTAGAAATGGTAGCATTGCAGCTTATCCCTGCTACAGGGCCTTTCCTGGCCTGGGAAACCACTTAAAGCTGGAAGTCTTCCGTGTCACCCAGGAAATGAGTAGAAGTGTATTTCTAAGTGTAGAACATGGTGATGCCCGCACCAGTGGAATGAAGAATATGTTTTTCTTAGGGATGAGATGCAGTATTTTACCTTTTACTTTTGAGGAGGTATGACTTCTTATGCTCCAGGCTACTGGACTCCAAAAACTTTCATGGATGTGGCAGGTCCCTGAAACATTGTAGAATTTACTTCCCACCCTTTGGAGGGCACATGTCTTATCAATACCTTCAGTGCACTTGCTGCTTCTTGCTCATCCAATTTGACTAACGTGATATTATTGGTGGAGTGAACTAAGGTAGTGTTTTGAGGAACATTTAAGCCAGTACTGTGAACCATATATGTATTGAAAAATTGTCAACACTTGTGTACCTGGATTAGAAGGTGATTTTTTTTTTAAGATTTTATTTACTTATTCATGACAGACACACAGAGAGGGAGAGAAGCAGAGACACAGGCAGAGGAAGAAGCAGGCTCCATGCAAGGAGCCTGAGGCGGGACTCGATCCCAGGTCTCCAGGGTCACACCCCGGGAGGAAGGCGGCACGAAACCGCTGGGCCACCGGGAAAGTCCAGAAGGTGATATTGTTAAGGTGTCAACAATATGCAAAGTGTCCTACAGATTCAAAGCAATCCCATTGGCATTTTTTTTTTTTTTTTAATGATAGGCACACAGTGAGAGAGAGAGAGGCAGAGACATAGGCAGAGGGAGAAGCAGGCTCCATGCACCGGGAGCCCGACGTGGGATTCGATCCAGGGTCTCCAGGATCGCGCCCTGGGCCAAAGGCAGGCGCCAAACCGCTGCGCCACCCAGGGATCCTGGCATTATTTGCAGAAATAGAAAAATCCATTCTACTTTGGAAAGTCAAAACAACCTTGAAAAAGAAGAACGGGGACGCCTAGGTGGCTCAGCGGGTGAGCATCTGCCTTCACCTCAGGTTGTGATCCTAGGGTCCCGGGATCAAGTTCCGCATCAGGCTCCCTGCATGGAGCCTGCTTCTCCCTCTGCCTGTGTCTCTCTGTCTCTCTTTGTGTATCCTGAATAAATAAATAAAATCTTTAAAAAAAAAGAACGATGTTGTATATCTCACACTTCCTGATTTCAAAACTTATTACAAAGCCACAGTAATTGGGCACCTGGGTGGCTCAGTAGGTTAAACATCTGCCTTTGACTCAGGTTATGATCCCAGGGTCCTGGAATCAAGTTCCACTTTTTTTTTTTTAATTTTTTTTTTTATTTATGATAGTCACAGAGAGAGAGAGAGAGAGAGAGAGGCAGAGACATAGGCAGAGGGAGAAGCAGGCTCCATGCACCGGGAGCCTGATGTGGGATTCGATCCCGGGTCTCCAGGATCGCGCCCTGGGCCAAAGGCAGGCGCCAAACCGCTGCGCCACCCAGGGATCCCCCTGGAATCAAGTTCCATATCAGGCTCCCTGCTCACTGAGGAGTCTGCTTCTCCCTCTATGCCTCCCCCTGTTCATGCTCCCTTTCTCTCTCTCTTAAATAAATAAAATCTTTTTTTTTTTTTATTTTAAAAAGAAAGATACAGGGATGCCTGGGTGGTTCAGTGGTTAAGCCTTTGGCTCAGGGCATGATCCCAGGTCTGCGGATTGAGTCCCCAATCGGGCTCCCTGTGAGGAGCCTGCTTCTCCCTCTGCCTATGTCTCTGCCTCTCTCTGTGTGTCTCCCATGAATAAATAAAATCTTTTTTTTTTTTTTTAAAGAAAGATACAGTAATCAAAGTAGAATGGTACTAGCATAAAGGCAGGCATGGCAACCAACAGAAAAGAATAGAGAAGTCAGAAATAAACCTTCATATATATAGTCAAGTGCTCTTTGACAGGTGTCCCAAGACTACTAAATGGGGAAAGGGCAGCCTTCTCAAAAATGATTTTAGGAAAAATGGATATCCCCACACAAAAGAACAAAATTGGACCTTAACGTTACCCTAGGAACAAAAATTAACTCAAAATAGACCAAAGACCAGAATACTCCTAAATTCTTTTTAGGGGATCCCTGGGTGGCTCAGTGGTTGAGTGTCTGCCTTTGACTCAGGGCGTGATCCCAGGGTCCCGGGATCGAGTCCCATGTTGGGCTCCCTGCATGGAACCTGCTTCTCCTTCTGCCTGTGTCTCTGCCTCTGTGTGTGTGTGTGTGTGTGTGTGTGTGTGTGTATTTCTCATGAGTAAATGAATAAAATCTTAAAAAAAAAACTCACTATTTTTTAAAAAGATTTTTTAATTTATTTTTAAGTAAACATCCAGCATGGGGCTTGAACGCATGACCCCCAGATCAAGAGTTGCATACCCCACTAACTGAGCCGGCTAGGTGCCCCTATTACATTCTTAAAACACAGAGCAAAAGCTTCATGAACATTGGATTTGATGATGACTTCCTGGATATGACAGCAAAAGCACAGACAACAAAATTCAAAATATATCAAATAAATTAAAAAAATAAATAAAATAGATAGATAAAAATAAAAAAAACTTCCGTACATCCAAAGACACAGTCAACAGGGTAAAAAAGCAGCCCACATACTGGAAGAATATATTTCCATGTCATCTATCTGATAAGGAGTTAATATCCAGAACTCCTACAACTCTACAAAAACAAAACAAAAAAACAAATGACCCTATTCAAAAATGGGCCAAGGACTTGAATAGACATTTCTCCAGAGAAGATACACAAACGGCCAAAAAGCCCATGAAAAGATGTTCCTGGTGGTTGCCAGGAGCTGAGAGGAGGGAGGAATGGGGAATGAGGCGGTTTTGTTTAATGGGCACAGAGTTTCTGCTTGAGATAATGAAAAGTTCGGCAAATAGATTGTGGCTATGGTTATACAACTTTGGGAGAGTAATGAATGCCACTAAGTTGTAAACGTAAAGATGGTTAAAATGGTGACTTTTCTGCTACGCATATTTTAACTGCAATTTGAAAAGCCACAGATTCCATTTGGTCTTGATCCCAAGACCTGGGTTGGGCTGGGCTCACTCATCTTTTTTTTTTTTTTTAAGGATTTTATTTATTTGTTCATAAGAGACAGAGAGAGAGCAAGAGAGAGCGAGAGGTAGAGAGAGAGAGAGAGAGAGAGGCAGGGACATAGGCAGAAGGAGAAGCAGGCTCCCTGTGGGAGCCCGATGTGGGACTTGATCACAGGATCCCGGGATCATGACCTGAGCCAAAGGCAGACACTCAACCACTGAGCTACCTAGGTGCCCCTGGGCTCACTCATCTTGTGATGGTCACCAATGGGTCTGCATTGAACTGGAGGGTCATCTGGCACATGGAATGGCCTGGATTCTCCCCCTTCATGGGCTCTCTTCAAGAGATCTCCCCAACCAGGCAGCCAGCCTTGTTTTACGGTTGCTCAAGGCTGCCCAGCATTAAAAAATGGAGCTGCCAGGTCTTAAGCTTAAATCTAGAGAAAGGCATAGCATCATTTCCATCTTGTTCTATTGGTGAAAGTAAGTCACGAGGCCAGGTTAAAGGGGCAGGGCCTATGCAGGGTGTGACCCCTGGGGTTTCTGGCTCACTGGGCCTCTAATGAGACAGACTATCACAACAGCTAACTGTGTGTTCCTGCGGTGACCTGCTCCCTAGTTTCCACCTCCAGGTGGTAGAGGAAAGCCGCTGCCCTGGAGGGGATGCTTCAGCAGTGTCCTTCCGGGAGGTTTTCCTGGAGGTGTAGCCCAGGGTCCACTCCTCCGACCCTTCCTGACATTTTCTGTGTTTATTTACTTGTATTAAATACTTTCTGTTTATGGGGTGCCTGAATGGCACAGTTGGTTAAGCCTTGACTCTTGATTTTGACTCAGGTCTTGATCTCATGATTGTGATCCAATGGTTGTGAGACTGAGCCCTGAGTCAGGCCCCTTGGTCAGTGCAGAGCCTGCTTGAGATTCTCTCTCCCTCTCCCTTTGCCTCTTCTGCTCACTTGCTCTCTCTCTCTCCAACAAATAAATAAGTAAATAAATCATGGTCGCTCTCTCCAATCAGTCAATCAATCAATCTTAAAAAAAAAAAATCCTTCTTGGAGCACCTGGGTGGCTCAGTGGTTGAGCCTCTCCCTTTGGCTCACGTGTGATCCTGCGGTCCTGGGATTGAGGTCCCTCAATCAATTGAGGACCCCTCCATCGGGGTCCCTGAAGGGAGCCTGCTTCTCCTTCTGCCTGTGTCTCTGCCTCTCTCTCTGTGTCTCTCATTAATAAATAAAATCTTTCCTGCTTAAAACAAGGAGAGCTTTTGTAGCAAAGCCCCACAGCTGAGGTGGCTTCAATGGCAAACGTCTCACAGGTGGAGAGACTCGCAGTCTGAGATCAGAGTGTCTGGCGGGTTCATTCCTTCTGAGGCTGTGAAGGTGAATCCTATTCCCTACCTCTCTCCCAGCTTCTGGTGGTCGGCTGGCAATCTTTGGAGCTCCTTTGTGTGTGGAAGCATCACCCTAATCACTGCCTGTATGTTCACAGGTTCTCCTGTGTCTGTCTGTGTCCCTTATGTTTTCCCTGTATACTTTAACCATGAACCCTGTAATATAATAAGAAATGGTTGGTCTTTGCCCTTAATTCTTAGAGGAGAGGAAGGAAAAGAAACCCTTTTTCATCTACACTCTCATGTGAAGTGACTGGGGTCCTGCTAATTAGACTGGTAAAAAAAAAGACAGATAAACAAGAGAAAAAGTTTATTATTAGGTATGCCTATGGACCCAAAGAAGTGGATAAGCCTGAGAACTTATATACCTTTTTGAAAATATATATTTATTTTATTTTGAATTTTTTTATTTGATGGCACAAGCAGAGGGAGTGGCAGAGGGAGAGGGAGAAGCAGACTCCCCATTGTGCAGGGAGTCTGATTCGGTATTAGATTCCAGAACCCTGGGATGATAACCTGAGCTGAAGGCAGATGCTTAACTAACTGAGCCACCCAGGTGCCCTGTACATACCTTTTTTAAAAAAAGATTTTACTGGGATCCCTGGGTGGCGCAGCGGTTTGGCGCCTGCCTTTGGCCCAGGGCGCGATCCTGGAGACCCAGGATCGAATCCCACATCAGGCTCCCGGTGCATGGAGCCTGCTTCTCCCTCTGCCTATGTCTCTGCCTCTCTCTCTCTTTCTCTCTCTCTCTCTCTCTGTAACTATCATAAATAAATAAAAATTAAAAAAAAAAGATTTTACTTATTTATGCATGAGAGACATAGAGAGAGAGAGGCACAGGCGGAGGGAGAGGCAGGCCCCATGCAGGGAGCCCAACATGGGACTCAATCCCAGGTCTCCAGGATCCCACCCCGTGCTGAAGGTGGCACTAAGCCAGTGAGCCACCAGGGCTGCCCTGTACATACCTTTTTAACAATGAATGATAAATTTTGGACAAGCCATATGACAAAAGAAAAAGGATTTTAGGTTAGGGCTGATAAGTTGTGGGGAAATGACTAAGAAATACACAGAGGGAAACTAATGGAAGATAAGGATTATCTTATAAATCTTTGTTCGCAGAACAATCTGAGTGCCAACTTCCCATCTTATCCATGGCCTTAAGCTCTTCCAGGTGGGGATTTACAGAAGTCCTAATTTCTCAGAAGTTTCTGCCTTTGGTTAGATGAAAGAAGCTCCAAGAAGGCTTCTTTCTGACTCTATTGATTCTCATTTGCCTCCAGCTCAAAATAATCCTATGCCAAAGTGGTATATTTTGGGGTGGCTATTCTGATCCCCTCTCTTGGCACAGAGCTCCTAAAAATCCCTTTCAAAAGGAGATTACTTGGAATCTCCTGAATGATAAAAATGTTTCGGGCATACTGATGAGATATGTCTTGGCTGAGAAGCCTCTGGGTACCTTTCAGATAGGAGCTGGTCTCCAGAAGGAATAAGACATGATTAGATAGTTGGTTCCTGGGGCACCTGGGTGGCTCAGTGGTTGAGCATCTGCCTTTGGCTCAGGTCATGATCCTGGAGTCCTGGGATCAAGTCCCACATGGGGCTCTGCGCAAGGAGCCTGTTTCTCCCTCTGCCTATGTCTCTGCCTCTCTCTGTGTGTCTCTCATGAATAAATAAATAAAATCTTAAAAAAAAGATAATTGGGACCTTCAGCCACACCCCCTAACCTCTGGATGGAGATGTCAGAGGAGGGATTGGCGATAAGAGTTCAATCACCAATGGCCACTGATTTAATCAATCATGCCCACATAATAAAATCTCCATAAAAAGCCCTGAACAACAGGGGGGCACCTGAGTGGTTCAGTTGGTTAAACATCAGTATCTTGGTTTCAGCTCAGGTCATGATCTCAGTGGTCAGTTGATCCAGTAAATTATTTAACCTGAGAGGCAGGTGTCATGGGAACTCTTGAATTTGTAGTTGGCTGGGTAGAAATGTGCGTGGCCTGGGGACCTTATTTGCAGCCAGCATCTGAAGCAAGGCAGTAGTGGGGAACTGAGCCCTTAACCTGCGGGGCCTGGGTTAACTCTTGACTGCTAACATCAAAATTGAACTGACTTGTTGGACATCTAGTTGATGGCAGAAAATCAGAAAAGTAGTTGGTGGGTGGAAAACCACAACATATTTGATGTCAGGGATGGAAAAAAACCCTTTCAAACCTCAAAATAAGCTTTTGAATAATTTCAGTATTCTTGATTGGTTTGTGATAATAATATGTCAAATATTATTATTCATGAAGTTTTAATGTTTGTCATCTTTCTAATCTTTCAGAACCATGCTGATTAGTATTATGTGATAATTAAATATATTGGCTTTAGGCACATATTATTGCTCTTCTATAGAAAATAAAATCTTTGGAGCACCTGGGTGGCTCAGTCAGTTAAGCATCTGACTTTGGCTCATCAATCTCCTTCCTCAATGAGGGGTCTGCTTCTCCCTCTTCCACTGTCTGCACTCTGCTTCCCCTGCTTGTGCTCTCTCTCTTTCGAATAAATAAATAAAATCTTAATTAAAAAAAGAAAGGAAAATATTTGCTTCTCTCATCTATTTCCTCCGAAGATAGATTCTTCTTTAGAATAATTGGGTCAAATCTTTTAAAAATGGCCTCATTGGAATTTTGATTGAACTTGCATTAAAACCCTGATATAGTTTGGGTAGAATTAACATCAGCACAGCATTCAGACTAGCTATCCAGGAAAACAATTAGTCCATCACGCATTCAAGTACTCTTTTAAAAGTATATTTGGGCCTTAAGGGTATGCAAATGGATTACTCATAGTCACTGGTCCTTGGCATGCACTACTGTTATGTGTGCCAATTACTAAGCTATTATCTCTTGGCTTCAAATCCATTCCCTGGTTCTGAGGTTTGTGAATCTGGGATGACAGCTCTGCTAACCACACTGCTGCTTTGCCCATGGGCTGTGTTGGACTCTGCCAATAGGGGGCACCAAAGAGACCGTGGAAGCCTGGAGGAAGCAGGAGGGAGCACATTCCTTCCTGTTTGTTCTCCGCTTCTTTCCTGACCCTTGCTTGTTCCCATCAACATCAGCATTAGCCAGCACAGCTACTTCACCCCGGGAGGAGCCAGTTCCTTCCTGTAGCAGCTGCTAGATAGAGTTTGCAGTTTTCCCAAACCTTGGACATCCCTCAGAGATGCCAACACCATTTTACCAACATGTTTCCCAGAGAAGGTCCCAGCCTCTCATGGTCCTCTGAGCTCACATGATGCACTAGCTGGGCAGTAACCCCCTCCTCATTATCTGAACTTCATCGCTAGTGGATCCACCTCATCCAAGTCTTTAGTTTTAATAATCCTAAACTTTATCCTTTGTTTTTTTTCTGTCTCAGGGGGCAGTAGCTGCTTCTTGTAGTTACTGCTACCATGATACCGTTGGGTTCTCTTTTTGCCTTTCAGTTACCTGCTTACCAATCCTTTATACCTAATTAGCATATATTTATATATATGAAATCATCTCTGGGGGCACCTGGGTGGCTCAGTTGGTTGGGCGTCTGCCTTCAGCTCAGGTCATGATCCCAGGGTCCTGGGATTGAGTCCTGTATTAGGCTTCCTGCTCTTAGGGGAGCCTACTTCTCCCTCTCCCTCTGCCTGCTGCTCCCCCTGCTTGTGCGCACCCTGTCTCTCTCTGTCAAATGAATAAATAAATAAAATTTTTAAAAAAGAAAAAAGAAATCATCTCTGCTACAATCACTGCTGTGACTTCTGTCTCCTGAGTATACCTTGACTGACACCAATATTTGCAACCTGAAGTAGATTCTCAAAGGTAGGGTTTGAGGGATGGTTTCATTGTTTTTTAGGGGCTGGACACAGTGATGAGCTCCTTGCCAATGAGAAAGAAGGTGTTAGTGAGTCATAATATGCAGTGGCATCATGGTTTATCATATATTATCACCCGGGTTGACTTTGATGAAGTTCCAACTGGAGTGGGTGACTTGGGAGATCACTTGGCTACTTCGATTGATCATTAGTATTAATAATAGCTACAAGGATATGAGTATTCGTGGTTTCTTCTGAGTGCCCTGACATGCTTACTGAACGAACATTTTAAACTCTCAGCTTCAGTTGCACTCAGGGTTGTGTTTGAGCCCCAGTTGGGTGTGGAGGGTGTATTTTATTTTAAAAATAAAATCTTTAAAACAAAGCAAAGCAAAAACACAGGTTTCCCTCACACTATCCAAACATTCGCTTTACACTACTTAACTTTTTTAAAAGAGATTTTATTTATTTATTCATGAGAGACACACACACAGAGAGGCAGAGACATAGGCAGAGGGAGAAGGAGGGTCCCTGTGGGGACCCTGATGTGGGACTTGAACCCAGGATCCTGGAATCATGACCTGAGCAAAAGGCAGATGCTCAACCACTGAGCCACCCAGGTGCCCCAACATTACTTCACTTTTACAAAAGAGCCACATTAGTACCTTTTAACTCTAATCAAAAGACATCCAAAGAAGGTCTTCACTTTTATGAAATGCTAATTGCTTTTATGCTTTATGCCATTTCTGCTCATGAAAGGTTTATTTTTTTTTTATTTTTAAAAAGATTTTATTTATTCATTCATGACAGACAGACAGAGAGAGAGGCAGAAGGAGAAGCAGGCTCCAGGCAGGGAGCCCAACCTGGGACTCGATCCTGGGACTCCAGGATCATGCCCTGGGCTGAAGGCAGGTGCTAAACTGCTGAGCCACCCAGAGATTCCCTCATGAAAGGTTTAATATGACCACTCTACTTCCAGACGGTGAGGGAAATCTGTACACTCTTCCAGGCTTTTCCTACCACCACTCCACTGAAATTACTTTTGTTGCTCAATCCTATGGTTGGTTTCTATGGTTGGTGACCTGCAAGGTATTTGATTGCTCCTTCCCAATTATTGATAACTTTGTTTTTAAAATTTTTAAATTAAAAAAATTTTTAGGGATCCCTGGGTGGCGCAGCGGTTTGGCGCCTGCCTTTGGCCCAGGGCGCGATCCTGGAGACCCGGGATCGAATCCCACGTCGGGCTCCCGGTGCATGGAGCCTGCTTCTCCCTCTGCCTGTGTCTCTGCCTCTCTCTCTCTATCTGTGTGTGACTATCATAAATAAATAAATAAATAAATAAATAAATAAATAAATAAATATATTTTTTTTTAATTTCTTTAAGATTTTTGTTTATTTATTTATTTGAGAGAGATAGAGAGCAGGGGCAGAGGGGCAGAGGGAGAGGGAATCTCAGACCGACTCCCCACTGAGCAAGAAGCCAGACCTGGGGCTCAAATTCATGACCCATAAGATCATGCATTGAGCTGAAATCAAGAATCAGAACCACCAAGGTGCCCCTGAACCACCCAGGTGCCCCTGATAACTTTCTTCACTGGCTCCCAGGACATTACCTTTGCGTTTTCATCCTACTTTTCAGTCTTCACTGAGAGTTCTTCCACTTATCCCATGTTTCTAAATTTTGGGACTGCTACAGGGCTGAGAGTTTTGTTGTCTTTCTCTTTTCAAAAAGTGTACATTGATTTTTTTTTAATAGCTTTATTTAATGTTATGACTTTAACTACTACCACTGTCAATCATTTCCAGATTTATATATCCGGACCCTACCTCTCAATTTTTTTTTTTTACCTCTCAATTAAAAAAAAAAAAAGATGTTATTTATTTATTTGACAGAGAGAGAGAGCAAACACAAGGAGGGGGAACAACAGAGAGGGAGAAGCAGGCTCTGCACGGGGCCTGATGGGTGGCTCCATCCCAGGACCCTGGGATCATGACCTGATCTGAAGGCAGATGCTTAACCAGCTGAGCCACCAGGCACCCCTCTCTCCTTAAAACTCAACAGCGTATACTCAGTATCTCCTTTTGGCTGTCTAACAAGCATCTCAAAGAATATTCACATGCCAGTTCTTGTTTGACAACTGATTTATTTCTTTACCTTTTTCAGTATCTGCCCTACATCACAGAGAGTGACCCTATGGGATCTATTCCCCAACCCTCCATGCCAACCAGCTTCCGCTGCTGGGAGGCCCTGGCTGGAGATTGACCAACATGATGGAGAAACAGACAACAGGACATTTCTTCTACTCCCTCTGTGCATCAGGGTGCTTCTCTTGAAGTGGCCACAGCTCTTACTAGATAGACCTGCTGTGATTTCTGCTTCTATCAGGTGACCCCAGTCCTTGGACATCACCACCTCCTCCATTTGTCTGTCCTTCTACCCTAGGGATGGTTATAGCTTCCTTTTTTTTTTTTTTTTTTTTAAACTTTTATTTATTTATGATAGGCACACAGTGAGAGAGAGAGAGAGGCAGAGACACAGGCAGAGGGAGAAGCAGGCTCCATGCACCGGGAGCCCGACGTGGGATTCGATCCCGGGTCTCCAGGACCGCGCCCTGGGCCAAAGGCAGGCGCCAAACCGCTGCGCCACCCAGGGATCCCTGGTTATAGCTTCCTGCTGAAGCTAATCTCGTTTCCCTCACCATCGCCTTTTGCCCCTCTGGTCTTCCATCCCCCATCCAACCAACCACTGCATCAAATGTTCGAAGTAGTTGCCATTTATTGGTTTGGTCTTAATTGTTACTTTTTTTTTTTTTTTTAAGATTTTATTTATTCATGAGAGACACACAGAGAGAGGCAGAGACATAGGCAGAGGGAGAACCAGGCTCCCTGCGGGGAGCTCGATGTGGAACTTGATCCCAGGACCCTGGGATCATGCACTGAGCTGAAGACAGATGCTCAACCACTGAGTGACCCAGGCGTCCCAATTACTAGTAGGCGTACAAATTTTTCTTGGTGTCAAGAGTTGCTTCAGGAAACAGATCCTCAAACTGGGATTCTGGGATTAGGTTGTTCACCCGTGTGAGCTTTAGTGAAATGATATCTTTGCAAGCGGAAAAGGGGAGTACAGTTATCTCTAGACTATATTGTCTCTAGGAGGAATGTGGAAGGGGTTTGGCAGTAGACAAATGTGTTGCAATAGGAAAGTTCTTTCACTCATTAACTACACATCCTTATGTGAATAACTTACCTTCTCTGGCCTTTTTTCTTTTAAAATACTTTATTTTTATGTAATCTCTACACATACAATGTGGAGCTCAAACTTACAACCCTGAGATCAAGAGTCACATGTTCTGCTGACTGAGCCGGCCAGGCGCCCCTCTGACCTTATTTCTTCCTCTGTATTTTAGTCAGTTCTGGTTGAGATAACAAAATACCATAGACCAGGCGGCTTAAATAACAAACATTTATTTCTCAGAATTCTGGAGGCTGGGAAGTCCAAGATCAAACTGCTGGAAGGTCTGGTGTCAGCTTCCTGGTTTGCAGATGGTTGCCTTATGTGTCCTCACATCGTGAGAGGAGAGAGAAAGGGAGAGAGGAGTCTGTTTCTTCTTAAAAGGCCACTAATCCCTGGACACCTGGCTAGCTCAGTCAGAGGAATGTGCAACTCTTGATCTCAGGGTTGTGGGTTTGAGCACCAAGTTGGGTATAGAGATTGCCTAAAATTAGAATTTCTTTTTTCTTTTTTCTTTTTTTAAAGATTTGTTTATTTATGATAGACATAGAGAGAGAGAGAGAGGCAGAGACACAGAAGGAGGGAGAAGCAGGCTCCATGCAGGGAGACCGACATGGGACTCGATCCCAGGACTCCAGGATCACGCCCTGGGCTGAATGCAGATGCTCAACCACTAAGCCACCCAGGGATCCCCTAGAATCTTTAACATATTAAAACAAATGTTAAAATAGTACATTTTAGGGGCACTTGGGTAACTCAGTGGTTGAGCGTCTGCCTTTGGCTCAGGGTGTGATCCCTGGTCCTGGGATCGAGAGCCTGCTTCTTCCTCTGCCTATGTCTCTGCCTCTCTCTCTCTCTGTGTCTCTCATGAATAAATAAACAAAATCTTTTTTTTTTTTTTAAAGAAAGACTAGGAGCTATATTTGGGGTGGACAGAAAAGGTAGTGATTGGTAGAAGGCATGAGGGAGCTTTAGTGGGTGCTCATTAGATGCAGTTTCTAAATCTTGGTTGTAGTTGGAAACACAGATCCATTTTATGACAATTCATTGTCATATTCACAGGTTATACTTTTAACCTGTGAACTTTTCTGCTTATACTATACTTCAATTAAACTTTAAAAAATAGTATTACTGTGGTGGTTTAAATATGTCCACAAATTGACATGCTTTCCAAAATATGTCTGCAGGAGCACCTGCCTCCCTCAGTTGGTGGAGTGTGCAACTCTTGATCTTGGGGTTGTAAATTTGAGCCCCACGTTGGGCATAGAGATTACTTAAGTATTAAATAAAGTTAATACATAATATATAAATGAGTATTATATATATAATTTTTAAAATAACTCTAAAAACATTTGGATTGAAGGCCCAAACTGTACCACAGAACCTTATTGCTTTTTTTTTTTTTTTTTTTTAAGATTTATTTACTTGAGAATGAGAGAGAGAGAGAGAGCACTACCAGAGGAGAGGAACAGAGGGAGAGGGAGAAGCAGTCACTGCATTGAGCAGGGAGCCTAATGCGGGACTCGATCCCAGGACCCCAGGATCATGACCTGAGCCAAAGGCAGACATTGAACTGCCTGAGCCGCCCAGGCACCCTCAGAATCTTATTTCTTTACTTTTCAAAGAGCTGTACCATTATCAGCACGTCTCTAGAAACCAAGATATCCCCTGGCTCAGGATCGAGTTCCTAGTAAGCAGAGCCTAGTGCATGGTATGTGTGCAATTTGCAGCCCTCTTGAGGGGCCAAAAAGGAGACAGAATTCATGCCAGCATGAGAGGCCATTTATTGTTCAGGGGTTGGGCCCCCACGTTTTGGAGGAGTTCCCCCTCCACTTCCTCCCCCCATTGTCCCTGTAGACCCCTCAAGTGGCAGGTTGCTGAGTTGATCGTGGAGGGAACACATCTTCAAGTGTAGATAGTCCAGAGCGGCCACCTTCTCCCTGTAATGACAGAGGTTGGGAGAGCTGGTGCTGATGAGGCCAGATGCCATGGGAATGGTGTGCAAGAAGAGGGTGACTCAGGCCCTTTCCGCAAGACCTCACCCTCCTCCCACGCCCTCAGCCTCCTTCCTCACTCCGGCTTCATCTTGTCCGTCAGCAGCAGGTTCTTGGCCCGCAAAGCTTCGTCTTGGGCCAGCCGAAGGGTGGAGCTCAGGGCCTCTGCCCTGACGTGTTTGGCCAAGGCCTGGCGCTCCAGCTCCTGGGGAGAGGAGTGTAGGCGCGGCTGGGCTTGCTGGACTGGGCTGGGGGTGGAGGGGGAGCTGGATCGCGGAGAGCAAGGGGCATGGGGCCCATGGGGCCCATGTTCCTCCCCCCAGGGCATCCCCTCATACTTTGGGCCTGAGACTGACCCCAGCATCCCACAGCAGGCTGGCTTTCCAAATGCCATTGTGTGCTAAGCCCGCATCTGTCCAACTGTCTGTCCCCTGAGGTACTGGCTTCCTATGTCCCAGCAAGCACTGAATCAGAACCTCACACATTATCCCCTAATGCCCATAAGCCATCATGCATTTGACATGTCTGGGGCCCAGTATCCCATCATGTGGTGAACTTCTATACCCCCTAATTCATAAGACCCCACATCTCAAAAAAAAAAAAAAAAAAAAAAAAAAAAAAAAAAAAAAAAAAGACCCCACATCTCTCTCTTAGGTAGCATCTCAATTACAATAATAGCCCTTGGTGCTCTGGTTCCTTATTTTCCCCAATGTCCCAGGCCCCATGTCCTAACAGTCCTATAACCCTGCCACATCAATGCCTCACTGCAACTTGCACCCCATCATACATTAGGCCAGTATCCCATAATATATTAGATATCTATGTTTCAGAATGTACACAGGCCCCAAGTCCCATCAGCTATTGGGTGGGAGTCTGGGGTGCAATGACCTCACGAAGAGCCCTCATTCCACTTCCCATAATGCATTAGCTTCCAACGATCTATATTTACTGGGTCGCCTATCTGTCCTCAGGGATCCCATATTGCCTCTCTTAAGGTCTATAGAGAATCAGGCTTATATTCCATAAAGCTATAGCCTGGTGTCATCTAATGTATCATCGTGCTTTAGGCCCAAGTCCATCACCCAGGGTTCCATGATGACTGACCTATGACTTACTAACCACCAAATTGCTTGCCTTTCTCCTCACCCTAATCCATCAGAGTCCAGTGTTTCCCCTAAACACCTGCTGCCCACAGCTTAGTGGTTCCTGTCCTGCCACACACCAACAGTATCCTTGTGTCTGGGACTCCCCTCCCGCTCCCCTGACAGAAAAGTGGGGCCTGATAGCCCATGGTCCCTGGTACCAGAATCTTCTTGTGTAGCCTCTGGCAGCTGGGGCAGGCGGGAGCCAGGCCCTTCTGCTTCACTTCATCCACTAGTGGGGTCAGTGCTCGCTCCAGCAGCTGCTGCAGGGACTCTGTGGACAGCTGTTGCCCCTGGCTGAGGGATGGTCAGTTACCAGGTGTAAGAAGCCTAGTCCCTACTCTGTTCCCAAATGCCCCATGCCCCACCGCCCAGCCTCCATCCACCCAGATCCTGCTTTCATTATACACCCATGCAACCTTCCCACCATACACTGGGGCCAACCTACAGTGCATCAGGTATCCTTTGATTTTCACAGTGTGGGTAGTTCCTACGATGCCTGGGGATTCCTACTCCCAAAGGGTACCAGACAGCCCTCGGTTCATGGAAAAAAAAAATTTCCCACAATCACTAGTTAAACGTGATCCCATATTGTATTGGAAGTCCCTCACTTCCTAATAAGGACCAAGCACCCTATCCCCTGGTTCTCCAATGCACCAAGGTCTCATCTTTCCCACAATGCACGGAGAAACCCAGTCTCCTACCAGGTACCACATCCCAACCTTCCCACAATGCACTGGAAATCCAAGATGCTCTAAATGTATCACGTCTTGTGTTCCCCAAGACACTGACATCATTTCGTAGGGAGGGGGAAAATCTGGCTCCCATAACGCAGCAGGACTAGCCTGTCCCCAAATGCATGGAGATACCTGTCTCCCAAAGTGAACCCCACCCCCCTCAGCACACTCTTGGCCAGTGCCCTGTCTCCTTCAATGCTCTGTCCTCAACAGGACCCAGAATGCGCCAGGCCCCGCGAGGCCCCATCCCCTTACCTGGCACAGCGGACACAGGAGCCTTGGGACAGCCGGTCCAGGTTCATGGAGAGGTCAGACCCTCTTCGAGAGCTCTGAAGTTGCCGCCCTAGCTCCTCCAGAATAGGTTTCACTGGGCCCAGGCCCTCCAGGTCGCTCCTCAGTGAAGCCACAGACACTGCTGATCGCTCCACCCTGAGGTGTGAGAGTAACCAGTGCTGCGAGGTCGCCTCTCCTACAGTAAAGTCCTCTCCACATTGCACCATTATCAGCCGAGCTCCTAGGTTCCTGTCTAGCCTGTGGTACTTCGGCCCCGCCCCTCTCTGCTCTCATTGGCCCTTCCTTTGTGTTTTAAGGGTCGGGATGCCCCTCCCTGTTTTCTAATTGGCTTTCCCTGTCCGACTTGGCCCCGCCCCTTGTCCTTTTAAGGTATGGACCTGGGCCCTTCTCGGTTTGGCCCCGCCCTTCAGTCCTTATAAGGCAGACCACGCCCCCTGTCTTCTAATTAGAGCTCAGTCCACGCTCTCTACCGCTAGGCCCCAGCTGATTGGCCCATCCCTTCCTTCAAGGCCCCGCCTCCAACCCCTGACCTCGCACTCGCCTTGGCTCTTACATGGTGCACAGCTCGTCCGCGCGTCCCCGCAGCTCCTGCAGGCCCCGTGCTGTCTGCGCCTGCTCGCGCTGCGCGCGCTCCCATTGGCCCAGGAAGCCGTCGAGCCTGCCGCCCAGGCCCCCAAGCAGCCGCAGGGCCTCCTGCACTGCCCCCTCCTCCTGATGCCAGCGGGCAGTCAGCGAGGACACTTCCCTCCTGGAGAGGGAAGAGGTAAGAACCGGTCAAGGCCCGGGTTTGGACGCGTGCCCAGCGGCCCCGCCCGGCCCATGGCTCTGGGTGAGTACCCAGCCTCCAAATTCTCCCGTCCTGTCCATTCCTTGCAATCCTCCCATGTCGTACAGAACCCTGCCAATAGGGGATCCCTGGGTGGCTCAGCGGTTTAGCGCCTGCCTTTGGCCCAGGGCGCGATCCTGGAGTCCCGGGATCGAGTTCCCGGAGTGGAGCCTGCTTCTCCTTCCTCCTGTGTCTCTGCGCCCCGCCCCCCCCATGTCTATCATAAATAAATAAACAAATCTTTAAAAAAAAAAAAAAAGAACCTTGCCAATATCCCCTTCTCTGGTATCCTGGCCCTGCCCCCCAGCTCCACCCAGACATTGCTTCTTTAGGGCACCACTCACCCCAACTTTGTCCGGTGAAGTTGGAGACTCCGAGGACCTGCCCCCTACCCAAACCCGCCCACCCTACTTTCACCAGACGAGAACCTTGCGTCTGCCAACCTTATACTCAAACTCGGTTCTTTGAAGTCTGGCCTTTCCAGGTCACCCAGTGCACTCCCTCCTAGACTTTTTGAGGTTCCATGGCGTAGGCCCTGTCCCCCTAAGATCTTCCAGGTTCCATCCTCGGGCCCACCTATTTTAGCTCCTTGAGGCTTCCCGCCGCCCCCCTTTCCCACTCGCCTCAGATCCTCAAGGCCGGCAGAGACCTTCTGCATCTCCTGCTCGCTTATGATGGGGCCTTCCCCTGCTCGCGGCCCCATTCCCCAGCCACCTGGGGCCATGCTGCGGGGTCGTGGGGGTTCGTCGGGACTCCCTGGAGTGCCAGAGCAGCCGGGGGACTGGGCGGTGGGGCCCAGGCCATGCCGAGAGAGTCCAGCCTCCAGCTTCTGCTCCAGCTCCTGCAGCTCGGCCTCCTGCCTCCGTGGTGTCTCATCCTGCAGTTGCTGCTGGAGGTAGCGCAGCTTCTCCTGGGCGGGGAAGGAAGGCAGGGTTACAGCGTCCAGCCCCTTGCCTCCCACAACCTCCTCCACCCCCAGATCTGCGCAATGAATCCTGGAGATTGGAAAGCAAATGGATGTGGAGGAGGATATTGGGAAGTCCCGCTTCAAGTCTAAGTGGACTCTCAACTGCTGTCACTAGGGAGGATTGTCACCCTCTGAAGCCTAGCTGGAATCCCCCAAATGCCTACCTTGGAGTCTCCATCCAGCCCTCCACCCCTACTCCAGTTCTCCGTGGTGTCAAATTCCAGCCCCTCCTGTTTTCAGAAGAACAACTGAGGCTTTTCCAACCTTTTTTGGGAAGAGTGGGAATGTGGGCAGGACGGGCATTCCTGCACAAAGCCCTATACGAGTGCTTCACTGAATGTGACTTTGTGCGTGGAGGAACATGACCAGGAACGTGAAAGGGGCCAGTGTGGTGGTAGGGGTGGCAGGGCAGGAAGTCCCACCTGAAGTCTACCTCAAGTACCTTGAGCGTCTGATCCTCTTCCCCAAATCCCCTCCTCACCTCCAGCAGGGCAGAGTTCTGCTTCAGGACGTTGGTTTTTATTTCAGCATCTTCCACCGACCGGGTCACCTTCCGGCAGTTCTCCTGGGTCAGGACACCAGGGCGGGGGGCCCTGCCTTCCCATTCCAGTTCCGCCTCCCAACCCTTACCCTTGCTAGTCGCTAGTTCCATATAGGCTCCAACCCCTCACTCAAGACACACCCGCTTCTCGGAAAGTCTGCCTTCTGCCCATTGGTCTGTCCCTTATCCACCTGGTTCCCTTGACTTAAGGGATGGGTTCCTCCATCGACCCCCTCCCATGCTACTTTTCCACTTCCACCTCTCTCCTGTCTGTGACTCTGCGCCTCCTCACATTTCTTCCTGCCCTCTTCTTCTTCCTACTTCCACTCCCATCTCCCCATCCTGCTCTTGCCTACCAGCTACTCACCTTGAGTTGACTACAGTACCCTTCCAGTTCCTCTGCTTCTTGCCGCCTTCTTTCTAGATTCTCACTGAGCACAGAACACTCACTCTGGAGCACAGAAGGGAGGAGAGGTTAGTCTAGCCACGGGCCACAGGAAGCACCCCCCCACCCCCCGGGGAGGAGATGCTGGGCCTGGGAAGGTCCCCTTCCCTTCATCTGAGCCTCAACTGTCTCAACCCAGGCTGTGGATACACCGAGTTGGAGGAAATCTAGAAGAGGGGAACTTGGCTGAGGAACAGGAAGAAGAGGTGTTGTGGGGGAGGGGTCCCCACACCTGCAGCGTCTGCACGTGCTGGTTAACCCTGGTGGTCTTTTCCTTCAAGCTGGTGATGGAGTCTTTGGCGCGGACCAATCCACTGTTGACCCCACTCTGGGGAAGAATGAGAGAAGAAGGTGGGTCAGTGGGTGTGTGGGAGCACCCTGCAGTCCCAGGAAGAAGGTTAAGACCTGGGAGGAGGCTGGGTTTACTCCTTGATTCTACACTGGAACAGTGGGAGCTCAGGCCAGAGCTGCTCCTCTTTGTTTTTGTTTTTTTTTTTTTAAGATTTATTTATTTATTTGTTCATGAGAGACAGAGAGAGGCAGAGACATAGGCAGAGGGAGAAGCAGGCTCCCTGCAGGGATCCCAATGCGGGACTCAATCCCAGGACCCCAGGATCATGACCTGAGCCAAAGATAGATGTGTAACTACTGAGCCACCCAGGTGCCAGGGATTGCCTCTCTTTGATTCTTGGTAGCCCTACTCTGTAAAACTAGGTAGTTAGACTCATTTTCTGCTTGGTGGGATGGAAGGAAAAGAAGTAAGATCCAGGAGAGGGGGGCATCGCAGTAGCACTCAGACACAGGGGAGAAGAAGGATGGTCTCAACCAAACAGAGATAAATGGCCTTGAGATCCACAGACGTGAATAAACTGTTAAGGGACACCTAGGTGGCTCAATGGCTGAAAGTCTACCTTTGGCTCAGGTCGTGATCCCAGGATCCTGGGATCGAGTCCTGCATCAGGCTAATGAATAAATTAAAAATTAAAAAAAAAATGTTAAAACACATGCTCTTTCTCTCCAGAAACTGGAAAAAAATATTTTAAGATAACCCACTTTCTGGGTATAAGCACTTATTATGCACCAGGCCAAACACAAACCTTTTCCCTTTTATTCCTCAAAGCCACACCTCTTGAGGTTATTTGGCTCATTTGGCAAGTGAGGAAAATAAGATTTAGAGAAGCACTGCCCCTGTACACAGCGCATGAGATGGCTTTTCCAGAATTTAAACCCAGAGCCTTTGTTTTAAATCGTGACATCACTCAGCCTCTGATCATTGTAGTCAACTCAGAAAATGCTTTGCGACTCATGCCAAGCAAACTGTGGCTCAAGGGGGCTGCGCATGGCAGGATCCACTTTCTGCTCTTCCACATTTAAAGAAGAATCAGCCCAGCCATGTCACTATCCAGCCAAAGACTGCATTTCCCAGACTCCCTTGCAGCTGTGGCCGTATAAAAAAGTTTCAGCCAATGGGATGTAAGTAGCAATCACATAGGCAATTTTTTCCCTCTTCCCTTTTAAAAAAAAAACATTCATTTATTCATAAATAATGGCAAGAATGCAAAGTTGATGGCTAAAGGCAGAGCAACCATTTTGGATTAGTTGGAGGATGCAACAAGACAGAAGCCTGAATCCCCAACCCTGGTGGAGCTGCTGTGCTCAAATTCCAATCACTTATAAAGACTACCAAGTGAGAGAGAACATCTTCTACCTTCCTTAACCTGTGCTACTTTGTGTCTTTTTTGTCACTACAGCCAAACTTGTGACTTAGTATCTGAACCACCAGAACACAGGAACCTGGAGCCTGCTGCATTTGAAGAGCAAGCCTGCTATGCTTGTTAAGACTTTTATGTGAGAGATAAACTATCTTGCTTAAGCCAGTTCCTTTGGTTTCTCTGACAGTTGGTGAGCTAATACACAAAGAGAGAAGAGAACAATTTCCTCCACTGTAGGAAAGAGACAATATCATGTTGCAGTGAAAGCAGTACTTTGAGAGAAATCTAGAGCTCTAAACATCTTCAAAAAAGAAGAAAGAATTCAGAGTTAATAAGCTAACTTTCCTCCTTAAGAAACTAGAGAAAGAAGAGCAAGACAAACTCGAAGGAAGCAATAAAGACTGGAGTGCAGAAATAACGAAATTGAGAATAGATGGAATCTAACAAAACTGGAAGTTGTTTGTTTTTGTTTTTGTTTTTGTTTTTTTTTAAAGATCAACACAATTGACAGATCTATAGCAAGACTGGCCACAGAAGAGAAGACTCAAATTACTAAAAGGAAGGAAAGAGGGCACATTGCTACCAAGCTTGGGGGAAGAAAAAGAACTATCAGAGAATACTGTGAACAGAGTGCCTGGCTGGCTCAGTCACTGGAATGTGTGACTCTTGATCTCAGGGTTGTGAGTTTGAGCCCCACGTTGGGTGTAGAGATTGCTTAAAAATAAAATTCTTATTATCTTTGTTTCTCTATTTTAGAGGAGAAAGGGAGAGAGGGACAAGCAGACTCTGTTGAGAGCAGAGCCTGATGCGAGGCTCAATTCCATATCATGACCTGAGCAGAAATCAAGAGTTGGATACTTAACCAACTGAGCCACCCAGATGCCCCAACATATTTTTTAGAAGCAAATACTATGAACAGCTGTGTACCATCAAGTTTGATTATTTCAATGAAAGGAAAATTCCTAGAAACACACAAACTATCAAAAGCGATTCAAAAAAATGGGACATCTGAAGAGACCCACAAAGAGATTGAGTTAGTTCCAACAAAGAAAAGCCCAGTACCAGATGGCTTCACTAGTGAATTTTACCAGTCATTTAGGAAAGAACTGCTACCAGTGCAACTCAAACTCTTCAAAAACAGGAAGGGGAGAGTGTAGTTCGTAACTTTTTCTATGTGGCCAGTGTTACCCTAGTACCAGAACCGAAGACATTACAAAAAAATAAAATAAAACTAGAAGCCAATATCCCTTCTGAATACAGCTACAAAATGCTCAACAAAAGACTAGCAAGCCATATCCAGCAGCATAAAAACAAGAATTTACACCATGACCAACCAAGTAAGATTTATCTTACGAATGCAAGTGTGATTAACATGAAAATTAATTTTAATTTTTAAAAAATATTTATTTATTTATTCATGAGAAACAAAGAGAGAGACAGAGAGAGAGGCAGAGATACAGGCAGAGGGAGAAGCAAGCCGCTCACAGGGAGCCTGATGTGAGACTTGATCCCAGATCCCAGGATCACGACCTGAGCCAAAGGCAGGTGCCCAACTGCTGAGCTAAACAGGCTTCCCGAAAATTAATTTTTAAAATCATATGGAAATCACTGTAAAACCATATTAATAGAATAAAAAGGAAAAACACACAGTCATGTCAGTAGACAGGAAAAGCATTTGACAAAATCCAACACACCTTCATGATACCACTCATCAACTGGAAATAGAAGGGAACATCCACATCCCGATGAATGGTTTGTACAAAAAAAAAAAACCCCACAAAATATGTTTTGAGATATGTCCACAAATTCCTTGACATTCCTTTAAAATGAGGAGCCTTCTCCCCTTCACTTGAATGTGAGCTGGACTTAGTGACTCTTACACCTAGTAAACAGAAGGCTAGCATGATGGTGTGTGATTTCACAGACTAGTTAATAAATAAATAAATAAATAAATAAATAAATAAAATAAAATAAAATAATAAAAAACATGGCTTCCTGCTTGCCCTCTCTCGCTCTGGGGAGTAACTGCCATGTTATAAGCAGCCACTTGTGGGGAGGCCCACGGGGCAAGGTAATGAGTCTCCCGCTAAAAGCCATGTGAATGTGGATGTGCAACCCCAGCTCCAGGCAAGCCTTCAGATGGCTGTAGCCTCTACTGAAATTTTGACTCCCAACTTCATGAGTGTCCCTGACTCAGAACCACTAAGCTATGCCATTCCCGGTTGGTTAAGTTCGAGGATAATTTGTTTCACCGCGATAGCTAACCAATACACAAAGTGATATTTTTAATTGAAGACCCAGAAGATCTTGGGCTTCCTGTAACCATTCTGGGAAACAAGGAAAGCAGGTACTGGGATCAACTCAGTTCTCCTACTTAGTAGTTGTACAACCTCAGGGAGGAGACTTTGCCTCTGTGTGATCTGTCACATGGAGGTGGGCTGCTGTTGGGAGGAGCACAGGCCTGCCCAGAAAGGCTCTTTGGAATAGACCCTGGAGGTGCTTCAGCTTCACAGAGAGTAGATCAGGGTGTGGTGACAGTAGGGCCTGTCAGCCCTGGCTGAGAAGTGAATGGCATGATGGTGAGGGGGAGCCAGAGATGGGGACAAATCCCTCCATGGCCATCCATAGGCTACAACTCAGCAGTCCAGCCCCCTCACTCTGAGCCTGCTTCAATTTTCTTTCTCATAAAATGGGAATGATGGTACCTTGGCTCAGATGGCAGTGAGGAAGGATCAACCAGATGGTATGATCAATAAGGCGACCTCAGTGATGAGTGTCAGCATTGTTAAAAAATAATGACAGCAGGGGCAGGAATTAGCAAGAAGGGGCTTAGCACCACCATCTACAGCAGCCTCCAGGAATTCTGCAGGCAGCAAGCAAGACAAGTCCCAAGCCGAAGTCAAGAGCCCTGCCTTCTGCATCATTGCTTTGGTTCACTGAAAGCACGACCACCATCTCAGTTCCTCCTCTGGCCTCATAAAGGTGTCAGAGCTTAAGACAGGAGACAGCAAGCTGTCTTGCTTCATGTTCTGCTATTCTCTGTCCAGTCTCAGACTTGTCATCTCAACCAGTCTCCAAGCACCCAATTCTCTTCCCTCTCTCTGGGTCCTTGCCCCTCTGTCTCTGAGTCTCTCTCTGTCCCCCCTCTCTCTGTCCCCCTCTCTCTGGGTTTCTGTCCCCCCTCTCTCTCTCTGGGCCTCTGCCCCCCTTTCTCTGGGTCTCTGTCCTCCCCCCTCTGGATCTCTGGCCCCCTCTCTCCCTGGGTCTCTGTGCCCCTCTCTCTACCGGTCTCCAGCAGCCTCTCCTGATGTAGCTCAGGTGCTGAGAGCCAGGATGTGCTCTTGCTGTCCACACTCTCCCTGCTCTGCCCATACCCCTGAGTGTTGGCCACCATTACTTTTCCATTTCACAGAGAAGGAGCCTCAACCCCCTCAGAGGCTGATGCATCCCTGCACCCCACAGCGAGCTCCCTGGCCCTGGGGCTCTTCCCTGGGTGTTACAGTCCACTGCGGAATGTAGTGACTCAGAAGCAGCTCTGGTGGGAGGCAGACCTCTGCAGGTACTGCCTGAGAAATGCTTGCAGAGAGGGAGGACACTGATCTGGCTGGGAGAGATGTCTCCCAGGGCAGGCGTCCCACCAGGACTCTCTCTACCCTGTTTCCTTCTCTCCATCTGGCCCTTCTATTCTGGACCCTCGCCCAGCCTCCTGTCCCGCCTCCCTGCCTCCAGCCTCCGCTTACCAAACATCCCCACACCAGCTGCAGAAGAGTCTTCTAGAAAAAGAAAGGACCTCTCTCTCACATCACCTGGCTTCCAGAACTGGCCGTGTCTCCGACTGGATTTCCTACCTTGTGAAGTTCACTCCACCTCTCTGTACCTGGTATTTTTGTTTTCATCTTTATTTTTTTAAAGGTATTTTTATTTATTTATTTATGATAGAGAGAGAGAGAGAGAGAGAGAGAGGCAGAGACACAGGCAGAGGGAGAAGCAGGCTCCATGCACCGGGAGCCCGACGTGGGATCCGATCCCGGGTCTCCAGGATCGTGCCCTGAGCCAAAGGCAGGCGCTAAACCGCTGCGCCACCCAGGGATCCCTGTTTTCATCTTTATTTTTTTTTTTAAATATTTTTATTTTTTTTAATTTTTTTATTTATTTATGATAGTTACAGAGAGAGAGAGAGGCAGAGACACAGGCAGAGGGAGAAGCAGGCTCCATGCACCGGGAGCCTGACGTGGGATTCGATCCCGGGTCTCCAGGATCGCGCCCTGGGCCAAAGGCAGGCACCAAACCGCTGCGCCACCCAGGGATCCCTGTTTTCATCTTTAAACTGCTAATTAGCCCAGTGGTTTAGCACCGCCTTCAGCCCAGGACATGATCCTGGAGACCTGGAATCGAGTCCCACATTGGTCTCCCTGCGTGGAGCCTGCTTCTCCCTCTGCCTGTGTCTCTTTCTCTCTCTCTCTCTCTCTCTCATGAATAAATAAATAAAATCTTTAAAAGAACCCTGCTGGGATCCCCGGGTGGCTCAGCGGTTTAGCACCTGCCTTTGGCCCAGGGCGCGATCCTAGAGTCCCGGGATCGAATCCCACGTCAGGTTCCCGGCATGGAGCCTGCTTCTCCCTCTGCCTGTGTCTCTGCCTCTCTCTCTCTCTCTCTATGTCTATCATAAATAAATAAATAAATCTTTAAAAAAAATAAAAAAATAAAAGAACCCTGCTAATTATACCATTTCCCTGACAGAACTTCTAGGGGAAGATCCCTATCACAGGGACATGACACAGTGCCCAGGACATAGTGGGTGCTCACTAAAGGGACTGGACTCAAAACTCCTCTCCTGAACTGTTCCTCTCCCCTACTCAGAAACCCTCAATGTCTCCCCATTGCCCTCAGAAGTGCATCCACACTTCTCAGCTTGTGTGACTTCTGCCCTTCCCACTCTGGCCTCATCTCTCTCACACGCCACACTCCAGCCCCATAGATCAGTTTGTAGTTATTCCCCTACTCCTGGCCCTTTAAATCCCTGCCCTTCAACAAACACATGACAAAATGCTCAACATCACTTGGCATCAGGGAAATAGAAATCAAAAGCATGATGAGATACCACCTCACACAGTCACAATGGCTAAAATTAACAAATCAGGAAATGACGGATGTTGGCAAGGATGTGGAAAAAGGGGAATCCTCTTCCACTGTTAGTGGGAATGCAAGCTGATGCAGTTGCTCTGAAGAAGAGTATGGAGGTTCCTCAGAAAGTTGAAAATAGAGCTTCCCTACGGCCCAGCAATTGCACTACTAAGGATTTACCCCAAAGATACAGGGCAGCCCTGGTGGCACAGCGGTTTAGTGCCACCTGCAGCCCAGGGTGTGATCCTGGAGACCCTGGATCAAGTCCCAAGTCAGGCTCTCTGCATGGTGCCTGCTGCTGTCTCTACCTCTCTCTCTGCGTCTCTATGAATAAATAAACAAAATCTTTAAAAAAAAAAATACAGATGTAGTGATCCGAAGGGGAACCTGCACCCCATTGTCTTTTAGAAGCAATGTCCACAATAGCCAAACTATGGAAAGAGCCCAGATGTCCATTGACAGAGATGAATGAATAAAGAAGATGTGGTCTATATACACAATGGACTCCTACTCAGCCATCAAAAAAAAAAAAAAAAAAAAGAGGGATCCCTGGGTGGCGCAGCGGTTTAGCGCCTGCCTTTGGCCCAGGGCGCGATCCTGGAGACCCGGGATCGAATTCCACATCGGGCTCCCAGTGCATGGAGCCTGCTTCTCCCTCTGCCTGTGTCTCTGCCTCTCTCTCTCTCTCTCTCTCTCTCTCTCTCTCTCTGTGTGACTATCATAAATAAATAAAATTTTAAAAAAATGTTAAAAAAAAGAAATCTTGTCATTTCGATGATATGGATGGAACTAGAGGGTATTATGGTAAGCAAAGTAAATCAATCAGAGAAAGACAATTATCATATGATCTCACTCACATGTGGAGTTTAAGAAACAAAACAGAGGATCATAGGGGAAGAGAGGAACAAATAAGACAAAATCAGAGAGGGAGACAAACCGTAAGATACTCTTAATCACAGAAAAGAAAATGAGGATCATTGGAGAGGAGGTAGGTGGGGGATGGGGTACCTGGGTGATGGACATTAAGGAGGGCACGTGGTCTAGTGAACACTGTTATATGCAACTGATGAATCACTGATCTCTACCTCTGAAACCAACAATATATTATATGTTAATTTGAAAAAAATAAATAGGGGTGCCTGGGTGGCTCAGTGGTGGAGCATCTGCCTTCAGCTCAAGGTTGAGCGTTTGCCTTTGGCTCAGGGTCCAGCGATCGAGTCCCACACTGGGTTCCCTGTAAGGAGCCTGCTTCTCCCTCTGCCTATGTCTCTGCCTCTCTTTCTCTGTGTCTCTCATGAATAAATAAATAAAATCTTTTATAAATAAATAAATAAATAAATAAATAAACCCCTGCCCCTTTGCACTTGCTGTTCCAGCTAGCTAGAACACCATTCCTTGTCTTCTGCTTAGGGGAACACCTTCCTTATCTTCAAGATCCAGCTTATTTGTTGCCTTTTCCAGGAAGCATGGCCTTGGTCATGGCCAGCTGGGCCAAGACTACCATTTCCAGGGCTCCCACAGTAGCCTCTGCTGCCCCAATGAGTGCATCCAAGGTGCCCCCCAAATCCTAAGTCTGCCTCCACTACTTACAAGGTATGTGACCTTGGCCATGCTATCTAACCTTTCTTAGGCCTCAATAGCTTTATCTGTGAAATGGGGATAAGTAATAACAATAAGCAGCACTTACTCTGTGCTCACAGTTGGCTAATGTGCTAAACATTTTACATGCAGGAGCGCCACTTCATTGTCATGACAACCTTATGAAGTGGGTGTGGTTACATCCAGAACTCTGTCTTGCTATATTTCCCACTCCTACGCCAGTTCCTGGCAGATCATAGATGTTCAAGATATAGTTGTTGAAGGAACAAATGCAACCATTTCTATGTTACAGATGGGGAAACTGAGGCTCCCGGAACACAGAAAGTGGTCAGTAAATGCTAGTGAATCTGATTAGCATCATTACGACCATGATTATTTTCATGTCATTCTCAGAGTCCATGTCAAGCCCAGTTCAGGGAACCTGGCTGGGGTGGAGGTTGGCAGGGAAGTTAAAGGATCAAACTATCCATTCTATGCTCTAGCCAGGAATCCTTGAAATCCTCTTAGATCTTGCTCACCTCCTAGTTTTGCCTCAGATTCTTAGGGGATCCCCTTGGAGAACTCTTACTATACCATCAAAGTCCAAGTCCAACACTGCCTCGTCCAGGAAGCATTCCCTGATATTCCCTGCCTGGTTTGAGTGGCCCTTCTCTGGGATACCCAGTATTAGCTCCATTATGGAAATGTATCACTCCAGTCTGTCTCTGTCGCCCCCACCAGACTAGGAGCTCCCCACGCTCAGGAACCAGGCCTAACTCCCATCTGTGACTCCAGCCTCACCCAGGACATGTGGAAGTGAGTAGATGAACTAAAGACCAATTCTTAGGCAATGAGCATCATTCACCCAGGACGGAACTGAGTCACAGCTGGTCATTAGGGGTGGAGGAGGCAGTTCTGGGCCTCGAGGGTAACCAGAACCTTCCCATTCCAAGTCAAGAAGACCCCCCCCACCAGCTCCATCCCAGCATTTGCCTAGCACCAGGGTGAAGGCCCTCATCTTCCCCAGCTAGGGTCCCTCACCAGTATTTCCGTGATGTCTGGGTCATCTGAAGCCCAGGGTGGGGTGGGAGAGGCAGGGGGCACCGGCAGTGCAAGTGAGCCACTGTCTTCTGTGATTGAGTCTGTCCCTGAGGAGTCAGTGGGCTCCACAGCAGCCAGGTTGAGCAGTGACACATTGGTGCAGGCCGAGGACCGTTTGAGGTTCAGGCACCAGTGCATTGGCTCATGGGACATCCGAGGCTCCACCCTGGGGAGAAGAAACAGGGAGGGTGCTCAAGAGGCAGCCCTGGTGGGTATGGCCTCTTCTGCCTCCCTGTCTCCCCACCCCCTGCTCTCTTCCACTCCCACTTCACCACCCACTTTCTTCTTCTTCCTCTGTCCCCGCTGCCTAATTTCTTCTGTCTTCTCCACCCCCACTGCCTACTTTCTTCTCCCTCCCTTTGTCCTCGCTCCTCTTCCTGAGTCTTCTCTTCCCCACTGACCTTTCCCTCCCTCCCTCCATCCCCACTACCGTCTTCCTCTCCACTTCCCACACTATGTCTCCTCTGCCACCACCCTCTTGTCTGCCCCTCCTCTGCCCCCTCCTCTTCTCCCCCTCCCCTTCCTCCAGCACCCACGGTGGGACTCGTGCTCTGTTGGAGGCAGTGCTGGGCGCTAGGACCGTCCCCGACAGGGTGCGACAAACCCACCCGTGGAACGACACGGCCTTCTTTTTCTTCGTGATCCCCTTGGCCGGGGTGGTCACCCCCCCAGGAGCCTCAGGGACCAGTTGGGCACGGCTCTCGACCCCCGCAGGGGGGTCCCCAGCCTCATGGATCTCTTTGGACTGCCAGATTGTCTTCACCACCACGCTCGCCATGGTGTGTGGGTGGCCCTGCTCCCCGGGGCTCCTTCCTCTGAGACTCTCCACCTACTCTGATCACTAACCTTCAAAGTCCCTGACCCCCACCAGCCTGCCTCATAAAGGACCCAACCACTGGGCTCCAGTAAAGAGGGGGGGGGTGCATAGGAGTAGAGAAAGGCAACCAGCATGTTTTCCCAGGGTCTCCATGAACACTTCCAGCTCTACCAGATATGTCCCTTCTGTTAGAACTGCAATGGATTTGTTCTGGAACTTACAATGGATGGGCCCCCTGGTTCTTGGGGGGCGTTCAACTTCCCTTCCCCTGAGCCTATGGGGTGACCCAGCCCCCTATTCATACTTGATTTTTCATGTAATACCTTAGACTTGGCACTTTCTGGGGTCTGGGAGACTGTGATGAGTGAGGATTGAGTCCCATTGCTGGAGGATCCAACATTTTGGGGTAGGGGGCAGCAGGCAGGCAACAGGTGGAAATAAACCAAAATACCAGATGTTGGTAAATGATATCAGGAGAATCAATATGAGGTGATGACCTGTGCTCATCAAAGCCCATCGATTTATGCACTTTGAGATGTGAGCCTTTTACTGCAAGTGGCCTTTGCCTATTAAAAAAAAAAGGGGGGGGGGAATCCCTGGGTGGCCCAGCGGTTTAGCGCCTGCCTTTGGCCCAGGGCGCAATCCTGGAGACCCACGTCAGGCTCCCAGTGCATGGAGCCTGCTTTTCCCTCTGCCTGTGTCTCTGCCTCTCTCTCTCTCTCTCTCTCTCTCTCTCATAAATAAATAAAAATTAAAAAAAAAAAGAAACTAAACTGACATTGAACTATAGTCAATGATAGACATTTTGAAGGGTTTGGGTTTGTAGTAGTTTCCTGGGGCTGCCATCACAAAGTCCCACAAACTGAGGTGACTCAAACAATAGACATTTATTGTCCCGGTTCTGGAAGCCAGGAGTCCAAGATCTAGGCATCTTCAGGATGGCTTTCTTCTGAGGCTGTGAGAGAGGGGTCTGTTCCTCACCCCTTGCTTCTGGTAGCTCAGGCATGACTAGGCTTATAGATGGTCATGTCCTCCTGTGTCTTCTTGTCCTCTCTCTGTAAGTATCTATTTCTGTAGCCATGCTTCCCCCTTTTTAAGGACATGGTTATGGGGGCATCTGGGTCACTCAGTTGGTTAAGTGTCTGAGTTTGGCTCACATCATGCAAGCAGGGGATCTGCTTGTCCCTCTGCCCCTCCCTCCTTCACTCATGCTCATGCTCTCACTCTTATAAAAAAAAAAAAAAAAAAGACACGGTTGTGGTGCCCGGTTGGCTCAGTCAGAGGAACATGAGACTCTTGATCTCAGGGTCATGAGTTTGAGCCCCATGTTGGGTGCAGAGATTACTTAGATGAATGAATAAATAAACTTAAGAAAAAAGACGGACTTGGTCATATTAGATTAGGGAGCACTCAAAAGACCTCAACTTCATCATCTGCAAAGATCCTATTTCCATAAAGTCAAATTCGCAGGTCCTGCCCATTAGGACTTCAACATACATACAGGATGATGGTAGGACCCTATCCAACCTACAACAGAGATGAACTGCATCGATGTCTGAAAAATTATACTTCATCTGCATCAAAACACAAAATGGATCGATGGAAGGAGGGAGGGAAGGTCAGCTGGAGAAATATGTGCTAGAGAAAGTGGAGTATGATGTTAATAACAGAATGAAGGTTGAAAGGGAAGCTATATGTGCGTTCACTGTACAGTTGTTTCAACTCTCTGAGTAGGAATTTTCATAATAAAATCTTGGGATAGAAATTCCATGATGGGCATGAAATAGTTGATGAGGACCACTTGCTTTAAAATAACCCAATAGCGAGGGTGCCTGGCTGGCTCAGTTGGTGGAGCATATGATTCTTGATTTCGGGGTTTGTGAGTTCGAGCCCCATGTTGGGTGTAGAGATGACTTAAAAAGAAAATCTTTAAAAATAATAACCCAATGGGGGTAGGGAAGTGAAATGGAGGGGTTACAGGTGAAACAATCAAGGTCATATGTTGTAGTTGGCTCTATGGGGGTGCATTATTCCCTTCTACTTTGGGGTATATTTGAAATTTTCTATGACAGACTTTTTTTTAAGAGAGTGAGAGTGAGAGAGAACACGCTCATGGGGGGCAGTGGCAGGGGCAGGGACAGGGGCAGAGGGAGAGGGAGAGAGAGAATCTTAAGCAGGCTCATCACTGTGTGGTCAATCTCTTGACTCTGAGATCAAGCCTTGAGCTAAAATCAAGAGTCAGACGCTTAACCAACTGAGCCACCCAGGTGTCCTCGTAATAGACTTTTTAAAATGCTGCATAGTGTTTTTAAGTATCTACATCCAGCAGTTCTCTCTTGAGCTGAGATCTGAAGCTGGGGGAGGCTGGGTGTGGGGATGGGGTGTGGAAATGGGTCTGGAGGGTCTGAATGGCCAAGCAGAGGCCAAAGTGGCTGGAGCATTTGTGCTGTCGAAGGACACAGCTGACCAATGTTGTAAAAATGACCTGGTGTGTGTGTGTGTGGGGGGGGGATGCACTGTGAGTGGCCAGAATGGAAGCAGAGAGCCATGAGGGATGTCACTGCAAGATTCTAGGTAAGAGGGGCACCTGCTCAGTGGTGAGCATCTGCCTTCGGCTCAGGGCGTGATGCTGGTCCATGGATTGAGTCCCACATCGAGCTCCCCTCGGCGAGCTTGCTTCTCCCTCTGCTGTGTCCCTGCCTCTCTCTGTGAATCTCATGAATAAATAAATAAAATCTTAGAAAAAAAAAAAAGATTCCAGGGAAGAGATGATGGGGATGGTAGTCTGCATGGAGTGAGAAGTCCTGACAGAGGGAGGTGGGGGACTTCAGATGTCTTATTTCTGCCCTTAGTTTGGGATAAGGGACAGGGAGGGGTTCTGGCAACAGTGCCGGGGAGATTGTTGGAGGGCCTGTTTGCGGAAATGGGAAGACTGGGGATGAATCAAGTTTTTCCGGAGAAAGTCAAGGGTTGGTTTGCTGAGGCCAGATTCTTAGAAACTATTGCTGGTTCAATCCATGGGATCCTTGAGGGGCTCCTGAAGCTTCCTCTTAATGCCCCATTTTAAAGCCAAATAGGGTCTGCTCAAAGCTCATTAGACCCAAATGTAGACATATTTATCGCCTGGTCTTAAAACCTAACAGTGGGTAAGCCACTAAGCCTCATAATGGTCTTGCTCAAAGTAGCCGTGTAATTCTTTTTTTTTTTTTAATCGTCCTATAATGCTGTCCAAGTTCACAGCCAGTATCAATGGCCTGTGGCTACTGAATGCCAGCAATGTGGTGAGTCTCAACCAAGATGTGCTATAAGTAGAAAACACAGATTTCAAAGACTTAGGAAAACTAGAATGGCAAATATGTTGCAATGATAATATTTGGGTATATCAGGTTAAATACAATATATTATTACAATTAATTTCACCTTTTTGAAAACTTTTTTTTAAATTTTTATTTATTTATGATAGTCACACACAGAGAGAGAGGCAGAGGGAGAAGCAGGCTCCATGCACCAGGAGCCCAACGTGGGACTCGATCCCGGGTCTCCAGGATCGCACCCTGGGCCAAAGGCAGGCGCCAAACCGCTGCGCCACCCAGGGATCCCCTTTTTGAAAACTTAAAAAAAAAAATTTGGCTGGTGGGGATCCCTGGGTGGCTCAGCGGTTCAGCGTCTGCCTTTGGCCCAGGGTGTGATTCTGGAGTCCCAGGATTGAGTTTCTCCTCAGGCTCCCAGCATGGAGCCTGCTTCTCCCTCTGCCTGTGTCTCCGCCTCTCTCCCTCTCTGTGTCTCTCTCTCTCTCTCATGAATAAATAAAATCTTTAAAAAAAAAATGTGGCTGGAGTAAAAATGAAAATTATATATGTGGCTTCCACTGTATTTCTATTTGTAAATACGGCTCTAATTCAACAGAAGTCGGCACATGAGTTCCTGTGTCAGGGGGGCGCTTTCCATGTCTGCCCCACACAGGACCAAACAATCCTGGGTTTTCTAGAAGGTTAAATTGGCCTTCCCAGTCTGAATCCCTATTAGAACTCAGAATGCCTTTGCTTTAGGCCGTCTTAAAAATTAAGTTTTGGTTACTTTACCGGCTCTGGAATTGGGTGCGTGCGGAGGTCAGGAATGAGTTCCCCCCACCTGTCTGTGATAGAGCCTAATTTCAGGACATCCTTTTCCCACCTCCCTACCTCCTCACACACTGACAAACCAGAGTAAACTTCATCTGGCCCCAGGTGGCTCTGGATGAAGGGTGGAAGACGACAGGTGAAAATAAGGTGCAAAGTTGAGGCGGGGAGGGACACCTGGGTGGCTCAGCGGTTGGGCATTGGGCGTCTGCCTTCGGCTTAGGATGTGATCCTGGAGACCCAGATCGAGTCCCACATTGGGATCCCTGCATGGAGCCTGCTTCTCCCTCTGCCTGTGTCTCTGCCTCTCTCTTTCTGTGTCTATCATGAATAAATAAATAAAATCTTTAAGAAAAAAAAAAAGTTGAGGTGGGGAGACACACTTAAACACACTTTTCCTATTCTTGGGACTCTCCATGTCTCTTCACATCCCTCAAAAAGAAGACAAGTTCAAACCCCATTACTAATATATATATATATATTATATATATATAAAGTATTTATCCTTAGGAAGAGTTTCTTCATGTCATGAGTGGGCACCTCCAGTCCTTGCAATGTTTAATGTATCTTTCCATAAAAAGGACTTTTTCCAACTCAAATTCCTATTGTTTGTTGTTTTTAACCGGGCTGCTGTCCGTTCTCTGGGGGCAGACAGCACCCCCAACCCATATTAGGAATGGACTCTCCTGGTTACTAAAACAGCTCTGTGCATGTCCTTCTTCCTAGAACCCAGAATGATTTTCCCAAGCCCCATTCCTGGAAACCCAAATGGACTGTCCATTAAATTTGGAAAGTACGCCCCGCAGCTCTTGTCTTGGTACCCATCCCCCACCCTCACCCCACACTCCTGGGATTCCGAATGGAAGTTCACAGGATCCAGGACACTCCCCTCAAGGCTCATTCCAAGAATACTAGACGTCTCAGATTAGAAAAGTGATGTGGGGTTTAGTTCCTGTAAGTGACAGAAACAGCCGCTTCCAGTTCCCTTTGCCCCAAATTTCTCAATAGCTCGGGGCATCGTAGTTCCTGAGGCTTTGCCTTCCCCCAAAATCAGCGAATCAAAGAAGGTCTCAGGGTGCCAAGGGGTAATGGTTGGACCAAACCAAGCAGATTCATCTATTCCTTCCTTTTAACTAGTGTTCTTCAGTACCAGATCCCATTCTTGCTCAGGAGGAACTCTAAGTTTGGTGGAGGAGAGGTTCACGATTTTGATTTGATATCTGTAGAATGGCGTTATGGTTGCCCCCAAAAGGCATTGTACATTGGAAAGTGGTTAAAAGACAAAATGTAGGTTAAATCCCTGCTCTGTTATCCTGAGAGCTGTGTGACCTTGGGCAAGTCACGCAACCTCTCTGGACCACAGGTTTAAGGTCTGCCTAAATAGGCTTAGATTGAAATTACTGTTTCCTCGGTTCTGAGAACGGAGGTTTCAACATCTTGGCCCCAGACAAGAGAGGGGGAAGGGGACGGGAAGACTTCCTGGAAGAAGATTTAAGGAGTCGGGGGTGGAAGAGAGGAGGGAGAAAGTGGAAACAGGCAGACGCTTGCGCAGTAAACATCTCACATTTTCTTGCCCCTCCCAACCACTTCTCTGCAGCGGGGAATTGCAGGCGACGCTCCACCTATCCAGGGCAAGACGAGTGACAACCCCGTCCCCCTTCCTTCTCTACCTATGATCGCCTTTCTCCCGCCCCCACAACCGCCCAATCGGGGGCGGGAACTGAGGAGGTCTGGCGAATCCGCGACGCCTGCGTGGGCGATCTGCCCGCTCATTGGTCTAGATAAATGCAAGTCCCGCCTCCCAAGCCCCCGCCCCCGCCTTCCTTCTTGTCAATCCCTCCCTTCGCCGGATCCAATCAGCAAGGGACCCGGCCTCACGGAGGGGGCGGTCCCACCACACGTAACCGAACTCCGCCCGTCTCTCGGGCAACGCCCCTTTCCCCCGCCCCCCGCGAACGGAAATAGCGGGCCACTGGGCCAATCGCAGCAGCGTGCCTTTGTCCAGCGACCAATGAGAGAGAGGGCGGGGGGCGGTTGCGTCCGATTCTGAGCGGCAGTAACTCGAGCCAATGGGAGGTTGATAGCTCAGGACGGCGAACGGGAGGGGAGGGGCCGGGGGCGGAGCCGCGGCCTGCCGCCCGCCCGCCCGCCCGCCAGCCCGCCCTCCCCCCTGGCCGGCTCTGCTTCTCGGCGCTGCTTGGGGTCCTTTGCTCCCGGTCCCCGCCTGCCAGCCCCCGCTGCGCTGTGCCCTGCCCGGCCAGGCCTGGAGCCGACACCACCGCCATCATGCCGGCCGTCTCCAAGGGCGATGGGATGCGGGGGCTCGCGGTGTTCATCTCCGACATCCGGAACTGTGAGAGCGCGGCCGGGGGACACTGGAGGGCGGGGGAGCATGGAATTGAGGGGCTCGGGGATTACTGAGGGGCCCGGGGCATTGAAAGCCATCGCGGGCGAAGGGGGGGAGGATAGAGAGGCCCCGGGGGGAACTTTAGGGTGGGAGCAATGGAAGGACTTAGGGTGTCATAGAGTGCCTCTTGAGGTGACGACACGGAGTGGCTAGAGGCGTCCGGGAGGGTGTTAAAGGAAAGGTCCCGGGGCTGGGGACATAAGGGTGTCCCCTGGGAATGCTAGAGAGGCTGGAGGAACCTATCAATGGTGGGGAGAGAGAAATCCTTGATGTCGGTAGAAAGGGAAGGAGGTGCATGGGTGGGGGGTACCCTGTGGAGCGATAGAGTGGGAGAGGGCCCGAGGAGACCGGGAGGACGTAAAACACAGGAAGCATCATGGGGTCTGGCTTTGAGGGCCTAGCTGGGGGGTGTCATAGAAGGGAAGGGGCTAGGTAGGTCACGGAGGCTCCTGGGTGGTGCACAGAGCGAATCTGAGAGTAATAGAAAGTCCCAGGGGGTTGAGGAAGAGAGATGGGAAGGTGGGACTATATAGCAGGACCTTGAAGAGGGAGAGAGGGACTCCAGGATGGAGGGCAATGGAGAGGGGGGCTGAAGGGTCGCTACAGGGAAAGGAGGGGTTGAGGAATATGGAGGAGAGTTGCTGGGGGTGGAGGGTCTTGGGAGAACCCGAGACAGGAAGCTAGGGGCCTGGAACAAAGAAGAAGAGGTTACAAAGTGGGGGCTTGAGGAATGTGCCAGAATGGGGAGAGCCCAGAGCTCAAAAGAAGGGCCCAGGGAGCCTTAGGATTTTGTTGGGAAGAGATCTGGAAAGCTGGGGGTTGGGGGAAGCCTGATCCCAGAGGGAGGTCAGAGGTCAGGGAGCAGGCCAGTCCTGAATCTGGAGCCCTCTCTCATCTGACCACATCAATATGGGGACAGTGAGCAGCAGCAGCAAGAATTGTCGTGACGATGAGAGGCCTGGTGCCAAGTCAGCTTCCCAACTCCTGGGAGTGGGTGTTGGTGTTTGGAGCTGCCAAGAGCTTTGGAGGCTATATCCGCAGGGGCTCTAGGGTCAGCCGGACCTGAGCTTGAGTTTGAGTGCTGTCACTCCCTAGCCATGTGACCTTGAATGGGGGATTTCGCCTTTCTATTTCCTCATCTGTCAGGAGGGACTGCTGATTGCACCTTCCTGATGAGGTTGTTGTGATAAATGCATGTGAGTGAGGCCTTCTGCACATTCCAAACACTGGACAGTCTTGGCTATTGTTTTTGTCATTTGGTGGATCTGACAAGTGGCCTCTGTTAGATGCCTGGAGATTATTTTGGAATTTGGTAGATATGAAAGGACTTAGTACATAGTAGGTGCTCAGCGAAAGAGGGCTGGAAGGTGTTGGGAGTCAGGTGAAGGAGAGATGTTGTGGTTACTATGGTAAGAGGTGAGTGAGAAGGGGCTGCGGGTTAGGTGGGGGGCCATCTATCAGGAGTAGGTGTGCATTGCCCCAGATGCCTACCAGCAATGTGAAGTGATGTGACTCTTGGCGAGTCATTTAACTTCTCTGAGTCCCAGTTTTTTCTTTTTTTTTTTCTTTCTTTCTTTCTTTTTCTTTTTTTTAGACTTATTTATTTTAGAGAGAGACAGAAAGAGAGCACAAGGAGGAGGGGCAGAGAGAGAGGGAAAGAGAGAGACTCTCAAGCAGACACTGCATTGAGCACAGAGCCCAACTCAGGGCTTCATTTCACGACCCTGAGATCACCACCTGAGCCAAAATCAAGAGTCAGCTGCTCAGGCACCTCGAGGCTCCTATTTTCTTATCTGTAAACTTCCTTGATAATATCATCTTGTCTCTGAAGGTTCATTCATTCATTTATTCAACAAATGCTTTTTGATCACTACTTTTTTTTTTTAGATTGTATTTATTTATTCATGAGAGACACAGAGAAAGAGGCAAGGACACAGGCTGAGGGAGAAGCAGGCTCTCTGCTGGGAGTCTGATGCGGGATCACGACTTGAGCCGAAGGCAGATACCCAACCACTGAACCACCCAGGTGCCCCTGATCACTACTTTTTGACACTACACCTGGGACTAGGCTATAACAGCCAACAAGAATCTCTGGCTTGGGAGCACCCAGGCCATGAGGGACATAGAAAATAAACACTGAACTACAATAAATGACACTATGTCAGAAGGTAATGTGAAGGAAAGTCAGGAAGGAAAGATAAGGAAGGACCAGGATTGAGATGGTGCCTGAGTAGGCCTCCCCAAGGGGGTGACATGTGAGTAGACTTTTGAGTGAAGTGAAGGAACAGACCCTGTAGATTTTGGAGGGCAGAGGGGTCCAGGTGGAGGGATGGTGCATTTAGAGGTCCTGGGGTGGCAGTATGCTTGACGTGTGTTCTGGTAAGAGGGAGGGGACTTGTGTGGTTGGAGCTGAGGGGGGAGAGGGCAGGAAATGAGGGCAGAGAGAGGGGACAGGGATTGTGGAGGGCTTTACAGGCCTTAGCACTCTGGCCTTTCTCTGGGTGAAACGAGAGAAGGGTTAGAGCACAGGAGGGGCTTGAGCTGACTGATGTTTTAAAATAATTCCTTTGCTGGCATGAAGAGAACAGACTCAAGAGGTAGTGGTGGAAGCAGGCAGATAATTAGGGGGCTGCTGCAGGCATCCAGGTGAGAGATGGTGTTGGCTTGACTGGGATGAGAAGGGAAGGATGAGAAGTGGTTGGTTTGGGGACAAATTTTGGAGGATTTGCAAGGGAATTGGATGATGGGGGTGGGGAAGGAAAGAGAAAACATGTTGGCTTCACTGCAGGATCCTAGAGGAAGAGAGTCTGACTTGGGGACAATAGAGGTAATTTGGCCAAATGAATTGGAGCTAGAGAGTCAGGGATTCCTCTTATCCTTCGTCTTTTCATCAAATAAACATCAAGTGGCTGATGTTTCAAATGTTATTGAGGGTACAGGGGACACCATGGTGAATAGGACAGATTTATGAAGGAGACAGGTACTACATAAAAACTGTAGCCATCCTTCTCACAAACACTTGTATGCAGATGTTCATAGTAGGGTTACTCACCAGAGCCCCAAAATGGAAGCAAACAACCCAAATGTCCATCATCAGATGAATGGATGTACAAAACGTCATGGTACACCACGCAATGGAATGTTATCAAGTCATTAAAAAAGAATGACACACGCAGGGCGCCTTGGTGGCTCAGTTGAGCATCTGCCTTCAGCTCAGGTCATGATCCTGGGGTCCTGGGACTGGGCTCTGCATCGGGCTCCCTATTCAGCAGGGAGTCTGCTTCTCCCTCAGCTACCCCCCTACTCATGCTCTCTCACTCACTCTCTCTCAAATATGTTAAAAAAAAAAAAAAAAAGAATGACACACACTGTAACGTGGATGAACCCTGAAAACCTTATTCTAAGTGAAAGAAGCCAGACACAGAAGGCCATATGATTTCATTTGTATGAGATGTCCAGAATAGGCAAATCCATAGAGATAGAAAGTAGGTTAGTGGCCACCTAGGGCTAGGTAGGGGGGTGGTGGAATGTGATGTGACTGCCAATGAATGTAGGGTTTCTTTTTGGAGTGATGAGAATGTTCTGGAAGTAGATAGTGGTGATTGTTACACCAGACTATGGATATACCAAAGACCACTGAATTACACACTTTAGAATGGTGGACTTTATGGTATGTGAATTATATCTCAGTTTTTTGGTGTAAGTGGAAAAAAACTTGTAGCCGTCCTAATTCCAGTGAGAGAAGGCCACAGTGTTGAAAGAAATGAAGACTCTGTCTGTTGGCATTGCTCAGACATGGGGCGGAGTTCTCCAGGCCAAGATAGGTGGAGAAGAGTGATGAAGGCAGAGGGACAGCAGTGCAAAGGTCCTGAGGCCCAGCAGAGACTAAGTGGAGGCCTATGTGGCTGGTGTACAAGAGGGATGGGATGGGATGTAGCATTGAGCAGGTGGGCAGAGGCCAGGTTGGTGTTTGTCCTGAGAGCACCAGGGAGAGCTTCAAGTAGGAGCGAGGGAAAAAGCCTGAAGGATGTAGATGAGCCAGCGCTCAGAGATGAGCAAGTGGAGGAAGGGGAGGAGTGTGGAGCCTTCCTGCTGGAAAATCTGAAGGGCATAGTGGAGTTCGGGGGAAGACTCTAGAAGGAGATGAAAGGCAGGCTTTTGAGAAGGAAAGGGCAAATTCTGTAGATAAGAAGGGGAAAGGCTGGGGCGTCTGGGTTGCTCAGTTAGTTAAGCAGCTGCCTTCACCTCAGGTCATGATCCCAGGGTCCTGGGATCAAGCCCCAAGTCAGGCTCTCTGCTAAGTGGAGAGCCTGCTTCTCCCTCTGCCCCTCCCCCTACTCATTCTCTCTGTTGCTCAAATAAATAAATAAAATCTTTAAAAAAGGAGAGAGAAGGGGAAAGGTTTGGGTTGGGCCCAGCCTGAGGGCATGTCCTGTGCTGTCTTGAGCTCGAATCTGCCTCCCAGTCACTTAATCTGACTGGGAGCTTCCAGGGCCCAGGGTTGGGCTGTCTCCTCTTTGGGGTCCCAGCTCCCCCCAGGCCTGAGGAGTTTGCAAGTGATGGAATGGGAAGGGGGGTGCGGACTTGCTACAGTGGCCCGCGTGCCTCCATTAGGGTACATCCTCCAGATTGTGCCCCATTCCTTTCGTGGCTTCTCCCCTAGGCCCTAGAGCACAGGCCTGTTCTGATCCCTCCCTGGGTCCCCAGTTCTGCCTTCTGTGGGACCTGGCCCACGAGAGTCATCAGGAGACATTTGCTAGTTGAATGAATAAATGAATGAATGAATGAATGAATGAACTAGCAGACAAACCAGTCTTTCCTGAGCACCAATTGAGTGCCAGACACTGCTCTAAGTAATGGGACTACAGCAGTGTACAAAAGTCCCCTCTCCATGGTGTTCATATCCTAAGGGGAAATGGATCAGTACGCAAGTAAATATATAGTATTCAGGTATATAGATAGGTGGTGGGTGGGGGGTTGGGAAGAAATAAAGCAGGGAAGGGGTATAGGGACAAAGTTAGGGATAGCGCTCTTATATAAGCTGGTCAGAGTCTCTTGCTGAAAAGGTGACATTGGAGCAAAGAATCAAATTTGGTGGGTGAATTAGGCCTGCATAAATCTGGAGGAGGACATGCTTGGCAGCCTGTGCAAAGGCCCTGAGGCAGGACTGGGCTAGGAGGAATTTAGGGAGGAGGAGGAGCAGGAAGAGGAGGCTGCTGATGGTGGGGAGAGTAGGAGTTGTGGTCAGAGAGGGAACTAATAAATCTGTAGGGCCTGGAGGATGATGGTGAGGACTGTGCTTTTAGTATGGGTCAGATGGGAGCCACGGAGGGATTTGGAGCAGGAAGGGACAGGATCCCTTCAGACTACTGTGGAGAGACCAGAAAGGAGGAGTCTCACTTTGGTGGTTCTCCGACACCAGTGTGCCACCGGGGACCCCCTGCCTGCCTCCAGGCCCTGCCCTTGAAGAAATAGGCTTTAGGTTGTGAGTGTCCGCCAGATGCTGATGACAGATAGCCCCTGGCCTGAGCCTCAGGCTCACCCCCTTTCTGTGGGTCAGTATACTGACTCTAGTATACTAGAGTATACTTGGTCCACTATCTGCATTTAACACCTTTCCTGTGCCAGGACTATTTTGAGCTGTGGGGATGAAGCAGCCCTACTTCCTTGCCTTGACCAGAGGCCGAGGGTCCTCAACAAATCAGCACATACACCTTCTTAGGCTGCTGCTCAGGGATGGTCTTTGCAGCTGCGTTTGTTCGCAGCTGGTTGTTCCAAGAGACTATTTTCTCTCTCGGGTGGTGATGACTCTGATAGCACGAGCACCATCTAACCCAGCAAGCCGGATATAGAAGCTTTAAATGTTCCAGGAGCGCTTTGTGAAGTAAAGTCAGTGAAATTCATTTTATTTTTATTTATTATTATTTTAAAGATTTTATTTGTTTATTCATGAGAGACACAGGCAGAGAGAGAAGCAGGCTTCATGCCGGGAGCCCGATGTGGGACTCGATCACAGGACTCCAGGATCACGCCCTGAGCTGAAGGCAGACACTTAACCGCTGAGCCATCCAAGCATCCCTGAAATTCATTTTAATACATTTTACCTACACCAGTATGTTCATGATAGTATTTGAATGCACAGTTAGTATTTTATTTTATTTTATTTTATTTTATTTTATTTTATTTTATTTTATTTTATTATTTTATTTTAAGATTTTATTTATTTATTCATGAGAGGCACAGAGAGAGAGGCAGAGACACAGGCAGAGGGAGAAGCAGGCTCCCCTCAGGGAGCCCAATGCGGGACTTGATCCCTGAACTCCAGGATCATGCCCTGAGTTGAAAGCAGACCTCAACTGCCGAGCCATCCAGGCATCCCACACAGTATTTTAAAAATGATCCATGAGACAGTTAGTGTTCCTTCTCAATGAGGCCAAATTTTCATTGGCAATACTTGTTCTGTCTTAAAGAAGCCACAAAACTTGAAAAAGCAGATTCACAAAGTAGCTGAGCTGTTCAGAATGTACCTTGCAGTGACTGAATTGAGAATTGCTTTTTGCATTTTAAATCTATGGAAAATAAGAATTTAATCCCTCAGTAGCACCAACTATGTGTCAAGAGCCCGATGGACCCATGTGGCTTGTGGCTCCCGCATTGAGCAGTATAGGGCCAATGTGTTCTGGATGTTTATGGTGGTCCAGAGTTAATATGTATCATCTGTCAGAACTCTCTTTGAGGACCCTGGGTTGTTGGGATTTGTGTGGGAGGCATAGCACAGGGGGTCCTGGTAGAGGGGAACATTTGTTACCTTGTATTGTAAACAGTAGCTGTCTCCCAGTGAGGTACTGGACCCCTTTGCCTGTTACCTCCATTAAGGCATGTCAATCCCTCTGCAGTGGAGGAACCTGGAGTTTTTAGGATGCCTTTTTTTTTTAAGATTTTTTTTTAAATTGGAGTTCAATTTGCCTTTTTTAAGATTTTTATTCATTTATTCATGAGAGACACAAGAGAGAGAGAGGCAGAGATACAGGCAGAGGGAGAAGCAGGCTCCCTGCAGGGAGCCTGATATGGGACTCGACCTGGGACTCCAAGATCATGCCCTGGGCCAAAGAGAGATGTTCAACCCCTGAGCCACCCCAGCGTCCCTTTAGGATGCCTTTGGTGGCAGAGACAGACCCATCTGATGTTGCAGCAAAGGCTTTATCTCTCCCATCCCCGCCCCACTTGCTAGTGAAACCCCCAAGGTAGGGCAGATCTTTGCTCAGCAACCCATTGCCCTAACCTGCAGCAAGCCCTCTATTCCACCCACATGCTCCTCACACCTGGAGCTACCAGCAGAAGAGGGCCCTGCAGCCTCCCATGGCTCCCAGCACCCTGAGAAAACCCAGAAGAGGCTGGGAGGTCAGGCCTTGCCTGCTGCACTAACCTCCAGGCCCTTGCACTGCCTAGAGCACATTTCCTCTTATTTCTGCCACTCCATCTTTTGATCCTCAAATCCCAGGAGCTGTGTACCAGGAAGATTTCCTCCCCTGGGCTGATTCCAGCCTCCCAGCCCCCATCATGTTTGCATGTGTCAAAGTACTCGCTTGTCCCCAGCACCCTCCTTTCCAATCCAGGAGCTCCCCCAGAGTAGGGCTCGTGTGACTCATCTCTGAGCCTGGCCCAAGAAATGGTTGAGGATAAGAAATCCCTTTAAAATGCCCGGACATGGTTTCATGCCTCCTGTGATGGTGAACTCATTCCCCTGCCACTGGCTGGGCCTGAGTGCCAGAAAGTCCTTCCTTCCATTAACCCCGTTCTCTTCCAGCTGTCTTCAGCCCCTTTCTCCCATGTGTTACCCTCAGTAGCATCCATGTGCTATCTCTGGGCACCCAGGCTACTACTTGCCTCTAGATCCCTGCAGAGCCTGTGCCCTCTGCTAGGATGCTTTCCCTCCAAGGCTGCAGACCCTTCTTTCTGGACACTTGATGCTTTCTTCTCTTTGTGAATTCGGTGTTGTTGTTTTTTTTTTCTCCTAAGATTTTTTATTAATTTATTTGAGACAGAGAGAGAGCATGAGGAGGGAGTGACAGAGGAAGAGGGAGTTGCTGAGCAGGGAGCCTAACACGGGGCTTAATCCCAGGACCCTGGAATCATGACTTGAGCCGAAGGCAGACACTTAACCAACTGAGCCACGCAGGTGCCCCTGTGAATTCATTCTTTTTTCTTTTCTTTTCTCTTTTCTTTTCTCTTTTCTTTTCTCTTCTCTTTTCTTTCTTTCTTTTCCTTTCTTTCTTTCTTCTTTCTTTCTTTCTTTCTTTCTTTCTTTCTTTCTTTCTTTCTTTCTTTCTTTCTTCTTTCTTTCTTTCTTTTCTTATTTATTTAATTCATGAGAGACAGAGGGAGGAGGAGGGAGAGGCAGGCTCCCTGGGGAGCAGAGGGCCCGATGTAGGACTGGATCCCAGGACTCTGGGATCACAACCCGAGCCAAAGGCAGACACTCAACCGACTGAGCCACCCAGACACTCCGTGAATTCTTTGTTATAGCAAAGTATATCAATTGTGCAGGAGGCAATATCAAATAGGTGTGGATAGTTAAAGACTATCAAAAAAATATGCACACACATATGTATATTCTCTAAATATTCTTCAGATTGTCCTTATCTGCTTGGTACAGTCTTTTGCATAGCTGATTACTTCTCTATGAACACATATTTATGTGTAATTTAACATACAAGAACAATAATTTATATCTGTATATGTATATATATGGAGATAGAATATGTATTAAAAAGGCCACAGAAGGATGCCTGGGTAGCTCAGAGATTGAGTGTGTCTGCCTTTGGCTCAGGTTGTGATCCCGGGGTCCTGGGATCAAGTCCCACATCAGGCTCCCTGCAGGGAGTCTGCTTTTATCTCTGCCTGTGTCTCTGCCTCTCTCTGTGTGTCTCTCATAAATAAATAAACAAAATCTGAAAAAAAAAAAAAAAAAAAAAGCCATGGATCCTAAATGTCAAGCTTGATGAACTTTTCCTGATTAAACACAGTTGTGGAATCAGCCCCCAGAGGCAGACACAACATCCCCCATCCCCAGTAGCTTCCTTGCTCACCCTCCCAGGCCCCTTCCCTGTCCCCACAAGAATAAGCACGACTCCATCATCCAACACCATAGGTTAGTTTGCCTGTATCTCAAAGCTTTTTTTTTTTTTAAGATTTTATTTTTTTATTCATGAGAGACAGAGACATAGGCAGAGGCAGAAGCAGGCTCCGTGCAGGGAGTCTGATGTGGGAGTCAATCCCAAAACCCTGGGATCATGACCTGAGCCAAAGGCAGACACTCAACCACTGAGCTACCTAGGTGCCCCTTGAAGCTTTTAATAGTGGTTTAAATGAAGTCCAGAGAATGCTTCAAGTTCAATTGCTGTTCAAATGCCCATCTCTCTGTGATGAAGTTTAAGCAGATGCTTTTGTTTTTAAGATTTTATTTAGTCATGAGAGACATAGAGAGGCAGAGACATAGGCAGAGGAAGATGTAGGCTCCCTGCGAGGAGCCCGATGTGGGACTCAATCCCCGGACCCCGGAATCATGCGCTCTGAGCTGAAGGCAGACGCTCACCCACTGAACCACCCAGGTGTCCCTAAGCAGGTGCTCTGTAATTCATGGTCCATTTATAAAAGAGGGTGTTTTTTTCCTGGTCCCTACAGAATAGTTTTAAGGCAAGCTCTTGAAGCAGTTGGTGGTCATCCTCAAGAATAACATAGAGCAGGCACACTGGTTCCCAGGGCCCACCTTGCACCCTTGCCTGTCCTGGGGCCTCCTCCTCCTGCTGCCACCCTCATGCAGGCCATCCACAGTGGTGTGGCTTCCTTCCGGCCGCCCTCACCCGGTGAACTGCTCCTGAACCCTCGTCACCTTTCAGAGCTCTCCTCAAATGTCCCCTCCTCCTGGCAGCCAACACCGAGGCCCCGGGCAGCCTCTGTCTGCACATCTCATTCAGGTGTGGGGACAGGACCCATCGCCTGTGCCCTCTCAGGCCAGGAACCCCTGGGGGCAGATCAGAAGGGCCAGGTCTGCGTGGGTCCAAGGTGCTCAGCGTAGCCCCACTCAGGCCTGGCCCTTGGGGCTCTGGAAATGTGTAACTAATAAATGAAGGATCAGGTGGCCTGTGGGGCCACACAGGCCAATTCAAGCTCACCCTGAGGAACTGGCCCTTCCTCACCTGGGGCTCCAGAGACTCTCCCACCCTCATCCCCAGGCCCTCCACCCCCTTTCTGAGGATGGAGGCCCTTATTCATGTCTTCATGCCTTTTCTGAGCTTGGCACTCAGTAGGCCCTTGCAACATGGAGTTGCTGCCCAGAAAAGTGGCAGGTCCTCGGCCTGCCCTCTAGGGTCTCCTCGTGTGGTCTGGGGACAGGGGCAGACCCCAACACCGATGGCATGCGCTCTGTTGGAGGTGACACAGACCACATGGGAGCCCAGAGGAGGCCCTGGAACAGCGGTGTCTCAGACAGTGTGAGCCACACATGTGGTTTTAACTTTTCCAGTAGCCACATCCTAAAAGGAGAAAGAAACTAGTAAATTTAATTTTACTAACACGTTTACCTAATCTAAGATACCAAAATGTTGTCCTTTCAACATGTAATCAGTATTTAAAAAATTTTTTGATGAGATATTTTACATGCTTGTTTTTCTCCTACCCAGTCCCCCAAATCCAGTGTGTCTTTGCCACCTAAATCCCACCTCAGTTTGGAACAGCCATATTTCAGGTGTTCAAGAGCTGCCTGGCTGGTGGCCACCATATTGCACAGTGCAGCTCAGGGGCTGGTTGGCAGGAGCCCTGGGCAGGAGGTACTAATCAGAGAGGGCTTCCTGGAGTAGTTGATAGCTTCCCTGAAAGTTGGAGTTGAAAGTGAGGCAGGATTTCTAAAGACAAGGAATGCTCATACCCTTGCCTGTTCATTCATCCATTCGTTCATTGCACACAGCCTGCCAGGTGCCTGGCCACCTGCTCAGGGAGGTGGATGACACGGCCATAAATCTGAGCAGGCCTTTGTTCAAGTGGCCAGACATTTATTAAGCACTTGCTGTATGCCAGGTACTGTTCTGGAAGCTCCCTTGTGATGTTCCTAATCTGAAGTGGAAGCCAAGGGATGCCTGGGTGGCTCACTGGTTGAGCGCCTGCCTTTGGCCCAGGGTGTGATCCTGGAGTCCCAGGATTGAGTCCTGCATCGGGCTCCCTGCATGGAGCCTGCTTCTCCCTCTGCCTATATCTCTGCCTCTTTCTCTGGGTCTCTCATAAATAAGTAAATAAAATCTTTTTAAAAATGAAGATTGTACAGTAAATATAAATAAAAATAGTTACATGGTGTGAAAGATGCTAGGGAGGACTTTTTTCTTTTAATGGTGGAAACAAGGATAAGGCATTGGCTTGAATGAACTGGTCAGAATAGACCCTCTCAGAGGAGGTGACAAGAGCTAAGACTGAAGTGACAAGGAGATAACTTGAGAGATGGGCCCAAGCAGAGGGTATGGCATGTATTAGGCCCCTCCCTGAGATAGGAAGGAACATGGAGTGTCCATGAAAGTGGTGGAGGCCAGTGGGGCGAAACACTCAATAACGTGGTGAGGGGTGATATTGGTGGGATGGCCAGGGCAGGGCCAGAGGGCTAGGTAACCATGGGGTGGAGTTCCTTCCTCCCAGCAGGAGGCAAGGAGGTCAGAAAGGAGGCTACTGCAGTAATCTAGGTGAGTAAGCATCGGGTCTGGGTGAGGAGGTCGTAGGAGATGATCCCAGTATTCAGAAGGTCAAGCCAAGAGAACATGGCAACGGCCTGACTGGAGGTGTGGAATGCCCCGGTGTCCATTTGGATGTGCCTGTCAAGGACAAAATGGTGAAGTCTGGCTCCAGTGGAGCTAGGGGACATGACGAGGGACACAGCAAGCTGTGAGGGTGGCCAAGACCTGATCACAGTTCAGTGAGATTACCCTGACAGAGTTGCCTGGGCATCAAGAAACACAGGGAGCACAGGACCTGGCCTGTGGGGCCAGGGAGAGCCCTCTAAACTCATCCCATAAGTGGGTCTTGTCAGATGTGTAGGAATGTTGCACATAGCTTGGGGAGATGTTGGCAGCCAGGAGATGGAAGTAGTGGGTCTGTGGGCCTGGCGGCAGAGGACCAACAGGATGTAAGGAGGGATAGGACAGGAGAGGGCAAGCTCGGAACCTAAGGATCTGGCCCGGTGACTGGGAGGCAGTGGGACCTTCGTAACACTGGAGCAGGTTTTTCAGGAGATGCTGAACTTGGTGGGGATGTGGTAGGGGTGAGGGTCCTGGGAGACAGCTAAAAGACAGCCGAGCCCTTCATTCATTTGTTCCCTCGTCACATATTTCTTGCCAGACCAGTTCCAGGGGCTGGTGGTGGAGGCATGACCATAGGTGTGGGTGGAGACAGGAGACCCCAGGGCAAGGACAGTTCGAGGACCACAGTGAGAGGAGGAAAGAGGGACAAGTTGGGGATCACCCCATAGTGTGTGCCAGGCTTCTCCTCTTGGTCGTAAAGACCAACAAGCCATGGTTCCCACCTCCCAGCTAGAAATGGGGCCCAGGCTTGGCCTAAGCCCCGGGGCCCGGGGCCTCAGGGAGGAAGGAGTATGCCCTTCCAGCTGGAAGGACCTGGCCAAGGAAAGAGAGGACAGATAGTTCAACTGTCTGGGACCCTCATCACCTGCCCTGCCTTCTCCTCCCCAGGTAAGAGCAAGGAGGCAGAGATTAAGAGAATCAACAAGGAACTGGCCAATATCCGCTCTAAGTTCAAAGGTAGGCTGGAGGCCTAGATTCCTGGGTCTGAGGGAGGAGGGGACTGGGAACTAGGATACTTGGGACTTATAGGTATGATCCTTCCTCATCTGTTCCCCCCCCCTTCCTGCTCCCTCTGGCCCTAGGGGACAAAGCCTTAGATGGCTACAGTAAGAAAAAATATGTGTGTAAACTGCTGTTCATCTTCCTGCTTGGCCATGACATTGACTTTGGGCACATGGAGGCCGTAAATCTGCTCAGCTCCAACAAGTACACAGAGAAGCAAATAGTGAGTCTGGGGAGGAAGGGCTGGGGGCCTGGACTCCTGGGTCTGAGGAGGAGGGGGCTGGGGGCCTGGACTCCTGGGTCTGAGGGAGGAGAGGGCTGGGGATCTGGACTCCTGGGTCTGAGGGAAGAGGGGCTGGGGGCCTAGACTCTTGGGTTAGAGGGAGGAGGGGGCTGGGGGCCTATACTCTTGGATCTGAGGGAGGAAATTGTCTGAGGGAGGAAGTGGCTGGGGACCTGGACTCCTGGGTCTGAGGGAGGAAGGGGCTAAAAGTACAGACTCCAGGTCAGAGGATTGGGACCTAGGATCACTTAGCCACAGGGTTCCCACCTTCCTCACCCAGGGTTACCTCTTCATCTCCGTTCTGGTGAACTCAAATTCTGAGCTGATCCGGCTCATCAACAATGCCATCAAGAACGACCTGGCCAGCCGCAACCCCACCTTCATGTGCCTGGCCCTGCACTGCATCGCCAACGTGGGCAGCCGTGAGATGGGCGAGGCCTTTGCTGCTGACATCCCGCGCATCCTGGTGGCTGGGTGAGGCACTGGGGACCCAGGTGGGCTGGGGTTTGGAGTGGAATAGACAAGGTTTAGCCACGTTCGAGGGTCAGAGAGCTTGTGTCACCTGCCCAAGACCTCCAAGCCAGGATGTGGGGATAATGCTGGGCTTAGATTCAGCCCTGTGATTCTCTGTCTTCATCTCACCAACCCAACTCAGTGGTGCAACGCCAACCCAACAAAGCCAATGGGGTGTCTGTCTGATTAACTGACCTTTAATATCTAGTATAGATGAGGTGATAACTATTAAGTTACACCAGCAACAGCCCTCCAGAGCTTCTGCATCTTGGTTCATTCATTCAGCAAACATTTGTTGAGCATATATGCGTGCAAAGTGTTGTGTTGTGCTGCTTGCTAGGAATATAGTCATGACCAGAAATGGACATGGTCATCGTCTTCCCAAACACTCATGGCCCAGAGTGGGAAACATTGAATGACTGCAGAGTGAAATGTATAATTACTCTTGGAACCATGCTGTGGAGCACAGAAGTCTGGAAGGACATTTCGTTGGACACCTAGCCTAGTCTGAGGGATCAGGGAGAGGTTCCTAGAGGTTGTAGCATCAGGCTGAGACCTGGGTAAGGAGGAGTTGCTGGCTGTGTGAAGGGGAAAGGCATGAAAGACACTGGAGTCCTGAGGCAGGTCATTCATCAAATATTTTTTGAGTGCCTGCAGTGTGCTGGGCACTGTTGTGGGTTTTGGGAGGCAGGAGGGAGAAGCAAGGACTGTTGTGCCCAACCTTGGGAAGCTTACATTTTACAGGAAGCTTAAAAGAGCAAATATATACATAAAAAGTAAGATGAGTTCAGATAGTGATAAATGCTGTGAAGAAAACAAAACAGTAGTAGGGGGCGAGGGAGGTGGTAGTGGAAGCTACTTAAATACACTCATCAGGGAGGGTCTCTCCAAGATGATGACTTGTAATTTGAGACTAGAATGATGAGAAGATAATTATTTTAAAATGTTGGACACCTGGGTGGCTCAGCGGTTGGACACCTGCCTTTGGCTCAGGTCGTGATCCTGGGATCCCAGATCGAGTCCCACATCGGGCTCCCTGCAAGGAGCCTGCTTCTCCCTTTGCCTGTGTCTCTGCCTCTCTGTCTGTGTCTCTCATGAATAAATAAATAAGTCTTAAAAAAAATGTTGGAGAGTATCCAAGTGAAAGGAGCAGCACATGCAAAGGCTCTGAGGCATGAGCTTTCTGTATTCAAGGAACCAAGAGATAGTCTTTGTGGCTAGAGTGCAGTGAACAAGAGATAGAATAAGGGGAGTTTGGATTTTATTCTAATTGAAATGAGAGGGGTTGGCATGTTTTAAGTTGGCACGTGACATGATTGGCTTTGTATTTTTATTTATTATTTTAAAAATATTTATTTATTCATGAGAGACACAGAGAGAGAGGCAAAGACACAGGCAAAGGGAGAAGCATCATGCAGGGAGCCTGATGCAGGACTTGATCCCAGGACCCTGAGATCACACCCTGAGCGGAAGGCAGATGCTCAACCACTGAGCCACCCAGGCATCCCAGCTTTGTATTTTTAAAAGATCACTCAGCTTGGTGTGGGAGAAGGTACGACTTATATTTCTGGCAACATGGTGGACTAGATTCCTGACTAATGCTCTTGCTGAAACGTATCAATGTGGGATGAAAGAGGAAAGGAAATATTCTTCAATGTATTCATGAGCTAGCAAGAGAGTAAGGAGCTTGCAGGCTACAAGCTAAGAGGAAAGATGAGCAGAGGGCCAAAGCCAGATTTTGCTTAGAGGGTGAACCTAGATATTGTTTTTGGGGCCCTGCAGCCTTTGGGAACAGGATACACAGCTTGTCCAAGGAGAGGCTCCAGAGGCCACACTTCAAAGTGAGGATGACCTAGAAATAAATCCCCTTGGGGGCTATAAGCAAAATTACCTGTTTTGAACCTTGGGTCAGAGCAGCCCACACACTGGTTTTCAGCCTGATTTCTCCCTACTTGGGTTGACTACAAATTCTTAAGCCAATCTTTAGTTTAAAGTGATTTAAACTGGTAGTAGCCCAGTGCCTGACAGAAGCAAGCAAGCCTTTTCTGGAGAAGCCTGCCCTCACCATAGATGAAGCTTCAAGTTGCTTGAGTAATTCAAGGTCAAAAATCTCACTAAACACAAGCCACAGGACACCATGAGGAAGAACCAGCAGAAAGGAAACTAGAAATAGCAGTTGAATTGGAACATTCATATACAATGTAAAATAAATATGTGTAATATGTTTCAATAAATAAGAAAACAAAAAACAAGTGTAAGCAGATTTGAAAAAGAAGTGGAAAAAATTATTTAAGTAGCCTGGCTTAGCAGCAGGATCAACAGAGCCAAAGCAGAATTAGTAAACAAGGAGTAGAACTGAGGAAACCAAAAAAAAAAAAAAAAAAAAAAAAAAGAACTGAGGAAACCAATCAGAATGCAGCCCAGAGAAACAGAGATGGGAGATTCCAAAACAGAGGTTAAGAGTCACGGAAGATGGAGGAGGTCTAACATACTACTATTTAGAGTTCTAGAGGGACGCCTGGCTGGCTCAGTTGGTAGAACATGCGATTCTTGATCTCGGGGTCATGAGTTCAAGTTCCAAGGTGGGTGTGGAGATTACTCAATAAACAAAACCAAAATCTTTAGAGCTCTAGGGGAAGAGAAGGAAGAGAATATGACAGAGGCACTGTTTGAACGGATAATGCTGGAGAACATTCCAGAACCAGTGAAAGAGGCTTATTCCTCAGAATCAAGTAGCTCAAGAGCCCATATGCAGAACTAGAAACTGGGGTGGCGGTAGCGACACTGAGATGTTTGTTGTTGTCCAGGTCAGAGCTGATGGTGACTGGGACCAGGGTTGTAGCAGTAGAGGTTATCACTGGGTATGTTCTGGGAGTGAAGCTTACAGCATGGATTACATGGGGTGGGAAAGCAGGAGAGAATGAGCTTGAATAGATAGGTGGATGTGAAGCCTAGGGAGAAGCAGGGGAGCAAGAGGCAGGACCCAAGCTGGATTTTGCTCTTCTGGATATGAGGTGCCTATTGGACATCTGGGCAGAGACGTCCAGTAGGCAGCTGGACGACAGGCAGTTGAGCCAGAGAGGGAGTGTGGGAGAGACGTGGACAGAGCTCTAAAAATAGAACTCGAGCCACACACATTCTCCACAGTTCTAGTTGCCACATCAGACAAAGTAAAAACAAGCGGATGAAACTTATTTTATTATTTTAATTTAACCTGGTCCATCTAAAGTATTTTCATTTGGATACTGGATCGACATGAAAATTATCCATGTAGTGGTTTACTTCCTCACCACATGTGAGGGTAATGTACACACACCAGTTTCAATTGGCCCCACCTCCTGTGTCCAGTAGTCACATGTGGTTGAGGCCACCGTAGGGGACAGCGCAGGATGGACGGTGATTAAAGTTGTAGCCAGATAAAGTCCCTCGGGGAATGTGAGAAGTGACCTAAGGTCACTTGGTGGTGGCCCAGTGTGTCGAGGTCTGTGGCCAGGGAAATGGGAGGAAAGTGTAGAAAGGGCAATGGCTCAGAACTCGAAGAAACTTACCCAGAGGACGGAGTGATCAGTTGTGGCAAAATTGCCGGCCATCCCAAGCAGGCAGAACTTGGTGCTTGTGAGGGCCAAGGAAACAGCCAGTGTGACAGACTCATCTGAGCAGAGGTGATATTCCAGTTTCACACCAAGGAACGAATGCTTTGCCAGAGTGGGGGCCAGGCTGGGCTTATCTCAGTGCTTGGCTATCCTCTCGACACCCAAAACTTGGCCTTGACGGTGACTGGGGCACAGAGGAATATGTTTTTTTAGGCAGGTTTTTGTTTTTTGTTTTTTTTTTAATTAAGATAAAATTCCAAGTTTTAACAGTTAACAGTGTAAAATACAGTGGTCTTTAGTACATTCACGGTATTGTGCAGCTACTGCCACTAATTCCAGAACATTCCAATCACCCCAAAAAGAAGCCCCATACTCATTAGCAGCTCACTTCCCATTGCCTTTCCCCCTAACTCCAGACAGCCACTAATCTGCTTTCTGTTTCGTTGGATTTGCCTATTCTGGACATTTCAGATAAATGGGAGCATGTGATACGTGGCCTTTTCTGTCTGGCTTTTTTTTCGCTTGGCGTAACGTTTTCGGGATTCCTCCATATTGTATGCAGCTATACTTATTTCCTTTTTATGGCCCAATAATAATATTCTACTGCCTGGAGGGACCGCATTTTATTTATCCATTCATCAAAAAGTTTCCCTCTGACTCCTTTGAATAATGTACAAATACATTGTGTGAAGTTTGTTTTTAGTTCTCATGGGTAGATACCTGGGTGTAGAATTTCTGGGTCATTATGGTATGACAGCTTTTTTTTTTTTTTTTTTAAAGAAGGGAAACAGTTCAATTTCCCCCCTTCACACCCCTCATATCCTCTCCATCTTCTTCTCCCTCCCTGTGCCCCGCATTCGATGGTCATTATTTCCATTGTACCTCCTTGTCCTTTGATACCTGGGCATACGCACCTGTGTTACATAGTTGTTGTTTTTTAATTTCATTTATTTATTGACAGAACTTGAGCAGGGGGAGGAGAAGAGGGAGAAGGAGAATCTCAAGCAGACTCCCCACTGAGCTTGGAGCCCAGTGCGGGGCTTTTCCCAGGACCCCAAGATCATGACCTGAACTGAATGAAGACCAATGTTTAACTGACTGAGCCACCCAGGCACTCCTGCATTACATAATTTTAAGCTTTACCAAAATAGTCATATAGTCTCTGTTTAAATTACCCAAGGTGATAAATAACTCCTATTCCTCCATTCAGTGTGTGGGTGGAAGTTCCCTTACACATAGCTGGAGGTGATGGTACAGGTCACCTCCCACAAGGGTTGGAGAAATACCTAGAACAGAGCATGGCTCGGGGTCAGTGCACATGACATGTGAGCTGTGAAGAGACCATTCCACTGGTTTGGGTTTTAAGTTAATGACCATCGGTCAGCGAACATTCTGGAGCCGTCACCTTGGACATGCACATGTGTCCACCTCAGGGTGGGTGTCCAGGAGCAGAATCACTGGGCATGTTCTGCATAGCTCCCAGTAGCATGCTGACCAGGGGTGGCCCCACTCCTCTTCTGAGGGCCTGTTCCCGTGACTGCATGAGGGCTACTGTATTCCTGGCCTGGCCAACATGCATGCATCTGCCTGGCTGGCAGGAGGAATCAGAGCTGCCTTGTCGCTGCAATTCTTGTTTTCTCTTGCACATCTGGTGAAATGTCTTTTCACCTGGCCTTTGACTTGTGCGGGTCATCCCTCATGGGACTTCCTCTGTGTCTTTTGCTCAGGCTTTGGTTGGGTCCTGTCTAGGAAACCCTTGACTTTGAGACCAGAGCCTGGGCTGTCAGGACATCCCTGCATGCCCCCTCTGTGCTTGAGTCTGTGCCAGCTTCTCGTCCACAGTGTCCTTTATTCATTCCCTAATTCCTCCTGAGGTAAAGAGTCCGAAAACAGTCTCAGCATCATAATACCACCCATCAGTGAGGGTCAGCAGCTTCCCTTGGAACTGCACTCCATCAGTCAGGACCTCAGGCATGCATGTCTGACCCTAGTTCCTCAGTTTGCCCAAAAGAGGAGATGAATGAGTTAGTCACACAGGGTGCCTGGGTCAGAGCAAAAGGGCTCTGGGTGGTGCTTTTACCGCTTTCCCCTCGATTTTGCTGCTGCCCTGCTTGTCACCTGCAGCAGCTTCATGTCCCCCTAGGTAAAAGCAGGGTCATTACCATGGTTCTTGATGCCTTGCATGGTCTGGCTCATTGTCCTTCCATCCGATTTCCCCACCTTTCCCCCCGCATTGCTCACTCACTCACTGCAGCCACACATAGGCCCGTGACTGCCCCAGGTCCTCCACACAGGCTGTGCCCTCTCCCTGGGTTGTGCAGTACAGAGATTTTCTGATTTTGCTCATTAAACCCAGTTCTCCACTCACCTGCCTTATTAGAGAGGCCTTTTTGCCAAATAGCATTCCCAGCGCTCCTTGTACCTGGCACTCATTGGTGCCATAGCACTGAAACCAGACAGTATCTGGTGTGTGCGCTAGGATACTGACTGCCTGGCTAGAAAGTAAGCTCTGTGAGGACAGTCACTTGGACCAGTGTGTTCACCTCTGAGCCTCCCAGTGGGCACAAAGTAAGTGTTTGGTAAAGGAATGAAGGAGCACAGCCAGGCTTGACATTTTGCATTGTTCTGCCGGTGGCCCCCAAGGTGACTGAGATGGAACCCATTTTGCAGATAAAAAAACTGAGGCTTGGTGGGTGAGAAGGGCAGCACCAGATTGGATCTCTGGTCCACCTGGCTCTGCCCAACTGCTGCTGGCTACCCTTCCTGAGGAGGACCAGGAGAGGAGGGGAGATCTGTGTGGGGCTGGGGTCGCACTAACCATCCTCCTACCCAATCGTGTCACCATAGGGACAGCATGGACAGTGTGAAACAGAGCGCGGCCCTGTGCCTGCTACGGCTGTACAAGGCCTCACCTGACCTAGTGCCCATGGGCGAGTGGACGGCCCGTGTGGTGCACCTGCTCAACGACCAGCACATGGTGAGCCCCCTGCCTGGCACCTGGAGACCCCAGGCTGCTGGCTTCCAGAGCCACCCCCAGTAATTCACCCACAGATCCTTCCACCGGACACCCATGGAAAATCCCAGGGACTGTCCACCCCTGCCCTGATTCCCACCTGGATGCCCAGGGCCCACCCCTGCCTCTGTCCCTGCCTCTACTCAGGCACATAGAGATCTTGGTCTAGTGTCCTTAGTACTTGTCACTAAGGACAAGTGACTAAGTCCCCGCAAGTGTCCAGAAACCCCCATATCCATCCCTGATACCCACCTGCCCCTGACTGCCCAGGGATCCTGCCCAGTGTCCCCATCACCCATCACCCACTCAGCCCTTGAGTCTCTGCTTTCAGGTCTACAGCCTGGACCCTTGTCCCCAGGCTGACCCCCAGCCCGGTAGCCCTGACTTGCCGCTTATCTGCCTCGGCAGGGTGTGGTCACGGCAGCTGTCAGCCTCATCACCTGCCTCTGCAAGAAGAACCCAGATGACTTCAAGACATGCATCTCCCTGGCAGTGTCCCGCCTGAGCCGGGTGGGTGTGGTCCCGTCGTGGGCTGCAGGAGGCCGGCCTGGCCATCTCTGTTCCCTGGAGCACCTCCCTGGTCCCCTCACTCTCCCAGAGAGGCAGCCCAGCACAGTGGTTACAAACTCAGCCTCTGAGCTAGGTTCATGCTGGTTCAGCCACTTCCTGGCTGTGTGGCCCTGGACAAGTGGCTTTACCTTTCTGGGCTTCACTTACCCCGTCTGTTCAATGGGAGACAGTACCAGTGCCCATCTCACAGTGTAGCTGCTGTGAGTCAGTCTATATAACATTAGTATGGGCCTGAGTATTGTGAGTGCCCAGGAGGTGAGAGTGGCTCTTCTAATATCCTCCCTTTTGCCCCACTATCTCATGCCTCTTCCTACTTTCCCTGCTGTTTCTCCTGACCCTCTTTCTCATATGTCTCCTTTCCTCTCCTTCCTTCTGCTCCTCTTACCACCTTCACCCCTGTCTTGGGAACATGGCCTGAGGCCGCCTGTGTGCCAGGCTCTGGGGACACAGATGAGTCAGACCCAAGCTCTACTGGAGCGCTCTGTCCTGTTGGCGGGAGGGGAAGGGGGGTGGGGATGTTGCAAGGCAGGCAGACCATCCCAGATTTTCCTAAAAGGGGTGATCTGTGCTGTCATGGAAGTAGTATAGGGCATTATAGACCTGAAAAGAGGCACTTTAACCAGCCTGGAAGTCTAGGAAGGATTCCTGGGAAAGGTGATCCCCTAAATTGACACTTAGAGTGAATATAAACATTTCCTAGGCAAGTAAGAAGAGGCCTGGATTCTCAGGCCAAGAGAACAAACATACCAGCTCATTTGATCGCTTTGTCATCCATTCACCATACCCCTGAATACTCCCGTATGCCAGGCTGGTCTGGGAGACCCAGACAGTGACACTGGAGGCAGGGCACATATGTGTTATCATGGCCGTGGCACAGGGCAGGGTGGGGATGATTCCTGGAAGAGGGATTTCCCAGGCTGAGCAAGAGTTTGCCATAAGGAGAGAAAGTCCCACACTCTTTTACTAATTTTCCCACATCTTCCCTGAGCCTTTCTTACGTCTGATCTTGTCTTAGGCCTAGAATCTAGAAAAGAGGCAGAGCTGGTTCTTGCCCCTGAGCTGCTTCCAGTCCTGGGGCACAGCGACAAGGACACAAGTCCACAGTGAACTGGTGTGATCTATGATAACTGGAGGAACCCAGATCACTGTGAGGCTACTGTTTGGATTAGGGGGCTCACTAGAGGGGATCAGATTGGCAGACTTCCTACTGGACAGCAGCATTACTGGAAAAGCCAGCGAGCCTTGGCTTAGGTCACTCACTGTGCCCCAGGCTTCCTCACTCCCCTCCCTGGGCCTCATATTTCTGCACCCCCTTGGGAAGATAGTGTTGCTCTGCCCTGCCCCTGTGCCATGCCCTTCCCTGTCCATGCCTCACCCCCTGTTCCGTCCCCAGATTGTGTCCTCGGCCTCCACCGACCTGCAGGACTACACCTACTACTTTGTCCCAGCACCCTGGCTCTCAGTGAAGCTCCTGCGGCTGCTACAGTGCTACCCACCGCCAGGTACCACTGCCGCTGAGCCCATCTGGGTTGGGACCTGGGGCCTCTGATCTGGTGGTGGGACAGCGGGGGCCAGGGCCTGGGGTCTGTCAGGATTTCTGTGAGGCTGTAGGTATGGGGGAGGGCAGCTCAAAGAATCAAATAGGTCACTTGTGTTTTGTTGCTCCCCTGCTGTGGGGCCAGGATCCCTGTGAAGACATGCTTGTGCTTGTGATCTAGCCCTGTAACATAGGGGCTTTTGTCACACCTATTTTGTAGGTGACAAAACTAAGGCTGGGGGAGGGGAGGTCCTTGGCCAGGGTCACCCAGCAGATGGAGGGGTGATTCTAGGCAATTCCAGGAGGTGCTGTTTGAATTAGCATAAGTCTGTTAGACATTTTTGTGACCTTGTTGCTCAAGGCCATAGCCATGGTGTGGATGATGAGCCTCGTGTGAGCCAGGTCACACGCCAGGGGTGTCTGTGCCCTCCCAACAGAACTGGTGAGGGGGAGTCATCCCTGCAATATGAAAACAGGGAGGCTGAGGCTTGGAGAGGAGACCTTACCCTTCTAGGCCCAGGCAGTGACTTAAGAGGCAGAGCCTGACGCCACCATCTGGCTCCAAGTCCTTTGGACCTCTACCATATAGGCCATGGCTCACCCTGAGCTCCCATTTCCTCAGCTCCCCTGACCTCACAGAGCAATTTTGAGGGACCCCATGCTATGTGGTCAGCATGCAGCAGGTGATTGATAAGCTCGTTCCCTTTGGTTCACCCAGGGTACTGAGCACCCGCTGTAGCCAGGGACTGCTGTGTGGCCCTGAGTCTTTACAGCCAGATGTGCACGAGCATGTGTGTGCACACATGTGTATATCTGTGAATGCATGATCAGGTGTGCAAGTCTGTGTGTGTCCACACGTCTGTGTGTGCAAACATACCAGAGTGTGCAGGCATATGCCAGTCAACTATAATAATGGAGGTGACACCAGAGGCCCCTTCCAGACTGTGAAAGCCAGTGTTGAATTTTGTTACATGGCCTTAGGGAAGCCTTGTTCCCCCTCTTGGCTCCTTTCTCATCCTGTAAGGAAGAGCTCAAGCCTCAGGCAGATCTCTAAGCTCACTTGCATCCCAGGAGCCCTGCCTCATCTTTTGGGGTGTGCCCAGAGCAGGCACCTCACTTCCTCTCACCCTCTGCGTTATAGGAATTGTAGCCATGGCCCCAAGCAAATGGTGCCGGGGAAGAGAGGCCATCCCCAATTTATCTACAAGAAATTTCTCTGATACTGTTATTATGAAAAATTTTTCCAATGTACAGACAGGTAGAGTACCCACCATCTAGACTTCACCTTTTGTTGTGCACACGTGCTCTTACTTTGCTCTTTTTTTCCTGAAGTGGTGTTTTTTTTTTTTTTTTTAAGATTTTATTTATTCATTAGAGACACAGAGAGAGAGAGAGAGGCAGAGACATAGGCAGAGGGAGAAGCAGGCTCCCTGCAGGGAGCCCGATGCGGGACTCGATCCTGAGACCCCAGGATCATGCCCCGACCTGAAGGCAGACACTTAACTGCTGAGCCACCCAGGCGTCCCTTCCTAAAGTGTTTAGAAATCAGAGACATCATGATGGTTTTATCTTATATTTTGTGGCACATTTCTAAAAACTATAGGCATTTTTTTTCACAGCAGCAATTCTGTGGACACACTTGAAGAGCTAACAACAGCTCCCCAGTGGTCTCGACCCACTGTGGATTTTCTTAATTATCTCCGACATACAGTGTTCAAAATAGGATCCAATCAGGATGGAAGTGGGTTTTTTTTTTTTTAATTTTTAAAAAGATTTGTTTACTTATTTTAGAGAGAGACAGAGAACGTGCAGGGAAGGAACAGGGGGAGAGAGAGAAAGAAAGACTCCCTGCTGAGTGTGGAGCCGGATGTGGGTCTCTATCTCACAACCCTGAGATCATGACCTGAGCTGAAATCAAGAATCGGATGCCCGAAAAAAAAAAAAGAATCGGATGCCCGATCAACTGAGTCACCCAGGCACCCCTTAAGATACAAGTATTGAAGGAGGCCTGGCTGGCTCAGTCAGTGGAGCATACTGCTCTTGACCTCAGGGTCATAAGTTTGATCCCCACATTGGGCATAGAGATTACTTAAAAATAAAAATTTTAAAAAGAAGAAGAAGTAAAAGAAACAAATGTTGAATTTAATTATTTCCCATAAATTCCTGCCTTAATCTAGAAGGATTGCCTCTTTATTCTGTGACATTGACTTTCACCCCAACTTTTTATTATGAAAAATTTCAAACATAAAGATCACTTGCAAGAATAGCATAATGAGAGAGGCCCAGAGACCCAATGGAGACAGTTAATGCTGCTCTTTGTGCCCTTGTTGGCTTGCTCTCTCAAACATACACTTACTTGCTCCCTTACTTGACAGAAATTGCAGACATCATAATGCCCCCACTCAAAAATACGTCTGCATGCATTTCAGGAGACCAAGAATGCTATGCAAAACCACAGTGCCCCTTGTCACACCTGAGAAGAATCAGGATCACTTCACAGCAGCATTTGCTGTCCAGGCACCATTCAAACCACCCCCATTGTCCACAGCTTTATTTGAATGGCTTGAACAAAATACAGTACAATCGAGAACCACAACTTAGATCTTATTATGTCTTTGTCTCTTTTGGGGGGTCTGGAATAGCCCTCCCAACCCCTACTACCTGTTTTTGAAGAAACCAGAAGAGTTTTGCGTTGTAAGGGTATCCCACATTCTGGATTTGGCTCAGAGCTGCCTGTTTCCTGTACCCCGAGAGCTACCTGATATATTTGCGTGCAACATTTTTCCCTATGCACATGGTGTGACCTTGCATTCCACAGAATGGCAGTTGTTGGGATTTGTGTCAGCTCCGGTTGGTGTGTGTGTGTCTGTCTCAGGCACTCAGATGGCTCCTCGAGGAGACCTCGGTTTCACAGCATCTCTGGGAAAGGTTTCTTTGCTCTATGAGAAACCTAAAGGGTATCAGTGTTGCAGACTGGGAAACTCACAGGGGTGGGAGTCAGCGCAGAGCAGGGCAACCATCGAGGTCTGGAGCGGTATCTTCCCTGATCACCTGGAGACCAAGGGTGAGTTTGAAGGAGCAGAGATCCCAGCCCGCACCCTTCCTGTGGAAGATGAGAGCCATGGGGTGGCCCCCTGTCCAGCCGATGGGCAGGGCCTACAGAGAGCTCATCCCGGGACATGCCCTCCATTTCTCCAGAGGATGCTGCTGTGAAGGGGCGGCTGGTGGAGTGTCTGGAGACCGTGCTCAACAAAGCCCAGGAGCCCCCCAAGTCCAAGAAGGTCCAGCACTCCAACGCCAAGAACGCTATCCTCTTTGAGACCATCAGCCTCATCATCCACTATGACAGGTGCCTGCCTGGGGCTGCTGGGGACCTGGACTCCTGCATCCTAGGAGATTGGGTCTGGGAATTGTGACTTCTAGGTGGGAGGGCAATGAGCTGTACACTGTTAGCTCACCAGATTGGGGCTGGACCCCTTCTGGAAAGCAGAATTCCTGACTCTCTTCATTTGGGCTCAACAGCCCAGATGTCTGGGTCACCAGGAGCAGTTATGACCAGGAGGAGGGCCAGAGTTAAGAGCCGGATCCTGAGGGTCCTGGAGGAGGCCCTGCTCACAGCCCCCTTCTCTGGTTCTTGCCGGCAGTGAGCCCAACCTCCTGGTGCGAGCCTGTAACCAGCTGGGCCAGTTCCTGCAGCACCGGGAGACCAACCTGCGCTACCTGGCCCTGGAGAGCATGTGCACGCTGGCCAGCTCCGAGTTCTCCCATGAGGCGGTCAAGACCCACATTGACACTGTCATCAACGCCCTCAAGGTACTGCACGTCGGAGCCTGCCCCAGGCCAGCCCCTGTACATTGGCCTGTATATCTGCTCCCTCAGAGAGGTGCAGGGCTCAGAGGCCAGTGCAGAGCCTAGAACATACCCCACCTGCTCTCCTCCCTCAGACGGAGCGGGATGTCAGCGTGCGACAGCGGGCGGCTGACCTCCTCTATGCCATGTGTGACCGGAGCAATGCCAAGCAAATCGTGTCAGAAATGCTTAGGTACCTGGAGACAGCTGACTATGCCATCCGTGAAGAGATTGTAAGTTCTGGGAGGAGCTGGGCACTTGGACTCTTGTATCTGCAGGAGGAGGGGGCTGGGGGCCTGGACCCCTGGGTCTGAGGGTGGAGGGTCTTGGGACCTAGACTCCTGGGTCTGAGGGAGGGGGGGCTGGGGTTTCCAGATGGGAACAGTGGTGAGCCCAGACTTGATTATTCCACACTATGACGTGTGTGTGCACACACTCACACCTGTCCTCCCTCCCTGGCTGGCAGGTCCTGAAGGTGGCCATCCTGGCTGAGAAGTATGCAGTAGACTACAGCTGGTACGTGGATACTATCCTTAACCTCATCCGCATTGCGGGTGACTACGTGAGTGAGGAGGTATGGTACCGTGTGCTACAGATCGTCACCAACCGTGATGACGTCCAGGGCTATGCTGCCAAGACCGTCTTTGAGGTCAGCACCCCCACCTCACCCCCATAGTAGGGCAGTGAGGCAGAGTAAGGACAGCTGAGGTTGTGGGGCCAGCCACCCGTGGTCACCATCCTCCTCCCTTGTCCTCAGAGCAGCCCCCACCAAGGGACCTGGGGGCCGGGCCTGCACAGGCCACTGTGAGGGTTAGTGGGCCTTGGGGCAGCACCAATCCCCAGGTTTGGCAGTTTCCTACTCCCTCTGCCCCATTAAAGGGGGCCAGGTGGCACCTGATTTTACCACTTTGTGAGCAGGAGCCAGTCACTTAACCGATCTGGGCCTCAGTTTCCCCCATCTATTATCCCTGCCACATCATAGCATCGTGAGTGTTCGGCAAGTTAATGGGCGTTGAGGGCCTCGCCCTGCTCCTGGCACCCCTGAGCAGTCCTAAGTCAGGACATGTTGCTCCTGTTATCCTCACCCGTCCTGTCCTGCCTCCAGGCGCTCCAGGCCCCAGCCTGCCACGAAAACATGGTGAAGGTTGGCGGCTACATCCTCGGGGAGTTTGGGAATCTGATTGCGGGGGACCCCCGCTCCAGGTGAGAGGGTGAATATGTGTACTTCTGAGGGGTCCAGGGCCGGTGGTGATGGGGCTCCCAGGGATCCTCTTGGCTTCTCACACAACCATGTGACTGCAGGAGAAACCAGCTCCCAGGAGCCTCTGGGACAGTGCATCACAAAGGCCACTGCCCTGCATGGCCTCTTAGTGGGGGAGGGGCACTCCAGGAGGAGGCAGGGGAGCCACCTGCTGATGCCCCCCTGCCCCCCTGCACAGCCCCCCAGTGCAGTTCTCCCTGCTGCACTCCAAGTTCCACCTGTGCAGTGTGGCCACCCGGGCTCTGCTGCTGTCCACCTACATCAAGTTCATCAACCTCTTCCCGGAGACCAAGGCCACCATCCAGGGCGTGCTGCGCGCCGGCTCCCAGCTGCGCAACGCCGACGTGGAGCTGCAGCAGCGCGCTGTCGAGTATCTCACGCTCAGCTCGGTGGCCAGCACCGATGTCCTGGTCAGAACCACGGGCCCTTCCTCCACCCCTGTGCCTTGATTGCCCTCTCCTCTGCCATGGGGCTGTCCCTGACCCACGCTTGCCCTCTGCCCACGCAGGCCACAGTGCTGGAGGAGATGCCGCCCTTCCCGGAGCGAGAGTCGTCCATCCTGGCCAAGTTGAAACGCAAGAAGGGGCCTGGGGCCGGCAGCGCCCTGGATGACAGCCGGAGGGACCCCAGCAGCAATGACATCAATGGGGGCGTAGAGCCCACCCCTAGCACTGTGGTGAGTCCCCAGGGCTAGGCCCATGGGACTGGGTCCGCTGGCCACTACTCCTTTCTCACTTCTACCTGCACCTTCCTGCAGTCGACGCCCTCACCCTCCGCTGACCTCCTGGGGCTGCGGGCAGCCCCTCCCCCAGCCGCACCCCCAGCGACCTCGGGTGCAGGGAACCTCCTGGTGGACGTCTTCTCCGATGGCCCAGCTGCCCAACCCAGCTTGGGGCCCACCCCCGAGGAGGCCTTCCTCAGGTACCACCTGCCTGGGCCCTGGGCTGTCCCCTCACAGCCCCCACCCCCTCCCTGTCCCTGTGCCTCTGTCGCCGTGGCTGCCACTTCCCCTGGCCTCCTCTTTCCCTCTGGCCACTCTGGACTCTTGGCTGACCCTAGCCACCCTGTGTCGTCCTTCCCCATCACCATGTCTCAGCCTGCTCTTCCTTCTCTCTTTCCCTCTTCCCTCTTTCTCTTTCTCCGGCCCTCTGCTGCCTCTCTGGGATTGGCTGCCTGCCACGCCTGTCTTCTCTTGTCTGCTCTGGGATTGGATGGCCCAGCGAGCTGGAGCCGCCTGCCCCTGAGAGCCCCATGGCTTTGCTGGCTGACCCAGCTCCAGCTGCTGAGTAAGGGGTGGCCTCAGGGTTGGGGGGCAGATTTGTGTCCCCAGGGAGGGTTAGGGGGCTTCAAGCTCTTATCAAGGGGGTCCTGATGAGCTGCAGAGGCAAGGATTTGGAGGGGAATCAAAGTTGGGGTTCTCTGACAGGGGGCAGGGGTGGCAGCACACACCAGCATCCTAATCCCTTTAGAGGCAATCGCCAGCCTGCTTCTGGTGTTCTTTGGGGGAATCTGGGTATATGCATTCCGGGGTTCTGTCCTTTGAGGGGTTACTGTCTCCCACTTTTAGCTCCGGGTCTTCTCTAGCCCCCAACTTGTTCCCATCTCATTTGCTTTCCCCACCTGCAGCCCAGGTCCTGACGACATCGGGCCACCCATCCCAGAAGCTGATGAGCTGCTGAATAAGTGAGTCATGGGAAAGATCAGGGAAGGAATGGGGACAGGTGGGGAGCACAGAGTGGGGCCTAGACAGGCCCCCTGGCATCCTGAGCTTCCCCACCACCCTCACCCAGGTTCGTTTGCAAGAACAATGGGGTCTTGTTTGAGAACCAGCTGTTGCAGATCGGAGTCAAGTCGGAGTTCCGGCAGAACTTAGGTGCGTCCAGAAGGGGGTGGTGTGGGGATGGGGTTTCCAGGACACTGGGGCTTGGGTGGTATCTGGAGAGGAGATTGAAGGAACTCAAACTGAGCCCTGCCTCTCCCCGCCCTCCGCAGGCCGCATGTATCTCTTCTATGGCAACAAGACATCGGTGCAGTTCCAGAACTTCTCACCCACTGTCGTCCACCCTGGAGACCTCCAGACTCATATCCTCCCGGCCTGGCCCAGCCCCCTTCCCCTCCCCCGGTCCTTCCAGGTCTGCCTTCCTGGCCACTGGGAAGCAGATGGACCCAGGTCCTGAGCCCTGGTCAGTCTTCTTACTTGAGATCCTGAGCATATGGTTACTTGATACAGGGGTGGACCTCTCCCCGCCCAGGACAGCCTGAGGACAGTGAAGTGATGGGATAAGTGTGCCTCAGTTTTTCCCTGTAAGGCCCCTTCCATGCCCTGACCTCATCCTCTATTGGGCTCCATACCCCCGATTCGAGTACCTCCCACACTCAAGAGCCAGGCCTGGCGGTCTTGGTGCTTGCTGATCAGGGTCTTCTGTGTGATCTGAACCAGTCACTTTGCCTCTTTGAGCCTTCCTATCTGAAGTATAGACCCTCTTCCTTCTCATAGTGTTGTTTTTGAAGGTCAGTGTGGTTGGAAAACTCTAGAAGGGTGGCTGGCATAAAGGAAGGTGTCAGTCCTTTATCCTTTCTCTGATAGTGGTTTTCATGCCCATGAAATGACAGCAGCTAGGGTCCAAAGCTTTGAGGACTTTTTCAGCTCTTAGCTTCATTCAGTTGTCAGCATTTCCAGAGGCTCCCACAGGCTCAGCTCTGCACTGGGAATGGTGGGGGGCAGGGGCAGAGATGCATAAGACCCCATCCTTGCAAACCTGATGGTAGAGGTGATACTGCTGCTGCCATTTTTGGTGGCCTGACCATGCCAGACACACGAACAAGATGGGGCTGAGGTCAAGTAGCTTGCCTGTAGTCACTAAGGTGGTAAGATTTAGGATTCTAACTCAAGCCAGCCATCAGGGCCTCAGAAGGCTTCTGCCTTAGTACGCTGACGTGTGCCCCAATGGAGGTCACAGAGCCCATGGTGGAAGGCCGGAGTAGGACCCAGTGGGTGGCCAGAGGGCTCACTTGAGTTTGGGCCTTGTAGGCTGTGCCGGGGACGGCAGGGCCGGCCCCTCAGAGGCCTGCAGGCTGGGGCTGTGGGGAAGGTTTGGAACCATTGGAGGTTCACGGCCTCTTCCTGGCTTCCTTGACCCCCGGCGGGCACAGCTAGCGGTGCAGACCAAGCGTGTGGCCGCACAGGTGGACGGCGGGGCGCAGGTACAGCAGGTGCTCAACATCGAGTGTCTGCGGGACTTCTTGACGCCCCCGCTCCTGTCCGTGCGCTTCCGGTGAGTGGGGCGGGGCAGGTGAGTGGTGCTGGGGTAGTGCCCAGCGGCTGAGCCGCGGAGGTCTCCTGGAGGCGGGGCGGGGGTCTGATGGAGCCTTCTTGGCCCCCTGCCAGGTATGGGGGCGCCCCCCAGTCCCTCACCCTGAAGCTCCCGGTGACCATCAACAAGTTCTTCCAGCCCACAGAAATGGCAGCCCAGGACTTTTTCCAGCGTTGGAAGCAGCTGAGCCTGTGAGCAGCAGGGGGGCGGGGCCGCAATGGGGGCGGAGCTGCAACAGGGGCAGGGCTGCAGGGGGCTCCCCAGTACTGACCCGAACCTTCCCCACCCCCAGCCCCCAACAGGAGGCGCAGAAAATCTTCAAAGCCAACCACCCCATGGATGCAGAAGTCACTAAGGCCAAAGTGAGTGACCACTAAGCGAGACAGGAGAGGGGCCCCTGGACTCACACCCCAGTCCTGCCTCTCCCTAACTGGTCTTTGGGGAGGGGACCCCACTTTTCCATCCGGTTTCCCCCATCTGTAAAGTGGTGTAGTACAGTTCCCACTCGCAAGGGTTTTGGGGAGCTGGTTTGCCACTGCCTGGTGGCTACCAGATCTGGCCCCCTCTGACGGCTGCCCTTCTTCCCCAGCTCCTGGGGTTTGGCTCTGCTCTCCTGGACAATGTGGACCCCAACCCTGAGAACTTCGTGGGGGCTGGAATCATCCAGACTAAAGCCCTGCAGGTGGGCTGTCTGCTCCGGCTGGAGCCCAATGCCCAGGCTCAGGTGAGTGGTGGTCTAGGAGGTGGCCCTGAGGCTGACAAGTAACCCCTTGCCTCACTGTGCTCTTTTTTAATCACATCCCTGTGCTGTGTCCCTGTGTCCTCTGTCTACTGTCTGCCACTCCATTTCCTTTCCACTCTTCTGAGTTTCCTCCCCCCCCCCCCCCACTTTTTGCTTTTATTCCTGCCTCCTCTCCCTTCCATCACTTTTATCCTTTGGCCCTTTTTTTCCTCTTCAATCTCTCTTGTGTCCTCCTCCCCTGGGTTCTCTGTCCCCTCTGCCTCCTCCCTGAGTCCCCACTGCCCTGTCCTCCACCCAGATGTACCGGCTGACCCTGCGCACCAGCAAGGAACCTGTCTCTCGTCACCTGTGTGAGCTGCTGGCCCAGCAGTTCTGAGCCCTGGACTCTGCCCCCGGGGATGTGGCCGGTGCCGGGCAGCCCCTAGGACTGAGGCAGCTTTGGTGGATGGGGCAGCGAGGGGACCTCCACTGGTGACAGGGAAGACCCCAGGGGTGGGGGGATGCCTGGGACCTTCCTCCGGCCTTTTGTATTTTTATTTTTGTTCATCTGCTGCTGTTTACATTCTGGGGGGTAAGGGGGAGACCCCTCCCTCCCTTTCCCCCTTAAGCACAGAGGGGAGAGGGGCCAGGGAAGTGGGCGCCTCCTCCCCTCCCACCCCACCCCATCGTAGCCCCTCCTGCCCTCTCCCCGTCCAGGGGCTGTGTATTATTGTGAGCGAATAAACAGAGAGATGCTAATAGCTGTGTCTGTGTTAAAGGCTCACACCCAGGGGTCAGAGGAGTGGGGTGAGGGCATGCAGAGTGTGGGTGGCCAAGCCCCGCAGCCCATGGGTAGGACTTTGGGGAGATAGCAGCAGCAGCAACCGCCGTGGCCCCAACTGCAGAGCCACCAGCCGCCATCCCGTGCCGGGCTCCTCGGGCCCGGACACCAGGTAGCAGGCTCTTGGCACCTGGGTCCTCTGGACTGCATCCTCCACCTTCTCCTCTGGTGCCCCCGGCTCTGGAGGAAGGACAGGAAGGGCCAAGGTGACCAGTGGGCCCAGAAAACTAGAATGCCAGCCTGCAGGAGCAACACCACACTTGAGCCTAAGTCTTGAGTCCTCATGGGTGAAGGCCTCATGGCTCCAGCTGGCTGGCAGTTGCGTGAAGAAAGACCTGGACCTTCTCCCCCTTCTTCCCAGCCAGCCCCCGTCCTCCACTTTCCTGGGGATGCTGTGTGCAGCCCTGAACAATCTGCTTAGCAATACAGATCACAGACACGCAGGTATGCTGACCAGGTGGCAGGCACTGGGCTCCAGGCACAGCCCTTGGAACCCTCCCACTTTACATGGGGAGGCAGGTGGGGGAGGTGGAGTCACAAACCCAGGAGGGGCCAGTCCTGTCCCTTCCTTCGTCTCCCTAGGGCCTTGGGGGTTCTAAGACCACTTTTCCTTCCTAATCTAGGCTCTGTGGAACACCTTCACCCTGAGGGGCATATTGTTGGCAAAGTCTATACTTGCAGCAGTACAATGGAGTGTGGACATGAGAACCAGGCTGACTGTGAATCATGGCTCCCTGCTGCTTACTAAGTGAGCCTCAGTTTCTTCATCTGTAGTATCAGAATGATGATATAGCGAGCCATCCCTCACCTGACCTATGATGATGAAGTGAGTCATTATGTATATAAGCACTTGGCGAGAGATTAAATCCCAGGGTTAACTGTTAGGCATTGCCCAGTAGATTGTGCGTTTCTAGGCTGGGACCTCCCTGCCCTCTGCATCAGTGTGGATGCCCCGTCCTCCCTGTGTGATCTGAGACTCAGTCCTAACATGTGCAAAGAGGGCACACTATCTGCCGCTGACCTGGTGGAAAGTGCGTGGCGGTGACCAAGGTGTAGAAAGAGCGCAGGAGGCGCCGACGCTGCTCAGGAGAAGGCTCTGGACCGGAAAAAGAGGGTGACAGATAGCCCCTCCTGGGCACAAGCCCCTCCCAGCCTCGTCCTCCTCAGTCACCTTGATCCCCAGAAGGTTCCACCGTGAAGAGGCAACGTTTCAGTTCCAGGTGGAGAAGCAGTAGCCTGTGACAAAGGAGGTGGGGTCATGGCCAGGGCAGAGGGGATGAGGCCCCCCCAACCCACGCCCCCGTCCGAGCCCTACCCGAGGATGTCCACGTGCAGGGGGAAGCCAGCGGGCAGCGTTCGGGGTCCCAGCGGCACGCAGGCCCGCAGCAGGTCTAGCACTGGCTGCCACCAGCGGTCCAGAAGCTGAGGCCAGGCGGGTGGGTGAGGGCAGGGGCGGGTACTAGGGAAGGGGCGTGGCCAGGGAGAGGAGGGGCCCACGAAGATAGGGGAGCAGAGAGGACCAAGGAAAGGGCCAAGCCCGGAGGAACGGGATTCGAGAACGCAGACGGGAACGGGAATGGAACCGGGTCCAAGGAGGTGGGGCCTACTGGAGGGGCGGGGCCGGCGAGGGGTGGGCCCAGAGCAGATGGCGCCTGCAGGGCAAGGTGGGGGGAGAGGGGGTGGACTGGCGGGCCAAGGGCGTTAGAGGGGAAAAGCGGGGACATGGCGCAGACTGACCTGTGGATCCAGCTGGCTGAGGGGAGGGCGCGGCCCGCAGAGCAGACACAGCTCCAGGCCCGGCAGCAGGGTCAGGGTCAGAAGCCGGTGCGGGACCTGAAGCGGGGAGCCGCAAGGGGTGGCCGCAGCTCCGCCCCTCCCCACCGGAGCCCCGCCCCTCCCACTGGAGCCCCGCCTCCTCGCGTCCCACCTGTCCCCGACGCCCCGCCCCCCAACTCACCGTGGGACTCCCGTGCGGCAGGTACACCGGGTAGTCGCGAGCGGCCTGAGGTGGCAGGGACCCCACCAGCCAGGGGAGCAACACAGCCTCCGGCGTCCCCAGCCGCCACCAGCTCTCTGTTGCTGCCACCACCCGGCCCGACACGACCAGGCAGCCAAAGGCCGTGCCCACCGCTTCGGTGAACCCAGCGAGGGCTTCCTGGGTGAGGAGACATGAGCAGGGGCGGGAATGACTTCGCAGGTGGGCGAGGAGTGTGAAGAGACCCACATACAATTCAGAGCTTGCCTAGTGGCATGCTCATGTGCCTCACCCTCCTTCACTTTCACATGCAAGTACAATCCCCAAGTCACACTAAATTAAACAGTAGGGTGGCTGCTCCCTAACATGACACGTGGTACTGAAGCAGAAAATCACAACAGACACAGGTGTGGTGTATTGAATCCTACTATGTCTCAAGAAGGTGCAATCAGCCACCTTCTCCTGCTTGGAGAGGTCAAATCACCTGCACCTAGTCACACCATGGGAGGCCTGCATGCCAGGGGAATCAAATAGAACCACATTTAAGGAAGCACAGATGGAAATTCACCAGCAAAAGGAACAGCATGTGCCAAAGCAAGGAAGTTGGGAAGCTGTTGGGATCGGGGGGACCCCTGAGGCAGCTGGGGGAAGGTGGATTGTGGAGTTAGCAGATGTCAGGGTGAGCACATTGGTGGGTTTCAGATTCCACAGGTCCTCAAACACGAGGCTGAGGCATCGGGAGCTTGTCCTGGGAGTGATGGAAGCCATGGGATGGCTGTGAGCTGGGGAGAGGTGGTGGGGTAAGCTCTTTGTGTAGAAAAACCCCTCTTAGGCCAAGTGGGGGTTAGAACAGAAGCCAAAAGGATGAGAAAAGGTTGAGGCAACGGTCCAGGGGTAAGAGGATGAGGACTGAGCCAGGGCCACAGTGACAGGTTTAAGGGTTCCCAGTGCATCCTCAGTACCTGCAGAAGAGACCCCTCTGGAGGAACCACGCAGTCCACACACTGGGTCAGATCCCCAATGAGCTCCGAGTCCCCCAGGAAACTGTCAATGAGGCGGTAACTGGCCTGGCAGGGGGGAAGGAGGGATGAGCTTAGGACCCAGGTGGACCCCAGATCTGCTGCCTCCCCTTCAGAAAACTAGCCCTGCTGAGCCCGGTTCTAGGGTCAAAAGACCAGGCTGCCCCAGGGGCTGCTGGGATCTGTAGTTCCAAATGTCAGTGATCTGGAATCCTAACTTCCATGCTCCTGTCCAGCAGCCTCACCCTCAACTCCTTCTTCAGTCTCTCTACGTTGCGGATATTGGTTAGTTCTTCAAGTCCTACAAGAAGAACCTAGAAGAACCAAATAAGAGAGGAGGGGCTGGGGATCTGGACTCCTGATGTGAGGGAGGACCTTCCTGAGAGCTCAGATTTCTGGGTTTGGGGAAGAGGCCTGGGGAGTCTCACCATGGCCCCAAACACCATCTGGAGTAGTCTCTCCAGCCTCAGCTCCGAGGTGCCCTCCTCAGATGACAGAACAATGAGGGTGATGCTGTGAGAAAGGAAGGTGAGAAGGAAGAATGAGTCCAGGCCAAGGAAACAGGGCCATGAGGAGAGCAGAGTCTGCCCTTGCTCCTGGATGCTAGCTCCATCCTGTGCCAGCCAGCACAACCTGCTTCTCATACAGAGAAACTCAGGGGTCAGAGAGGGTAACTGGCTTGTGGAAGATTCCACAGTGAAGTACACAGCTGGCCTTGGAGAGCTGGTAGGGCTAGGGGCTCAACAGGGGCCGTGGCCCAGGCCCTGTCCCTGCCCCCAGAGATACCGCTTGGAGACCTGTCATGGAAGCTTTTCCACACCACGGTGGTGTCCTCCGTCCTTGCAGAACTCAGCTGCACCTCGAGATTCTGCCCAAACATGTGGACTCCATTGAGAGAACCGATGACAGAGAACGGGAGCTGGGGAAAGGTTGGGGACATCAGACAGGAGCCCCCAATCCCCTCCACCTTGAGACCCAAGTGTCCAGGGCCCCCGCCCCCTCCTCTTTCCGGATCCCCTGGCCCCACCTCTTCTGGGAACCAGGATTATTAGTCCATTCATTGCACCCTTGACTCTCTAAACTCAACTCTGAAACTTCTCCAGACCCTACTCCCTTGAAGACCCAGAGAGGACGTGCCTAGCCGCCTTCTATTTTGGAGATCCAGGCATCTAGGGCCCCACCTGCTGGCGGGCGGGGGCGCCGCCGCGGCTGCTTCTGCAGAACAAGGGGACTCCGCTGGAGGCCGCGAGGCAAAGTAGATGCACGGTGCCCTCCGTCCCTTCTTCGCCCATCTGGAACCCCCTCCAGTCCCCTCGTGGGGGCAGTCAGTGACCACTTTGGGGCATGACCGTAGTCACACTAAGTCGGGCTACCGGTCGGCCGTCCCAAGCTGCCAAAGGGCGAGATGGGGAGCTGATTGGAAGAGAAGTGGACTTCCCGCCTTCTTCATCCAACTCAAACCATCCCTAGGTCTTTATTCTAGCACCTCCCCCAAGCTGTTAGGTTCTCTTCCTCTTCAACCGGAAGTCAAATGCCCCTAACAAAGATGGCGCCCGTAGTTCTTGTAGACTTTCGTAATTTCTCTTTGAAATGGTTTGATTCCATTTATTTAAAAAGGAGAATGAAAAGCCCGGTTTTAAGGTAGTGACAGCGCCAAGGCGTTGTCTAGCAAGCATCAGGTAGGCTAGGATATCTCACTTTCTAAATTTATAAATAGCTGTGCTCCAAAGATGGTGGCGGCGCCGAGGCGTTGCCTAGCGACCACATTCCGTCTCAGACTGTAAGAGCCGTTCCCGGTTCAAAGATGGCCGCCTGTCGACTCGCCAGCAAAACCGAGAGAAATACCGTCTCCCCCTTCACCCTTGCGGATGGTTTGATCCGGCCAACGTTGCCTAGTAACCACCAAAAGAGATGGTTGTTTTTGTTATTAGGAAAAAGAAAGATGAAATGCTTTATTTTCCAGAACCATAAAAATAAGAGTATTTCTGCAGTAAATTTATACATGTTGGTGCAGCATGCCGAACGTGAAAATGCTCCTCCCCCAAGTCCTTTCCCGAAACAAAAAGTTGACAGTTTAATACCCAGTATTCACAAATTTGGCAAATATGTTCACTGTGACAACGTTGCCTTCAAACTTTTTCTCATAAGACCATATAAAGAGACGTCGTTTAAAAAAAATATCTTTTTATAATCAACGTTATGGATGTAACAAAATCAATTTAGCTGATCCTGGATTGACATACGTTAGCTTCTTTCCTCTGTGCGTTTAAACTGATAAAGTAAAATTTCATTTAGTTACAATTTTAATCAGCTAGAACTTTTCTCTTTTGTGAGAACAGTAGCCTCCATTCACCCAAATGTATTTGCAAAATATATAGTAGTGTTAAAAAACACTTCCTTTCAGACATATTTTGCCTGCATTGTAGACTTGATTTTTTTAAAATATTGATTTATTTATTTTAGAGAGCACAGCAGAGGGAAAGAATCCCAAACAGAGTCCCTGCTGAGCCCAGAGCCGGACAAGGGACTTGATCTCCTTGAGATCAAGGAGATGATGATCTGAGCCAAAATCCAGAGTCAGATGCTTGATAGACTGAGCAACCCAGGCACCCCTCTAAATTTGATTTCTAATAGCTCATAATATTAAGACATTTATCTACACACTAAATTGCATCAACTTTTAGAGGAATAAAATATACATAACATAGTGAATTAAGTATGGAAGTGCATAGCTGGCTCAGTCAGAGGAGCATACAGCTCTTGATTTTGGGATCGTGAGTTTGAGCACCATATTGGGTGTAGAGATTACTTAAAAAAAAAAAAAATGAGGCAAGGGTGCCTGGGTGGTTCAATTGATTGGGCATCTGACTCTTGATTTCAGCTTGGGTGGTGATCTCAGTGTTGTGGGATACAGTCCCCTGTGGGGCTCTGGGTTCAGTGTGAAGCCTGCTTGAGGTTCTCTCTCTTCCTCTGCCTCACTCCGCACAAGCAATCTCTCTCTCTCTCAAATAAATAAATATTTTTTAAATGAAGTAAAATAGGGATCCCTGGGTGGCGCAGCGGTTTGGCGCCTGCCTTTGGCCCAGGGCGCGATCCTGGAGACCCGGGATCGAATCCCACATCGGGCTCCCGGTGCATGGAGCCTGCTTCTCCCTCTGCCTGTGTCTCTGCCTCTCTCTCTCTCTCTCTGTGACTATCGTAAATTAAAAAAAAAAAAAAAAAAAGTAAAATATTAATTTCTTTCTGGGTTCTATGAGTTTTTCTTTGGTACATTTATATTTATTATGATGACTACTGAGATATTTGGATGTGTTTCAACTGTCTTTTTTTTTTATTACTGTCCTGCCTGTTTAATGTTTTTTTTTTTTTTTTTTCTGCTTTCCTATCTTTTTCTGGATTATTATTCATTTCCTCAAACCATTTTTTCCTCGCTCTTCTGGTTTCTATTTTTTTATTTTTTATTTTTTTATTTTTATTTTTTTAATTTATGATAGTCACAGAGAGAGAGAGGCAGAGACACAGGCAGAGGGAGAAGCAGGCTCCATGCACTGGGAGCCCGATGTGGGATTCGATCCCGGGTCTCCAGGATCGCGCCCTGGGCCAAAGGCAGGCGCCAAACCGCTGCGCCACCCAGGGATCCCTCGTTTCTATTTTTTAAATATTTTTTTCTTTATTTATTTATGATAGTCACACAGAGAGAGAGAGAGAAAGGGGCAGAGACACAGGCAGAGGGAGAAGCAAGCTCCATGCACCGGGAGCCCGACGTGGGATTCGATCCCGGGTCTCCAAGATCGCACCCTGGGCCAAAGGCAGGCGCCAAACCACTGTGCCACCCAGGGATCCCATGGTTTCTAATATATACACTGTAACACATCTCTTTTATTTTTATTGGTTACCCTTGAAATTTTACCATACACGTTTAATTTAGCAAAAAGTTAAACAAGATCTTAAGCACTCTCTCAAATAATACAAAGAGCATATAGCAGCTTACCTCTGTAAAACTTCATCCAGATAACCAATTAGATGTTGCATTCATGACTTTTTTATGCTTTCATTGAATATTTTTCTTATTTTATGCAGTGTTTATTTGTAATTACATAAGTATTTATGATTCATTTCTCTCCCATTTCCTTCTTGCCTCTCAGACCATCCTTTCAACATAATTTTAAATTTGCCTCCTTCTTAAAGTACATCCTACTGGAAAGTTGTTTCTTTCTTTACCACACTTCTGACACCAAATGTGTGGGGTTTCCATATCAAGCAATTCTCCAGTTCTCTGTGGACACCAAGTGGATGTCTTACAAGTCAATTCATTTCTGACACTAACCACCTGGAGTCAGCATAGATCTGGAAGGTCAAGGGGATCGCTGGGTGGCTCAGCAGTTTAGTGCCTGCATTTGGCCCAGGGTGTGGTCCTGGAGTCCTGGGATTGAGCCCCAGATCAGGCTGCCTACAAGGAGCCTGCTTCTCTCTCTGCCTGTGTCTCTGCCTCTCTCTGTGTATCTAATGAATAAATAAATAAAATAATTAATAAGTAAATAAATAAATAAGTTTCCCATTGAGTTGGGTTTTTTTTCCCCAACAATTATATAAAATTTCTCCCAAATCTGCCTACTCTTTCTCCATATTTTCTTGATAATGGGCTGATCTTTATGATTGTGTTAGTGGCAAGCTGCTTCTAAAATGATTCCCAGTGATCTCCACCTCCAGCTACTCAGTATCTTTTCTCTTTCCGGGTGTGTGCATGGGACCTGTAGCTTGCTTTTAACAATGGAATTTATCGGAAGCAGTGGGATGTCACTTCTGAGATTAAGTTATAAATATTATGACTTCCATCTTGCTTGCATTTTCTCTTCTGTCGGTACTGTCTTGCTTGTTCTGATATAGCCAATGCTATGTTGTGATGCACCCAAAGGGGTGGTCCTTGGAATTGAGGACAGTCCCTGGCCTACAGCCCATGAAGAACTGAATCCTCCTAATGATTACAAGAGTACAGAAGCAGATCCTTCTCCAGTTCTGCCTTGAGATGATTACAGGGCTGCCTGATGCTTTGATCGAAGCCAGTGAGAGACTCAAACATACGAGCCAGTGAAATCAGAATTGGATTCCTGATCTATAGAAACTCTGAAATAATTAGTGTTGTTTTAAGCCACTACGGTGTTTTTTTTTTTTTTTTATTGTATTTATTTATTTGAGAGAGACAGAGCATGAGTAAGGGGGAGGAGGCAGAGGGAGAAGCAGTTTCCCTGCTGAGCAGAGAGCCCAATGTAGGGCTCGATCCCAGGACCCTGAGATCATGACCTGAGCTGAAGGCAGACCCTTAACCAACTGAGCCACCCAGGTACTCCTTAGGCCACTAAGCTTTGAGGTAATTTGTTACACAGCAAAAGATAACTTAGATAATGTCCTTTATTTCTCTCAACACTTTGCACATTATGGTACATTATGAACCCAACCATTGCAGGACCTAAAGTCCTGGAGGTGGGGATGTCACATCTGTTAACTGTTCTTTCTGTGGACTCTAACTTATAGTCCTTGCTTCTGCGGTGGTGGTCTTTGATCTGAACTCATTACCTGCTATTGACCGGAGTTCTATAAGGAGTACTGACTTCTACTTTTGCAAATTCTCAGGAATGTTACCAACCTGGAACGAGTTCAACTGCCCTGGGATGCTCTTGCTTAGCTGGAGAAAAAGACTCGGTTTTCCAATTCACAGCTACATTCAGGTTCTGTAATGCCAATGCAGCCCCTTCCCTGTGCAGGCAGTTCTATGCCAACATCCCCTTTTTTGTTAATTTTTGGCTGTCTTGGGAAGCCCCTGTGGCTTAGCGGTTTAGTGTGGCCTTCAGCCCAGGGCGTGATCCTGGAGACCTGGGATCCAGTCCCACGTTGGGCTCCCTGCATGGAGCCTGCTTCTCCCTCTGCCTATGTCTCTGCCTCTCTCTCTCTCTCTCTCTCTGTGTGACTATCATAAATAAATAAAATCAAAAAAATAAAAAATAAAAAAAATAAAATCTTAAAAAAATTTTTTTGGCTGTCTTTTGGGGGGACAGTGGGGAGGGATTCTTGAAGACCTTTCATGAGGTCTACCTTTTAAGAAACCACCAATGTTGCAAAAATAGTATTATTACACCTAATCCATCATAATGCTAGAAGCTGAAGTCCAGGCTAAAATATCTAATTGTTCATTTTTACCATTTGTAATATATTAACAGAGATGTATTAAAAATCAGTTAAGGGTGCCTGGGTGGCTCAGTCAATTAACCGCCTGGCTTCAGTTCAGATCATGATCTCAGGGTCCTGGGATCGAAACCCACATTGGGCTCCCTGCTCAGTGGGGAATCTGCTTCTTCCTCTTCCTGTACCCTTCCCCCTTTCCTTGTGTGTTCTTTCTTTCTCTGTCTCAAATAAAATCTCTTTAAAAATCAGTTAATAGGGATCCCTGGGTGGTGCAGCGGTTTGGCGCCTGCCTTTGGCCCAGGGTGCAATCCTGGAGACCTGGGATCGAATCCCACGTCGGGCTCCCGGTGCATGGAGCCTGCTTCTCCCTCTGCCTATGTCTCTGCCTCTCTCCCTCTCTCTCTCTGTGACTATCATAAATAAATAAAAATTAAAAAAAAAATCAGTTAATACAACCAGTCATACATTCAGCTTATCTAAAGAAAAGTTTCCTTTTACTTAATAGGGTGGATTTTAATTTTAGGAAGTATTTTAATCGTCTTACCTGTTGATCATTTTTCCTTTCTCCAATTTAATCTTCCTTATACTTTTATGTGATCCCTGGGTGGTGCAGCGGTTTAGCGCCTGCCTTTGGCCCAGGGCGCGATCCTGGAGACCCGGAATCGAATCCCACGTCGGGCTCCCGGTGCATGGAGCCTGCTTCTCCCTCTGCCTATGTCTCTGCCTCTCTCTCTCTCTCTATCATAAATAAAGAAAAATTAAAAAAAAATCTTCCTTGTACTTTTATTAAAATTGAATTACACTGGCATAAAAAAATGGGAGCTGCTTTAAATTAAAAGAAATTTAAGAGAGAAAAAAAGAAAAGAAATTTAAGAGTTATAATGTCTAAATATGTTTTTGGCCTTTGGATCCTAATGTAAATAAAACAATTGAAGAAAGACATTTTGAGAATCAGGGAAAGTTGACTGTGGATTCGTGTTAGATAATACCAAGAATAATTTTGTTAGGGGTGATAATGGCATAGTGGCTATGTAAGAAAATGTCCTCAAGGTTTTTTTGTTTTTGTTTTTTGTTTTTTTTTTGTTTTTTTTTTAAGAATTTTTATTTATGGGCAGCCTGGGTGGCTCAGCGGTTTAGTGCCGCCTTCAGCCCAGGGCCTGATCCTGGAGACCTAGGATACAGTCCCATGTCAGATTCCCTGCATGGAGCTTACTTCTCCTTCTGCCTGTGTCTCTGCCTCTCTCTCTGTGTCTCTGAATAAATAAATAAAATCTTTTAAAAAATGAAGTTTTATGTATTCATTTGAGAGAGTGTGAGCACAAACAGTGGGAAAGTAGAGAGAGAGAGAGAAGCAGACTCCCTGCTGAGCTGGAAGCCTGGCTGGGGCTCCATCCCAGGACCTAGAGATCATGACCTGAGCCAAAGGCAAGCCGCTCAACCATCTGAGCCACCAGGCTCCCCATCCTTAACTTTTTAGAGAGGTTTGCCAAGCAGATAGAGGTAAAATGATGATGGGATGTTGGGACTCTGCTTTAGAAGGCTTCAGCAGGCACATCTGGGTGGCCCAGTTGGTTAAGCGTCTGCCTTCTGCTTGGCTCAGGATACCAGGGTCCTGGGATTGGGCCTTGTGTAGTCAGTCAGTCTCCCTGCTCAGTGGGGAGCCTGCTTCTCCCTCTCCTCCCTGCTCCTGCTCTCTCTTGCTATCTCTGTCACTATCTCAATCCGTCTCTCTCAAATAAAGTCTTTAAAAAGAATAAAAATAATAAAAGACTTCAGCAAAGAAAATTAAAGCAAAAAGGGACGGATAAGGTAAATGTGACAAAATGGTGATATAACTGTATGCAAGAGGAATGCACCCTTTTATCTTGAAGTACATTGCCAAACGGCAGGAGGGCAAGTTATGCTGATTTACAGCCCCTTCTAGACTATGTCTGAGCCCAAACTCCCCCGACTTCATTGGCATCATTCTTTCCGATATTAATTAGCACGACAAAAGCAAAATGCTTTTTAATTGGTGAAGATAAGCAATTTTCAGGGGTTTAATTGCCATTTTAAAATTTTTTTTTTTTTTTTTTTATTTATTTATGATAGTGAGAGAGAGAGGCACAGACACAGGCAGAGGGAGAAGCAGGCTCCATGCACCGGGAGCCCGATGTGGGATTCGATCCCGGGTCTCCAGGATCGCGCCCTGGGCCAAAGGCAGGCGCCAAACCACTGCGCCACCCAGGGATCTTAATTGCCATTTTAAATTGTTTTGTATGGGAGAAGAGAGAGCCTTCATACCAGTAAAAAAAAAAAAAAAGTATTTCTCTTTTCCTACGTTTTTATTGATGAGTAAGTTATATTTATGTAGTAAAATTTCAGTCAATACATGTTACAAACGACTTTCCCAGTTTATCATATTTTTTTTTCAACTTGGCTTATGGAGCCTTTTGAACAAATTGATCAATATTTTACGTTTCCTGGCTTTGCTATGATGATAAACTCTTTTCCCAGTCTTCAGGATTATGCGGTGTGTTCCTTTCTTCCTTCAGCTATTTTTAAGGTTTCATTTGTTGCATTTACATTTTTAATCCACCTGGAATGTATTTATGTTCTAGGCTAGTTTCTGGCCGCTCTCCCAGAAAACAACAATCAGGTGTTGCCTAGCAACCGCCACTTGGGTTGGAATTGGGCTTCTTTGAGAGGGAAGAACAGCTGCACTCCCCTCCGAGTGGCCGGCAACCCCAAGCGTTGCCTAGTAGCGCCATTTCAGAGGATGTGATTGGACCCTTCACACGACCCTCCCCCCATCTCTCCGCGGCAGAAAAAATTTAACCAGAAACCTAATCTCGCCGATAGAAAACTAGGGCAGCGTATGCGTTGCATAGCAACCAGGTCTCCGGCCCCTCCCATTGAAACCAGAGGCGGAGCGGGCGCCTCGCTCAAAGATGGCGGCCGACTACGGCTCTCTCCATGTATGTCACTCTCCACAGTCCTGACAATGACCCAATCTTCCCCGTCAGGCCCCTGAAGGGGTTCGCTATGCTCTTAATCTTGCACGCGGCGGGTACCTACGAGGATGGAGATAGAACCAGCGCGCCCTGCGTGCCCCGCACAAACATGGCCGCGGGCGCGCCGAGCCGCGGCGCTAAGACGTCCCGCGCCGGGGGGCGCGCAGCGCAGGCGCACTTCCGCTCTTTCCACAGCGGCTGCGGCGGCCGCGGCGGTGGCGGCGGTGGCGGCTGCTGCGCGGGGCATGGTCCCCGGGTCGGAGGGCCCGGCCCGCGCCGGGGGCCTCGTGGCTGACGTGGTGTTTGTGATCGAGGGTACAGCCAACCTGGGGCCTTACTTCGAAGGGTTGCGCAAGCACTACCTGCTTCCGGCCATCGAGTGAGTGCCGTTTCCCCGACTTCCAGCCCGGCCCTCCGACTTTAGTTTTCCACAGTCTCTTGCCTGACCCCGACCTTTTACCTCCGACCCTCGCAGGTATTTTAATGGTGGTCCTCCTGCCGAGACGGACTTCGGAGGAGACGTGAGTCTTGGGACTCCTGAGTCTGTAGAAGGAGGGAGGCGGGGACCGGACTCCTGAGTCTGAGGAAGGAGGAGCCCGGGGACCGGACTCCAGGGTCCGAGGGGCGGAGGGGGCCGGGGATGGACTCCAGAGTCTGAGGGGGGAGGAGTCCAGGACCGGACTCCTGAGTCGGAGGGCGGAAGAGCTGGACGGGAGTTCCAGATGAAAAGTTCCTCCCTCCTCCTCTCCCAGTATGGGGGTACCCAGTACAGCCTCGTGGTGTTCAACACGGTGGACTGCGCTCCCGAGTCCTACGTACAGTGTCACGCTCCCACCAGCAGCGCCTATGAGTTTGTCACCTGGCTCGATGGCATTAAGTGAGCATTTTCTTGTGTTAGGGGGTGGGTTGGGGGACCCTGTGAGGGACCATGAACGGATGGCGGCTTGACTTGAGTTTCAGGAACCGTCGCTCACACTGGGTGGCTGAAAGGACTGAGAGGGATTGTTTTTGTCCATAAGTCACTTCTGTGGTGGGTTCCGTGTGCTCAGCGTTTTTGCCCTCCGATGTGGAAGTAGAAAAATCTTCTCAGTTTGGGAGGCCTGTTGAGCTCCAGCTCCGATCTCGTACTGTGTGGTTCTCCGCATTTGGTCGGCTGTTCCTCATCTCCACCGTAGTATTCCTATTTCACATGGGCCTCTTGAAGCCTGAGTGCAAGGGGGGCGTGGGGCCTAGGCCAGGATAGATCTCTCTGTGCTCTGAATGGGATTTGGAATGTTCACATTGCAGGCTCCCGCGGGTACAGATAGCCTGTGGTCATATCACAGCTAAACCATCAAACTCCCAGACCCAAGAGTCCCTGCTCCCTTTGTGCCTAATGTAGTTTATCTCTTGTCGCTTTATTTATTTTTTTTAAGATTTTATTTATTTATTTATGAGAGACACAGAGAGAGATGCAGAGACATAGGCAGAGGGAGAAGCAGGCTCCCTGCAAGGAGCCCAATGCGGGACTCGATCCTGGACCCCAGGATCATGCCCTGAGTCAAAGGCAGATGCTCAACCACTGAGCTACCCAGGCGTCCCTATCTCCTGTCTCTTTAAAGGGGGGGATTAACATTATAGTACTTGTGTTAATTATTTATTGTGTTATTTATTCTTTGTTGTGTAACACATTATCCCAAAACTTAGTTGCTCAAAACAATAAACGTTGATTATCTCATGCCATTTCTGTAAGTAAGGAATTCAGGACTGGCCTAGCTGGATAGTTCTGGCTCAGGGCCTCATGAGGTTGCAGTCATGCAAGGGACCAATTTGTTTTCAAGGTAGCTCACTCTGTGGCTGGGGGAATGTTCTCCTGACGTGGCAGCTGGCTTATTTCAGACGAAGCAACACAACAGAGAGGGCAAAGAGGAAGCTACAAGAGTTTTTATGATCGAGTTTTAGAAGCCACACAGCGTTGTCTCTGCCACATTCTGTTTGGTAGAGAAGTCAGTCCTGTTCAGTGCAGGGAGCATGAGGGGAGGTGAATCTCAAGGGTGTGAATAACAGGAGGTGGGGATTGTTGGGGGTGGGGGGTGCTAGCTACCATGACTTCATAGGCATAGGCATTCTTTGGGAATTGAATGAGTTAGTTGGCTACTACTTAAAACAGCACCTGACATGTATTAAGTGCTATGTTAGTGTTCACTGTTGTTTCATGCCTGTTTCTTGGTTTGTGAATAGATAATGGTAGTTCAAATGTCCATGCTCTCTGGAGGATCACAGGAACTAATTTTCCTATGGTGCCTTCATACTGCCTAGCCCAGGTCTGGTCTGTGGTTAGAGTTCATGAAACGGCACTGGTTCATGATGGCTCTTCTCTTCATTCGTTTGTACGGCAAGAGTTTGCTACTTAGCAAACTGAGTGCCTGCTCTGTTCCAGGCTATGTGTGTGCAGGACTAGGTGCTGCACGCCCACTGGGAAGTTGACACCCAAGTTTGACCCCTCATGGCCATTAGAACTAGTAGTCAGGACAGAGTAGGATTTCCCAACCTCAGTACTGTTGACACTTTGGGCCAAATAATTCATTATTGTGGGGGATTGTCCACATGGCAGGATGTTCAGTAGCCTCCCTGGCCTCTAGCCACCAGGTGCCAAGAGCCACCTCCAAGTTGTGACCAACAAAAACGTCTACAGATGATTGTCAGCTGTCCCCTGAGGCAGGGGGTAGGGAAGGACAAAATCCACCCCAAATGAGAAGTACCGAGATAGGTTGTTTTAAGACATGAATAATGGTAAGACGGGACTCCCTGATGCCCAAGTTCAAGTCTGATGTCTAAGTCCCTAGCGCCAAGCACAAGGTCTGGCACCAGGGCGGTCTAAGGAGAACTGGGTGGAATGAGGGAATATGTGAGTGAATGCCCAGAATGCATTTTTATATATATATATATATATATATATATATATATATATATATATATATATAAATTTTTTTTTTAAGATTTTACTTATTTATTTGAGAGGGAGACAGAGTGTGGCAGAGGGAGAGGGAGAAGCAGACTCCCCTCTGAGCAGAGAGCCTGAAGCCGAAACCTGGGCTCAATCCCAGGACTCTGAGATCATGACCTGAGTCAAAGGCAGATGCTTCACTGATGGATCCGCCCAGGCGCCCCCTGAATGCACTTTATACTCTGATTCTTCCCAGTGAACTATAAGCTTCAGGACCCAACTCAGAGGTCCCTTCCCTGATGCTGGCAAGCAGCCATCACTCCCTCCTCTGGGCCTGCCCCTCCCAGCCGTCCCCTGTCGCAGCCCCATGCCTCTGGACTATGAATGGCTAGGTCCCTGGTGGTCCTTCTGCTTTTTGTTTCCAGCTGGGGCCTGGCACTCAGAAGGTCTCAGAAGACCTTGACAGTAAATAAATGAGTGAAAGCCATGAAGAAGATAATCACCAAGAAACCAAAGCTTCTGGTAGGTGTTGACAGGTCAGGACAAGCAGTTAAACCCCTTTATTTGAAACTTCCCAGAGGCACCTGGGTGGCTCCATTGGAAGAGCATGTGACTCCCGATCTCGGGGTTGTGAGTTTGAGCTGCACACTCAGGTGTAGAGATGACTTAAATAAGTAAAGAGAAACTTCAAAATAAAATAAAATAAAAAAACCTTAAAGATGGACAAATAAATCTTTCCAGAGCCCCTGGAAGATAAGAGGGAGATACTTTTTGAGCACATTCAGCATATACCCACACCTCCTCCTAAATCAGCTTAGAATACACTATATCTTTAGCCAAATGAAAAAGCTTTGTATGCTGTGTGCTCCCTGCGGAATTCTCCCAATCGGTTGATAAACATTTTAAGCCATTTACATTGGCAGCAGTCAGCGGTTTACCAAGTCCTGTGTAACCACCTAAATTCAGTTTCTGTGACGTTGCCGGGGGAGTCTGGCAAAGAGATCACAGAGTTGGCGGGTTTTGTTCACGCCCTGAGAAGAAATCTTATCTTCTCCTGGAACGTCCCTAACTTAAGGAACAAAGTATGTAGTGTGATCTTTGAAACATCCTTGCTTTGGGAAGATTTATTTCTGATGTTCCAATTCCTTTCTTTCAAGAGGGGTGGGGATTGTTTCCTCCTCCCCTACAGCGATTGACCCAGAATCAGAAAGAATAGAGGTAGAAGGAAAAGAGCCCTGAGTGTGTTCTCCCTAGCACTGTGACAGTCTGTTTGTTCATTCATTCACTCCTTTTCACAAATGTTTGTGGAGGAAACTGTCCTGAGCCCTGAGGAACTGGGGACCTAAGACAGGCCAAGCCTGGCTGCTGTTCACATTCACTCATTTTGATCATACCTCAGTGGGGATGAGGACCCTCCAAAGGCTTATTACCCTGTGAAAGTGGGCACTGAAGACTCCAGTGGTTGTGGGGGGGAGGTGTGGGCATCAGCAAGAGACCTGGGGAAGCAGTAAGAATCAGAGCCCACCTGTAGCACCAGGGCACGTTCATCTTCATGTTTGCACCATTGAAGACTTTGCTTGGAATTCAGGTTCATCATGAACTTTATGATATTTAAAATATATTATGTAACTGACCAGATTTTTACTTCTCCCCATTTTCAAGTGTTTCTCATTTCCCAGACGAAATATTTGTTACATATCTCTCTGAGCACGGAACAGACAGCCTACACTCAGGAAGGGAAGAACAAGTTTTAGGATCTCAGGGTGATTGATTGGTCACATTTTCCCTCATAAGTTACTTTTTTAAATTGAGGTAAAATTCACATAACAGAAGTGATTGTTTTAAAGTGAACAATTCAGTGGCGTTTAGTATGCTTACGCTGTGCAACCACACAGCCCCAAAACACAGTTTCATGCCCCTAAAAGGAGACATGCACACATGACACAGTTGTTCTGTATCTTACCCCCTGCACTCCCCCCTAGCCTTCTGGCCAGGCCCAGCCAGGGCACCTTTGGCTCTAAAAGGCTTATGAAAATAGTGGTTTGATTTATTCAGGAACAGGAAGCAGCTGCAGAGTGGATGCAGGGTTGGTTTATTCGTTGGGGTCTACCCCAACTCTGGCCTTAAAGTTCTGGTGCAGAACAGAGTCCCTGTGGTGAGGAAGAGAAGGTCTGGGAGCAGGGGGTGGGGGTAAGGAGCAGCAGCATAGCATGAATGCCCTGAGAGGGGGAAGGAAGGCATCGGGGTCATGGGGCCTAGCGGGAGAAGAGGGTGGAAGCCTGCAACTGGAAAGAATGGGCATGAGAGCTGGGGAAGGGAGTGGAGGGGTCGAGCTGCTGTGGCTTACTCATCCAGGAGGCCTTTTCTGAAGCCCTGTGTGTCCTTGAGCATGTTGGACACAAGCTAGAGATACCTCAGACCGACCACTTGGTCTCCCTCCCTGAAAGCTGCCCTGGCTCTGGGAGTCAGGTGCACTGTGGAGGTAAGCTTGACAGTCACAGTATACAGTGACATGTGATATGATTGAGGGTGGGGCCTAAAATCAGGTGGCAGCTGAGGCAGGCTTCCTGGGGAAGGTTGTTGGGCTTAGGTGGGGGGTGTCATAGGATAGATAAGCAGGGATTTTCCTCCTGGGCCAGAAGAGGGGTGAACAGCACAAGACAGAAGACTGGTTATGTGGCAGATCATGGAGACCAGGGACATGTGAGACATTCTGGGGTACTTGTACCCAGAGGAGGGTGGAGCAGGAAGGTGGGCAGAGCCCGAGGCACGGAGGGTCTCAGATGCCCAGCTAAGAGCATAGCTTTATTCTGGCCTTAACAGACATGGTTGGATTAGGCAGCCCTTTGTTACGTGTATGTACGTGTGTATCTAAACTCTGTGTCACACATGGGGCTCAAAGTCCGACCCCAAGATCGAGAGTCCCACGCCCTGCCAACTGAGCCAGTCCCAAACCTTTAGCCATTCGTTTTTCAGCACACTTTTCCAGAGGCCTCCGTGATGCCAGACTGTGGGGTAAGAGAGGACTCAGACCTGTCCTTGCCTCAGGGAGACCAGCGCAAGGGCCACAACTCACGGGGACAGGGCCCTCAAAGCTCCCAGGGAGGGGCCCAGTCTGCACACATGTTCAGAGTCAGCCTTTAACAACCACGTGACCTGAAGAGCTGTGGTGATGGCAGCTGCACTCACCTAGAGGCCTTCCCTACACCACACCCCACATGACCCGGTGTCTTTTCTGCACATCAGATGGAAGAGAAACTGGAATCTGTATATTGGTTACCTGGGGCTGCCAAAAGGAAATAGTAAAAACTGGTTGGCTTAGGGGCACCTGGGTGGCTCAGTCAGTTAATTAAGCGTCTGCCCTCGGCTCAGGTTATGGTCTCAGAGTCCTGGGATCGAGCCCTGCATCAGTCTCACTACTCAACAGGGAGTCTGCTTCTCCCCCTTCCTCTGCCTCACCCCCTACTTCTGTGTGTGGGTGCACTCGCACACTCAGTCAAATAGATAAGTAAAATCTTAAAAAGCAAAACAAAACTGGTTGGCTTAGAACCACAGAAAGAGGAATCCCTGGGCGGCTCAGCCGTTTGGCACCTGCCTTCAGCCCAGGGCGTGGTCCTGGAGACCCGGGATTGAGTCCCACATTGGGCTCCCAGCGTGGAGCCTGCTTCTCCCTCTGTCTGTGTCTCTGCTTCTCTCTCTCTCTGTGTGTCTCTCATGAATAAATAAATAAAATCTTAAAAAAAAAAAAAAAAAACACACACACACACAGAAAGGTAGTGACTCACAGTTTAGTGTGGAGGAGTCCAGGATCAAGGTGTGGGCAGGGCCATGTTCCCTCTGGAACCCCTAGGGGAGGCTCTTTGTCTCTTCCAGCCTCTGATGTCCCTAAATGATCCTTGGCTTGTGGTAGTGTTGCTCCAATATCCACATGGCATTCACCTTGTGTCTCTACATTGTCTTCCTTCTGAGCATGTCTGCTTCTGTATCCAAATGTCCACATTGGATTTTGATCACAAGGACACAGGTCATGTTGAATTAGGGCCGACCCTGTGACCTCTGTAGTCACCTCACCTCTGTAAATATCCCGTTTCCAAATAAGATCACGTCTGGTACTGGGAGTTAGGACTTCAACATTTCTTGGGGAGCGGGGCACAATTCAACCCATGACAAGGGGAGGACGGAGGAGGCCCCCACATTGAGCTGGGAGGGTGGGCCAAGGCCAGGCTGGCTTTAAACATGGAACAGCCCAAAGGGAAGGTGCACAGGGATGGGGACACGGGATGAGATCCTAGGCCAGGTGTCCTGGGCTCTTCCCTGTTCTGTGTTCTGGCAGGACTGCTGGCCAGAGGGCCTCCATCAGGAGAAGACAAACAGCCCTCATCCGCATTCACTAGGCCTGGCGCTGAGTCAGCACGGGATAGAACAGGAAGCTCAACAGGGTCTCTATGCCCCAGTGCAAAGTGGAGTGTGGGGAGGAGGGTGACACAGGTGCAGGCTCTCCAGGTGTGAGCTGGGGGCTGGGAGGTGGCAGCCCTGGGTGCCACGGGGAACCCTGGGGCTGATAGTCTCACCCCTTGCAGGTTCATGGGCGGGGGTGGTGAGAGTTGTAGCCTCATCGCGGAAGGCCTCAGCACGGCCCTGCAGCTCTTCGATGACTTCAAGAAGATGCGGGAGCAGATGTGAGTGTGCCCAGTACGTGGGGCCCCTAGGTGTCTCCTTCCACCTGACTTTGTTTGTCGCAGGACTCCACCCACGCCTCACACCAGGTGGGGGGGGCGGGTGGGCTGAGTGCTGAGTGCTCTAGGCAGGCGGCAAGAGGTGTCCCCTGGCCAATGCCTGGTCTCGGTGTCCTCATTGGGAAGAGGAGCCTTGCTCTGGGTCTGCCGCCTGCTTCCCCTATCTGCTAGGGAAGCCAGAGGGAGTCAGGAACCTCTCGGGGTCTCGGTGTTCTCGGCTGTAAAATGGGGCTGGTACTCCCAACTTCCTGTGGGATGGACCACTTGCACCCTGCTGGGGCTAGGGCTGGGTCTGTCCCTTCTGGGGGCCCCTGTTGTTACCGGCTCCACGTCTTTCCTTCTCCCTGGCAGCGGCCAGACACACCGCGTCTGCCTCCTCATCTGTAACTCACCCCCGTACCTGCTCCCTGCCGTCGAGAGTACCACATACTCTGGGTACACCACAGAGAGCCTCGTGCAGAAGATAGGTGAGGTGAGGACTCCTGAGCCTGGGCAAGGGGCTAGGGCTCGACTCCCAGATCTCAGGGAAGAGGGGGCTGGGGCCCGGACTCCTGACTTGGGGCCTGCTCTGCAAACAAACACCTTTGGGAAGAACTATAACCCCAAATCCCCTGTGGCAGCTGATACAGGTCTCAGGGTTGTTTGTCTCAAAGCCTGATGGGAATCCTGTTTTAAGGCCCAGGAGATGTGGTAGCCTGGGGGTGGCCCCTGTGGCCCCACCCTCACCGCTTATCTCTCCTCCTGCAGCAAGGGATCCACTTCTCCATCGTGTCTCCCCGGAAGCTGCCTGCCCTGAGGCTTCTGTTCGAGAAGGCAGCTCCACCGGCCTTGCTGGAGCCGCTGCAGCCACCAACAGATGTGAGCCAGGATCCCCGGCACATGGTGCTGGTGCGGGGGCTTGTGCTGCCAGGTGAGGCCTGAGTACCAGCAGTGGAGTGAAGAGGAGAGGGCCAGGCCCCCTCAACTCTCTCTGACTTGGTTTTTTCTCCCCTTCCTCAAACCCCTTCATGGGGGGCTTGGTTGTTCATGCTTCACTCTCAGTTGGGGGTGGCTCAGCCCCAGGCCCCCTGCAGCCAAAGCAGCCGGTCCCCCTGCCTCCAGCTCCACCCTCGGGTGCCTCACTCTCAGCAGCGCCCCAGCAGCCTCTGCCCCCCGTCCCTCAGCAGTACCAGGTATGGATGTTGCCAGAAAGGGAATGTGTTCCTGGGTCCTTGTGGGATCCCTTGCCTCTTGGGGAGACCTAGCTGGATGCTGGGGCTTGTAGGGTGACAGGACTCTCCACTGGGACGCTAGGATGGGTGGACTCTTGGGGCCAAGGAATCACATCCCTGTGGAGTGATGGGAGTCATCCTGCTGCGGTGTCACAACTGGGGTAGCTGTGCCTAGTTGGGAGGGGGCATGGTGGCATGATCCCACGGGACACCTTGACTGGGGTGTGTGGTCCTCATTGCCTTCCACTCCCAGGTCCCTGGGAACCTGAGTGCAGCTCAGGTGGCTGCCCAGAATGCAGTGGAAGCCGCCAAGAACCAGAAGGCTGGGCTGGGCCCCCGCTGTGAGTCCTGAGGCGGGAATCTGGGGTGGCCTGGGGTTGTCCAGACCTCTCTGCACATTTGTCCCCACCTCTTCTCTTGGTCTTTCCCACAGTCTCACCCATTAACCCTCTCCAACAAGCTGCTCCAGGAGTGGGTCCCCCCTTCAGCCAGGCACCGGCCCCACCACTACCCCCGGGGCCCCCTGGCGCCCCCAAGCCACCCCCTGCTTCCCAGCCCAGCCTGGTCTCCACTGTGGCTCCTGGCCCAGGCCTGGCCCCCCCTGCACAACCTGGGGCCCCATCCATGGTAGGTGTTTGTATGTCTGCCCCACTGCCCTACTCATTCCAGCTGCTAACAGAGCAGAGGCCAAGCAATTTGTCTTCCTGAGGAGGGTGTAAGGGTACATGAGTCTTGTTCTGGTTCCTCAGGGGTTCCTGGGGCTTGTGCCATGGACAACTGAGACTAGAGGGTCTGAGGATGGAATAGTGGGGCTTTGGCTTCTGGTGGGTTAGAACTGTTCAGAGGTGTCCCAAGGGATCCTGGGAGTCAGGATATCCATAGGTCTTCAGAGTCCTGGGATCCTACAAAGTCAGAGCATTTACGGTCTGAGGGACCATCGAGTGGTGTTGAGGAAGGCGCCTGTACTCTGCTCCTCCTGCTTGTCTGTCTCTCTCGGGTCACCCCTCCCAGGAGATGGTCTGACCCTGCTCCATTGCCCTCCTTGCTCCCCTCTGGCAGGCGGGCACGGTGGCCCCAGGTGGGGTGAGTGGCCCTGCCCCGGCGCAGCTGGGGGCCCCGGCCCTTGGGGGGCAGCAGTCAGTGTCCAACAAACTCCTGGCCTGGAGCGGGGTCCTCGAATGGCAGGAGGTGAGTAGCTTGAGGATTCCTATGGATCTCATGGCCTGTTAGGACTGGGGACTAGGCCAGGGTCCCTGTGGGGCCGTGGCTGGCCCTGTGGTCCTGAGTAGAGTCTCAAGGAATCCTTGAATTGGCAACTAGGGAGCTAGTAAGAACTGGGTTGCAAGTGAAGAATGGAAAAGTCTCAGGTTTCAAGGTATGATGGGGGTTCGGGGGATCGTGGCTGATCTAAAAGAGGGGCCCAGGACTTGTGGGACTAAAGCTGAGGGAGGTCCTGAGCTCCGGGCTCCCAGGGTTGGGTGGGAGAAGTGGAGGAGACTGGGCTTTGGGGCTCTCTCCGCCGTGACACACGCTGCCTTTCCACTCAGAAGCCCAAACCTGCCTCCGTGGACGCCAACACCAAGCTGACGCGATCGCTGCCTTGCCAGGTCTATGTGAATCACGGCGAGAACTTGTAGGTGACTGTAGGGCTGGGGGCTGGTTGGACCTGGGCTTGCCTCTACCTGACTCCTCTCCCATCCTGGCCCCCAGAAAGACTGAGCAGTGGCCTCAGAAGCTGATCATGCAGCTCATCCCACAGCAGTTGCTGGTGAGTGGCTCCCGGGAGCATTGCCCACCCCTGCTGGCTGGCTGGTCCCATTCTCTTCCCTCGTCCCTTCCTTGCCTGCCTTCCCCCCTCAGCATGCTGGCCGGCCTGTGTGGGCCTGTGTCTCTCCCTCAGACCACCCTGGGCCCTTTGTTCCGGAACTCAAGGATGGTGCAGTTCCATTTCACCAACAAGGACCTGGAGTCCCTGAAAGGCCTCTACCGCATCATGGGCAATGGCTTTGTGAGTCTGGAGCTGGGCACCTGCAGGGCTTCTAGAACCAAGATGGCGGGAGGGATGGGGTGCTCCCTTCTCCTTCCCTTCCCCTTCTTCCTCCTGCCCTTCTTCCTCCTCCACCCTCCTTCTCTTCCTCCTCCTCCTCCTCTTCCTCCTCCTGCTCCTCAGGGCTGACTGGTACGTGTCCTCTCCCAGGCTGGCTGTGTGCACTTCCCCCACACGGCCCCCTGTGAGGTGCGTGTGCTCATGCTCCTGTACTCGTCCAAGAAGAAGATTTTCATGGGCCTCATCCCCTATGACCAGAGCGGCTTCGTCAATGGCATCCGGCAGGTCATCACCAACCACAAGCAAGTCCAGCAGCAGAAGCTGGAGCAGCAGCGTGGGGTGAGCAAGCGGGCCCCCCTCCCTCCAGCACCCACCCCTGCCTACCTGGGTGGGCTTGTGGCCAGACCCCCGGCATCCCTCCTGGGCTCCCCTGTTGGAGCTTACTGTTCTCCGGCCATGTGGCCACCTGAATTCAGTCCCTTCCCCACGTTTTCCTGTGATCTTTGTACCCTTTAGGGTTTCCATTGTCTCTCAGACATGGCCCCCTCTTGGGGACTTGGGAGAATAAGGTTTACTTTGCAGACCATCCACCCCCAAAGAATGTTCCTAGCTCCTAACAGGTTCCCCCACGGGTTTCAGAAGGCTCCCTGACCCCCCAAACACAGGATCCCCCACTCCCACCCCGTCACTGACCTGCTCCCTGTCCCACACAGATGGGGGCACAGCAGGCACCCCCTGGGCTGGGCCCCATTCTGGAGGACCAGGCGAGACCCTCACAGAATCTGGTGAGGAGAGGGCTGGTGGGGTCAGGGCCAGGGCGGGGGAGACCCCAAAGGACACTGTCATTTTGAACTGATCTCAGAGGCCAAGAAGTGTGGGGAATCTGCCTCGTCCCTCATCCTCATCTCTTCCCACCAGCTCCAGCTCCGCCCACCACAGCCCCAACCTCAGGGCACTGTGGGGGCCTCTGCGGCCTCAGGACAGCCCCAGCCCCAAGGGGCTGCCCAGGCCCCCCCAGGTGCCCCCCAAGGTCCTCCTGGAGCAGCCCCTGGCCCCCCCCCTCCTGGACCCATCCTTCGGCCTCAGAACCCTGGGGCCAACCCCCAACTGCGGAGTCTCCTCCTCAACCCACCTCCGGTGAGATTTGGGGGTGGGGGGCAGATGGGAGCCATGGGGCTGGGCCCTAGGCCCTAGGCCCTGAGGTTCTGGTTGTTTTGTTCGGGAGGAAGGAGGTTGGCTTTGATCAGAGGGTGTGAATAGGGCCCCACCAAGGGCTCCAGGCAGACTGGTTCCTCTGTGTCTGTCTTACATGGGTTTCTGCTAAGATACCTTTAAAGAAAGACCCCCACCCCCCACCCCCTGCCCAACCACTGGATGAGATGTTCTCTGAGCACCTCTGTGCTAGAGGCTGCTTGGTGGGGTGGGGGCTCTCTACTGGGGGCCTCTGAGCCACTTTCTTTGTTCTCTCAGCCTCAGACTGGGGTGCCCCCACCCCAAGCTTCCCTCCACCACCTCCAGCCACCAGGGGCTCCAGCACTGTTGCCACCACACCAGGGCCTGGGGCAACCCCAGCTGGGGCCCCCCCTCCTGCACCCACCACCTGCCCAGTCCTGGCCCACACAGCTTCCCCCGAGAGCTCCGCTGCCAGGTAAGGAGTTCCCCGGGGAGGGCGGAGGTCTGGACTGAGTGTCCCAACAGCCCCTGGGCTAGAGCCTCAAGACTGAGGGCTCCTGGGAAGTGAAGTCCTGGATTCGAGAATGGAAGCTGCTCCCCACCCCCTTCTTGGGAGGCTCTGAGGGCTATTGGAAAAATACAGCCCAGGGGGTCAAGATCTAGTAGGGCAAGAGCTCTTTTTGTGATTCCATTCCTGTGTGTCCCCGGGGTTGATGGGAAACCTAGTCTTAGGGCCAGAGAAGTAGTGTGGGGGATGGGCTCCTAAAGGCTCATGGGAATCAGCACATTTGCGACCAGACGGGGCCAGAAGGTGCCTCCGATGGATCCCCCTGGGGCTTCCTAGAAAAGTCATTACTTCGGGCTTCCAGAGGAAGAGGGCGGAAGCAGACCCAGGGCCCTCTAGGGCCCCAGGGACTACTGGGAGATGCAGTCCCTTCCCCACTGCCCCCCAGGTCAGATGCTGCTGAGCGGGGGTCCCCGGGGCCCGGTTCCCCAGCCGGGCCTGCAGCCCAGCGTCATGGAGGACGACATCCTCATGGATCTCATCTGAACCCCCGACACCCAATAAAGTTCCTTTTAACACACGCCCCGGCTCCCGTCACTGACGTCCCCCAGGACTGGGCAGGCGGAGACCTGGGGGGAGACCTCTGTGTCCCTGCTCTCGCTGCAGCACATGTCCCTGAGGCTCTGGGCTGGTGACACCAGGGCCTCTGCAGTGAGTCAGGCAGTCTGGTGCAGCCTGGCTTTGGGCTGGGGGGTGGGACATGGAGGTAGGCAGGCAGAGCCCAAAGGACCGTGTGCCCTGGTGGAAGTAGGGTTGGTACCCGGAAGAGGGCTCTGAGCCAGCTGAGCTCAGCAGTCTTGGAGGAGAAGCGGGAGTTGATGAGGCCAGGAAGGAAGGCAAATGGTTATCTAGGTATGGGGACAGCAGAAGTGAATGTGTGAAGGCAGGAGAAAGATTGGGATGTTCAGAGGCCCAAGTCCAGCGTGAGGAAGGAGGGACCCAGAGAGGGAGGCAAGTGCCAGGTTGGGAGGAGGCTTGGGTTCTAAACTGAGTGGCTCGAGGTTTGTCCTGAGGACACAGAAGAGCCAGGGAAGGCCATGGGCAGGGAGCAGGTCTGGGCGGGCTGGCTAGCACAGCCTCTGGGTTGTGAAATGTGACGGGACAGGGCGAGACAAGGCCAGGAATGCAGGGAGGAGGCTAGGGTGGTGGCCTGGGGAGGGGAGAAGCCAGTGGAGGGGTTGGGGTCTGAGGCAGGGGGCAAGTGGGGTGAGTCTGGGAATGGCATGCCATGTGAAGGAATTGGGGGTGAAGAGGTGGGGTCAGAGTCAGTCCCTGGCTCCTGGCCTGGGTACTGGTAGATGGTTGAGCCTCCCCACGTGAGGGAACTGAGATAAGGAGCCAGTAGCGAGTGCTAATGGTCCAAGGAAAGTCGAAGTCACAGCTCACATGTGGGGAGTTCAGGATGTGTTCTTAGGAGACAGCATATGTTTGATTGTTGAAGCCACAGGAGTGGATGTGATTCCATGTGAGGAGAGGGCCAGTCCCAGGTCCCAGAGACTGACTTTCCAGGGCTTTAGACAGGGAAAACCTGGCAGGGAATAGGTTTGGAACGTGGCGAGGCAAGAATGGCCTCAGGGAGATGTCTAGGGGGCAGCTGGGTACAGACACGATGTGGAGTACAAGGATGGTCCAGCCAGGAGGCAGACAGCTCGTGGTCTGTTGCCAGACTCTAGACTATCCAGACTAGCATCACTCAGCGCGTGGTCCATGCCTGGACCACCAGCATCCGCATTGTTTGGGACGCTGGTTAACATCTGATTCCTGGGCCCCATCTCAGGAGAGAGGTTGCAATCTGGTGGCCCGTGGGCCACTCTACAGATGAGTTTTGTTTGGCCTTCCCTGTGTTAGCACCGGTAGCATTTTTTCCTAATGGGTTAGCTATAAAAATCAGGATAATTCACACACACACACACACACACACACAAACACACACACACACACTCTCACATACAGACACACATCCAATCTGCAGCCTTGGCTTCTCTTGACAAGTCAGAAGTTCTGGCACCTCTGGGCCTGCCCTTCTGCCTAGGAACAAGGGGCTGGAGCTGCCCCTTTCGATGGGGCGTGTGCTCTCTGATTCGCCACAGTCCCCACCACTCCCGTTTGGCTCCCCCACCGCCAGGCAGAGGGTCATTGCCTTTGGGCTGGCACTGTGGTTGTTCCTGTGGTAGCATTCAGAGGCAAGTGAAATCTCTTTTGTACCCATGTCTCTATCAAAAGTGGCAAAACGAAAGAGAGACCGAGAGGGCCACGTGTTTCGAGAAAAATGGGAGCGAGCCTATTTCTTTGTGGAAGTGAAGAGCATGCCTATGTGTTTAATATGCAAAAAAATCGTATCTGTGTTGAAAGAATACAACCTGAGACGTCATTACGAATCAAAGCACAGTAAGAGCTTCGACCAGTATACAGAACAGATGCGAGATGCGATACTCGCTGAGCTGAAAAAGGGCCTCAAGTGTCAGTAGGGTTCGCTTTGGAAAGAAAGCAGGTACGAGAAGCGGCGTGGCTGCAAAGTGCAGTTGGAGTAACGAGAAAAGCACTACCCCGGGCGTTAAAGCCTTCGACGGATGGCAGATGGCGAGTTTATAAAGGAGCAGGACAGCGGGTCCTGGGCAGAACCACTCGCCTGTTGAGACTATCCTCTTAGCCTGATGGGCGTTTGTGTTGCGCCATAAGTTGAAGATAAAACCAGAAGATTTACAAGTCCAGTTGCTTGAAAGAGTCGACTCCATTGTGGCCTTTTCTATCGTTGCTCATGAACTCTTACCACCTGGTTAGCTTTATTTATTTGTGGTATTGAGAATTTTGATGTGACCGAAGAAGTCTGTGACACGGTGCCCAGGCAGCCCCAACTCTGGGAGATGAGCTATTTTTTTGTGTGTCTATTGACAGATTTCCTAAGCACACTTGCAGACCGTCATGGTAACCTCATGATCTGTGTCACAGGGAGCCTTGTCAGGACACCTCAATCCCAGGAGGCAACATTTGGTGACACAAGTCAGCTCTTTGCCTCAGTCACCAGGACTTGAGTTGTGTTCAGAAGGAACACACTGAGGACGTCCTCCACACGCTCCTGTGCTTTAACCATGGGCAGGTGGATGGTGACCTTGACCCAATGTATTTTATAGAGGCTCTGTGACCTGGTCGTCACATGATGGTGTGGAAGGGATCTGAACTGTTGAAATCGACTTGATTCATCTCCAATGAGACAAAGGCCACACCTTCATTCCCCCCGAGAAGGTCAGGCAAAGACTTTTTGGTCGAGGTTATATGACCCTTCTGAACACTATTTCTCTGCAAAGATGTTCACAAACAGCTACTTGAATGTATGATCGTGTTTTGTCCAGGCCTGGCAAAAACAGGGAAGCCACCGGCAAGGAATATAATCCTTCGCCACTGTTGCTTTCCAGAAATGAAAGACATGGCCTGGACCATAGTCACCCAGACGGTGGGGTTCAAGACCAAATTCCCCCAAAGGCTCTCTATGTCCAGACTTTGTGAAAAAGAACTAACACTGTCCAGTTTGCCTTGGTCTGTTACTGTCGATCGTGTGAATGCAGACTACGAGTAGTAGTTCTGACTGCAGGGCGGTAGGGTGCTGGTTCCTAACTGTGATGCCATTGGAAGATCGCAACCCTACAACCATCTCCAGCTGGTGTCTTGAATCTTGGCGTTTGGAGGTGCCCATGCTTGTAAACAGCTGTTTTCCGTTACAAAATTGAATCAAATTAAATCCCGTTCCCAGTTACGGATTCAACGTTGAATTCTAAACCGCCTGTCCCACCGTGACATCCAAAGCCTGACGCTGACCTCTTGGTGCGGAAGGGGGTGAGGTCAGCCTTCTGGCTTCAAAATCAAAGGAGCAAAAGAATTATGAAAGAGAAAATTTTAATAATTAAATATTTCTATTTTTCAATTTGTATTTTTTCAATTTTGAATTTGAAATATAAACTCCAGTATCATACATGTTTGTATTATGTTCCATGCATTCACCATCGTTCAGTAAAGATACAATTTGATTATATTTCTGGCCGTCGACTTTTCTCATGCCTGGCTAGTTCACTCATTTATGTGGCCCGCCTGGCTCCTGTAGGCATTTGAGTTTACCATCCCTGCCCTGGCACTGCTGAATGGAATCTGGGGGGTGGGAGGGAGGCTGGAAATCAGCATTTTGAACGAGCTCCCTAGGTGGCTCTCACACAGACAAAAGGTGGAGCAGGAGACTCTGGAGGTAGATGAAGGGAAAGTGGGTGATGTTTCCCGGGCAGTGTGTGTAGCAGGGGTTTTTGAAAACTCAGATGGCTTCAGGGACCAGGCAGGTGATGGAAATGTGTGAAGCGGACAGGTGTAAGACAGTAGGGAGTGATGGGGACTGTGGCGAACTTGCAGAGTGCTTGCCCCACCTAGTGGCATTCAAATTGCAACAACAACAACAACAAAACACTGTGAGGACCAAACAAAATCCGGTTGGGGGTCTGACAAGGCCACCGGGCCGCCATTTTGCGACCTCTGGAAGAAGATTTGGGTCAAAGACATTCTTGGGACAGATCCACAAATCAGGGTTGGGCAGGGAGCCAGAAGGCAGGAGGACCAGGCAAGTGTGTTCTGGAAGCTGAGTGTTTTTGAGGAGAGAGAGTGATCATCAGATATGCTGCAAGGAGAAGATGAGGGGAGTACAGCCAGCACTGTTTCCACCCGGTTGGTGGAAATAGCCCTGTAAGGAAACACAGGTTTGAGTCCGGGACAGATTGATCAAAAAGAAATGTTTCCAGCTGCTGGTTTGTCCATTTCCGGCCAGTGAGGCCCTCTTGACCTCAGCACCCAGGTAGATGAACCGAAGGGTCCAGCCTGATGCACTCACAGGCGCGTGTTCTTGAGGAGAGGCACAGGAGAGCCCAGGGTCACTAGAATGGAGAAGGAAATAGTGAAGAGCTTAGAACAGCAGGGGTTAAACTCCGGCTCTCTTACCCATTAGCTCTGGCTTCAGGCAGGTCCCTGTGGCTCTCTGAGCCGGTTTCCCCCCCGTGACAGGCAGCAGCTTCTCCACAGGGTTGAGCACGTGGCAGGCTCAGCACCGTCCTCCCCATGGGAGAGCTGCTCTTAGCTCTTGTTCTCACTGGTCAAATGCACTCCCAGAAGGCAAGTGTAGTGGGCCAGCCTGTTTCTAAAAGTGCAGGCCAACTTGTCAAGATCACCAGAGCATCCATGGAGGTTGTAATTGGTCAAGCGACTAGTGGAAACATTTCTTTTTAAGATTTAATTATTTATTTATTCATGAGAGAGACAGAGAGAGAGAGAGAGAAGCAGAGACACAGGCAGGGGGAGAAGCAGGCTCCATGCAGGGAGCGGAACGTGGGACTCGATCCTGGGTCTCCAGGATTATGCCCTGGGCCGAAGGCAGGTGTTAAACCACTGAGCCACCCAGGGATCCCTGGAAACATTTCATTTTTGATCAGTTTGCTTTGGCTGCATCCAGAGCTGGAAGCAAGACTAGGAAATTCGTGAGAATTCTCCCAACTGGCAAAAGTGGCAGAACATAAGTGTGTGTGTGGGGGGGGAGGTTAGAGCAAAAATGTTTTATTTATTTTATTTTATTTTATTTTATTTTATTTTATTTTTTTATTTTATTATTTTATTTATTTATTATTTTATTTTATTTTATTTTTATTTTTATTTTTATTTTTATTTTTATTTTAATGAAAGACACAGAGAGGCAGAGACACAGACAGAGGGAGAAGCAGGCTCCCTGGGGGGAGCCCAATGGGGGATTTGATCCCAGGACCCCAGGATCACGAGCTAAGCGGAAGGCAGACGCTCAACCACTGAGCCACCCTGGCACCCCTGAAATATTTCATATATGTGGGGTCAGTTTATCTTGTTTTTTTCTTTTTTTTTTTCCACTTAAGTAGTGGCCTCGCATCTATATCATTCCTTGCATGTGACCCCATTAAATGGCCACATACCAATTCCACATGGCATCCAGTCTGTAGAGCTTGTGAGTGTGTAACAGACCCTACCAGGCAGGGACTTACACAGCAAGCATTTGGGGCACAGTTGCTCTGGGTCAGGAGTCCAGACGCAGCACAGCTCATACCTCCAGCTCATGGTCCGTCTGGGTTGCAATCTCATCTGAAGGCTCAGCTGGCAGAGGGCCGACTTCCAAGCTCATTCACCGGCTCACTGGTGAGTTTCAGGTCCTCGATGGTGAAAATCTCCCGCCCACCCCCATTTCTGACCACAGAGGCCCCCCTCACGCTACTACTAGCATGGCTGCTGGCTTCTCTGGAAGTGAGTGGGTACCCAAGGTGGAAGCCAGAGTCTTCTTGTAACCCAGTCATAGAAGTGATATCCCATCACTTCGGCCATATTTTGCACATTACAACTCAGGAGGCCCAGCCCCCACTGAAGCTGAGGAAAAATAATGGGAATATAATACCAAGAGGTGTGGGGGTCCCAGGGGCCATGTTGGGAGCTCTGCCACATGGCACATGGCAGTTGGTTAGCTGTGCCAGTTTTCACTTAATCAAAAATGCTGTAGAAAATGAGCATATATGTATTTTCATATATTTTTTGTTCCTTTGTGCCAGCATTCCTGTGGGATCCATTCCTAAGAGCAAAATTTCAGGATTGGAGATCATGCCGATTTTGTTTCACTTCACTCTTTAAAAATTGAACTTTTTTTTTTCCCTATATATAAAACCTTTATATGATTCATACTTTAAGAGGTTCTAAAACCAACCCAATGCATGGTCTCTCCCAGCTCCCTCTGGAGATCAATTACCAATTTTCTGGTGGTTTTTTTATTTTTTATTTTTTGTTTTGTGTAAGGTCCATGCTCAACATGGGGCTTGCACTCACAACCCTGAGATTGCGTTGTTTGCTTTACCGACTGAGCCAGCTAGGCGCCCCTCAATTTTTTTTTATAGATATTAGTTATTTATTCATGAGAGACAGGAGAGAGAGGGGCAGAGACACAGGCAGAGGGAGAAGCAGGCTCCATGCAGGGAGCCTGATTGGGCGGGGTGGGGGGGTTCCATCCAGGGACTGTGGGATCACACCCCGAGCTAAAGGCAGATGCTCAACCACTGAGCCACCCAGGCGCCCCTCAAGTACCAATTTTCTCATGTGTTCTTTTGGAGCTACGTACAAGCAGGTGGAAGCAAACAGAAAGACATTCATTTTCTGGGTCTGCTAACCAGTGCAGGCTAGTTTATATTTCTAAAACAGCTTTACAAAAAAAAAAATAAATAAAACAGCTTTACAGGAGGTATAATTGATAAACAAAACCCTGCACATACTTTGATGAGTTTGGACATCTACATATACTCGTGAAATCGTCCCTGCAATCAAGGTAGACATCTGCCACCTACAAACTTAGGTCCCTTTGGGTTTCTCTGTGTGTGGGGGGTGGCGGGGGGGTAAGAACACAAATGAGATCTACCCCCTTAAATTTCAGCTCACCGTAGAGAATTGCAGTCAGCATTGTGTCATACAGCAGAGCTCTAGAACTTTGATACAGCCTACTTTACTCTGTAGATTACTTTTTTCATCTGACAACATATCTTGCAATTTATACCAGGGCAAAAAGCCCTCTGTTCTTTTTCATGCCTGCAGAGTATTCCCTGTGTGAATTAGACCATTTTTTAAAGCACCTATTATTGGTCACATAGGATGCTTCTGACCTTTGTGGGTGCCCGTCTTTTTTTTTAAAGATTTATTTATTTATTTATGATAGAGAGAGAGAGAGAGAGGCAGACACACAGGAGGAGGGAGAAGCAGGTTCCATGCCGGGAGCCCGACACGGGACTGGATCCCGGAACTCTGGGGCCATGCCCTGGGCCAAAGGCAGGTGCTAAACCGCTGAGCCACCCAGGGATCCCCCCCCTTTTTTTTTCTTAAGATTTTTACTTATTTATTCATGAGAGAGGCAGAGACATAGGCAGAGGGAGAAGCAGGCTCCCTGCAGGGAGCCCGATTTGGAACTCCATCCTGGAACTCTAGGATCATGCTCTGAGCTGAAGGTAGACACTGAACCGCTGAGCCACCCAGGTGTCCCTGTGGGTGCCCATCTTAAGCTGAGGCAAAACTGCCAAATTGCCCTTCCAAAGCCATCTGGTTTCTTGTTAATTTGTGGGTATGGATCTCACCGCACCAGGAGAGGCGAGGTGGGATGTGGTCATCTCCATGAGAGGAAGAAGACCACTGGAGTGTTTGGAACAGTGTGCTGGGGGGGTGCAGGTAATGGCTGAGAGGCAGATGCGAGAAGTGCTGTGGTGACAGGGATGGGCAGGTCCCATCTTGAGTTGATAGCCATGGTGTGCCTCGGGGAAGAGGGACAGGAAAGTGAGGCATTCACTCCTGATGCCCCTCATTTTTTCCATCAGGTGGGGGTCACGAGCTTCTGCTGAGGTTAATCAGGAACCTGGGCTCAAGACCCCCCTCAGCCTGTTCTTGGCCATGATCTCAGGCTTCCACCTCCCCATCCTTGGGTTCCCTGTTTGTAGAATGAGGATGATAAGATTGCCATCCTCATGGCAGGAGTTTATTATTATTATTATTTTTTAATTTTTATTTATTTATGTATGATAGTCACAGAGAGAGAGAGAGGCAGAGACACAGGCAGAGGGAGAAGCAGGCTCCATACACCGGGAGCCCGATATGGGATGCGATCCCGGGTCTCCAGGATCGCGCCCTGGGCCAAAGGCAGGCGCTAAACCGCTGCGCCACCCAGGGATCCCTATTATTATTATTTTTTTTTTATGGCAGGAGTTTAAAAGGGAAATGCTAAGCACAGTGTTCAGCAAGTACCTATTATTATTGCTTTGTCCCAAAAATGATATTTTTTAAAAATTAAGTGTTCCAGGCTGGCACCAGCTCTGACCACCAGTCTGACCCACTCTACTGTGTGTGGCTGACGATAACCAGGCTATTGCTGAGACCCTTGAGGAACTTCATAGAATACCAGGAAGCAGCAGCAGGGGCCCAGTTAACACTGGAAGTCATAAATTTGCAATTCATTTATTTGAAAAATATCAATTGGATGCCTGCTAGGGGCTGGCGCTGAGGCGGTGAAAAAGATGGGTGCGGTCCTGCCCTCTATAGTTGGCAGGAAGCGGCCAGGTTGCTCACCTTGCAGATGGTTCTCTCCTGCCTGACCTTGAAGGGCCCTGGTGAGAGTTTAATAACTTCCCCCAGAGTCTAATGTGGGTCAGGCTGTTCCCCCTGGTGGCTGTCCTCATTCAAGAGTCCTGCTGCTGTCGTTCAATAGCCAACCCCTTCGTTTTGGGGTCTTTGGTCTCCAGCCTTGGGAATGGAGCATGGGCATGGAGAGTGCACACGGGCTTTTATCTGCCTGGGACCAGAAGTGATGCTCCTGATGTCATGTTGCTCATGCTTATGCTCCCACTGGTGAGAACGAAATCATCCCAATCTCCTCCAGGGGAAGCTGGGACAGGTGGTTTTCTGGTGCATGCTGGAAGGGGAAATGGGGTGTTGAACACATCACACCACTTCTGTAGAGGTGTGAAGGGCGTTCTGGGCAGGGGGTGGGATGTGCACTTGGACCTCGAGTGCTCTGTGACGGGCTTTTGGGACATGGCTGTGAATAAACAAACATGGTCCTTGTCTTTACAAAGCGCCCAGGCTAATGTGGAGGCCACAAATAATTACAAATGATGAGAAAGTTTAAGGAAGAATAATATATAGAGCCTGATGAGCACTTGGCAGACAGACTATTATATTTTTAAAAAATTTTTCTTTTATTTCAGAGAGACAGAGCACAAGCGGGGGTGGGGGTGGGGGAGCAGAGAGAGGGAGAAGCAGGCTCCCTGCTAAGCAGGGATTTTCCCCAACACAAGGCTCCATCCCAGGATCCCAAGATCATGACCTGGGCTGAAGGCAGATGCTTCAGCGACTGAGCCACCCAGATGCCCCCAGACTTTTTAAGATTTTATTTATTCATGAGAGACACAGAGAGAGAGAGGGGCAGAGACATAGGCAGAGGGAGAAGCAGGCTCCCCATGGGGAGCCCGATGCAGGACTCAATCCCAGGACCCAGGGACCATGACCTGAGCTGAAGGCAGACGCTCAACACTTAGCCACCCAGGCATCCCGCCCCCAGAGTTTTCAAAAAAACAAAACATTTTGTAATCGCAAAACCAAAAACCAAAGATCTTCGAGACAGAGATCTCTTTACTCCCATTTTGTTATATAAAGCATTTTTATTTGTCCATGTTGCCTTTGTGTCCTTGTCTGTGTCACATACACATCTAACCCATACATGTCCCAGTTTGCCCTTTTAGTAAACTTAATCAGGTTGATAAAACAGGATTATTTGAAAAGGATATTTCAATGTCAGGATAGGCTGGGTTGGGTTGCAATAACAAACAACTTCCAAATTGGAGTGACTTGAGATAGCAAAGGGGTTTTCTCACTCCTGCTACCTATGGGGTCAGCTTGGAGCTGATGCTGAAAGATCTTGAACATTGCCAGCAGCAGAGGAAAGGCATAAAGAACTGTGGCCTTGCACTAGTAACTAAATACTCAAGACTGAATTCATATGTGTCATTTTGCTCACTGTCCCACTGGCCAGAATTAATCACATGGCCCCACTGGACCATGATGGGGCCAGGAAGTGCAATCCTTTTCATTACTGGGCGAGCAGGAGTTAGAAATACATGGCAAATAGCACTAATGAGCATCCAAACACTTTATTTTGTTTAAGATTTTATTTATTTATTCATGAGAGAGGAGAGGGAGAGGCAGAGACACAGGCAGAGGGAGAAGCGGGCTCCATGCAGGGAGCCCAATGCAGGACTCGATCCCGGGACCCCAGGATCACGCCCTGGGCCGAAGGCAGACGCTCAACCGCGGAGCCACCCAGGCATCCCATCTAAATACTTTAAATGTTTTGTTTTAACCCAGAACATGTAAACAGACATTCATCTCTTTATGTAAGACTGAGACCTTTTAAGTATAAGTCTCCCATTTATCATACCATAGCATAATCTTATATAAACTACATCCACAAAGCACAAGTCATTTATCATTTGCAGTGTTTTGTCCTTTTTTTTTTTTTTAGATTTATTTATTGGAGTACCCAGGTGGCTCATTCAGTTAGGCGTCCGACTCGATTTTTGCTCAGGTCATGGTCTCATGGGTCATGGGATGGAGGAGCCCTGTGTTGGGTTCCAAGCTCAGCAGGGAGTCTGCTCAAGATTCTCTCTTTCCCTCTCCCTCTGCCCCTCCCACTTGCCAGCAGGATTTATTGACTTGAGAGAGAGGGAACACAAGTGGGGGGAGGGGCAGAGGGCAAGGGAGAGAGAGGATCTCAAGCCGACTCCCTGCTGAGCTCAGAGCCCAATACTAGGGCTCCACCCCATAACCCATGAGATCATGACCTGAGGTAAATTAAAGAGTCAGATGCTCAACCAACTGGGCTCCTGGGTGGCTCAGTTGGTTGAGTGTCTGCCTTCGGCTCGGGGACCGATGCTGGGGTCCAGGATCAAGTTCCATATTGGGCTCCTTGTGGGAGGCCTGCTTCTCCCTCTGCCTATGTCTCTGCCCTCCCCCCTCTCATGAATGAATAAATAAACTTAAAAAAAAAAGTGTCTGCCTTGGGCTCTGGTCATGATCTCGGAGTCCCCCCTGCTCGGCAGGGAATCTGCTTCTCTTTCTGCCCTTCCCCTGCTCGTGATCTCTTTCTCTCTCTCTCTCTCTCTCTCTCTCAAATAAATAAATAAAACCTTAAAAAAAAAGATGCTTATAAAACTACAAAAAAAAAAAAAAAAAAAAAAAAAAAAAAGATGCTCAACCAAGTGACCCACCCAGGCACCCCAGTTTTGTCTTTTTTTTTTTTAAAGCAATTCACTTTTATTTCTTCAATGCAGGCATCCTGGTTTCCAAATAAACAACTCTCCTGCATTAATATTTCATTGGTTTGATAGGATTAAGTTATTAACTTAAGAGGCAAGTGGCATAAACAGGTTTGGTAGCAGACAGCTACTTTTCAGGAAGTACAGCATCATAGATGGGAGCCTAATTGCTCAGTCGTATCAGCCTACTAGCCTGGACAGCAGGTTTCATAGATGAAATGGGCAGTTGTCTTTCAAACTGGCTCCCCGGGTAAGCCAGTTGGTTTCAGAGAGCTGTACTGTAGTATTACTTAGAATTTCGGCCCACATTTTTGTTTCACATTCTGGGATGTTTCCATTTTGCTCCTGCTGGAGTGTATCCTGGCACAACTTTCTGTTTAGATATCCTGGGAATTCATACTCACACGTGTGTCCTGATGGGAGCTGAAGGATGATGAAAGAGATCATTCTGGATAGAGCAGCAGAAGTCCACCATGCGGGGCATTAGAAGAAGTTTGTATTGAACTCAAAGGGGATTGGGAAGCCACTGGAGTGTTTAGGAGGATGTTATCCAGGGAAGAGATTGTGGAGTCTTGGACCAATGGGAATGGTGAGAAATGAGGATTTGGGGGGATTAAGGAGGCTTCGCTCTCTGTGGTTCTGTCTCCTTGCTGCTGCCAGTGGTCAGTTGTCCTGACATGGATGATGGTCAGGGGTCTGGAGGTTAACTGTTGATATCTAACATGTGGTCTGGGTCCAGAGAGCACTGACTCCATTTGGTCACAACTCAGGTTTGGGTTCCAGTCAGCCCTGGGAAACCCTGGGCTGCTCAGCTTTAGTGGGTGGGGCAAAAAAGGACGGGGAAATACATCCTGGCCCCAGGCTTCTCCTATATCATGGGCCACCCCTCTGACTCGTTTGCTGGTTGCTCCTCAGGACTCTGACCTCTAAAGGGACAGAGTGTCCTGGTCTCTATCTATACACATGCTTTTTGTGACCTCGCTGTCTCATTGATTCAAACACATAAGACTCCTAAAGCTGTATCTCCAGACTCCCCTATCCACAGTGCTTAGTCAAGGTCTAAGTTAACACATCACAAATGGAAGCAGCGATTTCCACCTGCTCCCATAGCCAGTTTCCTTTCACTAAGTGGCACCCCTGTATGGGCAAAAACCTTGGAATCATGCTTCATATCTCCTTCTCTCACTTTATGCAAGTCCTTTGAGCTCCAGCTTGAAATAAATTGTGGAAACGACCACCTCCACGGTGGCCCCCCTGCCTGCCATCCATCCCATCTGTGCCTCTTAACTGGATTATTGGCACAGTCTTCACTCTGGCCGTCTGCTTCCATTCATCCCCTACCATCTTATTTTCAACACAGCTGCTGGAGGAATCCTTCAAAAAAATTTAACTATTTTTTTTAAAGATTTTATTTATTCATGAGAGACACACAGAGAGAGGCAAAGACAGAGGCAGAAGCAGGCTCTATGCAGGGGGCCCAATGTGGGACCCAATCCTGGAACTGAGGGACACGCCCTGAGCCAAAGGCAGACGTTCAACCACTGAGCCACCCAGGCGTCCCAAGACTTAACAATTTCTCAAGTTATTTTTCAGTAGGTAACATTTGCATATGGTAAAAATTCCAAATTGTCTAAGAGAGTAAACTGAGTCTCCCTTCCACCCTGCTGGTCCCATTCCCTCGGTCTGCTGCCTTCTCTCCTCAGAGGCGACTCACCTGTTTTCTGTAGACTTGTAGAGATATCCTGTGGATGTTTCTATGCATTCTATGAAAGACCTGTTTAAAAATAAGCGAGTCAAAAAATAAAAAATAGGGATCCCTGGGTGGCGCAGTGGTTTGGCGCCTGCCTTTGGCCCAGGGCGCGATCCTGGAGATCCGGGATCGAATCCCACGTCGGGCTCCCGGTGCATGGAGCCTGCTTCTCCCTCTGCCTGTGTCTCTGCCTCTCTCTCTCTCACTGTGTGCCTATCATAAAAAAATAAATAAATAAAAATAAAAAAAAAATAAGTCTATGTCACTCCCTTGTTGAAAACCTTCCCAGCAAAGTGAGATCCAAATTCAAATTTCAGGGTACCTGGGTGGCTCAGTTGCTTAAACATCTGCCTTCCACTCAGGATATGATCTCAGGGTTGTGGATGGAGCCTGACATCGGGCTCCCTGCTCAGCGGAGAATCTGCTTCTCCCTCTCCCTCTGCCCCTCCCCCCTACTCGAGTGCTCTCTCCCTCACACTCTCTCAAATAAATAAAATCTTAAAAAAACATTTCAAATCCCATCCCAAGGCTACAGGATCCTGCTTGGGGACCCCAGCACCTCCCCATTCCCATAGCTCTCCTCCACCCTCAATGCAATCCAGCTGCGCTGCTATCCTTACTCTCCTTCCAATCTCAGGATTGTACCCCTTGCTGTTCTCTCATCTTAGGACTCTTCCAGCCCAAGTAGAATCGGAGGCCGCCTAAAGGATACTTCCCTGACTCCTCATGGTCACCATGCCATTGTCCCGTGCATTTGCTCTTCTTTTTCAAATTTTTAAATATTTTATTTAAATGCAATTTGCCAATGTATAACACCCAGTGCTCATCCCATCAAGTGCCCTCCTTAGTATTCCTCACCCAGTCACCTCTTCCCCTCCCCCGCTTCTGCAACTCTGCTTCCCAGGGTTGCATCTGCGCTTTTTATAACATTTATCACAAACTGTGATTATTTGTCCTGTCCAGTGGACCTTGGGCTCTATGAGAGACCTGGTCTGTTTCGGTCATCACATTACACTTGCTGCCCACGCAAACTATAAATAGTAGTACTGATAATGATTTTTAACAGTTTTTATTTTAATCACCCCGTGTTCATCACAATGACTTTTTTCTTTTTTAAGAAAAGTTGACGTCTAAGTCGTTACCATGCTGAGTACTGATCCGACTACTTTAACTCATTGAATCCTCATAACCACTTTACAGCTACCTATTGTCCAAAGTTCAAGGACAGGCAAATTTAAGCAAAGAATGTTACACAACTCCTAGTAAGTGAATACGCAGTCGTGCAAGAGTCGAGCGAAGGAGTGAATCAATGAACAGCCCCGAGAAGCAGAGCGGCTAGAAGCCCCAAGAGGTACCTAGGGCGGTGGGCGGAGCCCAGGGCGCGGGGGCCAATGGGCACGCAGCAGTGACTGGCGGCCGCCCCTGGGACTCCTGGCACCGCCCAGGGCGCGCGGGGGCCGCTGGGATTTGTGGTCTCCGGCCCAGCTAGCCACGTCACTGCCTTCAAATATTAAGTCCTACCCTGATACAGGGTACAGTCCGTATCCCCAAACTTTTAGGTAGGTTCCTTTGCCCCCAGGCTCACTAATCCTTACTCCTCCTCTTCCCGAGGTCTCTTGGTGTAGTCTCCCGGTTCCGCGGGTCCGGGACTCGGGATAGGGTCTCTTGGAAACCTATCCCCCAGCCCGTAGCCAACTTGGTATCGTCTTCTACGTTCACCAACCCCCACCTCTACACCGTCCGGGTGGCCTCTCCCGCCACACCCCCCCTGAAGCGTGGCTCTCACGTCTTCTCAGTTCCTCCCCTGTAGCCCGAGCCGCCCAGAGCCTCTTCCAATGGCCGTGTTCCCCGCCCCACACACCCTCTCCGTTTCCCGAGGCCCCCCAGCTCTATTTTGGTACGGCCCGGCCACGCCCCCTCGCGGACGCTCTTGGTACGCGCCTCGCTCCCCCGCTCGCCGCAGTGGTTTGGCCGCGGCGACCCCTCTCCTGTGGCGCGTCCCCCGCGCTTGGTACAGTCCAGCCCGTCTCCCCCGAAGCCGCGCGCCCGCGCCCCTCAGTCGGTGGAGCCCGCAGCCCCCCGTGCGGCCCGTGGCAACCCCCAGCCCGCTCGGTCCGCTCCCGCTATGGTCCGTCCGCGCCGCGCTCCGCACCGCTCCGGCGCTGGGGGCCCCCTCGGGGGTCGCGGCCGCCCCCCGCGGCCCCTCACGGTGCGCGCCGCCCGCTCGCGCTCCTGGCCCGCCAGCCCCCGCGGCCCGCAGCCGCCGCGGATCCGGGCCCGCTCGGCCCCTCCCATGGTGAGCCCCCCGCCTTTTTTCCAGAGCCTTCCACGGCCCCGCCCCCGCCGGCCCCTCCCCCGGGCTTGGGTCTTTGTCCGCGGCCCCCTCCTCTCTCGGGTCTCCGGGTGGCCCTAGGGGTGGTCCCGCCTGGGGCCGGGTTCCCCCGTAGAACCCCCCGGGTGGTACGCGCCGGGCTCTCCTCTTTGTTGCGCGTTTGGGCTGGGGTGGCGGGGGTGGGGTACGGGGGCGGGGATGGCTCAAATTACTGCTGACTCCGCGTCCCGATTTAAACGCGGGGTGGGGGGCGGGCGGCGTTCACGCTTGTTTTTCCAATTGGAAAGTTGGTCTCTCTTCGGGCAGGAAACCTGGAAATGGGGGAGGGGGCCTCGGCGAGAGGGGCCCGCGCGTCCTGCGCTCGCGTGCCCAAGGTGTTGCACCCGGGGTGTTCTCCGGGCCCGCGCGCGTCTGCACGGCGCCCGTGGCGTGTGCGCCCGGGATTTGCACGCCCGCCCAGATGTGGGATGCCCTTACGGAGTGCAGCAAGCCCAAACATAAACATCTAGCTTCGCAGGTTTATTATTAACTACACGCGCCTCCCCAGACCCCAAATACACACGTACTTCTCAAGAATCTTAAGGTGTACCTGGAATAGTAAAACTGCACATCCTGACGTTTCACGCTTGCCCGGGTGTGCCTTTCGCCCTAGGCTGGCTCTCAGTTCGCCTCTTTCATGAACTGACCCCGACGTTGTGCAAGGCATGGAGCTGTGGCAGCCCCGCGCGAGTCTTAAAGCCGGCTTCGTGGGATCTTAAACCTGAGATACCAAGGCTCTCAACCTTCCCCGAAACTTAAACATACCCCTTCGCCCAACTGCCTCATCCTCTTAGTTCAGCAGCAATCACACCTAGTTGCTCAAGAGCGTTTTCTGGGTCCTTCAACGGGCATCCTAGGGTTTTGGTTCTCTTCCCAAGTTCGAAATAGGCTTCCTAGTAAACAACAATTCACATGTCGGAGGCACAGCCAAATTTTGCACACACTTGCCCAGATGGGAGATTTCCTCTAGGATTGCACGGAAGCCTAGTCCTTAAGGTGGTCCTCCACTTGGGTGTGTGGGCCACATTGTTACTGCAGGTGGACCCAGGCTTCTAGGTAACTGTTCCTGGTCTTTACATTCTAGACCTAAACATTTTTCAAAGCCTGCATGAGCAGTTTGCCCTCCAGACAAAGCGGACTTTAGGCACGTGCTCCTGCAGCTTACGCTGCCTGGGTCCTTAAATGCATTCACCTGGATTTCCAAAGGCTGTGTGCTCTAAGTCCTGATGCTCAGATGCTCTGCGCCCCACTTGTGGCACCTTCAAAGCGAGGGCCCCAACGCCCCTGTTCTGCATCTCAGATGCGGTCTAGTACTGAACGCTCGCCAACCTGTTCTTACACCAAGATGCTCTCTGGTTTTCTCCCTAATCTGATACTTTTGCCCAAATTCCAGAATCAGCCGCCCAGTTGAAGGACATGCAGGTTTGGGTTTTTGTTTTTGTTTTGCTTGCCTCTTAAGTCCCCGTAAGATACAACTTTTCTTGTCTGTTGTCCTGGGACAAAAGACATTTGTGTGCTTTGTAGGAAATGCAGAGTACCTGTTAGTAGTCAGATGAAAAGTAACAACCGTTACGATTTCTCTTGCTGCTCCGAGGCATTTACAAGTAGGTTTTCAGGGGTTTCTTGCTGCCAGCCTATTCCAAAGCCTTCCCTTGTTTGCCTTGAGATGTTTTTGGTTTAGAAAAAAGATACCTGGGAGAGTGCCCTGTGAAGAGTAGAATGTGTAGCTTTCCTTGGCTTTATTGCTGGAACGTTCTCCCTGTGTTCCTCAGATGCTCTCAAGATGTTGTGTTTGAGACCCCTCCAGGTGTTGTTACACTCTCTGTTCTGAAGGTCTCCTGGCCTCCCTGGATGGTTCTGTTCTGTGCTTCGCTTTACCTCCTCCATCCCCCTGGGGTCAAACTAGAGGGCAGGAGGGTCTGTGACTGCCTGGAAGGGCTGGCAGGAACTAGAGGGGAGAGTCCAGACTTCTGGAGGGCCATGGGGAGCTTTGGAAGAATTTTGAGCAAGGGTGGGTTGGGGCAAACCAGTGTGTCCAGGCTGGCCTGTGCATTGGAGTGGGGGTGCTTCAAGGAGGCCCTGGACCTAGAGACCTGGTTTGTGAGTTGAGTCAGGACAGAGGGACCAAGAGTTGATTGGGCTGGGGGTGTGAGTGAGTGGACGGCATCTTCTGAAGCAGGTGGGATGACATTGTAAGCAGAGAACACAGCTGGAGCAAAGTCTGGAAGGGGAAACAGATCAGTGTTGAGGTGACAAGTGGGATGGTGGGGGCCCTGGTTCTGGAGTTGTGGCAGGAAGAGGATGTGGAGGTCAGTCGCTTGGGGTCCTGACCCCTGGCACAGGGTTTGGATGTGACCCTGGGAGTTTCCGAGGGGGGATTTGGGTGTGAATCCAAATCCACAGACGTGGGGGGACAGCCTGTCCTTGTGGGTCCCTCAGCCTCAGTTTCTCTGCTCTCCTCTGCTGCAGCAAGGTGCTCGGGTCTTCGGCGCCTTGGGTCCCATCGGGCCCTCCTCTCCTGGGCTCGCCCTCGGGGGCCTGGCCGTAGGTGAGCACCGGCTCAGCAACAAGCTGCTGGCCTGGAGTGGCGTCCTCGAGTGGCAGGAGGTGAGCTGTGCCAGGTCCCCTTGTGAGTCCCCGAGGGGGCTGGGGGATGGCCTCAAGGGTCCCGGTTGCCCCTGTGGGTGGGGCACGCTGAGGCATCTAGGTTGTGTCCAGTGACCCCTCCCCCTCCCCCCCATGACAGAAGCGCAGACCCTACTCCGACTCTACTGCAAAGCTGAAGCGAGCCCTCCCCTGCCAGGCCTACGTGAATCAGGGCGAGAACCTGTGAGTAGTGATGGGCAGGCAGGGGGGTGGATGGCAGGGGGGCCTCCCTTGACCCTCTGCCCCCACTCCCCGCAGGGAGACGGACCAGTGGCCCCAGAAGCTGATCATGCAGCTCATCCCGCAGCAGCTGCTGGTAAAACCCTCCTCCAGCCTCTCCCCCCAAGCCCCCCAGCCCGCTCCCCAGACACCCCGCAGCCCCAGAGTAACCCAGAGGTTCCTGTGTTGCCACCAGACCACCCTGGGCCCCCTGTTCCGCAACTCCCAGCTGGCGCAATTCCACTTCACCAACAGAGACTGCGACTCTCTCAAGGGGCTCTGCCGCGTGATGGGCAACGGCTTCGTGAGTAGAGTGGGTCCCGGGGCGGGTGGTGGTGAGGACAAGGACTCCTGAGTGCCTTGGTGACAGAGGACAGCAGGAGGCAGGGCTCTGCAGGGACCACCCCAGGCAGGGTCCCAGGACATCCCTCCTGAGGGGTCCAGGGGTGTCCTCTTGGTGGCGTCTCAGTCTCTGTCTGTAAATGAGGGTGTCAGAGCAGAGCACCTGCCTCGGGCTCCTGTAGCTTGGCTGGGCGGGGAGCGGACAGGGATGTGAGGGAGTGGAGGTCCAGGGCTGGCTCTCCCAGGACCCTGTGGGGGCCCAGCACTGTCAGGGACCTGCTAATGGAAGGTGGCTGGGGGAGGAGGTGAGTCGGGATGGGGGTGTCCTCTGTGCTGGGGCTGTTTCGTCTGGCAAATGGGGCTTCATGGTGGGACTCCCTCCTTAGGCTACGAGAAGTCAGCCTGTGGAAAGTGAGGCAGACACCCTGTAGACATGAGCTGGTGAGGCTGTGGTGCAGGGCACGTAGGGACTGAATCCCAGGGTGGTCTCTGTACCCACCCACCCCACCCCTCCCTGGTCTGGGCCTCCTCTCATGGAGGCCCTGGTATCGGCCAGTGACCCCCTCTCCCGGGGTCTGGTTGTGGAAGGAGATAGATGCTAGTAGGTTATCTGCCCAGGACACCCTAGGACTCAGTTCCGGGGTACCCTCCAGTCTCTGGTCCCAGCACCTTCCCCATCCCTATCTCCAGGTGCTGGGTGGGCCATGATCCCCCATGTCCATGCAGATCCTGTTTCCTCAGGGTCTGTCCAGACCAGGGGTCGATTGGTGCAGGGTCTCTTGCCTGACTGGTCACCCCTTAACTCAGCACCATTCTGCGGGGGACCTGCTATCTGCCTGGCTAATGGGGCCTTCAGGCCATAAGAATGACAGGTCAGCGCACTTCTTGTGCCACCTGGCATGTTCTGCTCCTGGGGAGACCAGCTGTGTGGGGGTCCAGGAAGGTCAGGGCAAGTTCCCTGAGCAACAAGAGATGTCAGGCAGGCAGCGTGGGGTATTCTCCAAAGCGTACGCCCCTTTGTTCTGACAGCCCCGAGGGAGGAGTCTGGTCTGTCAGACTCCTAGCTCTTCCCATGTCCCACTGAGGAGGCACTAGCATCTCAAATAACAAATATTTATGTGGTGTTGTCTCTGGAGGCTCCTGTGAAACCATTTTACAGACGGGAAAACTGAGGTCCGGGAATAGGGGATTTGTGTCTGAGCTCCCAGCTAGGAGGAAGCAGAGCTGGGTCTGTGCCCAGGGCCTCCCTGGAGGACGTTCTGGCCTGGTTAGCAGGCGGGTCCTGCTCTAAGAGACGGGGCTGGCATTGAGAGGGGGACAGGGGTGGGAGATACATCCCTCTCAGGCTCCTTGCACCTGTAGGGTGGGGCCCGGGCCCCTGACCACAGATTGCCCAGGAGGGGAGACATGGAGATGCCCAGTCACCTCCTCTTGCAACATGTTTTGGTCTCCGGCTTCTCTTTGGTGTTGACTTTGAGGACAGAGCAGCCTCAGGTTAGCTTGGAGTGGTGGGCGGCAGTGCCCCAGGGTGCCTCACTGCCTTCCTGCTCCCCGCCCCTCCCAGGCGGGGTGTATGCTCTTTCCCCACATCTCCCCCTGCGAGGTGCGCGTACTCATGCTCCTGTACTCGTCCAAGAAAAAGATCTTCATGGGCCTCATCCCTTATGACCAGAGCGGCTTCGTCAATGCCATCCGGCAGGTTATCACCACGCGCAAACAGGTTGGTGCTGGCGGAGCCCAGGCCAGCCCTCGGGTCCCAGGCAGTGGACAGGTCAATGAGGCCTTGAAGAGCAAGGGGGGCGGTGGGGATGACCGTGGTCGCTGACAGGAGGGACACCCATGTGGGAGCAGAGCAGGGACGTGGATAGACAGGCACGAAGGCTTGTGGGGAACGCTGTGTGGCTGGCTGGAAGGCTCTGGAGGGGGGCCGTGTTGTGGCTCACCCCTTGTAAGTTACTTATGAATTTATGAATATTGTCCTCCTTCCCAGCAGTGTGTCTCTGTGGGGTGCAGTGAACTATGGGGCTGTTCAGTCTTAGAGGCAGACCCTTTGGGCTTGGTACCCCAGGTTGAGCATCTGAGACTTGTTTTCAGGGCCTTTGGGAGCCATGGGAGGTCTCGAGCAGGTGAAGGACAGGGCCAGCATGGGAGGCGGGGGAGTCCTCTGGGACTGTGGACAGACAGACTGGAGGCTGAAGATCTGGAGAGGAAGCTGGGGGTGAGGGTCCTGGGGTCAGCTCTGAGGTTTCCCAGAAGCCTCCCCTGGAGCGCTCCTGGGCACTGGTCCCCTGCTTTTGCTCCCACAGGCAGTGGGCCCTGGTGGTGTCGCGGGCCCGGTGCAGATCGTCAACAACAAGTTCCTAGCGTGGAGTGGAGTCATGGAGTGGCAAGAGGTGAGTCCTGGGGGGTACCTGGGTGCCCATAAGACCAGTGCATCCTTGCTGACTGGGGCACCTCCCACTGCTGATGTCACTTTCTTCCTCTCCCCAAAAGCCCAGGCCTGAGCCCAACAGTCGGTCCAAGAGGTGGCTGCCATCACATGTCTACGTGAACCAAGGGGAGATCCTGTGAGTGTCGGGCTGGGGGCCAAGGCAGGGTCTTGTCGAGGCCCGGCTTCCTGACCCTGGTCCCCTCATGCCCCGCAGGAGGACTGAGCAGTGGCCAAGGAAGCTGTACATGCAGCTCATCCCACAGCAGCTGCTGGTGAGAGTGAAGGGAGGCCCTGGGCCTGCCCCACCTGTGAGATAGCTGGTGTAGGCCTTGGGGCCACAGTGCTTTCCCTAAAGAAAAGCTAGAGAATCTTCTAGAGAGCATGTGCAAGGGCCCAGTGGCTGGTCATCCAACAAGTGCAGGCAGGCAGGGGTGGAGACCGGCTTGATGAGGGGGTCACACTCGGGAACCGTCCAAGGTGGTCCGTCGGGGTGAGGCCTATGGAGGCAGTGGCAGCTGCCATGTGGGGACCGTGCAGAGGCAGGACAGTGTGGCTGTGGCTCACTCAGGGTTCCTTTGTCATGGAGCCATACCGCCTTCCCTGCAGACCACCCTGGTACCACTGTTTCGGAACTCGCGCCTGGTCCAGTTCCACTTCACCAAGGACCTGGAGACGCTGAAGAGCCTGTGCCGGATCATGGACAATGGCTTTGTGAGTGGGGCAAGGGGCTGACGAGGAGGGCCCGGCTGGGGCGCACAGGGCCGGTTCCCTTTTGGGTTTAAGAACTGGGAGATGAGAGCCTGTGACCGTTCCTCCAGACCAGCTTGGGGGAGTGTGCAGGGGTGGCCCCCCAGTGACAGCAGGTTGGCCTTGTGTTTGGACACGTGCTGCCTCTCAGGCCACATGACTCCCTGAGGCTCTGTGCTGTCCTGACCCCATTTTACAGATGGGGAAACTGAGGCCCAGAGGTAGTGTCTGAGGCTGAGATGTGCACCCCGCCTGGTGCAGGCCTCCAGGATTGACTCAGTGTCAAGGAGCTGGTACCACGGAGCGAGGATCCGGTGCCCCCAGGGCCTTCCTCCTGCTCTCCCTGGGGACAAGGAGCCACTGTCCATGCCCAATTTCTAGAGGAAAACCCAAGGCTCCTGGAGGCACCTTGCCAGGCAGGGAGGGCCACCTGTTTCCAGCCCCAGCCCTCAGAGCACTGGCCTCAGTTTCTCCATCTTTGAGGCGAGGCGTGTTGTGCTCTGGTGCTCATGAAGCATCACTGTCCGGGCACTCTGTGGGCGTTGCTGCACCGGGCCAGCGTCTGTCCTGCAGCTCTGCGACAGTGCGCTGAGGGGAAGCCCACGTGTTTCTTTTGCATTAAAAAAAAAAAAATTGAGCAGCAGAGTTCCTCAGGGGAGCCTGCAGAGGCCCCGCTCCCTGTGTGCTGCGGCCGCTCAGGTAGGTGTGCGGGGCGGGCGCGCTTTGGAAGGGCTTCCCTCCGGGCACCTGCCACCATGGTCCCCCAAGGTAACGCAGAGGGAGGGCTTGGCCCTTCTGGTTCCAGGGGCTTGCTGTGAGTCCTCCAGCTCTGAGCCTCAGTTTGCCCACCTGTAGGGGGGTGGTGACCTGGGCTGTGGAGAGTCTTTTGGGGGGAGGTTGTCCAGTAAAACAGCCCTGGCCCTTGGGCCTCTTCCTTCGAGCAGGCATCACTGCTGCTACTTCAGCCATGTCTCAGGGCGGGGGAGACACGACAGCAGGGTCCCTGCCACTGGGGGGCTCACGGTCGGCACTTCAGCTGCTCCAGGGCTGCACGTGGGGGATCTTAGTGCTGGGCTTCCTGGGGCCTGATCGGCCTGTGCATCTCGCGTGGCCTCTGTGGGTCACAGCCACCAGGTGCTGTGGAGCAGCTCTGCGCGCCCGCCTGTCCGCTAGTGGGGAGCTTGGCTGTGGTGCTGCCAGCTCCTCAGTCCTTCCGTGCAGAGCCCATTGGTCCCTGGGCTGTTGTTGGTTTCTGTCCCCTTGTCCCCGAGCAGGAGTGACACTAGGGGTATGAGGACGGCTTTCAGGATGCATTGGTGTGCTGTGTGCTTCAGGTCTCAGGAGCACTGGCCTGTGCTTGAGCCCCTGAGGCTGTTGGGGGGTGGGGGGTGGAGTGGTCCGACCATGACCCGCCTGCTCTGCGCCCACCAGGCCGGCTGCGTGCACTTTTCCTACAAGGCATCGTGCGAGGTGCGCGTGCTCATGCTCCTGTACTCGTCAGAGAAGAAGATCTTCATCGGCCTCATCCCCCATGACCAGAGCAACTTCGTCAACGGCATCCGGCGTGTCATCGCCAACCAGCAGCAGGTCCTGCAGCGGAACCTGGAGCAGGAGCAGCAGCAGCGCGGGGTGAGGTGGCGAGCTCTCCCCCCAATCCCCTGCCCAGCTACCCCTCCTCACCCCCACCCCTACCACTGATGCCCCTCCCCACTTTCCTCCCCCACAGATGGGGGGGTAGTGGCCACCCCCAGGCTGGGCCCCTCCAGGAGTCACAGACGAGGCCCCCGCCAAAACTGGTGAGTAGCACCCGGCTCGAGCGCAGGAAGGACCCTCAGTGGTGTCCGGGTTTGGGATATGATCATGTGACCCTGGCGTGGAGTTCCAAGCAGAGAGGCGTATCTGTGCCTTGTGGTCCCCAGGGTCTCCTGGGCAAGTATAGCCCTCTCTCCCCCAGGAGGTGATGAAGCTGTGGTTTCCAGGCTGGGATTGGAGGGCCCATGGGGTGCTGGGAGGCCCTGTCCAGGCCCTCCCACTCTCCTCCTGCCCCCAGGTCAGATGCTTCTGAGCAGGGGCCCCTGGGGATGGCTACTGCCCAGCGAGATGGAGGACAGCGTCCGGAGAGGTCTCCGCGGACGGTCCCCACCCCTGTACGTTTCCCCAATAAAGTCTTTTAAAAGCCCGTTGGCCACTAGGCTCCGTGTCCAGATGCCTTGGCAGGGGAGATGCCAGTGGAGCCGAGCGCCATGGGTTCCCAGAAGGCTGATGGCCTAAGGCCCCCTGCCCTAGGCTAGAGTCCCTCAGCTTGATGGGACCCAGGAGTATGAATTTCCATCAGATTTCTGGGGGAGGCCACCTTTCGTGAGGTCACCTGAGCTAGAAGGAAGGACACTCTTCACAGAGCTGCTTGTGCCTTCAGGGGCAGGTGTGTCCCCAGCTGACTGGCCCACGCAGCGGATGGTGGCCCCATCTTCCTGGGCCTCCCTGGAGCTGGCTGGCTGTATTCCTGGGCCCAGGGCCTGCTCTCCTCCATCCTTTGGGATTCAACAGGCCTCACTTGGCTGGCAGCAAACACAGGCCATCCAGGACTTGCTGGGGGTTTGGGGCCTGGCAGGGCTCTCAGCAGCGCCCCCTACTGCTCAGGTCCGGGCTGCCATTCCTCACTCACCAGATTCGGGATCCAGCTCTTGTCCTCAGGGTCACATCATGGGTGCTCCTTGGCTGGCTCTGCAGCTGGGCAGCCCGCGGGTGAGGAAAAGCCCCCGCCCCCACCCCGCACCCCTTTGGGCCCTGCCCCTCTGGATTCCCCACCCTCTGTTTAGGGTGCCCACAGCCACAGTTCTGAGGAAGCCTAAACTACCCTCCCTGGGAAAGGCCTGTGGTCCGAGTGCGCAGCTCAGCGCAGATCCCTGGGGGTCCGTGCCCCGAGGCCTGGGAGGCCGGCAGGTCTGTGCTCCCCCGTCCCCGGGGACTCGCCCGGGTGCCTGTCCTCACTGGGTAGACTACCCTTCTTTCAGCATGATGCTGTCCAAGCTTAAAAAAAAAAAAAAAAACAATTTATTGGGGGCAGGGGCAGGGGCAGGGGCAGGGGCGGGGGGGTGGGGATGCGCAGCTCAGCCCTCTGAGAACTGGCAGTAGAGCCGTTCAAGCCGAGGCTCCAGGTTCAGCCGGAACGGGATTTCCAAGATTGCCGAAAATCCTTCTGCCAGGGTCGGGGCCTCGAACTGCTTTCTGGCAGCAGGGGTGATGGGGGAAGGTGAGACCCAGCTGGGGTCCGGTCCACCCCCCACCTCCTCACCTCCCCACTAGGCTTCTGTGTTTACCTGTAGCCATACATGACCACATCGGACACGGGGGCGTGAGAGGAGCCCGTCATCTCTCGGAACTGCAGGGGGTGGGGGTTGGGGTTAGGTCTGGGAATTGGGGGCCTGGAGGCGGTCGGGACGGCAGGGGCAGGGGCCAGCTTACCCGGTTATTGTGGCGTGCATGCTCCAGGGTGGTGCTGAAGAGGAAGCAGCGGCAGGGCACACCTGCGTCTCGGGCACACTTAATGTACCTGTTGGGGCCAGGAAGGGGCCAGGCTGGTAAGGGGTGCTGAGCCCACCCTATAGAGGCTGCCCATGGGAGCCCAGTACCTGGCCCGGGTCGGAGGGTCTGGGTTTGTGTTGTCAATCACAACCCGTTTCCTCTGCTTTAGAGCATTCTCACATGTGGTCACGCAGCGCTGCCATGAGCCCAGGGTGTCCTGGGGGATACAAGGTGACAGACCCTGAGTGGGAGAGGGCAGGAGAAACAAGGGAAGCAGACACCTAGGGAGAACCTAGGTGGGGTAGGGAATGGGCACAGAAGATGGAAGGATCAGGGACTCTGCGCTCAGCCTGGGCACATTGGGGGGGGGCCTGTCTCACCCTGTTCACGTGCACGTATCCTGCTGACACAAGATGCTCTTGGAGGAAGGTGGACTTGCCAGCTGTGAGGCAGGGGCAAGGTCAGTGGGGGCCCAAGGACCCAGAGCTGGACTGGGGCTTCTGAGGTCAAGGGGTCAAGGTGTCTCACCCCCAGGAAATCCCACGGCGACAACCACTTCAGGGTCGTGGCTCAAGAGGGAGCTGGACTCCGGGAGGCAAAGCGGCCCCGAGGGGGAGACGGTTCTCTGGGAGGGGTGGTAGTGATGAGCAAGACCCTCTCCTCCTCTCCCGACTCCCACTCCCACCCCGAAGGCCTCACCGGGTCAAAGGTGGGGAGCACGAAGTTGGCAACGGGCCACTTGAGAAAGAACTCCTCTGGTGTGGCGAAGGGCAGGCCAAGGTTGAGAGCAAACTGGCGGGGAGGGGACGACAGGGGACACAGACATCAGATAAGGTGGGGACACAGCTCCAGGCCAGCAGGGGAAAGGAGCCTCACCAGACGGTCTGCACAAGAGAAGTCTTTCTTCTTTCGGCCAGGGGCCCAGTTGGCTGGTCGTCCAGCTGCATCTGGGACAGAAGACCGCTCCATGTCCACCAGCGGCCCAGCCGAGGGGATCCACACACTCCCCATCCCTGGGTCCTTACCTCCCACGAACATGCTGTCCCCGATGGAGACAGGCACACCTTCGTTGCCCTAGGGAGGGACAGGTGACAACAGGCAGTAAGGAACCCACCCACTCCCATGCCTGCTCCCCTAGAATACTAATGGGGGTTGCGAGGATGCTGAGCTGGGCCTGACGTCTGGCCTCTCCTGCCCCAGTTCAGCATCATATCCTGGTGGCGCTGCCACTGCTGGGCCACTTCCTACCCCCCTTCACTGTTCCATCCCCATTGCGTCTGTTCCCTACACAGCCACCAGGGGGGTGTCAGTTCCCACTTCTGTAGATTCCTCTCCTCCCAGCCCTCCTGGGCCCCATCCCTTTGCCCCCTGGCTGGGTAAAAGGGAAGAACTTACCTTACCCACAAGGCCTCACGATCTGACACCTGCCCGATCTCTGACCCTACGCCCCACCCTTACCCCATCATCCATTCAGGTCCTGCTACCCAGGCCTCTTCACTGTCCCTGAACACACTAGTCATAGCCCTGCCTCGGGACCTTTACATGTGCTTTACACATGCTGTTACTCCCACCTGGAAGCTCTTCCTAGGTTCCCCTGCGAGGCTCCCTCCCTCACTAGCTTCATAATTACAAGGGCACCTTGGAGAGGCCTACCTAACCCCTGTAGGTAAACCCTGCCTCACCTCACTTCACTCCCACCATTTCACACCCAGTCTGTGCACCTCTAGTCTGCACCCTCGCTGGTATGTGAGCCCCAGCAGGTCTGTCTCATACGCTAACAAATTCAGCTCAAGAAGCTGTTGAGCTTCAGAACAAAGGCACACACAAGAGAATACATGGACAACTGATGTGTCCCTGGACCATCCTGATCTTCAGAGTTGAAGAGTGCTGTCCGCCTGTACCTAGACTGGGACTGGTGGAAAAGGAGGCAAGGACCAGGGAATGAGATGAGAAGAGGAGAGAGGAGGTGGCCAAACAGCAGAGACCTGTGGCAGGGGGAGGCTGGGCTGAGTGAGGGAAGAAGGGAGCTACTGGGAGGCCACCACTCACCTGTTCCCGCAGATGGTCCCACATGCCGATCACTGGCTTCCGGTACAAGCCGGCGTGTGTGGCCACCAGCACCTGTGGGTGAAGGTCAGACACCCTCCTGGGCTCCTTCCCCAAATCCTTCGAGGGTGCATGGGTGCCAGGGATGCTACCCCTTCACCAACCCAGAGGACTCCAGATGCCCAAGAACCCATTTATGATGGGTTTCTACCAGCATAACCCTGCCGGGGGGCCTCCACTGCCTCCTGGTACGTATGCCTTCTCCCTGGGTCTCTGTTCCCTCCTCTCTGTCACGGTCTGACACCGTGACACTAACTCTGTCCCTGCCTCTGTCTGGGTCCCTGTCCCCCAACCTCTATGACTCAAGCTCCCTTGCAGCCATACCTGAAAGGGGAGGCCCAGTTTCTCCACCACAGCCTCCACTTTAGCCTTGAACTCCTCTGCCGGCAGCTTCCCGCGCCCAATGGCCATCTGGTTGGTGAAGATCACCAGCTGGGGGGGGGGAAGCATGGATGTCACCTGGTGCCCTTCTCAGTGGGGCCCCAGCCTCCCTGTGGCCTGGTCTCCATGCACAAAAGCACACATACCTTGTAGCCTTCGGCATCCAGCTCCCGGAGCTTACGTGGAATCTCCAGGTATAAGATCCTAGGGTGGGTGGGAAAGCAGGTAGGTGACCTGGGGCCCACGGGGGCCTCACTCACCCCCTTGGTCTGCCTCTTATCACCTCCAGTCGGTGGGGCCGGTGGGAAAGACTTTCCCAGAGCGTGTGGTGATGAGGGTCCCGTCCAAATCAAAGCCAGCCACCTGATGTCAGCAAGAAAAGAGGAACAGCGACCCTGTTATGCCTCTGATCTCGACTCACAGGCTACATCACGTCACCTCTGCAACGTAGAGACATTACCACTTGCCCGTCACTAAATGGGAAACTGAGTCACAGCCTACACATCTTACGTTTAGGGGAAGGCACAGGAAGAATGTGTCCCTACCACCTGAGTGCAGAGCCCGAGATCTTCACTGTACCATCTCCTATTTCTCCTATGCCCCTGGGTATGCCAGCCTTTAAAATGGGGTTCACGTCATACTCACCCACCTCCCCTGGCCTTCACTTCAGGCTAATAACAGTGAAAATGAATACAGGAGTGAAGTTGGGTGCAAACCACATGTAGAGGACTGAGCCATGCGCTTTTCTGGGTTTATTACTTTACAGGGGACTGGGGGGCGGGGGGGATGGGGGGGAACTGTGAGGTCAGGTCTCTGGGTCCCTGTGAAAATGATGGTGTTCACTACTGTGCTTTCTGGGGCTCAAGCAGGAGCTGACATACATCGATGCCCCCAGGGCTTACAACACCCTCTGAACTTGTCATCAGATCCACTTCTCAAAAAAGTGGCAGCTAAGAGAGGTTGAATGGCCCAGGGGCACACAGCACACATCATTCAGCCCCAACTCCGTGTGGCTCCCTCAGCTTGGCTCTCACCTTGCTCCGAGGCTTCACCCCCGGTGCTGTAAATACTAGCAGCTTCTCGAAATTCTCCCAGCCCGGGGATGACTTCCGCATGCGTTTTTTCTGTGGCTCAACAGCCTCTGCCTCATGGGGAGCCACGGGAGGGGTGCCGGGTGGAGTGTCTTGCTGGGATACAGGCGTGCGGGCCTCTTCCCAGCGCAGGGTTAGCGGGTGGAGGCCGTTGACCAAGTACAGCGTGTCCCCCACCCTCAGAGAACCTTCTGATCCCGGACTCAGCTCCTGGGTCCCAGCAGTTGAGGGGTTAATTCCCAGCTGCAGAGAGAGACAGAGAGAGACAGAGAGAGAAAAGGAGGAGGAGGAGGAGGAGCCGGGATTGGCTCCGGCCCCCAACCGGAACCTCCACGAATTAGAGGAAGGACAGCCTTCCCCCACCTGCCAATCAGACCCTTAAGCCCCGCCTCCTCAATGCGTACCACCAATCAGGGACGTGGAAGAGTTACTGTCGTCCAGCCTTAACCCAATTCAAACGTGGATGGATACGCGTTGAAAATGGCAATACCCCGAACCTTCTCTGCTGGCCCCGTCCCCTTCCCTCAAACCGGGTTTTTCCAATGAGCCTGTTCCCTGCTGGGCTGCCATTCCTCCCCCAGGCCTCGCTGCGCCTTGCTGAGCAACTGGTACCTGTTTCACTGCCACGGTCCTGGTCCTGGGGTTTGCGACCAGCTCCACTGAGGGTTGAGAGGGTGGAGTGAGAATGTGCATCCTTGTGCGACGGCCTTCCTCACTACTGGGGAGCTTGGCCAGCTTCAGGCCACAGGATGGGGACATTCAGGCCATTCGGGACGGGAAAGCACTTTATTTCTAAATGGGGTCGGCTCTCTCTTTACATGCAGTAGTCAGAGAGAGGCCTCAGAATAGCCTGTGACGCCGGTCCTCGCCCAGCGGCAGGAGGCATTCTTCTGTACAGAACTGATTTCTCCTTGATGAGGCGTGTGACTGGGTGCAGGTCCTGGGCTACGCTCGTTACCACCTCGCCCTGCTTAGCAACCGCTACTTCTCACCGTAGCATCGGCTCTCTCCTTGGCAAGGGTCATGACCTGACTTAAGCCTTCCTGTGAGCATCGTCCTCTGACAACTGTCTCCCCACTAAGGGGTCTGGCTAGTTCCAGACCAGGCACAGCAGTTCTCTTCTTATGCTCCCCCGAGGGCACCTAACTGCAGGACGAGCTACACCACGCAATCTCGCCTGGCGGCCAAGCAGCTCCCTTACTGCACCGGCTGCCCACCATTCCCGCAGAGCACGTTCACGCTCCAGAGCGAGCCACAATCCCTACAGCTACGGCCCCGCCCACCTTGGTTTCTGGAGCACTTCCGGTCGGTAACCTGGGTCAAGGGTCCCCGGCCCAGGACAAGGGCTTGCCCGTCCGAGGGCAGGAAGATGGGGGGGGCTCCCCCGGGGGGGCTCTCCAGCCACAGGCGGCCCTGGGTCTCCACCTCGGCCATCCCAGGAGCCAGCCTAAGGGGAAGTAAACAGGTTTGAGTGGCAGAACGCCCTCAAACTGCTACAGCAAGTCCCGCCTCCCCCCGCCCCTCCACCAGGACTCTCCCTTCTTCCGCTTAGGGCTCCGGAAATCCCACCCCCTCGCCGGCCTCTGGCTCGCGCCGTTTCCCGGGCGACGACGCCCCGCTCAGTCCCGCGGAGAGTCCCGACCGGGACATTCCAGGGCAAAAGCCAAGAACCTCGCGCCCGCCCCCAGCTCGGCCCCGCAATCACCGTACCGGACCGGGACTCACTTCCCACTTGCGACCAGGGAACTCCTGCCCGAGGCGCTCTGCCCACAACTCGCCGGCGGCTTTCTCTGTTCCTCGGCGGACGGAAATGACTCGCCTACGGAAGGGGGCAGGGCTTTGGCTCCGCCCACGACAGAAGCCCCGCCCCTTCTCAGACCACCTGCTCCTTCGGGCCCTCGGCGGCTCTGACCTTCCTCTCTCCTCCAGCAGTGGGAGGCTCCGACCAGTAGGGGGTGTGGGTCCTCTTTCACAGATTTTCCTCTTTCCACCTGGAACTCTTTTAACATTTCATTCCCTTAGTTACAGCGGGACACACTTCTTTTTCATTTGAAGATCATCAGTCCAAGAAATGTCCACCCCTGACAGCAGCCCTGACCTTCAATACTGCAATTTTCTCATCTTTAAAGTGAGAATAATCGTTTCCCCTTCATGGGGTTACTAGGAAGAGTTACTAGATGGAACTAGTCTTATAAAAGTGGTTGATTGGCAGTTCTGTTTAAGTCTTGTCTATTGCTAGCATGTCCCAGGTGGTGGTCTGATGGGAGAGGAAGATTCCAGGTTTACTTGGCCCAGCCAGACTTCGGACCAGGTGCCATTTGTTCTCTAACTTTCAGCTGTCTTATATTAGGCAGAAAACTTCTGGCCTCAGTTGGTCGCTTCTGGCTGTCGGGACTGAGTGGATTCCAAACACTGATGCTTTGAAGACCACATTCCAACACTCATCCCCCCCAAAGATCGGGGATCAGTGGTCACACAGAACTGGAATCTCCCCCTACAACCCCATGAATCTCTTATCTGCAAAATGGGAACAGTAATTCCAACTCCCAACTTTACACTGAAAGTCAACTAGGTGCTGCTCATTCGGCTTCAAAGTGTTGAATGAACACACTCTATACTCATTTGTCAGAGGTAAAACTCTTTTAATCTCAGACCACCGCTCCCAACTCCCGATCCCCACCCACGACTCTCTTCCCCACACAAGGGCCGGAGAGCGAGGGCCCCTGCCCCCCACCTCGGGTGGACAAGGGCCCTTTAAGGCACCTGTGGGGGTGGGGGGAGAGGGGCGGGAGCTGGTGCCGTCCTGACTGCAAGGACGGACTACGATTGGCAGGCTGTTGTGGGATGGAACCGAAGAGGGTGTCAGACGCAGGGACAGGATTGGGCCATCCCTGGGAGAGGGTAGAGGGGCACATAGTCAGGACTCGGTCAAAAGCGACCCCAGTCCCAGTAGTGTAAAGAACGTAAATTTAAGGCCGCAGGCCAATCCTGGGGTTAGGAGGGTTTGGCCACGCCCCCAGAGGGCTGGAGCCTATCAGGTGGGACAAACTAGGAAGGGTGGGCGGGCGACTCCGGGAGATTGGTCAAGCCCTTTGCGTTCAAGCCAATCAAATGAAGTTGCCTACTCTCTAGGCTGTAGTGGCTTACCACTCCCCAATCCTGTGGCTTGGCTGTTCTTTTTCAACCAATGCCGCGCGAGCGAAGCTCTGGTCACTGGGCGAAAACGACAGTTGACCCTTATGAGGGCTTAAAACTAGCCACGCCCCGGTCCGGGAGCGAGCCAATCCCTTAATCGAAAGAATCTGTCGCTGGGCAAAAAAAATGCAGCGACAGACCCAATCCGGAAACTAGATAGGTCCCGCTCCTCGGCGCGAGAGGGGGTCGTGGGCTGGAAGGACGGCGGGAATTGGCGGGGAAGGGGCAATCCTGGGACCCCGGGAACCTGAGAAGCCGGTCCCGGGTCTGACTCGGATTGGCCGGGCCCAGGGGCGGGGCAGGGGTGTAGTGTGGGGCGGGGCGGACGCTGGGCCTGGAAGCGCTCTCCCTGGGCCTCAGTATTTCCGCTTCAGCTTCTGGAAGTCGCTGGTGTTGAGCCGCGGCCGCGGCAGGTCCCCGAAGACCTGGGTGTCCTCGGCCTCCCGCAGCACCAGCGCGCGCATGCTCGCCGCGATGCGGTCCAGGTCCGGCGAAGAGGGCTGCGAGACCGGGGCGGGGTCAGCGCCCGCCGCGGCCCCGCCCCAGCACTTTTTGCCTACTGCCAGGAAGGCCCTTTACCCTATCTTGCTCCTTGTAGGATCCTTCTAACCAACCCAAATACCACCTCCTCCAAGAAGCCTTCCTGGCCCTCTCTTCCTTCCCTTCTTGGCCTAACTCTACGTGCAAGAACAGCTAACCGTCCCACTATCCTTCAGTTCCTTCTTACACAGTGGAAGTGCTGTTTCTCTGCTATCAAGGCTAGATACCAGGGGGTGTCATGTCTAAGGATGTGGGTTGGGCTTGGCATTGAGTCATGTAACAATCCAGCCTCTGCCAATGACTAGCTGTCAACAAGCATTTCATCTCCTGAGGCTTCAGTCTCCCCTTTAAAACGCGCAGCTGATGACAGCGCCTGAGACAATCAGCACAGTGAGTGCTCAAGAAGTGTGAGCTACCACGTTGCCAGCGCTATAGGGAAGGGGCCTGGTTTCACGATGGCCTCCACCCAGGAGGGGCCCTGTCATTCTGTCTGCTCCAGCAATTAGGGCAATCTCCCTTTTGGCCCCACACCTTGAGCTGGGCCTAGCCTCCAGGAGAATGGGAGAGGCCGCACGGACAGAGGCTGGACCTGAGCCGGTTCAGAGGTCAGACCAGCGCCCCCACCTCTCAGGCCTCAGATGTTGTTAACTGGCAATACAGGCAGACGGCAGATGGATGCTGCCAATGTGTCAAAGAGGACACGGGAGGGGGGGGGGGCAGGGGCGCGCAGGGGAGAGAGACACACCATGACCATGGGACTCCAGGGCTGCCTCCCTTGCAGTCTGTAACTCCTTTCCAAAAGGAGGCTGGGTTCCAATCCCAGCTCTGCCCTTTCCAAGCTGAGGTCCCGGGAAGTCACAGATACTCCCGGTGCCTCAGGGAAGTTCAGCGCTGGGTGAGGAGGAGCCACCCAGGCCAGGCCAGGAAAGCCACCTGAAGGATTGTGCCAGAGAAAGAGGAGGTAGGGGAGGAGCCAGGAACACGCAGGGTGGGGACAGAAGATGACCTAACCCCTCTGTGCCTCAGTTTCCCCTTCTGAAGGGGATACCAAAACACCTGTGCCTTGCCAGGAGCAGGTATTCTATAAATGAAGCTGTTCCTAAAACCCAGAAGAGGCTTTTCTCCATGGCACTGGGGTACACTGTAAGGCTGCAGTAGTTCAAGCTTTAGGGCTCTGGCCCAAAAATCTGCCTCCTGAGGTGGAGGGCAAGATCAAGCCCAGGAAATGTGGCTTCCATGCCAGAGGGCTTCCTGGAGGAAGTGGCTCTGAGTCCCTCCCTGCACCCTCCTCTTTTTCTCCCTTCTGCCCCTCACCGGCCCATTCTCTTCATCCGATGACCGTGCTTCTGGCCTCTTCTCCTTGAAGGCCCAGACGGGCACGGACACAGGCAGGGACTTGGCATACTGCTGCGTGGGCAGGGCTGAGGCCGGGGGCACGGAGTAGGCGGGGGGGCCAGCAGGGGTCTCCTCGCTCAGGCTGCCATCTGGGAGAGACAATGGCCTTCAGCCTCTGTCCTTGCCTTCATCCCAGCACCCTGGGGGTGGCGGAGTGGGGACAGCCTGGGACACTTACCATCTGTGCTCTCAGGGTCCGACTCACAGAAGGGGGGCAGGTCCTGGAGTGTGGCATCCTCGTCCATTACAAAGAGCCCTATGGATGAGGTTAGTGACTCAGGCCAGTCAGGTCCCCGCTGTACCCCATGTGCCACCACCACCATCTCCCCACTCCTTGCATCGGCCGGGCCCTCAAAAGCCTCAGGGCTTCTGGAATTATTCCCTCTGCCTCAAACACCCTCCCCCTTGGTTATCTGCCTGGTCATCGGCAGAAACAAATCCAGTTTCTGTCTGTTACGCCCTCAGGTGAAAACAACTGGCTGGATAAACATGAAATCTGCAAGATCTGTTTGGGATAAAGGACTCAAAATACAGATGGAGAGAACATGAGCCAACTGTGATCCCTGTTTGACAAAGAGGGACCAGGAGGCACAAGAGAAGTCAAATCACTTGCCCAAAGTTCCAGAGTTAATAATGCTGCTTGTACAGCATATTCAGTCACTAGGATTTGAATGCAGGCCTCCTGGTTCCAGAGTCTGTGCCCTGAATCCTATGCGGGTCTCCCCCAGCAACAATGAAGAAGCAAGCATTAATGGTGACAACACAGGAGTAAGTCCTACTTAGGGCACACACACCCCTCCCACAAACTCCTAATCACTCTCCAAAGCCCTAATGTTATAGAGTCCAGTCTCTCTGAAGTATCCAACCTCCTGATTCCCCTCAAAACAGCCAGTTGCTTTCCCCGTGGCTCCCTTAAGCTGTGGCCTGCATTCCTGACTCCTCTGTAATTCCTACCTTTCTCACCAGCACTAGGCACCCCAGATTTGAAATAACTCGTTCTGCTCGAGCTCCCAGCTCAGGTTCCGACCCCATGGTCGCCACAGGGCACGGTCTCCTATTGGACTACCAATTCCTTGGCAGGACTGGGAGTCCCTCAAGAAAAGGGCCGAAGCTGGCTCTGTGTCTGTGTCTAGCACCTCCCAGCACAGAGCTGGCTCCCGGTTAACATGTAACCATACAGGCTGGGAGAGGGGAAATGACCTGCTCCAAGTCGCACAGCAGGGCCCAGGTCAAGCCAGCCTGCTCCCCCAAGGCTCTTTGAGCCTGAGGCTGCCACAGAACACCCGGGCACAGAGATAGGCGAGGCCCACCCCTCCGGGATTCTGACCTTGCAGGCCATTTGCCAAGCCCAAGAGCTACCCCAGCCCCCACCCCTCTCACCTCCATCATCGCTGACACCCAGCCGCTCCCCAGAGGTCTCCGTCTCTGTCCGCTCCTCCTCGTCTTCTTCGTCATCCTCCCTGGCCGGGGCAGGCCGAGGGGGACTCCGAGCAGGGCTGGGTGGCTGTGGTGCTGGCGGGGGCACGGGGGGCCGGGCAGCAGCAGCAGCCCTATGGGCCAGGGCGATGTCGTGGAGGCAACGGCGGGCAGCCTCAGCCAGGGCCCCACGGCCATGGGCCGCGTAGGCACAGGGGCCTGGGCGGGGTGGCGGGGGCGGCGCGGCAGTCAGCAGCACCAGCTCCGTGCCTGTCCGGGCCCGGAAGCGCTCGGCGGCCCCCACCACCGCCTCCCACAGCTCCTCGGGGCGCCCCGACGCCATCCACGCCCTGCAGGGCAGAGCAGGACAGAGAGCTGAGGCCCGGCTGGCTGTCCTGTCTGCACCTGGCCCCTACGTGTCCACCTGCCCCAAGACGCCGCTCCCACCCCTCCCAGCCACCTGGTCCCGGCTGAGCTCAGCCCCTTCCCCGAAATCTGCCACTCTCCACATTCCCCACCATCCACACCTCCTAGCACCGTCCCCAACCCTCCGGACCCATTCCTCCCGCCACGCCCAGTACCGACAGCCCCCGCCCCTCCTCTTGGCCCTGCCTAGTCCAATGTGGGCACCACCCGCCACCTGTGTGACTAAGGAGCCCTTGAGATGTGGCGGGTCCAAGGTGAGAGGTGCCATGAGTATGAAACCCACACTGGATTTTAGAAGACTTGGGACAAAAAAGGTTGGATGTCAGAGATCTCACTGGCAGTCTGAGGTTGATTACATGTGGAAAAGATGACATCTCAGATATAATGGCTAGTTGACATAAGGCGAAAATGACTTTTATCTGTTTTCCTTTGACTTTTTTAATGCAGCTTATAGAAGATTTGAAGTTATATGCCTCGCCTGCATTCTTTTTCTGCGGGACAATCATTCCAGCCTCTTCCTGAACCTCTGAGCCTCCAGTTCGGGCCCCTTGGGGTCCTCCTACACTGGAACTGCCCTTGCCTCTCCCTAGTATCCCCAGGACATGGTCGTAACCCCGGCTCTGCACTCAGCTTCACAACCTTCCAGACTTCTGAGCCCTCAGACCTGCAGTTAAATAGTTCCCCTATACCAGGTCCCCCTATACCTGGATAACTTGTTCCCTGATTACTTGTTGACCTTTCTCTCACCCTAGAGTGGAAGGAGCTTCCCCTCATCCCAGATGGGCTCAGCCCCCACTCTCTGGACTCCTACAATGTCTGAGAGTCCTTCCATTCTAGCACATATTCCCATGGGGAGTACTGTCTGGATCCACCTCCATCTCCCCAGCCACTGTGGAGCCACCTGAGGGGGAGCCCATGGGATTAATCTCTGAGCCGCCAGCATTGCCCAGCACCTGACAGGCCTCAGAGACCAGGGATGGAGCAGAAAATGGTGTGCAAGCTGCTCTCTGCGCCTAGACTCCATCCATGAAATTTTGTATTTCCTACAAGACTTTTCTGCCAGATGCCTTCCCTAGACCCACAATGCCCTGGGCTACATCCATTATACCTCACTGTCATTTGAGCTTGTGACAATTGTACCTGTCTGCCTCCTCCATCACACATCTGAGCTCCCCAAGGTCGGGGATCTGTACCCCAGAACAGGTCTGTCCTAAGCAGACAATCTACTGGATGCATCTACTTATGAAATGAAAAGAACAAGGGGTTGGGGTGCCTGGCTAGCTCAACTGGAAGAGCATGCAACTCTTGATCTTGGGATTGTAATCAAGAGCCCCACAAAGGGTGTAGAGATTATTTAAATAAATAAACAAACTTAAAGAAGAGAGAGAGAGAGAAAAGAGCAAGGGCAAGTGGGCTGGCTTCCGGCCATCTCAAACCTGCTGTGTGACCTTGGACCACTGACTGGCCCTCTCTGTGTCTCATTTTCTTCTTCCTGTAAATCAAAGTGGTTAAACCAGGACTGCTGGGAAGCCAAGAAGCCTCCTCAGGGAGGTAGGGGGCACCCCAACATTGGAGGAATTCAAGCAAGGTTCTAGTCCAGCCAGGGTTATTTGATTTCAATTTGCAGGCCCTTTTCAACTTATAATCACATGAACCAGTGTTTGCTGAGCACTGACTCTGTGTAGGGAGTCTACACCTCTCATTTCACCTCCCACCTGACCCACTAAGGTGGGAGCTGTTACCTCACTAATGAGACAGCCAAGGCCCATAGAGTACAAAGCCCTTGCTGGAAGCCACACACAGTGAGGTCACAACCAGCACCATTCCTGACAGACCCCATGGCAAACTCACCCTGCACTTCCCACATGCCAGGCAGGGATGCAAATGGATCATCACCATTCTCATGCTACCTTCTCCCCAACCCTATGAGGCAGGGGCTGTTATTACCCTATTTCATGGTTGCACATCAAGGGCTTAGGGAGATTCAGTATCTCGATGAGGTAAAAGGGGCTGGAGAGGAGAGCCTGTTCTTAATCCCAAATGCCATCTTGCCTTCCTTATCAGGAAAGGTTTACATTCAGATGGAGAAAGTGAGGCTCAGACAGCCTAAGGCATTGGTCAGAGTCCCAGAAGTTAAATGGGTCAGAGCAGGGCTGACTCTGCTGTTTGCCTGACTCCAAAATCCAATAGAACTGAGAAGTGCTCAGGGTCTCACCTACCAGAAGGAGGAAACCAAGGCTCAGGGCAGGGAAATGACTGGCCCAAGGTCACACAGCCTGGCAGTGCTAGGCCTAGGGCTTTCACATCTCTGGGACATCAGGATTAAACTCTCTGTCCTAGATCTTAGAGTAGTTACAGGATTGAAAAGAGTGTAATGGGGGTGAGTGGGTGTGAGGGTCCTCCCACTGTAAAGAGGAGGAGAACTGGGCAAATACAAGGAGGGCAACTCAACTTCTCTGCCAAGGCCTGGGGGCTCTCTGGCATTAGTTGTTTAAAAGTAGAGTAGCCAAGACCAGGGGAGACTCTACCCTTTCAGCTGCTGGAGGAAGTCTTGTATCCTCTAAGGAGCTCAGAGATGGACGGAGGGTCCTCAGCCAACCAATTTGAGGAGCCTAGGATTAGGGAGAGAGGTGAGACTTGTCCCCCAGAGGAGGGGGAGGGGAAAGCTAAGGTAATTGGCCCTTTAGGATGAGATGAGGAGGTGAACTGAAAGAAGTAACTCTAGGAAGAGGTGAGGAAAGAGGCAAAGTCCACCACGCAAGGAGGAATGCTAATTAAGCCCCCTTCCGACCACCTGTCAAATTGGCAGTGCACCCCCGCCCCAAAGTGGGAGAAACTCGAGGGTGGCCCCCCAGCCCCCACCCCGCGAGGCCGGGGGAAAGGTGAAGGCCTGGGCTCTTCCTCGACCTCTCAGAAACCTTCTCCCCACCTCGCCCGGGGGTCCAGGGAGGACCCACTTCTCTAGGAAGAAAACAGGAAATCCCGCCCAGGTGGGGGGCCAGGACCGGAAGTCCCGCCTTTGGACGGGTGAGGGGAGCCCCGAGTCCCCCCGAGCAACCCCCAGACCCTGTGGACATGGTCCACGCCAAGGCAAGGATCCTAGTGGGTCTGCAGACCGGAGGATAAGTCTGTCTAGGTTTTGCCTCCAGTGAGACACAACGGTTCCCGCGGGCTACCCCTTCCTAGCGCTCAGCGTAGGGTCGCTGGAAGATCTCTGCTCTCTGATCTACTCAGGCCATACCCCTCCCGCGAGCGGCTCGCCCTCCCAGCGCCCCTCTCCTCCGGACGGCCAAATCCTCCCCACACCGCGGTTCACAACGCCGCCTCCACTCACGTGCCCGTAGCCAGCATGGCCGGCCCGGCGCCGTCGCCGCCCTCAAAAGACATGGCGGCGCCTCGCGTCACTTCCGCGTGGTTGGCCCTCCTCCATGCTGCACACTCCGCCTCCCTTATCGGGGCCGCCCGAGACCATAATGACCACGGGGACATCACCGGATCACAGTGGGACAGTGGCGACAGCAGGGTGCCCATAAGAAAGATGGTGAAAGAAAGGCTTCAGCTTGCTCGGAAACAAGCCAAGACCATTTCGATTTGCTAAGAAATACGGCCGTCGGCACGTGTATTCTCAGGACCACAGTAAACTAAGGCCAGCGACCTGACGCCCCTCACCCATTGTCAACTTCTTCCACAGAAATGGAGGAAAGTAGTGCCCATTAACGACATGGCAACCATCCTAGCATCACTTGCCCAAAGCGTACATGGACTCTCCCTCCAGCCTATCCCCCTTTTCAGCACCAATGCTGGGGAAGATCCAATATGGCAACTTTTTTTGCTTCGCTTTGCCAGGCTTCAATATGGCGGCCTACACCGCCGCCTCCCGACGGTGACTCAGGAATTCGACTGGGTCCGCTTCGTACCCGGGGATACTGACGGCTTCATCCCGTTAACCCAAGTCCCTCAGCACCTCTCGTGACGTACGCCTCCTCTCACCTTCTTTTCCTTTACCCGTCTGTTTTCCAGGACCTTGCTGTTGCGCCCCTCAGAGAGATGGGACTGCCCCGCATTAACATGGCCGCAGCTGACAAGCTTTGGCCGTGCCCTCGAGCAAAATGGAATCTCCTTGGCTTCGATGCCAGTATACAATATGGAGAAAGAAGGAGGTGTTTCGGAGAGCGCTGGGGCGAGGGGGTGGAGCCCTTGGATCCTCCCCCTTGTTTACTCCATGGTAAGGGAAGCGGCACTGCGCATGCGCACTCTCGCTGGCCTGCCCCTCCTTCCCCGTGCGTGCCATGTGACTTACACCCTCGTGGTTCAAGTTCAGCCACCCCGTTCTGAAAGGTGGTTACGTCCACTCCTGTTCTAGAACAGGCAAGGGCGCTACCACTGTCCAGGCTTGAGGGGAGTCTCCTATCCGGATGTGACAGCACGGTGACCCGGAAAGGGAGAGGGCCGGGGCAGTGGGACCTCGGCCGCGGCTATGGAGGGAGCCGGTTACAGGGTAAGCACTGGGAACGCGTTCTTTCCCTCCTGAGGATGCGAAGCGACGCCCTCTGGTAGTCGGCTTCGCCCAACGCCCTGCCGGAGCTCTGGGAGCCCGGCTGAGCCGGAGCAAAGACACCATTCCTTTATAAATACTCTGTCACCCTCCCCTCGGCTGCCCTAGGGAAGACCCTTACCTTGTGGCCCCGCCCCCGCCGGCTGGGACGTTCCTCTGGGCACCGCCCCCTGGCTGTCCTGCGCTTGGGTCCCGCCCCTCACCGATTTGTGTCCGCAGGTGGTGTTTGAGAAGGGTGGTGTGTATCTGCACACCAGCGCCAAGAAGCACCAGGACCCGGACTCCCTCATCGCTGGCGTCATCCGCGTTGTGGAGAAGGTGGGCCAGGAGGGAGCAGGGCTCCGGCGGGCCCTGGGCGAGATGGAGGCGGCGTCTATAGGAGTATGATCTAGGAGGTCACGATGGGACCTTAAGAAGGCAGGGAGCGCGGACTGGGGGTATAAGGGGGGCTTTGTAAGCCTGAGGGTCCGGGCCGGGGAAGAAGTACAGAAATAAGGCTTGCGGTGATTGGAGGGGAGTCTCTCTAATTCCTCTTTTCTTTCCTCAGGACAGCGATGTTCTCCTGCATTGGGTTCCTGTAGAGGAGGCTGGAGATTCCACCCAAATTCTCTTCTCCAAGAAGGTAGGCTTTTCTCTCTTCTCGTTTCTCCACTCGCTTTTTTCCAGGTTCAGGCAGTGGAAGATGTTTGAAGGACCTGGATGCAAACCCAGACTTACTTTTGGAGCTTGTGTGATCCTTGTTGGGATCTAGGTTCTCTTTGCTCCTTGGTTTCCTCTTGTCTGTAAAATGGAGCTGAAGATGCCCGATCAAAAGAAAGCTGACACCATGAGATTTGTAGCCTAGGGGACAGCTGCCCCCTCATCTGTTTGCTCTTAGGAGAGCCCTGCCAGGGTGCGAGAGGACGGCGTGGCCTGTGGATTCGGGTTCCACGAGCTCTCAGTCCACAAGAGCCTGAAGGGGTGTGGCATGTCCCCTTCAGAGAGGAAACACACCCTGACCCAGGTGGCTCACCCACTTCCCAGGACACCTTCCTACCCTGGGTGCCAGACTTTGCCCTTCTTGTTCTTAGAGGCTCCTGAGGCTTTTTGTCACCAGGCTCTGTACTGGGACCCAGAGAGGAGTCTGACTTGGACCCTGCCTCAGTCTTCACCCCCATTCTACTTTGGGAAACTGAGGCACAATGATTGGAAGTTCCTTTTGCAAGATCAAAAAGCTAGGAGGTGTTGGAACTTGAGTTTGATACCAGACTCTCTGATTCCAGAGGCCTGCCCCTTTCTGGAGGAAGCAGACATTGCGCTGGAACCGTAAGGATAAGGGAGCAAGAAAATACTTCAGGGATGGCAGGAGGAAATGGGGTGTCTCTGTAGAGCAGTTTGCTGGAAAGATGGTTGATTCTGAAATGCCCGACTGGGAAGCTTGGATGATGTTCTAGAGGCCTCGGGGAACCATGGGAGGAGAAGGGTGTGGGTGTGGAAAGCTCTCCTGAGAGACCGTGCTGGGAATGGGCAGGTCCGAATAGAGGGAAGTTGGAGGCAGGGAGGTCAGGAAGAAGGTTAGAATGGTGTACCAGGGGTAGAGAGAATGAAGCCTCACTTGGGGCAGTGGAGGTTTGAATAACCTGGCGAGGGTGTGTATGTGTGTGTGAGACAAATGGAGATTCCAGAATTCTGCTCAAGCCAGGGTTGAGGAGGAAGCATCGAGCATTCTGCGTTTTTTGTCAGCTTCGCAGGTCGGCTGAGTGCCTCTCTTGAAAATGTGACTGTCCTCTTCGGCAATCTTATTTTTGACTAACACAAACCCACTGAGGGGGGCTCCTGAGTGACTCAGTTGTTGAGCGTCTGCCTTTGGCTCAGGTTGTGATCCTGGGGTCCTGGGATCAAGTCTCGCGAGCCTACTTCTCCTGCCTACATTTCTGCCTCTCTCTGTGTGTCTCTAATGAAGAAATAAATAAAATCCTGGGATCCCTGGGTGGCGCAGCAGTTTGGCGCCTGCCTTTGGCCCAGGGCGCGATCCTGGAGACCGGGGATCGAATCCCACATCGGGCTTCCGGTGCATGGAGCCTGCTTCTCCCTCTGCCTATGTCTCTGCCCCTCTCTCTTTCTCTCTCTGTGACTATCATAAATAAATAAAAATTAAAAAAAAAAAATCTTAAAAAAAAAAAAAAAACCTCGCTGAGGTAGACTGCAGTGGAAAAGGCACACACGCAGAATACGCTTAGCTCCAGGGAACACAAAATCTGGCGGAAGACAAGTTAACAGACAAGTTTATTTTTCTCATTTTATAAGACACTCAAAGAGGCTGCTGGCCTTGGCTGGCAATGTCGGGGCCCAGATTGTTGAGACCCTCCTTTGCGTGCCCTGGTAATTTTTTAATGATTTAGCTGCAGCTCCTGTATCTGCCTTTTGAGGCAGGAAGAAGGGGGCAAGCAGGGTGCCAGTCACATCTGTCCTCATCAGAAAAAAACAAGGCATTTCCCAGATGCTCTGCATCAGGTAGGAGTTATATTTGGCCACGTGGAATAGAAACAGAAACGACCGTGGCTTCAGCTCGATAGTAGCTCATACTTCTCGCTTGAAAAGTCTAGAAGTCAGCAGTACAGGTTCACATGTCATCACCAATCCTTCCATCTTTGCTGTGTCATTCTCGGCATGGGGCGCCTTCCTCACGGCTGCCTTATGAACCAAAAAGGCTGCTGGAGCTCCAGCTTTTTTGACTGGTTTTGCTCACTTTGTACGCGTTGCATGTTGGTCAGGAGCTTTGCTCGTCCTGATTACTTATGGAAGCCTGCTGCTAGAGCAGCCACCATTCCTTGTGGCAGAGGGCAAGAGCTCTTGCCAGGCAATTAAACAGTCCATCCTGGGAGGGGTACATCCCAGCCCTTTGGTCAGAACAGGTTGCATAGCTCCACCCAGCCAGTAGAGCTCAGTGAGCTACGATCCTGCCATGTGCCCAAGAAGCAGAGGGCTGCAAATGCTGGCAGAAAACAATACTGATTCTCGTTATGTTATGTAAACATTGATGAAACATGAGATTCATCTCACAAAACATGGGGACCAGGGATGGTTTTCCCAGGGATGGTTCAACAGCCCTGTGAACAGGTGTCTTAGTGACTTCCTTCATGGTCCCAGTTGGCTGCCAAAGCTCCAGACACCATGCTTTCCCTCAACAGCACCCAAAGACTGGCCTGAATAGGGTGCTGGTCAACCCTGTACATGCCTTTTTATAATCAAGAATTTCCCGGGATCCCTGGGTGGCGCAGCGGTTTGGCGCCTGCCTTTGGCCTAGGGAGCGATCCTGGAGACCCGGGATCGAATCCCACGTCGGGCTCCCGGCATGGGGCCTGCTTCTCCCTCTGCCTGTGTCTCTGCCTCTCTCTCTCTCTCTCTCTCTCTCTCTCTCTCTGTGTGTGTGTGTGTGACTATCATAAGTAAGTAAAAAAATTAAAAAAAAAAAAAAGATTTTCCCTTTTAAACTCTCCACCAATGGCATCTCAGCTTCCACTGGCCAGAGGTAGGGCCCAAGGCTACTCAGAACCACAAAGAAGGCTGGGAAAACAAATAGTGGGAAGTTTTAGCTTCTGTTTTGGGGAGGGCTCTGTCAACGTAGAAGGAATAGCAGAAATGGCTTTCATGTAGGACCCATCTGGGTTCTTCCAACAAGGTCCCATCAGGCAGGGTTTCATCACAGGAGACACAAAACACTCCGATTACTGTCAGCAGGAAGGGATTAAAGGCAGATGAGTAGAAGCTTGCCAGATTTTACAAGGGCTAGTAGAACAGGAGTGACCTTATAGAACTGACCTGCCAGGGGAGTTGCCACCACTTCCAAAATGAGGGCAGTGAGGAGAGATCATCATGGCACCTATGGAGGCCCAAGAACACTACCACCCGAGCTGCCACCCAAGGGCAGGAAGCCAGTTGGCTCTCACCAAGCTAGATGACTGAATGCTGGGAGACTGAGCTAGCTGTCACTTCTATCCTAGTCACCTCTCTGTGTGGGAAAACAGGAGTGTCCACCATTAATGACACAGCCTGATTGGCAGGAAGTTGGCTCTTTCCTGCTTTCTACTTGCTTACATTTTGTGTCTTGACCTCTAGGCTTCAAAGGAGCCTGGGAAATGTGGTTTTCACTTTCGAGCCTTTGCCTGACAGGATGGTGCACACTAGCCTGGGAAGGGACTCCAGTCGCTGCAGCCCTCCCTGTCCTTCCCCATGGCTGGTGGCCAGCACCATCAGCTGTGACAGCACTGTGACCCTCAGCACGGCCTCATCTGCACTGCTGTCTGCCTCAGTTTCTTTATTTTTTCACTGAGGCTGCCTTCCAGGTCAGCCTTGCAGCTTGGATCTGGAAACTCTGAATCTACAGCCCCTCACTCTTTTCCTTTCATTTCCCAAGGATGTCAGTGGGGGTGACTCGTGCACTTCTGAGGATGAACCGACCTTTGACCCCGGCTATGAACCCGACTGGGCAGTCATTAGCACTGTGCGGCCACAGTCCAGCCACTCAGAGCCCACTAGAGGTAGGCTGAGCCGGTGCCCCTGGGGGGCAGGTGGAGACATGTCTTACCCTCAGTGGTCATGGCTCCACAGGCTTTGCTGACCACAGTCAAGATGGCCATCGGTGCTGGCCTTCCAGTCTCAGGAGAATGGATCGGGGCGCAGGACTGTCCCTAGCCCAGGTCCAGCCTCGCAGGTCCTCCAGGGGTTGCAGCCTTGCTCATCTCACTGGGCTCCTGGATTGTTTGTGGGCAATCATGAGTCCTGCCTGTGAAGGTTTCCAGGCTGTAAGGGTGACAGTTACAGGGTGAGAGGGTGATGTAGGTTATCCCGGAGTGCAGGGGGCACCAGAGGAGGCATCTGGCCCCTCTGGGGAATGGAGAAGCCTTCCAGGAAGGAGTGATGCCAGCCCCTGGCTCTTGGGGGGAGACCTGGGAGTTTTCTCCCCAGCAGAGAGGGCAGCCATGCAAGGCCAGAGGCACAGGGCGGCCCTGGTGTGTTTAGGATATTCGAGCTGTGGCTCGAGTGTGGTGTCTGGAGTGAAGAGGGGGCAGGAGATAGACCTGAGGGGCCTGCCATGAGGTTGAGGAACATGGGCTTCACTCTGAGGGCCACAGAGCGCCAAGGGAGATCTTAGAGCAAGTCAGTTGTGTTTCCAAGGACATGGGAGGTGACCCAGGGCTCCCAAGCAGCTCTCAGAGGCTATCTGTGCTGTTCCTAGGTGTGGAGCCCAGTTCCCCCCGGGGCTCATGGGCGTTCTCGGTGAGTCTTGGGGAGCTCAAGTCCATCCGCCGGTCCAAGCCTGGCCTCAGCTGGGCCTACCTGGTCCTGGTGACCCAGGCTGGAGGCTCCCTGCCCGCCCTGCACTTTCACCGCGGGGGTACCCGAGCCCTTCTCCGTGTCCTCAGCCGCTACCTGCTGTTGGCCAGGTGAGCCTCTTCCCAGCACCGGGCTTTTGCAGCTGCAGCCGGGCCCCTTGGGACTGTGAAAACAACAGCCTGATTGAAAGACAGAAAAAGGGGATCAACGGGCACGTGTAACCGTAAAGCCAAGGGATTGTCTGATTTCGGGCAGGACTTGGGTCCTGGAACATTAAGAAGAATTGTTTTTCTTCCCTCTGAGTTGGTATCGTGCTGGGGCAGGGGGGTTTCTGGAGACCTGGCTTAGCATCCCTGGTGACAGAAGCATCTCCTTCCCCAGCAGCATCCCCTGAGCTGCCTTGCACTGGCCTGTCCCTGAACCGGTCACTCTGGCAGGCAGGACGGCCTTGGCCCTCAGTGGCCAGCCCTGGGTTGTGTGGCTCGCCCCCGGGGTCCAGCTATGGTCAGGCCTTAGGTGAAGGATTTCCCGGGGGCCATTTGACACTGGGCCCCAAGGGGGAAGGGACACAGGTGAGGCCTTTGGCCTGCATGTCACCATCCTGCCCCCTCCCCAGCTCCCCGCAGGACTCCCGCCTCTACCTTGTTTTCCCCCACGACTCGTCGGCCCTCTCCAGCTCCTTTCACCACCTCCAGCTCTTTGACCAGGACAGCTCCAACGTGGTGTCTGTGAGTGTCCCAGAGCCCTGCCTGGCCCCTGTGGGTGGGATGGGGTGGAGCTGTGACTCCCCTCCCCCTTGGCCCTGTCCACAGCGCTTTCTCCAGGACCCCTACTCCACCACCTTCAGCAGCTTCTCCCGCGTGACCAACTTCTTCCGGGGAGCCCTGCAGCCACACCCAGAGGGGGCCTCCCCCGACCTTCCTCCACCCCCTGATGACGAGCCAGAGCCTGGGTTTGAGGTCATTTCCTGTGTGAGTATCAGGTGGACCCTGCTGTCTTCTGGCTGTCACCTGGGCAGCCGACTATAAATCCGTGGGCCTCCTTTTCCCCGGTGTTGGGGATGATCCAGTCCCCCATTCATCAGATGGCATGAGGAGTGATTTCAGGGAGAGTGTTTCGTAGCCTGCGTACCCATCACCTGTTATTACCGGGGGGCCCTTCCTGACGTGGAGGGTGGCTTTGGTGCTGACCCAGAGAAGTGGGTACTTCCCACCTTGCATGCTGTTTGTGGAGCTGAGAAGGACTCTGAGTTAACTTGCAGGTGGCCTGGGATGGGGCCAGGGAGGATGTGGGTGGCCTGGGGCTCACCTGCGTTGTATGGCGCAGGTGGAGTTGGGGCCACGGCCAGCTGTGGAGCGGGCCCCTCCAGTCACAGAGGAGGAGTGGACCCACCATGTGGGACCCGAGGGCCGCCTGCAGGAGGTCCCAGTGCTGAAGGCCCGCATCTTCTCGGGGGTAAGGCGCCGGGGGTGTCTTGTCAGGGGGCAGTTAGGGGGACTGGGTGGAGCCAGGGGCCCCCTCTGAACCGCTGGACCCTCTCTTTCTCCCAGGGTCTGAGCCCTGGCCTGAGGCGTGACGCTTGGAAGTTCCTCCTGGGGTACCTCAGCTGGGAGGGCTCGGCCGAGGAGCATAAGGCCCATGTACGCAAGAAAACGTGAGTGAGAGGCTATGACCCCCCTCGCCAGGCTCCGGCTCCCCAAGTCGGACATATCCCCCATCACAGCACAGTACCTGGCACATCACGGGTGCACAGCGTCAGGCATGAGCCCTCTGTGTGCTGGGCACCGCCATCATACAGGCAGACAGCAGGAAGCAGGCAGGCTTGTCTCCCATGTCCATCGCTGTTTTTTTGTTCTAGCAATCATTGCTCTGTGGCGGGCTTCCTTACCCCATGGGGCCCGCTTCTCCTCTCACCTGGTACACGTTGCGCCCCTGCTATGTGTCCTGGCCCCCGCCCCAGTGCTCTCTGTCCAGCGAGGATGACAGACTTTGAACAAAAGCCCACAGAGGGGGCACCTGGCTGGCTCAGTTAGTAGAGCATGCAACTCTTGATCTTGGAGTTAGGAGTTCGAATCCTACGTTGGGGGATAGAGATTACTTTAAAAAAATTTCTTTAAAAAAAAAAAAAACTCACGAGGATGTTCTGTGTCATGAGAGATGTCAGAAATAAGACGCTTGGGGGTGGCAAGGATGAGTAGGTGGCCTAGTTCTCACCTCCCCCGTCCCCCCACCCAGGGATGAGTACTTCCGAATGAAGCTGCAGTGGAAATCCGTGAGCCCCGAGCAGGAGCGGAGGAACTCACTGCTGCATGGTTACCGCAGCCTCATCGGTAGGTTGCGGAGCCAAGGGTGGGTGGAGAGATGGCAAACAGCAGGGAGAGGACGGGGAAGCCCCTGCCTCCCCAGGAATAGGATGACACCCTCTGCAATGGGGAGATGAGGGGGAGCAGTGGTGGGAGTAGCCAGGATGGGCAGGAGGAGATGGGGAGCAGATAAGGGAGCCAGACCCCTCAGGGTTTGGATCTGCTGTCTACTCCTCGTGAGATCTTGGCAAGTGATTTTGCCTCCTTGGGCCTCTGTTTCCCATCTGTGGATGGTTAGTAGCTGGGAGGCTGTGGCAGTGTGGCTAGCATGAAGCAGTGGAAATCCTCATGCCAAGGCACTCGAGATAGTTTCTGGACCGACTCATACCTGCCTAGGGTCTGCCACGGAGGAGTGGGGGCTGGTGCCTGGGGCCAGTAGTGATGGACCCCCGCAGCCTTTCCACCTTAGCGTTTTGCACCCTGTCTTTACAGAGAGAGATGTGAGCCGTACTGATAGGACCAACAAATTCTATGAGGGTCCTGAGAACCCAGGGCTGGGCCTGCTGAACGACATCCTCCTCACCTACTGCATGTACCACTTTGATCTCGGTGCGACGCCAGCCCAGGAAGGGGTTGGGGGCCAGGCCTTCCCTTGGGGGGTGCTGATCTCCTGTCCACCCACTGCCAGGCTATGTCCAGGGCATGAGTGATCTCCTCTCCCCGATCCTCTACGTCATTCAGAACGAGGTGGATGCCTTCTGGTGTTTCTGTGGCTTCATGGAGCTCGTGGTGAGGCCCAAGGCAGGCACGGGAGGCAGACCCCCTCCAAGGGATTGGGGTCTGGCTCCTCACGTGGCCCTCCCTCCTGCAGCACGGGAACTTCGAGGAGAGTCAGGAGACAATGAAGCGGCAACTCGGACAACTGCTGCTGCTCTTGAGAGTGCTGGACCCGCCGCTTTGTGATTTCCTGGGTAAGTGTCTCAGTGGGCCGGCAAGGAAGTGAGGGGCTGCAAGCCTGCCATGTCATCCCTGGAACTGGCCACTGACGGTGTCAAGGACATTTGGGCCGGGTCCAGACAAGAGAAACCTCTCTGCAAAAGCCAGAACCTAAAATATACACATAAAAGCAGGATTGGTTTGGAGCAAAACCCCAGTGAGTGTGGTTGTGAGCGCCTCGTGTACCCTGCCTGCCCCATGGAGCTGGCTCCTTCAGGCTACCCTCAATCCCATACTTTGCAGATGAGGCCTGGGGTTGGCTCCTGGCCCTTCTCACCTCCTCTCCCTTTGAGCCGGGGATCACAACGCTGTTCTCTGGGCTCTGGGGCTGGGACTGCTGGAGTCTGGCTTTAAAATCATTTCTTGTTGCATATACGGTATTAAGGGGAGAAAAAAAATTCCCATAAAGAAAGTAAAAAATGCTATTGATGGTATTGTTCTCTTTTTTTTTTTTTTTTTTTTTTTTTTTTTTTTGGTATTGTTCTTTTGAACACAGATGATGAATTAACTCATTTATGGGCATTTCTTTACTGAAATTTAGGTGGCCTTGGGGGAGGGAGATATTGCTAGCATCACTTCACTGAAGAGGAAACAGTGCAAGAAAACACTTCCACGGGTGCTTGGACACTCGCTGCCCGACTTTGTGACCTTCTGTCTTAAATACGTACAAGAGGAGGTCAAACTCGATCTGCTGGACATTGAGGTTATTTGTAGTTTTTCATCAGGACGAATATTGTCTGGATAATTTCTTTACGTTAAATTCCAAGAAGTGGAATTATATTAGGGGCAGTAGATCTTTTTACAGCTTTTGAAACGTTTGTTCCTATCAGTGCTTTCCTGGAAATTTTTACCAGCTTATGTTTTTGTTAGCTGAGTTATGTGAGTGTCCACTTCCTCTCGTGTCCACTGTCATCGAGTATTAAAGATTTTTTTCCCTGAGTGTCCTGCATCCTTCTTATGAGACAGTAGAAAACGGAATTAGCTCACCTCATTTGGGAGTCTGGAAGGCAGGATGGAAAAGGTTCCTTTTGACACAGCATTCCTGGCTCACCCCTGAAGCCTTCCCTTCCTGGGCATAAGTTACTTGTCTAGACTGGTAGAGATTCTTTTTTTCTTTTTTTTTAAGATTTTATTTATTCATAGAGAAAAGAGAGAGAGAGAGAGAGGCAGAGACACAGAGGGAGAAGCAGGCACCATGCAGGGAGCCTGACATGTGACTCGATCGCGGGTCTCCAGGATCACGCTGTGGGCTGCAGGGGGCGCTAAACTGCTGCGCCACTGGGACTGCCCACTGGTAGAGATTTTTTTTTCTTTTTTTTTTCTTTTTTTTAATATTTTACTTATTTATTCATAAGAGACACACACAGAGAGAGGCAAAGACACAGGCAGAGGGAGAAGCAGGTTCCATGCCAGGAGCCCGATATGGGACTCGATTCCGGGTCTCCAGGATCACACCCCAGGCTGCAGGCGGCGCTAAACCGCTGCGCCACGGGGCTGCCCCTGGTAGAGATTCTTCCAGCCAGAATAGGAGTCTCAGTCTGACCACCATGCACACTGAATTAGAATGGGATTGGAATGGATTTTGAGCTTGTTCTTTGCTGAGTACCACCCTTCCCACCACTGTCTTCCTCCAGACTCCCAGGACTCTGGCTCTCTTTGCTTCTGCTTCCGGTGGCTGCTCATCTGGTTCAAGAGAGAATTCCCCTTCCCGGATGTCCTCCGGCTGTGGGAGGTGGGCCTGCCAGTTTGGGTGGAAGGGCAGAGAGAAATCGGTCAGCTGTTCTGAGCTGGGAGGCTGCTGGGAAATGGACAGAGGGGTGGGGGCAGACCTAGGTGGGACCTCAGGCAGAGCCTGGGCCATGACAACTCCCTCTGGTTCTTCTAGGTGCTGTGGACAGGCCTCCCTGGCCCCAATCTGCACCTGCTGGTGGCCTGTGCCATTCTGGACATGGAACGTGATACCCTCATGCTTTCTGGCTTTGGCTCCAATGAGATCCTCAAGGTGAGGCCCTGGCTCCTTCCCAGTCCTCCCCCTCTCCCTGCCCACCCTGACCTGGATAAATGGACATGTCAGTTGAGGTGAGAACTCTGTGGAGGCTGGCACTATGCCTGTGCCCCAGTACCTTGGGGTAGTAGGTATTCAAAATAGGATTATTTAAAATCTGGTTGCCTAGGGATGCCTGGGTGGCTCAGCGGTTGGGCGCCTGCCCTCGGCTCAGGTCGTGATCCCGGGATTCGGGATCAAGTCTTGTATCAGGTTCCCTGCATGGTGCCCGCTTCTCCCTCTGCCTATGTCTCTGCCTCTGTCTGTCTCTCTCATGAATAAATAAAAATAAAATATGGTTGGCTAAGCGGTGAGGGAACCATGGCCATGAGACCCGGCCTGTTTTTCTCTACTCCATCCTATCCCTGGCTCCCAGCAGTGCCCTCAGTGTGGCCAGCACATGACGGGGGTACCTGTCCCTGCTCCAGTACATTAATGAGAGGCAGGGCCGTAGAGGTGGAGCTCAGTGTCCTTTCCCTTCACGGTATCCTGCAGCTGGCTAGCAGCCTAAGAGGGAATGACCTCCCCTTCCCCCCGAGTCCCCAGCTCCACCCACTGTCTTTCCTCCATTGTATCCCCAGCACGAGGCACTGAGTGGGCGCTCGGGCGGTGGTGGTTGAGTGCTGGCAGGCAGGCAGGCAGGCCTGACCCACCCCCTCCCACAGCACATCAACGAGCTGACCATGAAGCTGAGCGTAGAGGACGTGCTGACACGGGCTGAGGCCCTCTACCGGCAGCTGACCACCTGCCCGGTGAGTTCATGACCTCTCCCACAGCCTTCCCCACCGGCCACCTTTGGTAAACTGCTGACTTTTCGCATCCACCCCCCACCCCTCCAGGAGCTGCCCCACAATGTACAGGAGGTCTTGGGTCTGGTGCCACCCACAGAGCCCCGAAGTCCCTCGCCCCCTGCCTCGCCACTGCCTCTCTCCCCCACCCGGGCCCCACCAGCCCCACCGCCCCCTGAGGACACAGCCCCGCAGCCAGACAGCAGCCTGGAGATCCTGCCAGAGGAGGAAGAGGAAAGTGCAGAGTCCTAACCCCCTGGGCCGGTAGGCCCGCCCAGCACAGGCACTTTATCCAGCTCCCAGAGGCTGGGGAGGAAGGGTGCGAAAAGGGCAGGCCTTCCCACCGTGCCTCCCGTGCCCTCCCAGTGAGCTGATATCATTAAACTGACACTTCTGGCGTCCAGTTGTCCTCATGTAGGTGGAGGAAGGAGGCTGCCACCTTGGCACCGACCCGGATGGGGGAAGGGGGTGGCTTGTGGTCCCTTTTGGCCATGCTGCAGCGCTGACATCTGACCCTGGTGATCTTGATCCAGCCAATGAGATGTTAAGAGAAGGCCCCTTGTGGGCTCGTGGAGGTAGGGCTCTATCACCCGCCTGGATTTGGGGCTTTTGGAGGAGTGAGGATGGGGTGCTGGGGTATGGCCACCACCAGCAGCTGTGTGGGGACACTTCCTGGACATAATCGAGATGGAAGGGCCTGCAGAGCTGTTCAGACACTCTGGGGACTCTGCTTACCAGCTTCTTGTTATGTGAAAAAATAAACTAGTGTTTAACTCCAGTGCTTATCGAGCTTTCTGTTACTGGGATCAGGACTCCATTGTTTTGTGACAGCCAGAGTGGACACCGTGCTTACCATTTACCAGGGGCACAAAGCAGTGTCAGTCCTGTCCCTCCTCTCCCCCTCTCTCAGTGGAACCCCTACTCCCCAGGGACAGCTTCTGGGACTCCAGAATAGGTGCAGCCCCTTCTACTGTGAAGGCTACTGGCTTCGGCTCCAATGAGATCCTCAAGGTGAGGCCCTTGGGAACCCAGGGAGAGGGCAGGACCACACGGGATTTTCTGAAAATACATTTAATGCTCGGCTCTCTTGTGGGTGCTGTGCCGAACAGTAATCCTATGTTCGCCCGGGCTGTGGGTGGCACCACCCTTCTGGAACTCGCAGCGGGGATGGTGGGGCACCAGACGGGGATGGTTGGGCACCAGATGGACAAGCCCCTCTTCGCTGTTGCTGTCGCTCCACGTGTGCTCCTCTCGGCTGTTGATCAACACAGCCGCCCGAAGCGCCGACTTGACCGCGGTCTCCACCCAGCCGTGAGGGTAGGCCGTGTGCTCACCCGCGAAGTAGATGCGGCCGTAAGGGACCGCCCAGTTGTAGTCCTTCCCGTCTTCCCTGTCTTCGTGCCACAGCAATGGCGGCTGTACCACGAAGCCCCCCTGGCTGTGCGGGTCCTCGCCCCAGCGTTTGACGATGCCGCTGCCGTCCCAGAGCCGGTACACGATCGGCCCGTGCAGCGCCGCCACGTCGTCGAGCGCCACGCGCATCGCGTCTTCCGCGCTCAGGCCGGCGAATGTGGCCGCCCCGTCGGACCACGTGTACGAGGCTAGCAGAAGCGCGCCCTCGCCCGGCGGCGGGTAGAATATCACGCGCGACGGGCGGGCGGTGCTCGAGTGGCCGCCCTCGATGTGCTCGTCGTGCCAGAAGGGCCGGCGGAAGCTCAGGAACACCTTGGTGGCTGGCACGTAGTGTAGCGCGCGCAGTGCCTCCTGCCGCCTGCGCGACAGCGGCGGCGAGAAGGTAATGCGCTGCAGCGCCGGCCCGCTCGCAGTCAGCAGCACCACGTCCGCGGTCATGGCCTTCAGACTCCGGGCCCTGCGCGAGCTGGCGATGTGCACACGCACATCATGCGTCCCCTGCGTTATCGCCACCACGGGCGCGTGCAGCAGCACCGGCCCGGACAGCGAGCTCAGCAGCGCGCGCGGCAGCAGGTCCCAGCCGCCCACGATGCGGCTGTACCTGTGGGCGGGGCGAAAGAGAGATCCCGGAGCTCAGCCACTGCCCCTCCTCGGCGGCTCCTCCCCGCAGGCCCCTCCCTGCGCTCTACTGGGTCCGGGTTCTAGTTCTCACTGGTGGGTCCCCTTTTGCCTCGCCTTCTCGCAGGCCCCGCCCACTCGGTTACCGGCTCTGTCACCTGCTTGCTCCTCGCTGACCCCGCCCACTCACCTACCCCTGCCCCCGCCGGTCCCTGACATCCCGCGAGGACCAGGGAGCAGAGAAGCGTCCGATCCGGGCACCTCGCTTCATCTCCTCTGGGCCACGCCTTTCTCCGGAAGCCCGGGGATGAAGGGGCGAGGGTGGTCAGACTCGGGCGCCCCTTCTCTCACCTCCCCACTAGCCCGCCCCACCCGACGCCGACGGCCCCGCCCACCCCATCACTCGGGCACCCGGGCCCTCACCGGCCCCGCCCCCGGCCCGCTGGCCCCGCCCCTCACCGGAGGTTGTCGCTGAGGCTGCTGTGCGCCCTTAGGGCCTCCGCGAAACTGAGATAGAAGAAGCCGTCCTTGGACATCACGTCTCCCAGGAGCCGCACGGCCGGCTGGCTCAGGTTCCCCTCCCCGAGGAGATATTCCTGCGGGACGACGGGCGCACGCCAGGGTCAGGACCCAAGCCGGCTGCACCTCTCTCCACACGGTGGGGGTCCCTCCCACGCCCAGCCTCTTGGTTCTGTGACGAGACCGTGAGCTCAGTACGGTTCTCTGAAGCTCAGCGACCCAGTCCCCCTTTTTGTGCCAGATGAGGGAAGCAAACCCAGAGAGGGGGTATGTGCCACCGTAGAGTCAGGCCTGGAGTCCACCCGCACAGCGACGCTGAGGCGCCCACTCACCAGGAGTGTGTGCTTTTCAAACTTCCTCATTGCCTTTCTGCAGCCCAGGGTCTTGAGATCTTTGAGGGCCTGTGGTGGAAAAAGGGGACAGCGCTGAGCTCCAGGGGCAGGACTGCAGAGGCCTCCCTTGGAGTGCAGACCCTAGGTTTCCTCCTGCACCTGCCCACGGCCAGCCATTTACCACACTTGTTAAAGCCACCAGGCGTCTGCCCATGCTGTGCCCTGGCCTTGCCCTCCACTGCAATTCAGTGTCACCACTCTGGGAAGTCTTCCCAAGTCATTACTGCCCCTCATGCCCCAGCCTCAGCCCACCGTGACAATGTCACACTCAGCCCCACTGGGCATGGTTTGGCCTGTGTCTGTCCTACCCTTTGAGTTCCGGGCTGGCTGTATCCTACTGGTGCTTAGTGACTGTCACCTGGATCACTGTGGGCACAGACAGAAGCAGAGTCCCTTCTGCCACCCATCAGCCCTGAGAGGTCTATTAACTGGTTTCTCCCCTGCCCAAAGCCCCCCCGCCCATGGCTCCCCAGTGCCTGGAGCCCCAGAGTTCTGCCCTCAACCAGCCCCACAGTCACCATCTTTTAGGGGAGCACTATGTACAGTGCCCAGGCCACCCTCAGGCCTCCCCAACATCTGCACCGCTGCACTGGTTTCCCTGATGCCTCATCTTTGCCTGAAATACAAGCAGCTACCCCTTATTGTGCTGTTCAAACCTCCTCCCTTACTGGAAGCCTCACAGCTCCGTCTGACTTTAACCCTCTTCTCTGTCCATCTGGCTTCTCCCTCGTGGCAGGGAACTCCCCAAAGGATGTGCCCTTTCACTCACTCACTCACTTGAGGTGAACCTCAAGTCTCCCTAGGTTCCCTGAACTGGACAGTGACAAGGCACAAAATTGGCCTGGACTGGTACCCATTCTTGTCCAGGAGGGGAAATAGGCAAAGGCCAGCTCCTCCAGGAAGTCTTCCCTGGTGCCCTCCTGGAGGAGGGGACATTCAAGGTGATTCTTGGGGGATAAGCAGGGTTCTCTGGGTGAGAAAGGGTAAAGACCTTCCAGGCAGGGCAGGAAGCAAGAGCAAGCAAGGGCATGGGTACAGAATGGTGCAGGAGCAAAGTGGGTATGAAGGAGTATGAAGCGGCAGTATTTGGGCCACCATGAGGGCTTTGACGGGTAACAAAAATTTCTTGGAGAAGATGAGGCTAGAGGGGTGAGAGAGACCAGACCATTCAGGGCTTGAACCTGAGGCTAAGGCACTTAGGGGAGCCATAGGGGGCTATGAGCAGGGGAGGAGCAGGATGAAGGTCCAGGGTAAAGGATGAAGCCGGAGCTGCAGCTGGGGCTGTGGAGACAGAGAGGTGAGAACAGTGCAGGAGATCAGGGGGTAGGAAGGACGAGGCGGGGAATTAATGGTGGAAGGGAGAGGGCAGGAGCTAGGGTGGTGCCTGGGGGTCTATCTGCCTTGTAATTGGGGTAGGGGCGATGGGACCATTGTGAGATGGGAGAATGCAGAAATAGGAGTATGGTTTGGGGAAGATGCTGAGCTCAGTGGGAGCTGGAGGACCCCAGGGTACAGCTAGGGGGGCATGGACAGAACTCTGGGTCTCCTGAGATAGATGGGGAAGATGTTAGCCTGCAGATCAAAGTTCAAGCCCACAACATCAAAGGTGAGGCTGTCTGGACTGTGTGTGTGTGTGTGTGTGTGTGTGTCTGTGTCTGTGTCTGTGTAGGGGATCAGAGCCCAAAGCCTGATGGAGCTTTGGGGATGGGCTACATTTATGGGGATGCACAGATTGAAGAGCTAGCGATGGCAGACGGAGAAAGGAGAGAGACAAAAAGCCAGGCAAGGGAGTCCACCTACCTGGTTGAGAGCCATCTGGTAGATTTCTTCAGGCGAGTGGCCCTTCTCCCTGGGGCTCAGCTTGTAGCCCAACTTCTCAGGCATCTTCTCTACCACATAGTTCCGCAGCTTCAGGTTGTTCACTTCTATCCATGTGTTCTCGTCGTATTGAGTGAATTTGGTCAGGTTGAGTCCCAGGCTCTTGCAGAGCTCATGGAGGATCCTGAAGGGGCCGGAGAGGGCTGGGTGGTGTGTGTGTGTGTGTGTGTGTGTGTGTGTGTGTGTGTAGGGGCCCCTCTCAGGGTGCTTGGGGATGGGCATGAGACTGCAGTGGGGCCAGGATTGGAGTCATGAGTGTTAGGGCCCAGAATGAAATGGAAACACAGCTGGAGGCTAGAAGGCTGAAGGTAGAGTGGTTTAGGATTGTGTTTGGAGCAGGAGCCAGTGGTGTTCACTGGTGGATGAGGTGGGACTGGGGACAGAGTTTGGGTTGGATGAGGGCTTTGGGGAAGGGGCAGGGTTAGAGTCTGGAAGTCTGGCTGGACGTGGAGGGAGCGGAGAGATTTTTGTTTTAAAGATTATTTATTTATTTATTTATTTATTTTATTCATGAGAGACAGTCTGAGATAGAGAGAGAGAGAGAGACAGAGACACAGGTAGAGGGAGAAGTAGGCTCCATGCAGGGAGCCCGATGTAGGACTCGATCCTGGCTCTCCAGGATCCCCCGGTCCCCAGGATCATGCCCTGGGCTGAAGGGTGCACTAAACCGCTGAGCCACCCGGGCTGCCCAGGAGCGGGGAGATCTTAAAGGTAGATTAGAAGAAGGACAGAGGTGGAGGTCTGGAGGTCTGGCTGGACCCGGTGTGGCTGGAGCTGGGAGATCTTGAAGTTAGATTAGAAGACAGAGGTGGAGGTGGAGTCTTGACACACCTTGGCTGGGGGGTTAGGTATGGGGTCAGAGTGGAAGTTCAGGAGATGGAGTTAGGGATCTGGCTGAGTCTGAGCACAGGGGTGGGGCTGGGGTGTCCTCGGTGCCTGCCTGGCTGCCAGGTCAGGCCTCACCTGTGTGAATTGGGCATGCGCATGGCTCCCAGCTCCCCAATCCAACCCGTCTTCCGGTCCCGGTAGGTGAGGATGCGGCCTCCGATCCTGTTGTCTGCCTCCAGGATGGTGACCTGAGGGATGTGGGTGGGGGGAGGGAGGGGGGCCAGAGGGCCCTTCAGCTCCTCCCACTGACCTCCCATCCCCACAGCAGCCCAGACCTAGACTACAGAAGGATCCCCTTCTTTATGGAGAAGTGAGAGGAGTTGCTAGAATAGGTGTCATATATGATAATACATCACAATCTCCAGACTGCAGCAGGAAGACTGCAAGCCAGATGGCAAAGGGACTTCCCAGCTCAGGGAGTGGGGAGATTTCTTGCGAGGCACAATAGACCTGGCCCAGCCCATTCTTACTCTTGGATTTCAGTTGAGAGGAGCAGCAGTTAGACCTCAGGGGGCCCTTCTCCTTGAGGGGAGTTTCCGTCTCCACCATCACAAAATCCCCCTCCCCGCCCCAGGTTGGAGGACATTCAGAGGGACTTCCCTCAGGAATGAGGCAGGGAATGTCAAAGGCCTCTCAGCCTCCCTCTGGGTTTCACTCCCCAGACCATGGGGAAAAGCATAGCTTTTCTCCCCCAGGCCCTTAAACCTCAGCAGGGGTATGGCCAGGCCCCGACACCTGGGACACCCAGCCTGCATGCAGCAGGAGAGACTCAAGGTAGACTGCAAGCAGCACTTCTCACCTTGTGTCCAGCATCACTAAGCACCTTGGCAGCTACCAGCCCAGCAGCACCAGCACCAACCACAATCACCCTCTGGGGCTTCGAGGTCCGATTGAGGCCCAAGGTCACAACCTTGAGCAGCACCTCATAGTCAGGATCATGCATACATTTCTCAAAGGAATCCTGGCCGTGGGAGGTCTTCCAATCCAGGGAGCCCACCAGGCTGAGGAAGGTGGAGACCAGAACAAGCAGGTACCGGACTGGAGGGAGGAGGGTGGGGTCAGCGCATAGCTCAGCAGGCACATGTGGGTAGAGAAGTGGGCTCCATCCCTCCCACCCCATCCAGGTGCCCCCTCCCTGCTTACTTACCCGATGAGGCCATAATTCTCGGCGGGAGATGGTGTCTAATTTGGAGGGGAGGCAGGGGTCACTGTGACAAGAGCCTGGATCCCACCCCAGGCCCTGCTCCTATGGCCACCTGTCTCTCTGGAGCCTCATCCCTCCATCTCTCCCATCTAGCAGTCTCTGTTCTGGGCTCACCTGTCTGTCCCTCTCTCCCCCCTCCCTGCCCTCCTGCCCCTCCTCCCTGCCTTGTCTTTCTCTTCTCTGTCCCCCTCTCCTCTGCCCTGTCTCCTGTTTCCAGGTGTCTGCTTCTGTGGGTCCCAGGCTCTGCAGCCTCCTGCTACCTTGGCTCTCCGTGGACAGCAGCACCGCCTCTCTCCTCCGTGGCTTCCACTGGTCTGCCCCATCCCCCTCCTCTGTCCTTAAACTAGCTGAGCCCCGCCCTCCCCTCCCTTTGGGAAATCTGTGGCGGGGGAAATGAAACTACTTTCCTGGGTTGTAGGGTTGGGTGCTCAGAGTTTAATTGAGGCTGAAGGAGGTGGGTGGTGGGGAAAGGGGGTTGAGAGGAAGCAAATCAGTCTATTTTCTTCCTCTTGCCCCAAATAGTTCTGGGGCGGTAGGAAGGCTGGAAATGAATGCTCAGGTAACCATGCTAAGGGTGCCTGGTCTTGGGGTCCCTGTGTCTGCCCCTGGGGCTGCATGCTCCTGTGAAGGCCTCCGAGTCCTTCTGTGTCACTTGTTACTGGCCCTCCACTCCCATGTGGCTGCTCTGAGGCCATTGTGCCTAGGTCCTGAGCCTGGCGCCTGCCTCTATGGTTCTGGTCTGCAGTTATCAAGTGGGGGCCATTACAGTGTTGGTAGGATTAGGCAGGGAGTCCAGGTCAGACCCTGTGAACAAGCACCTGGGTCAATACTAAAACTTGCTCCTTAGGAAATGCCAGCTGCTGCCACTGGGGGATACTGGAAGGGGCTCAGGGAATGACCCCTAGCTTCCCAGTCCTGCATAAGGAGCAGCCCAGGACATGTGCTCACCCTTCCCATCCCTGCATTGAGAATCACAGTGGTGCTCAGCTCAGGCTAGGATGCCAGAGGGCACCTCAGCAGGAAGGCCGCAGGAGCCTCTGTCTCTGGGCTCAGCCTTCACCATTCTTGTCTGAGGGGTGCTTTCTTTCTGAGGTCAGGCAGTGAGAACAAGATGACCTGGCTCTGAGGAGCTCCAAGGAGTCGAGGTAGCAGGGGTCCCTGGGCTTTTGGAGCTTTAGCCAAGGAGACATGTGGTAGTTCCCCTGAAATGGGTGGAGGTAAAAGAGGCAATTTGGGGGATTTTTCTTGGGGTGTGGGGAGAGGGTACCTGGCAGCTGGTGAGGAGTAAACCCAGGAGCAGTAGATCCTCTACAGCAACAAGATTGGAAAATCCGAAACAGTACATCAAAGAGGGATGTGGTTTGATGGAGGATGGCGGGGGCAGGTGGGGGGGCATATGAGTCACAAGGCATATGATGCAGGGGCCTGGGAGGCAGCAGCTAAGAAGGAAACAGAGCCTTGAGCCTTGAGACTGAATGCCAAGAAAGCAAAGGGCACAAGTCAGCAAAAATGGCAGAGACCATCCCCACGGCAACTACCCACCAAGGTGGTCCTGTGCTTAGTGCTTTGCACTCATTGTGGACCTCACAGCACCACCCTTGACAGAGGAGGGATCTGAGAGATGGAGAGGGGCAGGCAGGGGAAGACCCCAGGACTCGCTCAAGGCTTCAGAGTCGGAAGGCCTCCCCCTGGCGGCCCCTGCCTGCTTCCTTCCCTGTGATACTGGGATCTGAGCACCACGCTTGGACTGTACTCACAGTGGCAGCAGCTACACGTGCAGGTGGCATCACCTCTCATCTACCCCTGGGCACTGTGTTGGAGGGGAACCAGGCCTGTCAAGGGAAAGGCTTGTGCCCCAGGTCTCACAGTGGGGAACCAGAGAGCTGGGGGTCCAGCTGGTCCCTGGCTGGAGACCCATCTGCTCTATTTCCTCTGGGAAACAACATGCACAGAGAAAGCGAGCAGCCAGATCATGGAAGCGGAGAAGGGTGGAGGCAGCAGAGCCATGGAACTCCTGCACTTGTCTAGGCAAGGAGTGTAGGTCCCCAGAACAGCTTGGGGAGCCCTACTGGGACCCCTGAGCCCCCGACCACCACCCTGGTCTCTCTCACACAGTATGGCTGTTCAAAGCCCCCTGGCTCCAGGCATACCCTTGGCTCGCTTCCTAAGTCTAGAAGTGAAATGCTGACCTCGTCCAATAGAGCTCTCAAAGGGTCAGCGAGACAGAGAGGGAGAGGAACCCAAGTCATGAGGCGACCCAGGATAGGGACCCAGCAGCACCTGAGAGAGTAGGGATCCTGTAGGGCAGGACCTGATCAGTCTCCTTGCTCTCCATAAAATGCCTATGGCTGCTGTTTAGTACTACCTCCCAGATTTTACTTCATTTACTCCAGCAGTGATTCTGGCAAGGTGGGCTTAGCTGTCTCCATTTTATAGGGGAGGAAACTGAGGCCTAGAAGTCACCAGCTGAAAAGTGGCAGCACCTGGGTTTGATCCCAGTAGCTTGGCTCCAGGCTCACATTCGGAAACACTTGCTCATCATCAGCAAGCTTGGGCTTGTGTGCTAGGGACGGGGCCCAGGCAGGGTCTCTCTGCCTTGTTACCGTTGACATTTGGGGCCATCTTTGTGGGGAACATCCTATGCATTGTAGGATGTTAAAGAGCTTCACTGGCTTTTACCTACTAGATGCAACACTTGCCTCTTGAGCTGTGACAACCACAAACGACTCCAGACACTGTCAATCATTCCCAGGGGAAGGGGAGGCAAAATCACCCTAAGAATCACTGAACTAGGGATGCCTGGGTGGTTCAGTGGTTGAGTGTCTGCTTTTGGCTCACGGCGTGTTCCCAGAGTCCCAGGATCGAGTCCCACATCGGGCTCCCTGCATGGAGCCTGCTTTTCCCTCTGCCTATGTCTCTGCCTCTCTCTGTGTGTCTCTCATAAATGAAAGAAAGAAAAGGAAAAGGAAAAGGAAAAGGAAAAGGAAAAGGAAAGGAAAAAAGAAAGAAAGAAAGAAAGAAAGAAAGAAAGAAAGAAAGAAAGAAAGAAAGAAAGAAAGAAAGAAAGGAGAAAGAAAAGGAAAGAAAGAAAGAAAGAAAGAAAGAAAGAAAGAAAGAAAGAAAGAAAGAAAGAAAGAAAGAAAGAAAGAAAGAAAGAAAAGAAAAGAAAAGGAGGGATCCCTGGGTGGTGCAGCGGTTTAGCGCCTGCCTTTGGCACAGGGCACGATCCTGGAGACCCTGGATCGAATCCCACATCGGGCTCCGGGTGCATGGAGCCTGCTTCTCCCTCCGCCTGTGTCTCTGCCTCTCTCTCTCTCTGTGACTATCATAAATATAAATAAAAATTAAAAAAAAAAAAAAAAGAAAAGGAAAGAAAAGAGAAAGAATCACTGAACTACACTTAGGTTGATGTTGAATGGAACTCCCACAAGTGGCCACATATGGTCCAGGACAGAGACCTGGATAAGCTGGCAGGACAAGAAATACTGGCAGCCACACAGTTGTTCAGGTTGTTCAGTTGACAGGGCTAGTGCCTTATGCATATTATTTTCTCTAAGGCGGTTCAAAGACTGTGAGTGATTGGTACTAAACTTTCTCCGGGTCTTCAAGGGGCTAGGCCCTGCCCAGGGGATGCCCAGAGCCCCAGGTGGAAGTTGGTGGTCCAGACCAGGATCGGGGAGGGGCACAGAGGGCGGAGGACAGACTTACCCAAGGCCATTGATCTAAGGCTTGACTCCTGGACAGAGCCCCCCTTCCCACAGAGCCCTCCTGCCCCTCCTTCCCATTTCCTGAACCCTTGGGCCCCATGGGGCACTCACTGCATGGCTGGTTCTGGGGGGCTCTCTCAGTGCCCATGGCCTTTCTGGTTAGCCCGGGACAGAAGTCATCATCGGGTGTGTGCGGAAACGGGGTCAATGGTGGTGGCTTTGTCCTGATTCCGTTAGACCAAAGGTGCCAGGGTCCTAGTGTGGAGTCAGAGCAGTTGGGAGGCTGTGGAGGGCAGGTCCTCCTCCCCTCTCAAAAGCTTTTTATTATGGAAATTTCAAACACATATAAAAACAGAGAAAAAAAAATAAAAAAATAAAAACAGAGAGATTAGGATGACAACCAAAGCGCATCCACTGCCTCCTAGTCCATCTTCCTTTAGTTCATTTTCTCCCACCCCCATTGCGTTATTTTACAGCAAATTCCAGACATGTTATTTGTACATAAATAGTTCAGGATGTTTCTCTGTAACAGGGGTCTGCAAACTTTTTCTGCAAATATTTGGGGCTTTTGGGCCACACAGTCTCTGTCTTTGGCTACTCAATTATGCCAAGTAGCCATAACATGTATAATGAATTGGCGTGGCTGTGTTCCAATAAAACTTTATTAACAAGAAAGTACTGTAGTTTGCCTATCAATTTCTGCTCTAAAAAAGCTTAGAATGGCATTAGGGCAGCCCCAGTGGCTCAGTGGTTTAGCACCGCCTTCAGCCTGGAGCCTGATCCTGAAGATCTGGGATCGGGTCCCATGTTGTCGGGCTCCCTGCATGGAGCCTGCTTCTCCCTCTGCTTGTGTCTCTGCCGCGCTCTCTCTCTGTGTGTCTCTCATTAATAAATAAATAAAATCTTTCAAAAAAAATAAAAATAAAAAAAGCAAAAAAAAACAAATAAAAATAAAAATGGCATTAAACCAAAGTCTAATTTCCCTGATTGTCTCAAAAAAAAAACTTAAAGTATGCTCCACACACAGTGTGGAGCCCAAAACAGGGCTTGAACTCATGACCCTGAGATCAAGACCTGAGCTGAGACCAAGAGTTGGACACTACCTGACTGAGATACCAGGTACCCCTCAAAAAATTTCTAAGTTAATTTGAATCAAAATTAAAACAGGAGCCTGCTTTTTCATTTGAATGATACTGAGGGCCTTTGGCAGAGTGTTACTTTCAGGTCATTGGATTTGGGGTCTGTGCCTGAGCCTGGCAGAGCAGCACACTGGGTCTGGTTTCTGCCACAGGGAAATCCATGGAGGTCATGGGGTTGATCAGGATGGTGTCTGGACGTGAGGTGTGCATGCACCTAGGTGAGTCACTGATGTTTGAAGTGATTAGTGCCACCGTGTGAGGGCTGTGGGACAGGTGCAGGGGCAGTGTGGGACAGATAAGCCTAGCGGGAGGTTGGCGAGTGTCCAGAAGCCGATGTGGCTTGAGGCTGAGGGATTTTGTTTCTGGGAAGTTCTGCAGAAAGCCCTTGCTCTTAGTCTGAGGGCAGACTTTTCAAGAATTCAACTAATTTCAAGGTTGAAAACTTGGCAGCAGTGGTGTGCTGGGCTGGCTCATACCAGTGCACAATAACTGATTTTTAAGACCTTTGGTTTTGTTTTGCACCCATCCTTTTAAAAAGCTTTATTTATGATTAATCTTACTAAAAACACATTTATATACTCAAACTCATCACTTCCCAATCAGTTGATTACATTTTACTATTATATATACTCTTGAGGCAAATTAATTGTATCTATGTAATATGTGTCTATTTCCTAAATTCGTATTCAGTGACTTCACGTTTAGTGACTTCACATTGTTGGCTTGAAATCAGCCACAGTGGGAGTCGTTACACTATGGGCATACATCAGCATTTGCTGGAGACTGACCATTAAACATTTACCAGCACACCACTTCTTGGGAATCATTGGTTTCAACCTCCCCTAGATCAAGGGTGCTATGGCTCTGGAAATCTGTTTGAAACACGTGATCCTTATGATCCCAGGCTTTGCCTGACAGGCAGAGGCATAACCCTGGGAAGCGACTGGGCCACAGAAAGTCATTTGAGGGTTTCCTTGAGATAGAAAAGCCATACATCTAGTTGCCACTCTTATCCTTGAACTGGAAGAAGAAATGCAGTTAACAGCTTACTGAGAGATTCGCCTTTAAAAGCCTCTGATTCCAAATTTAGTCACATTTGCTGTCTTCATACTACTTAATGAACAGGAACTTAAGTAAAGGCCGTTTGTCAGGACTGGCAAAGAAGCGCATCTGTGTTTTCTTCCTGGAAAGGGAAACTGCAGTTACAATGAAGTCATCATCTGCAGGGTGGCACTCAGTCAGCTGCTGGTCCTGTGGGAATCCAGGGGATCCCCTCCCTGCCACCCTCAGGAAGCCCGGTGGGGCCATTTTCCCCCATGGTGCCAGAGCACTGTGGCCATTGTCCTGATTTATCATTGTTTTCCAAAGTGGGGTGCCCATGGTCCCCTGGGGCATGGGAACAAGTGAACTCAATGTTTTCTTTAAAAACAAAAGAATCTATGCAAAAGCAATTAAGCTTTATTCATGTTTAATATGCAAAACGGGTCAAATATATACATTGGAAATGCAAGCTCAAGAAAAATTCTTTTATCAGGATGGCATGGCCCCTGCCAACAACCTCTGTCAGGCAGGAAGCACTTCTTTTTGTGACTCCAATGCCAGATCAGGATCTGGCATACAGAAAGTGCTCCAAAACTGGATGCTGCATGAATCAATGTGGATAAAATACAAACAACTTTCTACTTTCTAAGGGGCCTTGAGGCTGCCCCATTTCTCTTTCCTGCAGGGAGAGGATGTGGGTCATGCAGTTTAGTCAAGGCTCAGATTCCGCTCAGGGGGCAGAGCTTTCAGAGAGAATCAAGTGGGTCAGTCTGTTGGCTTCTGCTTGGATAGGATACTTATTCTTGGAAGCTGAAGATGGTCCAAGGAAATGACTTGATTGTGACTGGGAAACTAGACTATACATCTCCGGGAATAAGCTTTGGGCATTCCTTGGCAAAAACATGGCTTAGTGAGGCAGAGGCTAAAGGTGCAGACTCTCCACCCTGCAGTGGGATCCAAGCACTTGGCATCATTCTTGCCCATGGAACTAGGGACAGAGACAGAATGCTGGGCCAATATCTGGAAACCAACCCATACAAATACACATCCCAGCTTCATTTATTCTCCACCATTGAAGCACGACCAGCACCCTCCAGCTAGCCCCAGTGGGCAGAGAGGGATGGTACTTGTGATCCCTGAGCAAGGCCTTAGGGATGACGGCAGGGAATTCAACATTTATGTGTATCTAAGATGGAACCCAGACCATCACCAGCACACGTTCCCTCATGTGTGTTCCTTCTGCCCTCAGCACCAGAGGAACCCATGACTTGCATCTCTGTGTGTATGTGTGCCTCAATGATGTATTGTCTAGTTCTGGTGGTTTCTGAGTCCCAAACAGCTCAGACTGCACAACTGATATAGTCTTCTGGAACCTGCTCTTTTCCCCCAGCTTTCTAAGTGATCCACATTATTGGCATCTTTTTCCTTCCACAATACATTTTATTTAGGAAAGCAACATAGAGTCATAGACAGTGCAGCAAAGTATAAAGACAAATACAAAAAGATATTTGGGCAACAACTGGTTGTCTTCTGGACATCACCATGGATCTCACTGTAACAAGTTAGGTTTGCTTCAGCATCAACAAGTTCTGAACCAAGTCTGTGGCCATCTCTGGTCCCTGTGGCCATTTCAGCAGGCATTTTGGGGCTGAACATTTGATGCCATGTTTCACCTCCGTTGTTCATTCATTCAAATTTGAAAATGTGAGAGGGACTGTAGTGAAGACACAAAAGGGAACAAGAAACAGTCCCGGCCCATGGGGGCTCATACTCTAAAGGGGAAGCAGAGAAGTAAACAGTCTACACAAGACAGTGTGGCAAGTGCTACCAAAGATGCACGCTCTGTGTGGTATAGGGGCCACAGGATAGCCACCTGACCCAGCTTTGGGGTGGCTGAGAGGGCTTCTGGAGAGATAAGGCCTAAGATAAAGAGACCTGGAGGATGGGGTGTCATGTCAGCCAGACAAGACCTGCTAGTGCAAGTCTGACCCTTGTCTTAACACTGCACTCATGTCCTTCCTCTGAAATTCTACATCTCCTGGTCAGTCCTATTCACTATTCCCTTCTTTGTACAGGTGGTGAGTTTCCACAGGTACACACCTCACACCAAGATGCTGCCTTGTCGAGGACAGAGACTCTTTTCCCTGTACCTAAGACTATGTGTGGGACATAGTGGACCCTAAGCAGATCCTAGCTGGGAGACAGATGGTTTTGGATGAACTTCTCCAGCACTTCTCTAGCACTTGGCTGGAGCAAGAAGGATGGGGTAGGTGGTGGTTATAGTGAAAACGGGTCAGGGATACACAAAAGATACACAAAGAAACCACATCCACCAGGTCGTCTGGACCAGAGCACTGGAATATTTTCATTTTCATTACTGCAAAGTCAAACCACAGAAGTGTTCTCAACGGCACAGCCATTTGGAAGAAAGGAACAAACAAGTATTCATTGCAACCAAAAACTAGACAATAATTTGCGCATCACCCACTGCCCCCAACACCCTCAGAACCCACAGGCCCTGAAGCTGGCTGGCGCCTCAGTCGAATGTGATCCGGAAGCTGCGCTCCTGCTCCTTGCGACGCCCCTCACACACCTTGGTCACCTCCTCCACCTTCCTCTGCAACAGGGCCGAGTTCTGGTCGATCCACTGCAGCGAGTCCATGTGCGCATTGAGGATCTTGCAGATCTGCTGCAGTGGGTCGCTGGTGTCGGCAGGGCCTCCAGATGTGTTCAAGTGCTCGATGATGTCCTTGAGGTCTTGGGCCATGCGCTTTAGCTGTGCATCGATGTTCTCTGCCAGCTTGTAGGTTTTCTCACGCTCCTCATCGGCATGCTGCAGGTAGACAGTGCCACTCTGCTCCTTGACCGACTCCTCCAGTGGGCTCAGCAGGTCTTCCAACTCCTTCTGCTGAGACAGGATGAAGTCGAGCTCTTGGTCCAGCCTCTTCTGGTCCAGCTTCACTTTCTCCACCTCACGGTGGAGGGTAGTGATCTTCTCCCCATTCTCAATCAGTGTGCGGTCCCAGGCATTGACCTGTGTGGCCTGCTGCAGGAAGTGCCGTTCCTGGTCCTCCAGCTCCAGACTCCACTTGTTGATCAGACTCTCCAGCTGGGCGTAGGTCATCACAGGGCTGGTGGATGCCCCAGTGGCTGCACCAGGGCCAGGTGGTGCGGCCACAGCAGCCGGTGCATTGCTGGTGATCCCGGCCGGTGCAAGGGGCTTCAGATTCAAGGCAAAGCCAGTGGTGGTAGTGGTGGCTGCAGTGGTGGCTGCAGTGGTGGTGGTGGCCGTGGTGGTGGATGTTGTTGTGGAGGCCGTAGAAGCTGCTCCAGTGGCCTTTAAGCTGAAGCCCAGTGTTCCAGCCCCAGGAGTTCCAGCCGTGGTTGATGGGGTACAAAGAGAAAGCCCAGTGGTGGTCGATGAGGTTGGAGCAGTTGCTAGAGAGGCAAACAGTGTGGGCCCAGCACTGGTAGTGGCAGCAGTGGGTGCAGGAGCAGCTGGCTGTGTGGCTCCCGCTCCAGTGGCTGCTGGAGTGGCAGGAGTGAAGAGCAATCCAGCAAGTGCCGTGGGCTGGGTTGAAGTCCCCATTGAGCCAATATTAAAACCTGAGGTCCCGGTCTGGGACGTGCTCCCCGCTGTGAATGAGAATCCCCCTGGTGTGGTGGAAGGAGCAGCAGAGGTGGTGGCAGAGCCAAACATGAAGCCGGTGGGTGCTGTGCTCTGGCTGGAGGTGACAGTGCTCGAGATGGCATTGGTGAGGGTGCTGCTGCTGAGCCCAAAGCCGCCAGGGTGTGCTGTAGCTGGGGTGGCAGCCACGCTGCCCAAGTTTAGCTTTGGTGTGCTGATGCCTAAGGAGAATCCAGTTCCTCCTGTGGCAGGAGTTGTGGTTCCAAAACTGAATCCTGGGGTTTGTGTTGCTGGAGCCTGGGTTGTGAGGGAGAAGAGGCCAGTAGAAGGAGTACTTGCAGCTGGCTGGGAGGGAGTCCCAAAATTAAACCCACCAGTGCCAGATGTAGAGAAAGAAAACCCAGTAGCAGGAGTGGTTGTCGCCGTCTTTGCAGTGCCAAATGTGAACCCACCTGTGGGGGCCCCAGTGCCTCCAAAATTAAACCCACTCATGGCTCCAGATTCTGGTGGCGGCAGCTACTCTGGCTCCCAAAGCAAATCCGTCGGTGTCTGAAACCTTGGGAAGATTTTTAAAGCAGAGTAAGTCACATGATCAGATGGCAGTTTTGGAAAGGCAACCTCAATGCAAGATGGAACAGTCTGTAGGGTGGCGGGACTGGATAATTAGAATATGTGGCCACCATCTCACTCCCTGTCATAACCTAGCCAGGCCCTGCTAAAACTAGAAAAGAAAGATCTGGAAGCATAAGCTCATGCATGGGAGTCATGTGCTAGGAGCCAGATGTGCTTGGGACATGCACGGCCATGCTCAGCACAAGGAGTAATCTGTTGCCCTAGAGGAGAAGGCCAAAGGGCAGGCACCTGAACTGACCTCAGCCCTGAGGAGGAGCTCAGATTCAAGACACTTCAGGCAAGTGGGACTAGAAGCACACAAAATAACACCTTTAGGAACTGCTCCCCAAGTTTCCCTGCTAAATGCAAGTGGGAGGTGGTGGGTGGTGGACTGATCTGGTTGAGTGCCACCCCGAGTACCTTTCTGGAACTCACAGAGAAGCCCCAGAAAGCTGAGCTGTATGGTAGGACATGAGGCACTGCCCTGGTTTAGGAGGACAGAGGGCAGGGCCTGCCCTCTTCCTAGCTCAGGGATGGGACATGGGTCCCAGGACTGCTAACTTGGACCAGGGTCTCAAGAAGAGGTGGCCTCCTTCACCTGGAGGTGTAGGGCACAGATAATGTGCATATCAGGCACCCCTTCATCTTTCCAGCCATCTGCAGCTAAGCTGCCACTAGAGAGAGTGACAGAGTGGGGAGGAAGGAGAGGGAAAGTGATCACGTGCCCAGAGGATCCACACATGCTCACAGGGCCCTGAGCTGGTGCTGGTGAGGGAAGAGAACGGACCCCAGGAGGGCCTATGAACATTCAGCTGTACATAAGTTCTCAGAAACCTAGGGCTTGTGGCTGACCTCAAATTTAACATGAATTCACAGTCAGCTGCCACTGCTCAGTGGGAGGTCCCTAGATTCCATGACGAGAAGTGTAGATTCTAATGTAGATACTGGGGTGATTTCCAGGCAGCTTGCTGTGCTCAGCACCCTGTTATATAAATTCTCTTTACCCAGACCCTCAGCCAACTTCATAACTGTGCTACAAGGAGGCTGGGATGATGGTCCCCATGTGCAGATGGGGAAAAGAGAGGCTCAAACGGAAGGAACTTCTACTCCATCAAACCAGTCCATTTGATCACAGGGCAAACAGCCCTGCTTTGGGGCATGGCTGCCATTGTGTACCCCAGACTCCAACACTCCAAAGAGCTTATCTTCCCTTTATCTAAAACAGGTCAAGGGGCAGTCCGGGTGGCTCAGCGGTTTAGCGCTGCCTTCAGCCCGGGTGTGATCCTGGGGACCTGGGATCGAGTCCTACGTTGGGCTCCCTGCATGGAGCCTGCTTCTCCCTTTGCCTCTGTCTGTGCCTCTCTCTGTGTTTCTCATGAATAAATAAATAAAAACCTTAAAAACAGGTCAGGTAATTCCGCAGCAAGATAGCTCTTGTTCTCAGGCATGAAGTTGGTTCTCCATATGTAAAGAAGAGACCCAGGTTTGGATTCTGCTTCTGCTACGAGCTGTGGGTCCTGGTGTACTTTATTCCTGGAGCCTCTCTATATCTCAGTTTCCCCAACTCTAATGAGAAGGGTGATCCTCTCTCACAGTGAAGGATAAACAAGGTCATTACCGAGAAGCCAAGTGCCTGGCCCAGAGAAGGCAACCACAAGTTGTTTCCTCTTCCCTCTCTCTCTTCAGGACCAGTTTTATTTCTTCAAGTGTCCTCAGGGATCCTGTCACAGCCTGGGCTAGAGGAAACCTGCTGTGGCTGCCCCTCTCCAATTTCCACTGCACCCTCTACCTTCCTGCCAGACCCTAACATTTCCTTCTCCTCTTCCACACAGACACATGCTTCTAGGGAGAGGATCTCAGCACCACCCACACTGCCACTGGGGCCACCCGTGCTTGGGACATGGTCTAAGTCAGAAGATCCCCCACTGGCTGCCCAGGAGCCCCTCCAGGGGTGTTCAGAATATATACACTGCTGCCAGACCAATGGGGTAGTTTTATGGGCGGCAAGGCCCTGGCCATGGCATTTTTATAAAGCTCTACTGGGGGCTCCTGGAAAAGGTCCCTTAACTCCCACCACAGCAATGTCTGAGGCCTCAGTGCCACTGGCGCTGCATATTGCCGTGCACTAGACTCCTTCTTGCGTGAGCGCACACATCTCCTCACTCAAGAGCCACGTCAAGTCTGCCGTTACTGGCAGCCCAAAGCATCTGAATAGCTACACCTACGTGTCTCAGTTCTCAAGACCTCAGCCCAAGAGAGCTTCTATTAATAAGTTGTGGCTAAATTTTTCCACAAGAGCATTTATAAAAAGTTCTCTGCAACTATTAAAAAACTAAAAGAAAAACAATCTTCTGTGGGGGCTTTTCTGGTTTAATCATTCACCATTTATTAAGTGTGCCTCATTGGTTTCCCATACTACAGGTGCTAGGGATCTACTAACAGTGGCACATACATATTGATTTAACCCTGTGCTATGTGCTTTAGATGTATTATTACTCATTTACTCCTGAAAGCAGGTCCATTGGGGATCCCTGGGTGGCTCAGTGGTTTAGCACCTGCCTTCGGCCCAGGGCATGATCCTGGAGTCCCAGGATCGAATCCCTCATTGGGCTCCCTGCATGGAGCCTGCTTCTCCCTCTGCCTGTGTCTCTGCCTGTGTCTCTCATGAATAAATACAATCTTAAAAAAAAAAAAAAAAAAATTAAAGCAAGTCCATTTCACAAACCAGGAGAGTGAGGTCCACAGAAGTTACCTAAGCCATGGCCTTGCCTTTGTCCTTGAGGTAGCCAGAGAAACGGCAAATGTGAACTTCAGTACCAGGGTTCCAGGCAAGCAGGGATGGGGGGAGTGGCAGTCGCATAAGGGAGCATTTTCCTGAGTGTGGAAGGATGTGATGTCAGCCAGGGTTGGTCAGGTGGGTTAGAGGAAGGGCCAGAGAGAGGCTGAGATAGCAGGTCTCTGGGGTGCTAAGTGACTTGGTGTGGCTGGAGGGAGTGTTTGTGTATGAAGTAAAGGGCTGACTCAGAAGGCCTGGATTGTCCAAACCCTGCACATTCCAAAGAAAAGACTGGTCCTTTTCAGTTACCTGTGAGATAACCTCCAAGCCCTGCCAGCTTGACCTCTGCAGGGCCAGAGAATAACGACAGTCACATACACAGACACTCCATGCCCATGGAACCGACCCCCAGGGTCAGGTGAGCTTCCCTGGAGGGCAATACTCCACATGTGCTGTCACAAAGTGTTGCTGGGAGAATTAAGTGCTGTCACTATGACTCCACCTGGAGAGAGAACTGGAAGCTCACATCTTGTCTCTCCCAGATTCTGCCCTGTGCACCTTTTACCTTTACTGATTCTAATCTCTCTCCTTTTGCTGTAACCATGAATCTAACAGCTTTGCTGAGTTATGTTGAGTCTTTCTAGCTCATCACTGAACTTAAGGGTGGTCTCGGAGACCCCTGTGCATAATGTGTGTGTAGTGCTGTGCAATGTGATGGGAGCTGTTGGTCGGGAAAGGGCATGCTGATGGCTCAGACTTCATTTTGAGTGAGCCACGGAGGGATGTTACGGATGGCCACATATCTGTGTGGGGAATGGGCTGGAGGGGGAGAAGCTGGAGGTCAGGTGGCTGGGAGGAGGCCAGGGGTGATGGTTTAGGCCAAGAGCTAGTCAGGACCCTGGGGACAGAGAAAAGAGAACCCAGGCCGGGGAAATGAGTGTAAGTCTGCACAAAACGAAATGTAGTAGTTATGGTTCTGCAGGGGCTGGCTGTCTCAATGAATAAAGCCGTCAATCAAGACCAGGACTCTGGGAGTTTCTCAAGAATGTGTCTGAACAGATACATACTATTCTGAACTCTGATACATACTTTTCCATTTTTACCAAAGGGGTAAGCTTTCCTACAAGAGCAGCAGACAGTGCTTGGGTCAGGTGCTTAGGGCAGATGTGGCATCTGTAGCTCCCATGGGCCTGGAGTGAGGAGAGACTGCCTCCAAGTCACCGAGGTACTCATTGAGTTGCCTGACCTGCATCTGTTGTTTTTCACACCACATCTGCCTGCCTTCACAGCCCAGGGAAGTTACAGGTTCTGACCTATACTCATCCTGTCCCCTGGCTTTGAGGACTATGGTTCCCTGTCATCATCTCCAACTTCACACAGGACCATTCACCTGACCTCTACAGTTCCTTGCTGCTCCAAATCCCAACTTTACAGGGGCAGCCCCGGTGGCTCAGAGGTTTAGCACCGCCTGCAGCTTAGGGCGTGATCCCGGAGACCCTGGATTGAGTCCCATGTCAGGCTCCCTGCATGGAGCCTGCTTCTCCCTCTGCCTGTGTCTCAATGAATAAATAAATCTAAAAAAAAAAACAAAAACAAAACCAAAAACAAAAAACCAACTTCACAAACTTCACAGTGATGGAAGACAGAGACAAAGCAAATTCTGTAGTGCAACATCCACTCAACACACACATCTGAGCACCTGCTATGCACTGTTCAAGGCCCTGGGAATATGGCTGTGACAGAGAAAGCAAGGCCCTGCTCTTACAGAGCTTCACTTCCAGCAGAGCAGTCAGGCAGGCAGGAAAACCACAAACTTCACAAAGGAATTACACAGCATGCTAGAATAGGCTAAGCATTATGGAGGAAGAGAAAGTAGGACAGGGAAAGGGGAGCAGGGTGGTGGCATGCAGGTAAAAGGGCTGAATGACTCATACTGAACAAAGTTCTGGGGGTCCCTGAGGGCCAGGACGACAGGAGGACAGTGTGATTAAGGGGCAGGAGCCACTGCTCCTGAGCCTGGGGACTCTCTCCCTCCTTACCTCTCCCACTCCGTTTGCTATACCTGGAACAGGGGTGTTTGGGAATGAATATGGGGGGACCTCAGCCTTGGACCAAGGGGAATGAAAGGATTAAGAAGGCAATGGGGGTTGGGGGGGGGGGGAAGCAGGTATGTCTGTGTGACAGAATAATGGCCTCCATACATGTCTACTCCCTAATCCCAGAATCTACGAATAGTAGACCTCACAGGACTCAAAGGGACTTTGCAAACTGTGATTAAATTAAGGATTCTGAGATGGGGAGATTATCCTGGTGGGCTGCATGGACCCTAAATATAACGGTGAGAGTCCTTAAGTGGAAGGGGGAGGCAGAAGATGTGACCACGTAACAACGTTCTGAGAAATGCTATGTTGCTGGCTCTGAAGACAGAGGAAGGGGATAAAAGCCAAGGAATGCAGGGGGTCACTAGAAGGTAGGAAAGGCAAAATATGGATTCTCCCCTAGAGTCTCCAGAAGGAAGGAGGTCCTGTGGACCCATTTCAGACTTCTAACTTCCAGAACTATAAGAGGATAAATGTGTGCTGTTTTAAGCCACTAAGTTTGTGATTATGTTACAATGACAATGGGAAGCCAATACAGGGATGGGGAGAAAGAACAGGATGGCCTCCATCTAGATAAATGGATGGGAAACAGATCCTAGAGCTGGGGCCGAGGAAGGGGCTGGAGAAGAGAGGTGATGGGGTCAGGGCACGTCTGCCTCTGTGCCTGGGGGTCCTGGGGAGAGGATGCTGTAGTTGCTGGGCCCTGGCAGCTGGGGAGCTGGTGGGAAAAGAAGTGAGCTGTGATTCTGAGAAACCAGACAATCTCTGCTGCTAGAGTGACCTCACCAGGGGTGTGGATGTGTGCAAAACCCAGCAACAACAGGCCACCTATGACAGAGGGAGGGATGAGGTGGCCTGGGAGCATGAGGAGGGCTGGTGATGGTGTCAACCCCCCAGGCAGGATTTCCTGCTTTTGTTCACTGTTGCTATCCCCAGTGCCTAAAATGGTGTCTGGCATGTAGCAGGCACTCCATAAATAACTACGAGTGACCAACTATCTGACAATTAAGAACTGCCATTTATGGAGTGCCACTTATGTAATGGCACCGGGCCGGAATACTGGGTAGAGCACAATAAATCCTTCCTGGATGAGAAACAGGCTCAGAGAGGTGATGTGACTTCTTCAAGGTCACACAGCAGCAAACGCTAGTCCCAGAATGGGAATCTAGATCTTTCTTGGGGCATGTCCTGAAGTTCTGCCCAGAGCTACGGAAATGTCAGAATTAAGTCTTAAAGGACGAATGGGGTTCTCTGGGAAGACATGTCTCCAAGAGAGTGATATATACACAGGCCAGCTTCTGTACAGCAGGCTGTGGGGAGGTGAGGCTGGGGACCAGGTCAGTCCATCCAATGGAGACAAAGCCATGATGAAGTTTCCCTTCCTGATCCCACAGCTGTTCTTCATTTTCTCACCTCAGAAACTAAGTGACCCTTCCACACTAGGCTCATCCACTGGGGTGGAGATAGCTGCTGTCCCCTTCCTTTTTTTTTTTTTTTTTTAAGAAAGATTTTATTTATTTATTAATGAGAAACAGAGAGAGAGGCAGAGACATAGGCAGAGGGAGAAGCAGGCTCCATGCAGGGATCATGCCCTGAGCCGAAGGCAGATGCACAACTGCTGAGCCACCCAGGAGTCCCTGTCCCCTTCCTTTATGCCAGTTCTACTCCACTTCATTTGGGGCAGCAAAAAGTCCAGCCAAAGGGCTCTATTTCCTAGGGCTTTTTCGATGGGGCTTGGGATTGTTATGTCCAGGGTTTTCCAGTCCATTTATGGGCAGGGGTGGGGACTGTAGCTATCATTAGAAGTCCATACTGCAGGGACACATGGGTGGCGCAGTGGTTGAGCATTTGCCTTTGGCTCAGGGTGTGATCCCGGAGCCCGGGGATCGAGTCCCACATCAGGCTCCCTGCATGGAGCCTGCTTCTCCCTCTGCCCGTGTCTCTGCCTCTCTCTCTCTCTGTCTCTCATGAACAAATAAATCTAAAAAAGAAAAAGAAAAAGAAGTCCATACTGTGGACTTCTATGTGTTCTGAGGACAGGGACCTTTGTTCATCCTTTTCTGTCAGTCATTCCGCAAGGCTGTGCAGCCCACTGGCCAGGGCTCCTGATTCTCCACTATTAAACCCTGGGATCTCAGGTTCTAAATTCACTCCCATGCCTTTTCCTCATATGAAAGACAGAGATTACAGGTCACAGATCATGCGGTCTTTATGAAAATGAAACTGTCTGATCTGCACTGGGCGCTTAGCACGGTGCACCCCTGGGGCCCCAGAAAAGCTAACCTCGTAATAGTTACAAGTTCTGGGAGCAATTGAAGCAGAGCCTCCTGACATTTCAGGCCACAGCCACCTGGTGGCGCAGCCAACAACGCCGAGCCCAGGTGGGGCCCAGGAAGCAAGGAAGGAAGAGCTACCTTTGTGGGATCCATTCTTCCCCCTCACCCCACAAAATTAGCAATTTAATGGGGCACCAGGCTGGCTGAGTCAGTAGAGCACGTGACTCTTGATCTTGGGGTTGTAAATACGAGTTGCGTATAAAGATGACTTAAAAACAAAATCTTGGGGATCCCTGGGTGGCTCAGCAATTTAGCGTCTGCCTTCCATCCAGGGCACGATCCTGGAGTCCTGGGATTAAGTCCCGCGTCGGGCTCCCTGCATGGAGCCTGTTCCTCCCTCTTCCTGTGTCTCTGCCTTTCTCTCTCTTTCTCTCTCTACGTCTATCATGAAGAAATAAAATCTTTAAAAAAAAATATTTAAAAATAAATAAATAAAAAATCTTAAAATAAGTTAGCAATTTAAGACTTGGAGGAAGTGTGGTGATAGGCTGAGAAAGACCAAAGAAGAGAGACAAAGGGAGTAGGAAGTGGCGGTAGGAGAAAAAAGGGGAAAATCAGAGACCGGACAGATCTTTGCCTTTGGTTCCCATCAGCCCAGCCAGGGAAATCTGATCCCCACAGAGACTCAAACGCCTGCTGGTATCTTTGCCATTATGCCAGTGCAGTAACTCCCTGTTCGGTCTGCTGTCTCTTGCCCCCACCATCATCTCCTCTGGGCTGTCTTACTAACCTATGAAACAGAGCTCATTGGCCACTCACCCCAAGTCTGCCAACTCTGCTTCTTATCTCTTGAATTGGTTCCCCTCTCTCCCTTGAGTCAAAGAAAACTCCTCTGACCCTCAGGGAACAGGTTCGCTCAGAGATCCAGCCCTTCAGGAATGCAAATCAACTGATGAGAGCAACCTGCTAACTAGACCAGAGCCAAGGCAGTCTCCACTGTTCCAGGCTAAAGAGACAGCAGCGCAAAGGCCGAGGCAGCGGTGGTCAGTGGGCTCCAGAGCAGTGAGGGGTCGGTGTGGTCAGACTGCGTGCAGCATGATGCTACAGAGTCTATGTGAAAGGATCTCATTTATTTTGAGGAACTGTCCCAGGTGGCTGGGGAGGAGCTGGTGGTGGTCTGGGTCACCCTGTTGGGCTCTTACACAACCACCTTTCCTGGTGGGCATGGCCACCTGAGCTACAGGAAACAGCCTCCAAGAAAGGCAGGGATGCTTTTCTAAGCCAAAGCGGCAGCAGGGAAACCTCAGAGCTCACAGCAGCGTAAAGGTCTTCTCTTCCATAGTGCATAGTGGCCCTAACAGGGAAGGCAAGATAGACATATGCCTGTTTTCAACTGCCTCTTACCCCTTAGGCCACTCAGGATTCTGGTCCCAATTTCCTCCAGCCTGCTCCTCCCTGAGGACCTGCACATTTGAGGCCCTTCGATCTCTCAGGTATAATGAACTTGTGTTAAATATTAGATAACTGTGAAGAGACAGCAAACAGGAGGCGTCTCTGTCTGCAGTCTCTGACTGCCTGGTCTGCTCTTCAGGGGGAGGAGCCACAGAAAGCCTCATTGCTCATCTTACTGCTGCCTATCTTTTCCCCCAGGTGGAGTCACATGATCGGTTTTTTTTTTTTTTAATGTTTTATTTATTTATGATAGTCATACAGAGAGAAAGAGAGAGAGCCAGAGACACAGGCAGAGGGAGAAGCAGGCTCCATGCACCGGGAGCCCGACGTGGGATTCGATCCCGAGTCTCCAGGATCACGCCCTGGGCCAAAGGCAGGCGCCAAACCGCTGCGCCACCCAGGGATCCCACATGATCGGTTCTTAAATATCCTGCATGCTAACTGCTGAGGAAGCTTTGTCACACATATTCCATTTCTCAACCTATTTTAAAGAATTATTCATGGGCAGCCCTGGTGGCCCAGTGGTTTAGCGCCGCCTTCAGACTGGGGCATGACCCTGGATACCCGGGATCAAGTCCCACATGGGGTCCCTGCATGGAGCCTGCTTCTCCCTCTGCCTGTGTCTCTGCCGCTCTCTCTCTCTCTGTCACTCTCTGTGTCTGTCATGAATAAATGGGTAAAATCTTAAAAAAATAATAAAAATAAAGAATTATTCATTTATTGTAGAGAGAAAGAAAGTACACATGCATGCACACGAACGCATACTAGCTGGGGTGGGGAAGGAGCAGAGGAAGAAAGAGATGCAGACTCCCCGTTGAGCAAGGAGCCCTACTAGGGGCTCAATCCCACAATCATGACCTGAGCTGAAATCAAGAGTTGGACCCTTAACTGACTGAGCCAGCCAGATGCCCTGGTGCTGGCTATTTTAAAAATGTAATTTAAATTCTTTTTGTGGGGACACCTGGGTGACTCAGCGGTTGAGTGTCTGCCTTTGGCTCAGGGAGTGATCCCAGAATTCAGGGATCAAGTCCCACATCGGGCTTCCGGCGTGGAGACTGCTTCTCCCTCTGCCTGGGTCTCTCTGCCTCTCTCTCTCTCTCTCTCTCTCTGTGGGTCTCTCATGAATAAATAAAATCTAAATAAATAAACAAATTCATTCTTTTAGTGAACACAGTTTGTTCATGTGGTTCTACATTCCCAAAGGAACCCTGGTCTTGGACCTCCTCCACCCCCACAGCCACCAGCTCTCCTCCCTGAGACAAGCGGTTATATTCCCTGTGCCTCCTTCTAGATTTTCTTGATACATTTAAGCAAACGATGTATGCTCTCTATGCCTCTGTACACTGTACACAAATAGTCACATGTCAGACCCACTGTCTCCATTTTTCACTTTCTAGATCTTAGGACTCATCTTAAGCAGGCTTATTTTCCTCATTGACCCAACATCCTACTTGCTCCTGTAGGATGCCTCAATTGATACCCAAATGCTTCTTGGATTCATTCGTTCCCTTCCTTCCTTCCCCTGAAAAAAACTAATTTCACCCCAAGAAGTCATTTCCCAGCTAATTAGCAATTGCACTCTCCTTTACTCCAAGGCCTGGAGCTACACCCAAAGGAACTCAGGTGGTGGGGAAAAACAGTAGTATTCCCATAGGGAAAACAAATCAGGTTAAGACCTGTATGGAAAGAAGTCAGGAAAAAAAGAAGAGTCGATTTTAAGGAAGATTTTAGAACAATAATTCAATATAAAATAATGGGACTGGAAGAGATCTGAGGAATACTCTGGTGCTGGGCCCCATACCTATTTTGCCAAGAACGGTTTTGTTTCTCTTCTATTGAAATATTTTCTCTAACTGCATTTTTAACATTTAAATTTTAACTACACAATTAATACATCAGTCCTTATTTTAAAATACTATCTTGTGGGACACCTGGGTGGCTCAGCAATTGAGTGTCTGCCTTCAGCTCAGGGCATGATCCCAGGATTGAGTCTTGCATTGGGCTCCCTGCAGGAAGCCTGCCTCTCCCTCTAGGTCTCTAATGTAAAAATAAATAAAATCTTAAAAAAAATTTTTTTTAAATAAAAATAAAATAATATCTTGTGGGGCCGCTGGTTTGCTCAGGTCATGATCCCAGGGTCCTGGGATCAAGCCCCACATCGGGCTCCCTGTTAAGCAGGGAGCCTGTTTCTACGTCTCCCTCTGCCTGCTGCTCCCCCTGCTGTGGCTCTCTGTCAAATAAAATAAATAAATAGATAGATAGATAGATAGATAGATAGATAGATAGATAGATAGATAGATAGATAAAAATAAATGTCTTGCACATCAACAGAGCCAAAATTCTTCCTTTCCTTTTTCCTTTCTTTTCCTTTCCGATTTATTTATTTGAGAGAGAGAGAGCGCATGAGCAGAGGGAGAGGGAGAAGCAGGCTTCCCTACTGAGCCAGGAGCCCAATGTGGACCTCGATCCCAGGACCCCGGGGGATCATGACCTGAGCCAACCCAGATGCCCCAAAGCCAAGATTTTCTTGATTACCATCCTCCACCGTGGTCCTCACACCTGTGAGGTAAGCGTTGTTAAAAAAGCTGCCATGTATCTTTTACCTATGTATGTGTGTGTGCATTCATAGCCTGAGGAAATGAATCGATTCTAATTCTTTTCATCAACAATACTGCAACAAACATGCTCGTTTACACCTTCTTTGGCACAAATGATTTTTTCAGGGCAGATCCCCAGAAGTAAACTTGCTGGCCATGGATGCTTGCATTTTGGTTTTCTTGAGGGCCACCAAATCGCCCTCCAACCTGCCTCTACCCATTTTTATTCTAACTGGCAGTTTCTGGAAAGATCATTTCCCTGCAACCTGCCAGCACCTGAGACTAGGAAACCTCTGTCAATCTGATATACCAACTGCATTTATCAAAAAATAGTGATAAAAGCACTAACCATTCTGCACTCATATGCCAACATGTATTGGGTAATTCACAAATATACCATTAAAACTTAGAACAGGACAGGCCCTGTGCTGAGCAAACAAAGACAATATTATATGGTCACTACCTTCCTGAAATCCAGAGTGATATTTAAATATAAAGTTACCAGAACTGAAAACAGGCACTCAAACAAAATCTTGCACACAAATATTCACAGGGGCATTATTCCCAATAGCCAAAAGGCACCCTTACTGGCAGCCACTCTTGCCCTCCTCCATCATTCCACTCCAACTCCACTTGTTCTTTTTTAAAAAATATTTTATTTATTTATTTATGATAGTCACACACACACACAGAGAGAGAGAGAGAGAGAGAGAGGCAGAGACATAGGCAGAGGGAGAAGCAGGCTCCATGCACTGGGAGCCCGATGTGGGATTCGATCCCGGGTCTCCAGGATCGCGCCCCGGGCCAAAGGCAGCCGCCAAACCGCTGTGCCACCCAGGGATCCCTCCACTTGTTCTTAACTGCCTAAAGTACTCTTGCCCCAGGGCCTTTGCTGGGTCCCTCATCCTGGAACACTTGCCCCAAGTGTCCCCGTGAATCACTCCTTTACTTTCTTCAGCCTTTGCTAAAATGTCACCTACTCAGTGATGCCTTCCCTGGCTATCCTTAGGACTTAACACCATTTGAAATAATATACCGAAATTATGGATTTCATTTACTATCTCTCCACTAGAATATCAGCTACATGACAGGCAGCATTTTTGTCTGTGATTTCCATATCCCAGTGTTAGTAACAGTTGCTAGCTATTGCAGGCACTCAGTGAATGCTTGTCAGTGGAATCAACAGATCCAGGGGTTATTTTGTGCCGGGTGCTTTTTGTGTACTGACTCTGTTAGTCCTCACCCCCTTCAACTGTGAGGTAGGTACCACCTGTATTTACCTTTTAGGGTTAAGTAATTTGTCCAATGTCAACATAAATGTCAAAGTCTGGATGAATAAGATAAGATCCTTTGCCCTCAACTACTTCAGAATTTACTGAAAGTAACAAAGAGATAAATGATAGGATGACACTGTGAAAGAGCTCTGGTTAGAACCTACTGGAAGCCTAGGGGAGACAATGATTAACTTCACCTGGGGAATGAGTTAAGGAGAGGGTCAAGAAAATGCTCCTTAGGAAGAAAGAGATCTTTAAATTTGGTTTTGGGGATCCCTGGGTGGCTCAGTGGTTTGGCACCTGCCTTCGGCCCAGGGTGTGATCCTGGAGTCCCAGGATAGTGTCCCACATCGGGCTCCCTGCATGGAGCCTGCTTCTCCCTTTGCCTGTGTCCCTGCCTCTCTCTCTGTGTCTCTCATGAATAAATAGATAAAATCTTTAAAAAAAAAAAAAAAAATGGAGTTACCCTGTATGTAATTCAACAATCCTAGTGCTTGGTATCTCCCAAGAGAAATGAAAACATATGTCCACCTCAAACTTGTACATGCATATGCCTTCAGCTCAGGTCATGACCTCAGAGTGCTGGGATCAAACTCCATGGTGGGCTCTCTGCTCAGTGGGGAGTCTGCTTCTCCCTCTGCCCCTGTCCCTCCCCTGGTTCATGCTTGCATGCTCTCCATCTCAAATAAATAAATCAAATCTTAGGGGGAAAAAAAAGATTAAGTATTAACATGTGCTACAAACGGATGAAACCTGAAAACCAAACAAAGGACCATCTATGACACGATTCCATTCATATGAAATATCCAGATAGGATAGATAAATCTAGACAGAAAGTAGGTTAGCAGTTGCTTAGGGTTGAGGGATGGGGGAACAGGGCGTGGCTGCTAATGGATGTGGAACATGGGGTTTCTTTGGGGGATAATGAAGATGTTTCAAAATTAGATTGTAGTAATGGTTGCAAAACTCTATGAATGTACTGAAAACCACTGAATTATATACACTTTAATAAATGGATGTGTGTTATACAATGCTCAAAATAAAGCCAATAAACAAACCAACCAGGCATGGGATGCCAGAAAGGCAGAAGTAAGGCTGCAGTGGTGGGCAGGGGCCAGGCTCAGTCCTGACTTTACCTTGAGGGCAGGGGCTGGGCAGAGAAGTTTCCTCTGCTTACTCATGCTTTCCCCTGGGAGAGCAGTAAAGCTGGCCTGGGAAGGAGACTGGAGTTGAAATGCTCTAGTCAGCTGTGAGGCCATCAGACGTTCCCTGAGATGCAGCTGGGCATGGGGGTGACATGGAGAGGGATTCTAAGAGCACAGCAGATGGCAGGTGGGGAGGGTAGTGTGCAGAATCGCACACACCTGTGCTCCCTCCCCAGCCTCACTCCCTGTAATCAACACCAGCATCTCAGGGGAGAGACAGTGATGTCACTGGTGAGGGAAGAAAAGGTCCAGGACAGGTTATGGTAGAGACAGTTGCCATGAAGATAGTTTCTCTGGGAAACTGGTGAAAAGCCACCAAAAGTGGGAGGCAGAGTGGCTTTGGACTCTGAGAACTAGAAACCAATCACAGCTCCCACCGGCCTCTGGGTAACAAACACCATGCTAACATTTCTGGGTGTTTATTTTGTGCTGGGCTGTTTGCAGTGCTTTACCTGCACCGACTCCCAACTTTATGAGGTGGGAACTGTTTGTGACCCCATTTTACAGATGAGCAAGCTAAATTCAAGAGAACTTTAGCACCTTACCCAAAGTCACAAACAGGTAGTCAGTACTGACCCAGGCTGTGCAATCCCAGAGCTGAGTTAACCCCTCATGAGCCTCTCCAATGTGACTTTTCCACCTACCCAACTGCATTCCCTCTCACCCCCTGCATCCACCATGTGCCAGGTCTAGTACTTCCTCCCCACTCTCTAAAGACATCTCGGACATGTCTGTCACCTTCCAGACTTGTGTAGATTTCACAGTGAACCCAATTCAGTGCTGTCCACCTTCTCCAGCCTCAGGCTAGTCTCCTGAAGGATTGGAGTGAAGGGGGGCATCAGCTGCTCTCTCCCGTTCCTATCTCCGAAATCTGTTCCTGCTCTGGGTGGGGGCTGGCAGAGGAGAAGGGCAAAGGGCTCTTGAACTGAGTGGGACTCTGCTGATGCTGACCCAACGCTCTCCATGGGGGACACCTGGGGACCTTGGGGGCCTGTGAGGTTTTCCCGTTATGTTCCCCCGTCTCTGCTTCTTTCCCTCTCTCCTGCCACCCTCAGCTCCCACTATGGCCATCCCACAAGGGCTGGCTGGGTTCAGGTCCTGCTACCTTCCTCTGTGCTCAAGCCATCCTGTGGGAACTATAGGTGTGTGGCCCACCACACAGCAGGGGCTCCCCAACTCTCCTCCCCCACTTGGAAGGATGAGTTCATTTGCTCTGAGAAAGGGAAAGCTGCCCTAGGAGCCAGGTCTGGCAGGCTCCAGTCAGACAGAACAACTTCAGAGGTGACCAACATCAGGCAGGCCACTGACTGTGGGGGACCAAGACAAAATAAGATCACTCTGAAATGCTTCTACACAGAAGCACAAACACTGTCCAAAGCATAAAAAGGACCTAAATCCCCTTCCTGGCTCAGAGCTGACGCGTGCTTCTTACATTAACCACAGTGTTAGCTCTGTTCCTTCCTCCTGGCTCTAGATAAGATAAAGATACCCAGTCACAAACTTGCCTCCAATCCAGAGCAAAGCCTGCTTCCCTGAACCCTCCCCAAAGTTACCTAACTTAACCCAGCTCCCATAGTAAGTCCTCCTTAACACTCACTTACTGAGATGCCCTGAGGGCCCCAGTAGTGGATAGCTCCCCAGCTGATAACAGCAAGAAACCCAAGTTGTGTTCCCGATGGCCTCTGGCTGGAGGTATGGACAGCTGATAAGGACAGACGGGGTAATAAGACACCAGCTCCTCCTAGGCAGACACCCAATCCCCTAAGGACAATTCCTGAGACCTCCCCTCCTGCTCTGCATAAACACAGTTCTCTTGATTTGACAGGGGACTGGGTGGGAACAAGGCCCCACTCTTCCTCAAACTGGATCAGTCCAGCAGGGAGGGGTGTGGTCCAAACTTTCAGCAATTCTGGAATGAGGAGTACTTGGTTTCTTTTGTTCTCTGCTCTGGGCAGAGAGGATTAGATGGGGGGGTGGGGGGAATCACTGAACCAAAGGTCAGGGAGGACCCACAGACTGAGTCTATCCACACTCATGGTTTGTTGGGGGTTTCTCTTAATTACTTGCCCACTTTTAAAACTTGGATCTCAGAAAATGCTGGATTTCCAACTTCTGTAAGATTGGAAGCTCTGCGCCGCCAGGCCAGCACTGCTGTGGGGCAGGCTGGGCCACCTCTGAGTAGCCCAGAGGCTTTGCTGGCCTCTCCCTGATACAGGGCTGTCGGGTTTATGGAGATGGCTTACTTGCTGAGCCAGGAACTGTTATAGGCCTTTTCATGTATTACCCCTTTGATCCTTATCCACTGCCCTCTGAAGGTTCTGTTACTGTCCCCACTTTAGTGATGATGCCACAGTGGGGGTGCAGTATCTTGCTGGAGGTCACACAGCAGTAAGTGACAGCATCCTGAGTTCTAGGGCACTATGTGGTCAATTACCTTCATTTTGCCCAGTACTTTTCCTCTAGGAAGGGGCACCCAAGGGCTGCTAGCCTTCATCAAGATGAGAAAAAGAGCTCCCAAAGGAAAGTGTAGTGGGCTGGATAATGTCTCCCCAAAGAGGTCCACATCCTAGTCCCCAGAACCTGTGACTGTATTATTCTACATGGCAAAAAGAAGTGTGCATATATGATTAAATTGAGGATCTTGTAATGGAGATACTCTCCTGGATGATCTGGGTGAGCTCTAATGTAAGGCCACTGATGAGAGAGAGAGCAAGAAAATCAAAGGAAAAAAAAACAAGAGAGGAGATGGTGGAAGCAGAGGTCAGATTGATACAAGAAGGGCCATGAGCCGAGGAGCACAAGCGCCTCTGGAAAGAGAAGAAAATGGATTCTCCTCTATAGTCTCCAGAAGGAACACAGCCCTGTGAACCTATTTTAGACTTGCAGTCATCAGAACTAAAAAGGAATACATTTAAATGTGCTGTTTTGAGCCACTAAGTTTATGATATGCCACAGGAAACAATATAGATGAACGAGGTGCCACAGCTGGTACAGCAGTGAGGGGCCTACCTAGGCTGGAAGAGTTGAAGCTGCCTCTGCCCAGAGACACACAGCAGGAAAGAGTGGAAGACTCTGAGCTACTGGGCCACGTGGCAGCTTGATGCTCTACATGCCTGGCCCCTACACTGCCCTTTCCCCAACTGGGATGGCCTTGGCCTTCCTCTCTTGTTTGCTAGGACATCCACTTCCAAATCCTGCCTACTCTCCCTCCCCCTCTGCATGACCCAGGTACCTGCCCCAGCACCTCTTCAGAAAGAATCTAGGTCCATCTGATGCAAACTCTGTCCATTTTCCATCACATGCCAGGCTGTCACCTTGATTGGGAAACCACTGAGGGGTGGCTGGTGAGGAGGGCCTCCACTAGGATAGGGGAGATGGGGAGGAGTACGTTGGGAATCGATAGAATTTGGCAACTGTGAGCAGCAGCAAACCTGAGGTGAAGGTCTGGATGAGGTGGCCTCCCAGTAGGCTATGCTCTAGGCTGGGGGTCAGGGACCTCATAGATCTGAGAGAAAACAGGCTCTCCCTGGGGCCCGTAGGGCGTTGGAAGCTGTATGGTACCATGGAAGCCTGGGCTCTAACCAGCACTGTGGTTATGCACAACCCTCTTCATCTCTTGGGGCTTCTCTTGCGCCTGCAAGACAAGCAGGTTAGCTTTTCTGATCTGAGGCCCCTTCTCAGCACTGAGTCTCAGATACTTAGGGTCCAGCACAGGTAGCTACTCTCCTGTCCCCTCCTTTGCTGTGCTGGGACTTCTTCCCAATCCAGGGCTCTAGGGCTGTGCTAACCAGGAATTGTTGCCAGGTGCGCTGGGGGCCCCCAGAGAATCCCCCTACTCCCCCTCCCCATCAAAGAGCAAGGGTGATGCAACCTGCCTGCAATGCCTGCCTCATTTCCCAAGCCTGGCTCCTCCGCACTGAAAAAGAGTCCCCAGAAGCCCCACCCATGCTCCCAGCCCCAGCTCAGGAATTGAAAGGGACTTGGGCACCTGGACCCTGGAAGACTGCAAGCTGAGGGAGGCAGAGGCATTTGAGTCCTGGAAGTGCCACAGGTCCAGGTCAAGAGCAGGCATAGGAGAGGGCTCAGGGTGCCAAGACCTGGGCTCAAAGGCAGCCACTGATAACCCACCACCCACAAATTAGAATGTACCAGGAAGGACTAGGGAGAAAAGTGTGCAAACTGGCACCCATTCAGTAGGAATCAGTCAAGCTGTTTCAGTGGGACAGCTGGCACCAGGGTTGAACTGGGTGAGATTCAACAGCCAGAAAAAGGTGCAAGGGGGTAGGACAGGGGGAACCAGGGTCCTTGCCCGAACGTCTCCTCAGTCAGCATATGTGGCATACAGCTGGCAAAATGATTCCCATACTAAGCAAATTCATTTCTAGTTACTAAAAGGTATCCTACCTGGCCACCCTCTCAAAAACCCATAGTCCCCAGTCTATGAAACAAAACCAAATTAAGGGATGTCACATACAAGAACCAACCAGCACTCTTCAAATCTCCCAAAGTCATGAAAATCTAAGAAAGTCTGAGAAACTGCTGCAGACCAGAGGAGGCTAAGGAGACACGATGATTAAATGTGATATGGCATCCTGGAACAAAAAAACAGCATTAAGAACAACTAGCGAGGGGTGCCTGGGTGGCTCAGTTGGTTAAGCATCTGCCTTCTGCTCAGGTCATGATCCCAAGGTCCTGGAATCAAGCCCTGGGTAGGGCTCCTTGCTCAGTGGGGAGCCTGCTTCTCCCTCTGCTGTTCCCCCTGCCTGTGCTCTCTAAAGTAAATATCTACAAAAACAAAAACAACTAGTGAAATCAGAATATCAAAATGAGGTGTGCACTTTAAAATCCCATACCGACGTGGGTTCTTTAGTTGTGACAAATATATCACAGAAATGTTAAAGAGGTCAACAACAGGGAAAATGGATGTGGGGTATATGGAAACTCTCCGCACTATGTTTGTAACTTTTCTGTAAAAATAAAAAAAAATTTTTTTTAAAGATTTTTAATTTATTTATTCATGACCAACACACACACACACAGAGGAAGAGACACAGGCAGAGGGAGAAGCAGGCTCCATGCAGGAAGCCCGACGTGGGTCTCGATCCTGGGTCTCCAGGATCACACCTCGGGCTGAAGGCAGTGCTAAACCGCTGGGGCACTGGAGCTGCCCAAAAATAAAATTATTCTAAAATAAAAATTTACTTAAATTGCCTAGTCCATGTGTACATACTAGATGTTTTTAGAAGACTTAAGATTTGGGGGGGCAGAAAGGAGGACTAATCTAAATGCTTGACCTGAATTATGAATTAACTCATTGAATCCTTGTGACAGTACTAAGTAGGCACTACTTATTATTATTATTATTATTTAAGATTTTATTTATCCATTCATGAGAGACACCGGGAAAGGCAGAGACACACGCAGAGGGAGAAGCAGGCTCCATATGCTGGGAGCCCAATGTGGGACTCGATCCCAGGTCTCCAGGAACAGGCAGGCCCTGAGCTGAAGGTGGCGCTAAACCGCTGAGCCACCCAGGCTGCCTGGCACTATTTCTTTAAGTAAACTCTACTTCTGATGTGGGGCTCAAACTCACAACCTGAAGATCAAGAGTCACACGCCTGAGCCAGCCAGGCACCCCAGAAGTAAGCACTGTTAGCTGCCACATGTATCGCTAAGTTTCTATATGGAGTTAATAGAAACGTAGCGATAAAATAATGTAGCCACCATCACAGGTCTGAGATTTGAACGTAGTGGAAACCGAGGCACAGGGAAAAAAAGAAATTGACAGTAAGCTAATAAGTGGAGTAGAGACAAGGTCTGAACCCAAAACTGGGCGCCAGAGTCTGCACTTAACTGCTACTCATGCTGCCTAGGTAATAACCTAGCCCCTATAGGTCAAATCTTCAAATACTGGCACAGTGCACAGTAAGTGCTCTAAGTGAAAGTGGTCAGATCCCAAGAAGGACTTCCTGCATGCAACTGAAGCCTGCTATCTTCATTCCCAAATAAGTCTCAAGATCAGAGTTCCCCCACCTTCTCTGGACCTCAGAACCACCACCCGTGATGTTAAGTTGAACTCTAGGTGTCCTGCTGTGGACAGATGCAAGGTGGGAAGTAAAGACCCATACCCACTTGGGCCAGTGGAGGGTCTAGTGCATAGGAGGGAATGGCCAGGAAGCCCCCTCTCTTTTAGCAAAGGGCAGTGCAGATCTCCCTATTTTGGGGCAGGGTTGGTAAACTGATCCAGTGGGGGGCAGCTGAAGCAGAACCAACTGGCCTGAAAGGAGGGCTGAGGATAAGGGCTGATGGGAGGTGGGCAGAGGATGGAGAAAAGCTACAGTCAGGGTGATGATGCCTGCTTCTCTGCAACTGTGCTGGTGTTGCGGGTGAGCGTCCATCATCTGGAACAGGGAAAGGTGGGGATGTCTGGCAATTACTGACACCTTGAAGAAGTGAAGAAGACACAAGAATGACCTACTAGCAGCTATTGTATGGTCAAATGTCTGGGGATCTTGCCAGGGCAGGAGGTATGGTTGAGACTCAACCCCAGAGTTCCTATTAAAAATAAGATACATTAAATAGGCAATTAAGAGCCGGGCTCTGGGTTTCACAGGCATCGACTTGATTCTCATCAGGCAGAGTTGATTATTTTCTTCATTTTACAGGCAGTTCTCGATCTACGAGACTAGAGAACTTGATTATTTGGCCACCATCGCAGGTCTGAGATTTGAACGGCGCGCGCGGTCTCATTGTGACTCAGACAAGAGTCTAACCCACAAAAAGGGTTCTTAGCGTGGGGCGGCAGTTTGGGGATAGGAGTCCAGCATGTGGCTGGCCGGAAATTCGAGAACTAGGGCAAAAGAAACCAAAAGTGAACTAGGGCAGGTCTCAGAGAAGGCGAGGGATCGAATCCCTAGAATTGGGGGGGAGGGGACCTGAGTCAGAGAGACAGAGAACAGGACCCCAGAGTTGGAAGGAGGACGGGGGCCGGAACCCCTGGGGTAGGAAGACGGAGCTGGTCCCCGGGTCAGAGGAAGGAAAAGGCCTAACTCCGCGTCGGGAGGAGGAGGGGAGTGGATTCCAGGATTCCCGAGAGGAGAGGCCAGGCCCGCCTCCCGGTTGGGGCCTGGCGGGGCGGGGCGCGGATGGATCCGGGGAGGCCGTGCTGCGCCATCCCCTGTATATCTGTCCCCACTCCCCGGGGCCGCCTCATTCCCCATCCACAGATCACAATCTCCTCTCAGGCTACCGAGACGCCATCTCCGCCCGCCCAACCCCGGCTATGGCTCTGTAGCCGCGACCCCTCCGTGTCCCGGCCCGTTTCCGCGCTCACCGCGCTTGCGCTCTTCTCTACCGCCTTCTTTTCTTCAGCTGAGGCTGCCGCCGCCTCTCCTTTCCGTAGCCATGGAGTGAGTAACCGCTCGCCCCTCCCTCTCCAACCGCCTTTCCCGCCCTTTCGAAGCTCGCGGCCTTCACGACCAGGCCTGGGGGGTGGGGAGACGAGAGTGAGGAATCACGGTCGCGCAGGCGCAGAAGAGGGAAACGCGTCGTTGGCACGCGGCCGAGCATGCGCATTCGGTCCAGTGGGGGAAGGGTACGTTCTTCCCTAGAATGCTGGAGTTTAAAGATGGCCTGCACGCAGTGCGCCTGCGCACTAGCCCCGAGCGGGGGTCGCCCCCCGCTCCCCGAATGAGTCTGTCCGCGAGCGGTTGCTCACGTGCACAAGCCCACCAGACTCCGTATTTTTTGAGTGAAGGGCGGGCAGTAAGCAGCTGCACATGCGCACTGACTCCCCAACCCCGCAGGCCTGAGAGAACAATTGGATCGGTGGCAGAGCATGCGCTTTAGCCCTGCGAGAGAGGCGTGTGGCTCCGCCGGCCGGCTCCCGTCTCCGAGCTCCACCTTGCTCATGCGCACAACACAATTTATGTTTCATTCGGGCACCTGCTGGGGCGGGGTTGGGTGGGGCTGACTCAGATTGACAGGGCGGAAGGCGAGGCTTAGAGGCCACCTGTAAGGAGGGGGGTGGAGCTAGGATCAGCGGCTGCGACGGGTGGGCGGGGGTCTATCGTGAGAAGGGGCGTGGTTAAGCAAATTTACCTGGGGTGGGGTTTCAACGGAGAGAAGGCGGGGCCTCTGGGGTATCCCCGGGAATGAAGTGGGGGGCTAAGGTAATTGGACGGGAAGGGACTGGGGCGGTCACCGCGAAGCTAAAAAGAAGCCGTGGGACTTAGTAGACCACGGTTTGGAGGGGCAGGGCTGGGGGAATTCCCCTGGGAGCTGATTTTTTTTTTTTTAATTTTTATTTATGATAGTCACACAGAGAGAGGCAGAAACACAGGCAGAGGGAGAAGCAGGCTCCATGCACCAGGAGCCCGACGTGGGATTCGATCCCGGGTCTCCAGGATCGCGCCCTGGGCCAAAGGCAGGCGCTAAACCGCTGCGCCACCCAGGGATCCCTGGGAGCTGATTTTTGAGCCGAGTGTTTAGATGGGATGGAGCCTAAAGGAAATACTTTAGAGGAAGGGGTGTGGCTGGAAGAAAATTCTCCTGGGATTGAAATTTTTTTTAAAAGATTTTATTTATTTATTCATAAGAATACACAGAGAGGAGAGAGAGAGAGGCAGAGACACAGGCAGAAGGAGAAGCAGGCCCCATGCAGGGAGCCCGACGTGGGACTTGATCCCGAGTCTCCAGGATCAGGCCCTGGGCTGAAGGCGGCGCTAAACCGCTGAGCCACCCGGGCTGCCCTGAATTTTTTTTTTTTAATGAAGTGTAATTTTGTGAGGTGGGAGGGAAGGGCTTAAGGAAATTCCCCTGGGAGACCATTAGGTTTTTGTATAGGAAGGAACAGGGCTTGGGAATTCTAAAGAAAAGTAAGTGGGGCCCAAAGAGGGGCACCTGGGTGGCTCAGTGGAGAAGTATCTGCCTTTGGCTCAGGTGGTGTGATCCCAGAGTCCTGGGACAAGTTCTGCATTGGGCTCTCCAGGGGGAGCCTGCTTCTCCCTCTGCCTATGTCTCTGCCTGGCTCTGTGTATCTCATGGATTTAAAAAAAAAGAAAGAAAGAAAAGAAAGAAAAGAGAAAAGAGAGAGAGAAAGAAAGAAAAGAAAAGAAAAGAGAAGAGAAGAGAAGAGAAGAGAAGAGAAGAGAAGAGAAGAGAAGAGAAGAGGGGCCCAGGGGATCCCTGGGTGGCGCAGCGGTTTGGCGCCTGCCTTTGGCCCAGGGCGCGATCCTGGAGACCCGGGATCGAGTCCCACGTCGGGCTCCTGGTGCATGGAGCCTGCTTCTCCCTCTGCCTGTGTCTCTGCCTCTCTCTCTCTCTCTCTCTCTCTCTGTGACTATCACAAATAAATAAATAAAATTAAAAAAAAAAAAAAAAGAAATTGGGGGAAAGAAAGCATAGATTTAGAATTCTGATAGGGCAAGGTGCAGTCTCAAACCCAATTGGAAGGGGAAGGTAGGAAGGACCTTGGGGACATGGAGCTGTGGCTTGGTTTCTCTGTGACTTTGGCTGTGGATGAGGATGGCCTCTGACATCACCTATTCTGTCTCACTTGTAGGTCTTCCACTTTCGCCTTGGTGCCTGTCTTTGCCCAGCTGAGCAACCTCCAGAGCCTCCTTCCAGCTGTTGGTTCAGCCTTCTTCATTGCCACACCTGCCCAGAGCCTGTGCTGCAGCCATGTCACTCCTGGCGACCCTGGGGCTGGAGCTGGACAAGACCCTGCTCCCAGCTAGCGGGCTGGGCTGGCTCGTAGACTATGGGAAACTCCCCCTGGCTCCTGCCCCCCTGGGCCCCTATGAAATCCTTGGGGGAGCCCTGGAGGGCGGGCTCCCAGGGGGAGGAGAGCCCCTGGCAGGTAAGGGCAGGTAGAGAATGGAGGTGGGGTGAGCTGGGCATGGATCAGGGGAGAAGAATTCATTGATTCACTCAATAAATAGCTGTAATGCTCCAGTGGTGGCTTTTAGGGGCTAGGGAATATAGCGGAGACAAGATCAACATAACCCCAGCCCTCTTGGAACTCACACTGAAGTGGGGAGGCTGACAAAAGAAAATTAGGTGATGATGTATTGGGATAAGTGGAAAACACTTTGTAGCTAACTAAAAAATGAAAACAAAGTCCTAATTTAGAGTCGGTAGCCAGGAAACACATAGGTAACATTTTGACTGAGACCTAAAGGCTGGGAAGGAATAAACCATGAAAAGACCCAAGGGAAGAGCTTTTCAGGTAAAGGAAACAGCATCCTCAGAGGCCCTGGGGCAGGAGTTATTTTATTCATTAGCATATCTCAAATACTTGGCACATAGTGGGTTCTCAATAATTAATTAATTAAGGATGAAACAGGGTGTGTTGTGTGTGTGATCTAGTTTGCCTTTTAAGACTAGAGAGTAAATCAGAAACTACAGATGTAGGGTAATCAGGAAAGCAGGTGTTGGAATGGTTGAAGAAATGTCTGCTCGACTTGTTTTTTGGGTCGTTGGTTGGTTCACTGGTTCATTGACTGGTTAGTTAATGGGTTGAACTGTTTGTTGATTGATTGGTTAACTGGTTGGTTAGATGTTTGGTTTCTTGGCTGGTTTGTTGATTTGTTGAGTGGTCTGATGATTCGTTGATTGATTGGTTGACTGATTGGCTGCTTGGTAGTTTCACTCAATTAATGGCATGTATGAAGCAGGCATGGATGATCACCAGGTTGGGTAGAAGACCAGGAACTCAAGGACGTTTATGTCCCTCCTCCAATCCTCCAGGTGACGGCTTCTCTGACTGGATGACTGAGCGGGTGGACTTTACCGCCCTCCTGCCCCTGGAGCCCCCCTTGCCCCAAGGTGCCTTCCCCCCACCTTCCCCACCCCCTCCTGACCTGGAAGCTATGGCCTCCCTCCTCAAGAAAGAGCTGGAACAAATGGAAGACTTCTTTCTTGATGCTCCACTTCTCCCACCATCCTCCCCCCAACCACAGCCACCACCATCAGCACCGCCCCTCCCCCTTCCACTTCCCCTCCCCACCTTTGACCTCCCCCAGCCCCCTGCCCTGGATACCCTTGACTTGCTGGCCATCTACTGCCACAGCGAGGCCGGGCAGGGCGACTCAGCGTTGGCATCCTTGCCCCCACCACAGCAGCCCCCTCCTCCTCCTCCACCTCCTCGCCCAGCCCCCTACCCCAATCCTGCCACTACTCGAGGGGACCGCAAGCAAAAGAAGAGAGACCAGAACAAGTCAGCAGCTCTGAGGTACCGCCAGAGGAAGCGGGCAGAGGGCGAGGCCCTGGAGGGCGAGTGCCAGGGGCTGGAGGCACGCAACCGAGAGTTGAGGGAGAGGGCTGAGTCTGTGGAGCGTGAGATCCAGTATGTCAAGGATCTGCTCATCGAGGTGTATAAGGCTCGAAGCCAGAGGACCCGGAACAGCTAGAGGGCAGGGGCTTTGGGCTATAGGGTACACTGGTCTTCATCTCCACCTACCCTCTGTGTCCGAGTTTGAGGTAGGAGGGTCCCTCCATCATCCCCCTGTCTGTCTCCCCCCTCCACCCCACCTCTGCCGCCTCCCATCATTGTTTCCTCTCCTGTCCATTTCTGAATCTGCTCCCCTTTTCCCTCCCCAGAATCATGTTTGGCCATAGTCAACATCTGCACTCATCTAACAGCTGAGGGACTCAGGCCTGCAGGGAATTTGGGGAGCAGAGGAGGGCCTGCAAACCTGGCCTCCCGGGAAGCTATGCAGAACAATTGTGCAGCCAGGGACAGGAGAGCCAGCCTGGATGTGAGGCAGGGAGGGTTTCAGGAATGGTGGCCTTATAACAATAGAAACAAAAAAGCAAGCCAAGTGACCTTGGGGAAATGTATTTGGGCAGGAAGCCAAAAGGCAGCCAAGTTCACAGAGCAGGTGAATTTGCAGGTAGATGGGGAAGTGGGCAGGCTGGGGGATGGCCATAGTTGGTGACTGGGAGTTCATTTTAGCTCTGGGAAGAAATCAGTGTTTGTGATGAGGGTGGGGGAGGGGCTGATTGTTTTGGTGGTTTGTGAGCAGAGAAATAAAATGAAGAATTTCCTCTGGTCTGTGTCTTTGTCATGGAGAGAAGTTGGGGAGGGCAGTCTTGGGCCAAAGGCGATACCAACAGTACAGAGAACATATAATACCTGGGTGGCTCAGTGATTAAGCGCCTGCCTTCGGCTCGGGTCCTGGGATCGAGTCCTGCATCAGGTCCCCTACAGGGCCTGCTTCTCCCTCTATGTCTCTGCCTCTCTGTGTCCCTCATGAATAAATACATCTTTTTAAAAATAATACTTAAGGTTAAGCATGCACACTTGGCACATGGCCAAGGTCCAGATCCAATGATTGTACTGGTAAAGACACAAGACCCATTTTTAGATCCAGACCATTTATTTATTTAAGCATGAGAATGTGTGCAAATTGGAGGCGAAGGGACGGAAAGGAACAAGCAGACCCCATGCTGAGGGTGGAACCCAATACAGGGCTCAATCTCATGACCCTGAGATCATGACCTGAGTCCAAAGCAAGAGTTGGTCACTCAACTGACTAACCTACCCAGGTGCCCCAGATCCAGACTATTACTTACATCACAAAAGAAAGAATAGCAAAGGTATTGTGCTTCTTGTCACACACACCAAAAAGGACCACATTGAAACGAAAGGGCCTAGATGCTGCTTCAAGGGTCCTGGGCTACCCCTGCCGAGGAGCCAGCTGTCAAAGGCTGCTGTTGCTGAGGGCTCTTTGATTCTCTTGGTTTTTCCCTCATAGTCACAAGATGGAGACCACAGCTCCAGGCATTATGTATGAATTCAAGGCAGGTCAAAACTTTCTCAGTCTGGTAGATTTCTGCCTGCACCTCATCCAGAACTATGCTACATGGGCCTTTCTAGCTGCAGGGGAGGCTGAGTATAGATACGTAGTGGAATATAATTCAGTGTTAAAAAGGAAGCAAATTCTGACAGCTGCTACAACATGGATAAAACTTGAGGACGTTATGCTAAGTGAAATAAGCCGTCACAAAAAGATAATTAGTGTATGATTCCACTTATACGAGCTACTGTTTCAGGTCCTCAAGGTTTATCTAAGAAGTGGAATTGCTGGATCATATGGTAATTCTATTTTTAATTTTCTTGGGAAATGCCTAACTTTTCCATAGCAGCTGTACCATTTTACATTCCCATCAACAGTACACAAAGGCTCCAATTTCTCCACACCTTTGCCAACACTTGTTGTTTTCTGCATGTTTTTTTTTAAAGATTTAATTAATTAATTTTTTTAATTTTTATTTTATTTATTTATGATAGTCACACACAGAGAGAGAGGGGCAGAGACATAGGCAGAGGGAGAAGCAGGCTCCATGCACCGGGAGCCCGATGTGGGATTCGATCCTGGGTCTCCAGGATCACGCCCTGGGCCAAAGGCAGGCGCCAAACTGCTGCGCCACCCAGGGATCCCTGCATGTTTTTTAATAGTAGCCATCCTGATGGGTTTGAGATATATGCCTAAAATTCTTTTTTAATTTTTTTTAATTCTTTTTTTTAAAGTAAATATTTATTTGAGAGAAAATGCACACAAGTGCACACATGGGAGGGTAGGGGTAGAGGCAGGGGGAGAGGGAGAAGCAGACTCCCCATTGAGCAGGAAGCCATTCAGGGCTGATCCCAGGACCCTGAGATTGTGACCTGAGCCAAAGTCAGATGCTTAACTGATTAAGCCATCCAGGCACCCTTAAAATTCATTAAAAAAAAATTTTTTTTAATGATTATTTGAGAGGGAGGGAGGAGGGGCAGAGAGAGAATCTCAAGCAGACTGTGTCAAGTGTGGAACCCAATGCAGAGCTGGATCTCACCACCCCAATATCATGACTGAGCCAAAATCGAGTTGGTCACTCAACTGATCTAGCCATCCTGGTGTCCCTAAGTTTTTTTTTTTTTTTTTTTTTTTTTAAGATTTATTTATTTATGATAGACATAGAGAGAGAGGCAGAGACACAGGCAGAGGGAGAAGCAGGCTCCATGCCGGGAGCCCGACACGGGACTCGATCCCAGGACTCCAGGATCGCACCCTGGGCCAAAGGCAGGTGCCAAACCGCTGAGCCACCCAGGGATCCCCTAAGTTTTTTTTTTTTTTAAATTTAAACTCTACATTCAGTGTGGGGCCCAAATTCATGACCTGAGATCAAGAGTTGCAGGCTTTTCTGACTGAGCCAGTCATGTGGGACCCAGGAAATCTAACAAAAATCTACCCCTGGACAAGCAGAGCAGGACTAACTCCATTTTGTGGATGGTGGGCTCCACCTGCTATCTCATGTAAACCCCCCTCCCCCGCACGACCTGCCTATTGTTTAAGGCACTCCCTCACCCTAGTTTAGCTATTAAGCACACCCTTATCAGAAACCAGCACACTTAGGAATGCGGGACCTCTGACCTTTAACCAGCCAAGGAATGAAAACCCCTCTTTTGCCCGCCAAACCTGCGTGCCAATTCTAACCAGAATAATAGGCTAGTTCAACTGGTCACTATAAGGTGAATTCTAATTCAGTTGGTCCACCTGCGTGTAGACCAACAGGACTGTGCAACTTTCTGCGTATGTTACAATCTCATTGGCCACTGGCCCCTATAACACTGCTGTGCTTCTTAGTCTCGGGGTCCAAGCCCCTGCTCTGCTGTATGGAGTATACTTGGACCCAAGCTCGAGCTTGCTAATAAACCCTCATGCACTTGCATCAGTGTCGGCTCCTTGGTGGTTTCTCGGATTCGCAATCTTGGGCACAACAGTCAGGCATCCCCTGAAATTCATTTTTTTCCCTTAAGATTTTATTTACTTATTTGACAGAAAGAGAAGGAGAGAGAGCACAAGCAGGGGGAGAAGCAGAGGTGGCAGGAGAAGCAGGCCCCCCACTGAGCAGGGAGCCCCATGTGCAGCTCAATCCTGGGATCCTGAGATCATGACCTGAGTCTAAGGCAGACGCTTAATCAACTGAGCCACCTAGACGCCCCCACCCCTTGAAATTCTTAATTCAATAAAGAATCAAAGTCACCTTGCTGGCTCAAGTCAGTGGATCACGTGACTCCTGATCTCAGAGTTGTGAGTTTGAGCCCCATCTTGGGTGTAGAGACTACTTAAAAATAAAAATCTAAGAAAAAAAAATTGGGGCACCAGGGCAGCTCAGTAGTTAAACGTCTGCCTTTGGCTCAGGTCGTGATCCTGGGGTCCTGGGATCAAGTGCTGCAGCAGGTTCCCTGCAGGGGAGCCTGCTTCTCCCTCTGCCTCTCTGTGTTTCTCATGAATAAATAAACAAAATCTTAAAAAAAAAATCAAGGCTGTTTAATCAATATTTAAGTATATTGTTGATTAAGATATTGATTTGATTTACCAATGACCAAATAACAGAGGCTTTAATAAAATTGAAAATTGATTTTCTCACATTAATATCCAAACTGGTCTCCTGAGGTCATTCACTCTTGCTGCTCTGCAGCTCCCAGCTCAGTGGTCCTCAAAATTGAGTGTTCATCAGAATCCCCTGGAGGGTTTTTTGAAACACAGAGTGCTGGGCCCAAAGCCCCAGCGTTTCTGATTCAGCAAGTCTTGGATGGGCCTGAGAATTTGCCTTTCTTGCCAACTCCCAGGTGAGATCACTGCTGGTCTGGAAACCTTGGAAGCCATTATTCTAAGGTGTTTCTTTCCTCCTTCAGCTCGGTTGAAGCAAAGTCACCACCACCACGACCTTATTACAGCAAGCGGGAAATGGGACAGAGATACTGGAGAGCAAGCTGCAGCCTTTTAAGGACTTGAGCTGCGGTTTTTCCACATCTTTACTGGGCCTTTCCTTTGATGAGAGCTTAGTCACACGGTCACACCTACCTGCAAGGGAGCCTGGGAAATGTAGTCGCGAGATGGGCGGCCATTTTCTCGGCCAGAACCTGGGTGATCCTATTTGGTGGGACTTCAGGGACTAAGGTTAATAAAATAAAATTGGAAGGAAATAAAAGCTTGGAAAAAATAAAAAAGCATGCCTGGGTGGCTCAGTGGTTGAGCATCTGCTTTTGGCTCAGGTTGAGATCTCGGGGTCCTGGGATTGAGTCCCACGCATGGAGCCTGTTTCTCCCTCTGCCTGTCTCTGCCTCTCTCTGTTTCTCTTGAAAAAATAAATAAAATCTTTAAAAAATAAAAATAAATTGGAAGACTCAGCGTAGGTCAAGAATGCTGGGGCTTTTAGGCCAGCAGTGTTGTCTGGAAGCCTTGGGGTGGCCAAGATCCTTTCAGGTGATTTGCATGGTTAAAAGTATTTTGATAATAATACTAAAATGTTACTTGAGGGACGCCTGGGTGGCTCAGCGGTGGAGCGGCTGCCTCTGGCTCAGGGTGCAATCCCGGAGTCCCCGGATCGAGTCCCACATTGGGCTTCCTGCATGGAGCCTGCTTCTCCCTCTGCCTGTGTCTCTGCCTCTCTGTGTCTCTCATGAATAAATAAATAAAATTTTAAAAAATGTTATTTGCCACCACCCCACACCACCCACCCCACAATCTGGAGTTTTGTCAAGGTTATGTGATGTGTGATGCCATCATTACTCTGACAGCTAATGTAATATGTATTTGTGTATTCCTGTGACTTAAAAGTTTTGTTATTTTATTTTATTTATTTATATTTATTTATTCATGAGAGATACACAGAGAAAGGCAGAGACATAGGCAGAGGGAGAAGCAGTCTCCCTCCTGGGAGCCTGATGTGGGACTCAATCCCAGGGCTCCGGGATCTCAACCTGAGCCAAAGGCAGATGCTCAACCACTGAACCACCCAGGTACCCTACCTCCATTTGGTTTTATCTGACACTTGCACTTCTGTGAACTGGTAGAGTGAATTTAATCTTTTTCACCCTTGATAGTGTTAGTCTTTGGGATCTATAGATAGATAGATGGGTAGAATAATACCCCCCACCCCAGAAAATATGCCTATGTCCTTACTGAACCCTGGAAACCTATGAATGTGACCATATTTGGAAAACAAACAAACAAACAGGTATAGCTTGTAAATGCAATGGCAAGTGTCCTTATCAGAGACAGAAGGCACACACTATCAGAGAGGAGGAGACATCATGTGATCACAAAGGCAAAGACTCGGGTGATGCAGCCACAAGCCCAGGAATACCTGGAGCCACCAGAATCTGGAAGAGATAAGCATGGATCTTCCCCCTAAAGCCTTCAGAGGAAGTAGCCCTGCCAACTCCTTGACTGCAGACCTCTTGCCTCCAGAACTGTGACAGAAGAATTTTCTGTTGCTCTAAGTGACTAAGTTTGCGGTACCTTGTTACAGGAGCCTTAGAAAACTCATACAGGACCCCAGTTTATTGGAAACTCACACAGGACCCCAGTTCACTGTGGTGAGGGTCTTCTTTTAATTTTTTTTAAATTTTATTTATTTATTTATTTACTTATTTATTTATTTATTTATTTAAAGTTTTTTTTTTTTTTTAAGATTTTATTTACTTATTCACGAGAGACACACAGAGAGAAGCAGAGACACAGGCAGAGGGAGAAGCAGGCTCCATGCAGGGAGCCTGATGTGGGACTTGATCCCGGGTCTCCAGGATCATGACCTGGGCTGCAGGTGGCACTAAACCATTGAGCCACCAGGGCTGCCCTAGCCTCTTCTTTTTAGATGCCGCACTTGGGTAACTCTAGGCTTTTCATTATCCTTCATTTCTTGGCACCCCGCAGAACAAGATGAAGAGAAGAAGGAAGAGGAGGAGGGGGAGGAGGAGGGGGAGGAGGGGGAGGAGGAAGAGTACATCTCTGAGAAGCTGTGGCCACAGCTGAGACTTCCTGAGGCTGGTCACCCTGGGTACTCACAGCCGGGGGTCAAGGAACCCTCAGAGCTTGAACTGAGCTTGAAGCACCCCTAGCTGGTAGTTGCTCTTTGGCAGGAACAAATGCAAATGTCAAGACCGAAGTTCAAGTTCATCTGGAGCAGCCAAGCTCCTGCTGGCAAAACATTGCAGCACTGACACCTGCCTCAGGTTTGGGCATTCCTGTGGACCTTGGCCTGAGCAGTCCCTGCAACTGCTGCTCAGAAGATGTTCATATTTTACCTGTCACCTTTATATACATTTAAGTGGGATGGTTTGGGTGAACCATGGAGAATAGCCACAGACTCTTTATCTCCATCTCTGGTTCATTTTGTTACAGATGAAGACTTGCAGTTTTAAGCCTGAGCTCTGCAATGTCAGTAATTTACACTGTACCTTAGAAGAAAACAGCAGGCCAGTGCCCCTCAGTCAAGCTGGCTGAAACAGAGAGAGGACTAAATTAAGCTTTATTCAACAGTGAAATTAGGAGCATTTAATGGTTTTTCTCCTTCATAAGGCAGGCAGAGGCTGGCACTGCAAAACTGAGCTGTGTGGCCTTGAACAGGTATCTTGGCCTCTCTGAGCTCAGATTCCTTATCTGGAAGCCCGGGCCTGGGCGCTAACCTTTGCTTCATCATAATCTTTCTGTGTGAACTGGGGAAAAAATGGGGCAGCAGAGTCCCCATTATAGAGTCCAGGAATCAGTTGAAAAGATTCTGATCAGTGTTTACAAATAGGAACAGAACAAAAAAAAATCAAGCCGTACAGGGGGGCATTTCCTGGAACTGTGTTATTGCGAAATCGTTTCTTACTGTGCATCGCAGAAAAGCCTGGAAGCCACTGGGAGACGCCGCCAGCTTCCCAGACTCCCAGGCCCCGCCGCGAACCCTGGCGAGAGCATCTCCGCTGGGCCCGACCCACCCCGCCCAGAGCAAACCGTCCGGTCTCCCGGCGGCGCTGTGCTGGCAGGACTCCGCCGCCAGGGGGCGCGCGTGCCCCGCCGCGAGCGCGTTCCGTTCCGTCCGAGCGGCCAGACCCCGGTTTCCCCCGGGTCCCGAGTCGCCCCAGGATCCCGTTTGCTGGCGCTGGAGGCCCCGGCCCGGCACACAGCTCCCCCAGCAGAGCGCGGCGGGAGGGCTGGGGCGGCCTCCGCGCTTCATTCTGCAGGGTTCATGCAGTGCCTCGCCCTGTGCGCCAGACCGCGTGGCCGCTCCCAGAGCCCGCATCCCGGTGCGGGGGACACACAGGGACCCTCAGTCACGACTCCCTCCGCCAGGACCAGGCCTCCTCCCCGCCTGGGGCTCGGGGCTCGCGTGGTGCCGGACAGCCCGGGGTGCAATCCCCCGCCCCGGGGGCTGTGTGACCTCGGGCAGCTTGCTTACCCTCTCTGTGCTTCCGTTTTCCCTGCTCCAACATGGGGAAACAACACGCAGGGCACAGGTCGTCACGGGCAGGAAACGAACTAGTATTTGTAGAGCATTTAGAAGGGGCTTGGTGTGTTTGTTAAACAAACATTGTTACAGATTTCCATTTCTAAGAAAAACTGGGGACCGGAGCAGGGCAATTGAATGGCCAAAGTCACATTTCCAGCCTCTAGGAGGATTTCTGAGTTGGGTTCAGTGATTGATTCCCAGCCGGCAGGCTTTCCCTCTGCATTACATTTGCAGTGGGTAAACCCAGCTCCCTTTGCATGGTTGGTGGAGGGCAGGCCAACCCCAGAGGGAAATCTTCCACACACAGGCCAGTAGTGGAGTCAGGGCTGGAACCAGAGTGAGACCCTATGTCCGGGTCAGTGGACTAGCTCAACGAGTAAATAAATCATTTTCATGTAATGAACTCCATCCTGATTGCAGTAAGAACACAGAGGGACTCCTGGGTGGCTCAGTGCTTAAACATCTGCTTTCCGCTCAGCTCGTGATCCCAGGGTCCTGGGATCCAGTCCCACATTGGGCTCCCTGTGTGAAGCCTACTTTTTCCTCTGCCTATGTCTCTGTGTCTCTCTCTCTCCCTCTGTGTGTGTGTCTCTCATGAATCAATCAATCAATCAATCAATCAATCAATCTTTTTTTAAAAAAGAAAGAATACAGAGGAAAAGTGAAGTGAGCTGGCCAGGAGCCGTCATGGAGATACCCTGACTCTTGAGTGCTGAATTGCGATGATTTCTGAAGTAAGGCTGGGCGTGGCATCAGCTCTCCCCCAAGAGAAGAGATCTAAGGAGGCCCGAGGGCACAGACCAACTGCACGAACGGGTACTCCGAGCACCCTACCACCTGCACCTGCTGCTCTGTGGTCTTGCCCTGGACGTTCAACCATGACTTCACGCAGAGTTCCCTATGACCATCTGAACAAGTGGGCTGGGTCCTCCCCCCATCCCGTTCTCCCCCTGTTCGTGTCCTTCCCAGAACCTTCGAATGTGAATTATCTGGAAATAGAGTCGTTGCAGGCGTCATTGGCTAACATGAGGTGGGGTGCGTGGTGAATCCAGTATAACCAGCATTTACAGAGACAGACATGCGGGGAGACGTGTGCGAAGACAGAGTTGAGGAGGGCACTTGAAGGAGCCTTCAGAGGGAACAGAGCCCTGTCCAAACTGCGATTTAAGACTTCCAGCTTCCAGAACTGTGAGAGGATACACTTCTAATATTTTAAGTCCCCTCTGCGCCTCCACACCCCCATTTGTGGTGCTTTGCAAGAACTTGCAAGAACAGAGATGTGCAGAGAAAGGGAAAATGGGCTCTTCAGATCCTGGTCAGGGCTTCTTGTCAGACAGAAATGATCTCGTGGAACATGAACATTGGTCAGGGTCGTCACTCTTTGGTCTTAATAAGGTAAGACAAAAAACTGAGACCAGGGCAGCCTGCGTGGCTCAGCGGTTGAGCATTGTCTTCAGCCCAGGGTGTGATCCTGGAGACCCGGGATCGAGTCCCACGTCGGGCTCCCTGCATGGAGCCTGCTTCTCCCTCTGCCTGTGTCTCTGCATATTTATTTATTCATGAGAGACACACACACACACACACACACAGAGGCAGAGACACAGGCAGAGGGAGAAGCCGGCTCCATGCAGGGAGCCCGATGTAGGACTCGATCCCGGGTCCCCAGGATCACGCCCTGGACTGAAGGCAGGCAACAAACTGCTGAGCCACCATGGCTGCCCAATAAATAAAATCTTAAAAAAAAAAAAAAAAAAAAGAGACCATTTCATAATTTTGTCTAAGTGCAGGCAACAAACCAGATCCTGTACAAGTCTTGAAGGTACCAAATATCCTTCTACCAAATATCCTTCTCTACTGAGTAATAGGAGTGACCTGTGCTGTTTCTTCTTCTTTTTAAAAAATATTTTATTTATTTGGCAGAGAGAGAGACAGACAGACAAGCAGGGGAACAGCAGACAGAGGGAGAGGGAGAAGCAGACTCCAGACTCCCTGCTGATCAGGGATCCTGATGCAGGGCTTGAATCTGGGATCATGACCTGAGCCAAAGGCAGATGCTTAACTGACTGAGCCACCCAGGCACTTTGTGATCTGTGCTTCTTGAGTGGAACCACTTCTCACTGTCTCTGGCTGGCACGGATTGACTAACCAGGAGGAGGTGCTGTTTCATAGCCCCCTGGAAAGTCAGGCAGTGTCATTGGAGAACAGATGACTCATCCTACCTCTCTCCCTATTTTATTTTTTAAATTTTAAAAAGATTTATTTGTTTGAGAGAGAGAGAGAGAGAGAATAAGAAGGGAGGGGAGAGGGAGAAGCAGACTCCCCACTGAGCCGGGAACCTAACATGGGACTCAATCCCAGGACCCTGGGATCATGACCTGAGCTGAAGGCGGACACTTAACCAACTGAGCCACTCAAGCACCCTGTTTTTTAATTTTAAAAAAGATTTTATTTATTTATTAAAAGATTTCATTTATTTATTCATAGACACAGAGAGAGAGGCAGAGACACAGGCAGAGGGAGAAGCAGGCTCCATGCAGGGAGCCCCATGTGGGACTCCACCCCGGGTCTCCAGGATCACACCCCAGGCTGCAGGCGGCGCCAAACCGCTGCGCCACTGGGGCTGCCCGATTTTATTTATTTTTGATAGAGAAAGAGAGAGAGAATGAGCAGGGGAAGGGGCAGAGAGAGTGGGGGAAGCAGAACAGGGAGCCTGAGGCAGGACTCGATCCCAGGACCCTGAGATCATGACCTGAGCCAACGGCAGATGCTTAACTGAATGAGCCACCCAGGCGCCCCTCATTTCCTATTTTAAAGGTCCTGGATCAAAGGGCCTGCCTACCCTGCCCACCCCTCATCATTGAAATGGGTGTTGCCATCTGGGATAGGCTGAATGATGTCCCCCAAAGATACCAGGTCCTAATCCCTGAAACCTTAATTCGGGGTTTAATTAAACCGTAATTAACCTTAGCGTTAATTTTTATGCGACAAAAAGGACTTTGCTGACAGAATTAAGTTAAGCATTTTGAGGTGGGGAGATTATCCTGGGTGATCCAGGTGGGCCCCAAATGTAACTCCAAACATTTATTTTTATTTTTTTTATTTTATGATAGTCACAGAGAGAGAGAGAGAGGCAGAGACACAGGCAGAGGGAGAAGCAGGCTCCATGCACCGGGAGCCCGACGTGGGATTCGATCCTGGGTCTCTAGGATCGTGCCCTGGGCCAAAGGCAGGCGCCAAACCGCTGCGCCACCCAGGGATCCCACCAAACACTTTTTAAAAAAAAAGATTTTATTTATTTATTCATGAGAGACCCAGAAACAAAGGCATAGGCAGAGGGAGAAGCAGGATCCATGCAGGGAGCCTGATGCGGGACTCGATCCCAAGGTCTTGGTATCACGACCTGAGCCAAAGGTAGATGCTCAACCACTGAGCCACCCCAGGTGCCTCTCCAAACATTCTTATAAGAGGGAAGCAAGGGGATACTGGAACACAGAAGAGAAGGCCAGGGGACAGAAGAGCATCTCAAAGCAGAGTCAGAGAAGATGCCACACTGCTGGTTTGAAGATGGAGGATGCAATTCTAGAAGCTGGAAAGGCCAGGAGATGGATCCTCCCCTGGAGCCTTCCAAGGGAGCCGGAGTTAAACTTAAATGCAGTGGCTAAAACAAAACAAATGTATTTTTGCAGTCCTGGAGTCCAAAAGTCTGAAGTGAGTCTCACGAGGCTAAAGTCAGGGTGTTGGCAGGGTTGGGTCCTTCGGGAGGTTCTGGGGGAGATTCTGTTCCTGGCTTCTTGAGGTTCCCAGCGGCTGCCAGTGCACCTGGACCCCCAGCACTACAATCTCTTCTGCCGTTGCACATCCTCCTATCCCTTCTGTCGTCAGATCTCCCTCTGCCTTCTTACAAACTTGTGATCACATTCACTTTCCACTTGGATCATCTCTCCATCCCAAATCTTTAATGTAATACCTGCAAAGTCCCCTTGCCCTGCGAGCTCACATATTCACAGGCTCTGGGGATTCGAGTGTGGGCATCTTTGGGGGCCATTATTCTGTCTGTTACATGTGCTGCCTTCTTGAATCCTCCACCTGGGTTATGGTATTTCTTTGATTCTCTCTTAGTCCCCATCCCCCCATCACCATCTTGGGTAATGTCACATGTCCTAGACTTAGACATCCCACCACTGCACCTGCTCTGAGCCCTTTCCCGGGCCTCAGCCCCCAGAAACCACAGCCAGGACTCTGGGAGGAGTCTGGAGGAAGTCACTTGCCAACTCTGCAGTTGTAGGTCTCTCTAGTTTATGTCCCTGAGCACAAGTGAATTCGCCCTCTCACCCTGAAGTCACCTGGGGCAGCTCAGGGACTCCAGGGTTCAAGGGCTGTGGAGGCTTGAATTTGGCTCAGGATTTGGCTAGCTCTCCCTGGTCCAGCCCAGACTGACAGGTACGTTACGGTCAGCAACACAGATTGGGGCAGAGATACCCCTTCCAAGCCTGGAAGAAATGAGTCTCGCTGTGCAGAACGAGCCAGAGACTGAGAGCAGCTCCTTCTGGGTCTTCTCTCATGAGTGACTAGGCTCTGCAGGACCACTTAATATTTTCACTGTTATAAGCACAATTGTTCTGCTTTTATTTTTTTAAAGATTTTTTAAAAATTTTATTTATTTATTTACGATAGTCACAGAGAGAGAGAGAGAGAGAGAGAGAGAGGCAGAGACACAGGCAGAGAGAGAAGCAGGCTCCATGCACCGGGAGCCCGACGTGGGACTCGATCCCGGGTCTCCAGGATCGCGCCCTGAGCCAAAGGCAGGCGCCAAACCGCTACGCCACCCAGGGATCCCCTTTAAAGATTTTATTTAATTATTTGGGAGAGAGAAAACGACAGAGTGCATGAGCTGGAGGGGAGAGGCAGATGGAGAGGGAGAGGTAGGCTCCCTGCTGAGCAATGAGCTACATGTGGGACTTGATCCCAGGACCCTGGGATCACAACCTGAGCTAAAGGGAGACACTTAACCAACTGAGCCACCCAGGTGCCCTGTCCTGCTTTTAAACACTTTAATGGGGCTTCTGTTGTGCCAGAAATAAAGACCCAAATCCCTAATATGGTACCCAAGATATACATGGTCTCTCTCACTATTAGCTTTGGAGGCTGGTTTCAAATACCTAGCATGTGAGCATGTGTGCACATATACACACACAAGTGTCCTCACCCCCTGTGGATACATGAGTACAAAACACATACTCAGAGACACAGGCATGCACATCCACAGTCAGGGCAGCTGTCCCTGCAGCCAGACCAGGTTGTGGACGATACAGTAGCAATGGCAACTGGACGGATGGGCAGGGGACATGATGACCTTGGGTCGACAACTCATGGCTCGGGATGTGCTCTGCTGATGCTGTGCGACACCTCTCTGGTAACCCCTGGCATCATTTAGTTAAATGTGACAAGTCGCCTCGTGTTTGAGAGACCAGTGGTTGAGCAGTTAAGTGAGGAACCAGTTACAGATGAAAAGGAACTGAAGCTCTCGCTATGCAGTTGCGGATTGGGCTCCTCTCATTTCCTTTTCTGTATTTGTGATCAATTCAGCAATTTTCCTGGTCAGCAACTTCCCAACCTATATTGGGGCTCTGGGCTGGGGCTCGCAGCGAGCAGACTGCCCTGTGTCCACCGGGGGCGGGGGGCACAACAAAGGCAGATGCTCAACTACTGAACCACCCAAGCACTGCCCCCCCCACCCCATAGGAAAGTCTTGACAGCTTGACCTTGTCAAGCTTAGGGCAGCTCTGAGACTGGAAATTTCTCACCAGGGCCATCTACATAATTTGCAGGGCCCAGAGCAAAATGAAAATATGGGGCCCCTTTGATAAAAAGGTAAAAGCTTTCTTCCTTTCTTCCAGTGATGGTCTCTCTTGACCTGGGGTGTGGTTTGGTTTTCGTTTATTTTATTTTTTTTTAAGATTTTATTTATTACTTCATAGAGACAGAGAGAGAGAGAGAGAGAGAGAATGGCAGAGACACAGGCAGAGGGAGAAGAAGGCTCCATGCAGGAGCCGATGTGGGACTCGATCCCAGGTCTCCAGGATCACGCCCTGAGCTGAAGGTGGCACTAAACTGGTGAGCCCCCCGGGCTGCCCCGGTTTTTGTTTATTTTAGACTAAAAAAAAAATTGTGTGGGGGATCCCTTGGTGGCTCAGCGGTTTAGCGCCTGCCTTTGGCCCGGGGCACGGTCCTGGAGTCCCGGGATCGAGTCCCGTGTGGGGCTCCCAACATGGAGCCTGCTTCTCCCTCTGCCTGTGTCTCTGCCTCTCTCTCTCTCTCTCTCTCTTTCTCTATCATGAATAAATAAATAAATCTTTTAAAAAATGCGGTAAAAACATAGAACATAAAATTTACCATTTCAATGTATACAGTATCCAGTTCCAGAACTTTGCCATCACCCCAAAAGGAGACCCCATGCCCATTGGAAGCCACCCCCCTCTCTCCTCTCCCCCAGCCCCTGGGAACCACTAATCTATTTCTGGTCTTCATGGATTTGTCTTTTCTGGGCATTTCATTTGTGTCTGGCTCCTCTCACTTAGCATAATTTTTTGAGGTTGATCCACGTCATAGCATGTGTTGGTAGCCAGCAACCAACCAGCAACCAATTATTCCCTTTCTAATAAGCAAAGGGAACTTACATACGAGGTGTGTCTTGGGCTGCAAGATGAGTGGATCCCCACATCTGCCTCCAAATCTTAAAGTTTATATACGGGGCCTTAACTGGGCTCACTCACCTATACCATGTGGGTGTTCAAGGAGCAGCCTCTGGGAGCAAAAAAGACACGCAAAACCCACGTTTCACAGACAGGGGCAAGGGTGAGGTGCTGGGTCCAGCTCACAGGTCAACTGGTGGTCCCATCCTCTCAGTGACCTTCCCCCACAGCTAGTTAATGTCCAATCCCTCAAGCTCGACTGGGCGGTTTGCAGTGTAGGGGAGACACAGGTGTCTAGGGCTCCCACCTCTCAGCTCAGCAAGGCTCAAACCCTCTCTGTGCCCTGTAGGGGCATGGGAGTGGGAGTGGGACTGAGAACCTGCTCTGGGAATGGAGGAAGTGGGGGTCGGGGGAGATGTGTGATCCAAGGTTCCAATTTCCCCGGTGCGTGCTCCTTACCCCATTAAGTATTACCCCACTGTACCTTCATCTACAAAACACAGATTCAAATCTAGGGGTACCTGGGTGGCTCAGTTGGTTAAGTAACTCTTGATCTCAGCTCAGGCGTTGATCTCAGGGTCGTGCATTCAGGCCCTGTGCACTTAAAAAAAAAAATCCTTTCCTTTTTTTTTCTTTCACTTTTTAAGATTTTATTTATTTATTTGAGAGAGAAAGAGAGCACAAGTGGGGATGGGGGCAGAGGGAGAGGGAGAAGCTTGCTCCCCAGTGAGCAGGGAGCCCTATGTGGGGCTTGATCCCAGGACTCTGGGATCATGACCTGCGCAGAAGGCAGATGCTTAACTAACTGAACCACCCAGGCACCCCTTTAAAAAAATCCTTAATAGGGCAGCCCCGGTGGCGCAGTGGTTTAGCGCCGCCTGCAGCCTGGGGTGTGATCCTGGAGACCCTGGATCGAGTCCCACATCAGGCTCCCTGCATGGAGCCTGCTTCTCCCTCTGCCTGTGCCTCTGCCCTGCCCCCCCCCCCTCTATGAATAAATAAATAAAATCTTTAAAATAAAAATCCTTAATAGGGGATCCCTGGGTGGCTCAGCGGTTTAGCGCCTGCCTTTGGCCCAGGGCGCAATCCTGGAGTCCCGGGATCGAGTCCCACGTTGGGCTCCCGGCATGGAGCCTGCTTCTCCCTCCTCCTGTATCTCTGCCTCTCTCTCTCTCTCTCTCTCTCTCTCTCTCTCTCTCTCTCTCTCCCTCCCTCCCTCTCTATCATAAATAAATAAATAAATAAATAAATAAATAAATAAATAAATAAATCTTAAAAAAACTTAAAAAAATTAAAAAATCCTTAATAAATACAATTATTAAGGATTTCAAGGTGGCAACTTCAGAGCATCACACCCCAGGTGTGAGGCCCTTAGGAGTGTGAGGAACTTGTGTCCCTGCCTGCTTCTCACTGTGGAGCTGGGAGCTTGTGTGGACTGCAACATAGCCCCAAGGCAGGCTGGGAAGCTGAATGCTCCTGAGTCGGGGGTCAGGGGCATTGGGTTTGGGGGTCACAGGAGATGTGGTGCCTGCAGGCAGGAGTCAGATGATCAAGTTCTTCTCTTTGTCCCCAGCCCCTGTGGGGAGTAGATGTTTGCCTGGTGAATGAATGAATGAATGAGTGCATGAATGAATCCTGCCCCCAGCACCTCACCTGGAGCCCATACTCCCTGAAAGCCCCACTGCTGGGGCTGCCCTCCGCTGAGGCTGATGTAGGGCTCCTTTTCTTTAGGGCCAGACCTGCCTCCTCTCTGCTCTGCTTCTTGCAACTGCGAAAGGAGAAGTTGGAATAAGGGTTTTGTCAGGACTTTGTGATTTCCTTCCTGGGGTTCCTCTTCCGTAGATGATCACTACCTTCTTCTTTCCCTGCAAAAGCTTCCTGTTGGAGCTTCCTTCTGGGACAGACAGGCACATCCAGAAGCCAGACTGAGGACAGACCAGCCCCGGACCCCTGGAGATGCTGGTATTGCTGCTGTCTCTGCTGTGGGCCTGTGAGTGGGTTGAGAGCTGGGGATGGGGGCGGTCCTGGCGGGGGAGGGGGCAGTGCTGGTTCTGACGCTGCTGCTAAGCCTCGATGTCCCCCCAGGGTCCCTGCAGGAGGACCCAGGCTATGAGCTACACGTGCAGGACTCTGTGACGGTGCAGGAGGGCTTGTGTGTCCGCGTGCCCTGCACCGTCTCCTACCCCCAGGTTGGCAGGCACAGTGCTACACCTGCTTATGGCTCCTGGTTCCGGATAAAGGGTAATCCCAAAGGGGAAGTTCTCATGGCCACCAACAAACCAGCCAGAGAAACAAAGAGGAAGATCAAACTTCCCTTCCACCTTTCTGGAGACCCTGGGGCTGGCGACTGCTCCCTGAGTATCACAGACGCCCGGAGGGAACACAGCGGACACTATTACTTTCATCTGGACAGAGGTCCCATGAGACACAGTTACAGGAGTAACATGCTCATTGTGAGTGTGAGAGGTAGGGAAGGTCCCCAAGAGTCAATAACAGGTGTGGGGGGGTGTTCCTGAGGGAAGAAACAGACCCCCTGCTGCTCATCTTAAACAGGAGAGTAGAGCATAGTCAGTTCAGGGTTGGGGTGCCTCTTTGGGAAGCACACAGGGGAGTCCCCTCTGAGGTCCGGCCTCTCTTTCTCTCCTCTCCAGAGCTGACACAGGCTCCGGATATCTGGGTCAAGGAGCCCCTGGAGTCTGGCTGCCTCAGTCACCTGACATGCTCTGTGCTGGGGGCCTGTGATGGGGTGCTGGCCCCCACCATCTCCTGGACAGGGCCTGCCCTCAAACCTTCGGGACTGGGCTTGGAGGCTTATAACTCCTCGGAGATCCTGCTCATTCCACGCCCGCAGGACCATGGCACCAATCTCACCTGTCGGGTGACCTTCAAAGCTGGCATGAGCACTCAAAGCACCATTACGCTCAACATCTCCTGTGAGTGTGGGGCAAGGACTCGGTTCCCGGGGGGTGGGGGGAGGCAGGGGGGCTCAGGGGGGCTGCAGGGAGGACACAGGACTTGTCTGTTTCAATTCCCATTTCTGTGTCTCCTGGGGGTGGGTGGCATGGGAAGGGTGGACTCTGACTCCATTCCTCACTGTGTCTCTGTCGCAGATGCCCCACAGAACCTGGGCATCAGCATCTCCCGAGAAAATTGCACAGGTAGGTCAAGATGCCCTCTCCCTGAGGCTGGGATGGGAGCTCTCCCTGGCAGAGCAGAGCCTGGGGCTCGAAGCCAAGCCAGGAGGGCCAGAGTGATACACAGGGAGAGCAGAGCGGGGAGGCGCTCCCACCCCTTCACTGTGACAGATGATTTTTGCTTACTATTTATTATATGCAATGACAGGTGATTCATTATATGCAAAGACTATTTGTCAAATACATGCAGGTTATGAAGAATCGCCATCAAATGAACACCTTGGTACTCACCATCCAGGTTAAGAAATAGAACAGGAGGGCAGCCCAGGTGGCTCAGCGGTTTAGCGCTACCTTCAGCCCAGGGCGTGATCCTGGAAACCCGGGATCGAGTCCCACGTCGGGCTCCCTGCGTGGAGACTGCTTCTCCCTCTGCCTGTGTCTCTGCCTCTCTCTCTCTCTCTGTGTGTCTCTAATAAATAAAATCTTTATTTTTTTTTAAGATTCTATTTATTTATTCATGAGAGACAGAGACACAGGCAGAGGGAGAAGCAGGCCCCATGCAGGTAGCCCGACGTGGGACTCCATCCGGGGTCCCCAAGATCACACGCCGGGCTGCAGGCGGCGCTAAACCGCTGCGCCACCGGGGCTGCCCTTTTTGTTTTGTTTTTTGTTTTTTTAATAAAATATTTTTAAAAAGAAATAGAACAGGAGCACCTGGCTGACTCTGTCCATGGTGCATGCAACTTTTTTTTTTAAAGATTTTATTTATTTATTCATAGAGACACAGCTAGAGAGAGAGAGGCAAAAACACAGGCAGAGGGAGAAGCAGGCTCCATGCAAGGAGCCCGACATGGGACTCGATCCCGGGTCTCCAGGATCACGCCCTGGGCTGCAGGCGGTGCTAAACCGCTGCGCCACCGGGGCTGCCCCAACTTTTTTTTTTTTTTTTTAAGATTTTATTTATTTATTCACAAGAGACACACACACACAGAGAGGGAGAGACACAGGCAGAGGGAGAAGCAGGCTCCATGCAGGGAGCCCCATGCAAGACCGATCTTGGGACCCCAGGATCACACCCTGGGCCGAAGGGAGGCACTAAACCGCTGAGCCACCCAGGGATCCCAAGGTGCATGCAGCTCTTGATCTTAGGGTCATGAGTTCGAGTCCCGCATTGGATGTAGAGCCTACTTTAAAAAAAAAAGAACAGCAACCTTGCCTTTGGAACACCCTAAATGCCCCTTCCCAATTTCAGCCCTTTCTATCTGGCATCGGAGAAAGCCACTATGCTGAATACTGTGTTACCATTCTTTCTCTTTATTTTATTTTACTTTACTTTTTATTTTTAATTTATTTAAATTTATTTTTAAAAGATTTATTTATTTATTCATGAGAGACACGAGGGTGGGGGGAGGGCAGAGACACAGACAGAGGAACTGGCAGGCAGAGACACAGGCAGAGGATCTGGGAACTCCGAGATCACACCCTGAGCTGAAGGCAACCAACCACTCAATCACTGAGCCACCCAGGCGTCCCTATTTTATCTTATTTTTGATGAAAGTATAATTGATGAATACATTGTATATATCTAAAGTGTACAAGGTGATGATTTGATATATGGAGATTTGATATACATTTACACTCCTAAAGGATTCACACAACCCAGTTAATTAACACATCCACATACCTTCTATTTTCTTGTAATTTTACGAAATAACACGTCTGGCTTCTTCCACTCAGCATGATGTGATCAAGGTTCATCCACACTGTAGTGCGTGCAGGTCAGTGTTTCACTCCTTTTTGGGCTGAATATTGTTCCATTGTATAGAGGGACCACCATCCATCCATCCATCTGTGGGTGGACATTTGGGTTGTCACCTTGTAGTTCCTGTCAACAGTACTGCTCTGAACACTTCCATACAAGGATCTGCTTGACTCCCCACTTCCAGTTCTTTTGGCTCTAGGAATGGATTTGCAGGGTCACAGCTACCTTGACTTTTGTGATGTGGCACCACCTCGTGTTCTTGACATTCATCTGTATTGCTTGCTGCTGTAATTTCTGCCTCTCCTTGTCTGTAGGTACCACATTTTAGTTTCACTCTTTAAAAAAAAAAAGATTTTTATTTATTTATTTGAGAGAGAGAGAGAGAGACACTGCAAGCACAAGCAAGAGGAACGGCAGAGGGAGAGGGAGAAGCAGGCTCCCCACTGAGCAGGGAGCCTGACATGGGGCTCCATCCTAGGCCCTTGGATCATGACTTGGGCCGAAGGCAGACGCTTCACCCACTGAGCCACCCAGGCGTCCCTCACCTTCTCACATTCCACTCTTGGTGGGCACTTCAATTGTCCACAGAGTTTAGTTTTCTTTCTTTCTTTCTTTCTTTCTTTCTTTCTTTCTTTCTTTCTTTCTTTCTTTCTTTCTTTCTTTCTTTCTTTCTTTCTTTTCTTTCTTCATGAGACACACACCCAGAGAGAGAGAGAGAGAGAGGCAGAGACACAGGCAGAGGGAGAAGCAGGCTCCCTGGAGGGAGCCCGCTGTGGGACTCGATCCTGGGTCTCCAGGATCACGCCCTGGGCTGAAAGTGGTGTTAAACCGCTGAGCCACCCGGGCTGCCCCAGAGTTTAGTTTTCATGATCATGCCGCCTCTAACATTCCCCTCATGAACAGAGGAATGTTTCTTGAGGCCATACTTCACAAGCTCTGTTGTACACACAGATTTCTCAGGGATCTTGTGACAATGCAGATGTGACTCAGGAAGCCGGTGGAACCTCTGGTTCTGCATTTCTTTCTTTCTAAAATTTTTTTAAAATTTTATTTATTTATTCATGAAAGAAACACACATACACACAGAGGCAGAGACACAGGCAGAGGGAGAAGCAGGCTCCATGCAGGGAGCCCGATGTGGGACTCGATCCTGGGTCTCCAGGATCATGCCCTGGGCTGAAGGCAGCGCTAAACCGCTGAACCACCTGGGCTGCCCTGGTTCTGCATTTCTAACCAGCTCCTGGAGAGTGCCAGTGCTCTGAGGAGTGAGACTGTAAATTTCATGCCCAGGAACAAAACTGTGAGGTCTCAGGGATGTATATTTTCAACGTTCCTACATAAGGCTGTTATAGAATAGCCCCGGGAGACCACACCAGAAACTGGCAATAAATGTTGCTTTTGATGAGACAGATTTGTTGCCCGGGGAGACATCACGGAAGGGAGATTTTGCTCTGAGCATCCCTTCCTCCTTTGTGAATTTTGGAATGCAAAATGTGGATACCCTATTTATCCTGAGACAACCGGGGCAGGGAAAGGAGGTGAAGAGGTAGAGGTCATGTCCTGAAAAGCCTTGAAGGGTTTGATACTTGAATTTTGGGTGCTTGAGTGAGGGGTGTTCAGCAGTTGGGGAAAGAGAGGGAGAAATGTAGTTAAGGGCGCTCGCCTCGAAGGAGTCAGGGTCTCTCAATGGGTGGATAAGCACCACGCAGCCTATCCATGCGACGAACATGAGTCTGCCATGAACAGGGGTGAAGCATCAACAGGGGCCACCAGCAGGAGAACCTTGGAAATGTCATGCCACACAAGAGAAGCCAGATACAAAAGCCTACATGTAGCATGATTCTATTTGCAGGCAATGTCCAGAATAGATCTATAGGGACAGAAAGGTGGCTAGGGGTTGCCAGGGGCTCGAGGTTGGGGGGATTGGGAGTAAGGGGGGGGGAGGCAGTTGGGGGGATACAGGGTTGTTTTTAGGGGTGATGAAAATGTTCTAAAATTGATTGTGGCATGACTCTAAGTGGTATGTAAATGGAATTGTATGGTATGTGGATTATATCACCATAAATCTGCTTATGAAACTATTTGTGGAGATCTCTTCCCAACTTAGGTGAAATTCAGAGGAGAGAGAAATAGGACCAGGGCTGTGGAGCCTCTGGGCTGGATTCAGAGTGTGCATTCTCTCTCTCAATCTCTCTCTCTCTCTCTCTCTCTCCACCCAGAACTGAAATACCCAGGGAATAGCTCATCTCTTCAGGTCCTGGAAGGGGAATCTCTGTTCCTGCTCTGTGCTGCTGACAGCAACCCCCCTGCGGAGCTGAGCTGGTTCCAGGGGTCCCCCACCCTGAATGCCACCCCCATCTACAGAAGTCCCATCCTGGACCTGCCTCAAGTAGGGGTTTTGGAGCAAGGAGACTTCACCTGCCGAGCTCAGAACTCGCTGGGCTCCCAGCACGTCTCCCTGCACCTCTCTGTGGTCTGTGAGTGAGGGGACTCCTGGGGGCAGGACACCGGGGCCTGGGGAGCAGGGGCACCGCTGACCCCTTCTCTTCCCTCCCCCAGACCCCCCGCGGCCGCTCAGCCCCTCCTGCTCCTGGGAGGGCGAGGCGCTGCAGTGCACCTGCTCCTCCCACGCGCGCCCGGCCCCCACCCTGCGCTGGCGCCTGGGGGAGGGGCTGCTGGAGCGGAACCACAGCAATGCCTCCTTGACCGTCACCTCCAGCGCTGAGGGGCCCTGGGCCAACAGTTCCCTGAGCCTCCGTGGGCCGCTGGGCTCTGGCCTCAGACTCAGCTGCGAGGCCTGGAATGCGCACGGGAAACAGAGCGCCACTGTCCTGTTGCTGCCAGGTCTGGATGCTCTTGGGGGCAGAGGTGTGGGAGGAGGGAGTCCGGATCCTAGGAAAGATGTTCTGGGGGTGGGGGTGGGGTCTGGATGGGAAAGGGTGAGAGAGAGGAAGGGCAGGGGGGCAAAGTCCTGGTTTTCTCCTGGTTGGGGGCTGAAGACTATCAGAATTGGAGTTTCTTGGGAGGAGGGCACACAAGGATCCTGAGGCTTGGAGGGGACTCACCCAAAACCCCACTCCCCTACAGGGAAACCTGAGCATGGGGGAGGATTCCTTCTGGGGGCTGTCGGGGGTGCTGGTGTTGCTGGCCTGCTCAGTCTCTGTCCCTGCCTCATCTTCTTCATGTGAGTGCTGTCCCTGGGAGAAAGGGTGAGTGCATGGGGTGGAAGGGGTCCAAGTCCTAGGGTCCCGGGCAGCCCCAGCTGGAGGCCGTAAGATTTGGGGATTGGGCCAGAAAATCAAAGAAGTGTCTGCTGCCACCCTAATCCTGGCTATGCCCATTTTCATGAGTTATCAGGCTCTGTGGTCCCTCCTCCAGCCTTCCTTAGCCTGGCCAGACTCGTAAGCAGGGGACAATAGTGAGTCAATTGGGCTGCTAACTGTGGCTTCCCCCTCAGAGTGAAGACCTGCAGGAAGCAGGCTCCTGAGCCTACAGCTGGTGGGAAGGATGCTGCCTGCATGTTGGGTCCCCTCTCCTGGGTGAGTGATGAGCCCTCTGTTCATCAGGATCCTATCTGGCCACCACCCAAAGATGGCCACACCCCTCTAGATGACTTAGCTGGTCGTCATGTCCCAAACAGGCTTATGTTCTCGGGTCCCCATGGACTCAGTCACCTGGGCCAGTGACCCGGGAGTCACTCTCATCTCTACTCTGACTCATCTTGCAGAGCCAAGGACCACAGCACCTTCCTGTGTTCACCTGGGCCCTCCCTACCCTCACCTCCTCCCATGGAATCACTTTCCCCTCCTTGCTGTCTCTCCTCCCCAACATACGGGGAGGAGATCAAAATAACCATGCCAGGGGGATCTCCCCAAAATAACAAGTACAAAGTTCACAGGTCCCCAAGGCACTCTCAGGTTCAATAGCTCACCAGAGGGACTTATAGAACTCACTGAGATTTGTTATACTAATAGTTAGTTGATTACGGGGAAAGGATACAGATTAAAGCAGCCAAGGGGAGAGGCACCTGGACTCTGCCCAGGGGAGTTCCATGCAGGAATCTTCCAGGCATCTCTTTCAGTAAAGACCCCATACACGGCGCTGATTTTTCCCAGCACTGATGTGTAATAAGAAGCAGGGAGTGTGGGATCCCTGTGTGGCGCAGCGGTTTGGCGCCTGCCTTTGGCCCAGGGCGCGATCCTGGAGACCCAGGATCAAATCCCACGTCAGGCTCCCGGTGTATGGAGCCTGCTTCTCCCTCTGCCTGTGTCTCTGCCTCTCTCTCTCACTGTTTGCCTATCATAAATAAATAAAAAAAAAAATTAAAAAAAAAAAAAAAAGAAGCAGGGAGTGTGGTGTGGCATCATGTGTGTGGGCATGATATTGCCACCAAGGAAGCTCACCCTAGCCCTGTGTCCTGGGTTCCTATCAGGGGTCGGTCACATAGGTATGGAGCACCTTTATGACCTTTGTTATATGGTCTCCATCCCCTCTAGAGGTCAAGCTGATACCATGTGGCTCAAGGCCTCACCATAAGTCACGTTAATGTAAACTACTTCGTGTGGCCTAAGGCCTCAGGTGAACAGAGATGTTCCCATCAGGCAGGACAGTCCATTGACTTAGAGGTTCCCTCCCAGATGCTGGCACAAAGGGTCAAGCCTTTCTTTGGCCATGGTGAGCCCTTTCCTGCACAATATCCTTTGCTTTAAGGGTTCCTGGTACAATTTTGTGATTTCGTTTGCCTGAACTTTTGAAATGCTGAGTGGTCCCAGAGGGCAGTTCAGTTCTGAGCAAATCTCTGTCCTCACACCACCTCTCACATCACAATTGGCCATTAGATGGAAATATAAGTGACTACAACAATGTCAGCTTCCCCCACTGCAAGCTAGTCAGCGGTCATGGATGACGTCTGCTTTGTTCCCCACTGAAGAGCCAGGGCCTGGCACAGGGCAGCTGTTCCATAGGGTGGAAGGCACTGGGGCTAGAGAGACCCAGATGTTAATCTTGGCCCTACCGACAACTCAATGTGTGATTTTTGGGATATTTACTTAGACTCAGTTTCTTCACCTGATAAATGGGAATAGTAATGTCTCTCTAATAGCTTGTTGTGAGGAATCTAGGAGCCTGGCAATTGATTACCAAGGGCCAGGCAATATTTATTGAATGAATTAATAAATAAATGAATGAGGGTACAGCCAATGTTTGTGGAATGAATAGATGAAAGAGTAAGTGCTCAGTTTCTAGGTTTGCTTGTGGATCCTCCTTGCTATCTGCCAGGTCCAGTTATCCTAATTGGACCCTTCTTTCATCTCCATTCAGGGTTATAAGCATGAGTGTCCATTAGGGGCATCCATGCCCCTAGCCCACCCGCCTGCAGCTGTTGGTGTTCCCACCTTGGAGGAAGAGGAGGAGGAGGAGGAGGAGCTCCATTATGCCTCCTTCACCTTCCAGGGGCTGAGGCCCTGGAAGCCTCAGGACCCAGAGGGCACCAGCGTCACGGAGTATTCGGAGATCAAGATCTGGAAGTGATGACCCCCAGCTCCAGCGAGCTCCACGACCTCTGTGTAGAGGGCCTTGGGCTTCTCAGGGAGGGAGACATCGGGTACAATTCCTGAGAGAATGGTTTTCCATTCCATGGAAACGGGTTGCCAAATAATGAGTGGGAGTCCCACTAGTGTGATGGACAGAGCGGGGCTCAAGTTTCAGCCCGTCACCAGTTTCAAGCCTGAGTTCAACTTTACTTCTCATTCTCCCTCTCTGCAAAGTGGACACAATACACCTAACTCCCCGGGTCGTTGAGGGGAGTCAAGGTGGCAATGAATGTGAAGGGTCTGACAGTGGTGCAGATGCAGAGAGCAGCCTGCCCGAGGTCACGCCTCTTCCCAGGGCAGCCCACCTGGTGTAAGGCTCTGCAGGGCGGTTCCAGCTCTGTAGCCCTGACTCCCTGGGCCGCTTCCTCAGGAACACTCTGAGCCTGCTTCTTGGAAACCCAACTTGCTGTGTATTTTCACCACACAGAAAATCATTCACAGATTTTCAGAAATAAATGATAGGTTATCTGAATTATAGATGCCTCTTTCTTTATATGTCCTGGATGTTTTGGTTCTCCTCCACAGTGTCTTCTCTTTTGTAGAATTTGCTTAGAAAATTCCTTGCGATTATTACGGTCTGGGTTCCATTTCCATTGTGATATCATGTTAGCCTTAAAATAGAAACTGCCAACTGCTTTGCCAGCAAAAATGGGTTTACTGGGGAATAAAAGAGAACTGCAATTGTTAATAAATTAATTAATTAATTTAAAAAATTTTAAAAAGAAAAAAAGAGACACCTGGGTGGCTCAAAGGTTGAGCCTCTGACTTTGCCTTAGGTCGTGATCCTGGAATCCTGGGATCAAGTCCTGTATGGGGCTCCACACCGAGAGTCTGCTTCTCCTCCTGCCTATGTCTTTGCCTCTTTCTCTGCATCTCTCATGAATAAATAAAATCTTAAAAAAAAAAAAAGAAACAAAAAAAGTTGCCTGCAAAACTGTAAGGTGAATCTGCAGCAGAGGCACGCTCTTATGCAGAAAAGGGGCAAATGGGGAAACCCATTGGAGTAAATTGGGAGTTGGAAGTATACTGGCTGAGCTGTTGGGGGGCAGGGTGGGATTAAGAAAAGCCAGTCTCCCTCCCGCAGGGATAGTGGAATAGTATACTGCCTGCAAGGTCAAATCTGTCTCTTCCTGTTGGGTTTGCAATTGACTATGAATGGTGGGGCATTAGGGCTCTTCTTATTGAAACCACCCCACTTCATTTTAGCACAGTTTCTTGTTACTAATTTTCACTGTAGTTTTTTTTTTTTCCACTGTAGTTTATGTAGTGGTCACATCCAATTTATTTTTTCCCTTTGAATGTCCATTTACCTTTTTCTATTGTGTCCGTTAATGAGAAAACATGTTCAACCTTAGAATTATGATCCAATATAGTGAACATGTGTTGGCATAAAGTTAACTGCTCTTCAAATATGATGTGTCAAGGGGTGCCTGGCTGGGTCAGTTTCAGGGAACCAACGACCCCTGAACTTGGTTTTTTGCAGGTTCCAGTTCCAAGTTGGGTGTAGAGATTATTTAAAAATAGAAATTAAAAAGAAAAGTCGATGTGTCAAATTCCATCTTTCACAGCACAATTTGCTTTGCCATTCAAGATTATGCAGCATCTCTTGATCAACGACTTTTTTAAAAAAATTATTTATTTATTTATGAGAGACACTCAGAGAGAGGCAGAGACATAGGCAGAGGGAGAGACAGGCTCCATGCAGGGAGCCTGATGCGGGACTCAATCCCAGGATCACGACCTGAGCCAAAGTCAGAGGTTCAACAACTGAGACACCCAGGTACCCTATTTTATTTATTTTTATTTTTATTTTATTTTATTTTAATTTAATTTAATTTAATTTTTTAAATTTTATTTCTTTTTAAAAGATTTTATTTATTTATTCATGAGAGACAGAGAGAGAGAGAGAGAGAGAGAGAAAGGCAGAGACACAGGCAGAGGGAGAAGCAGGCTCCATGCAGGGAGCCCAATGTGGGACTCGATCCCGGGACTCTAGAATCATGCCCTGGGCTGAAGGCAGGCACTAAACCGCTGAGCCACCCAGGGGTCCCCTATTTTTATTTTTAAAAAATATTAAAATTTTTTTTATTTATTAATGAGAGACACAGAGACACAGGAAGAGGGAGAAGCAGGCTTCCTGCAAGGAGCCTGATGTGGGACTCAATCCCAGATCCTGGGATCACATCCTGAGCTGAAGGCAGACCCTCAACTGCTGAGACACCCAGGCATCTCTAAAAAAGATTTTAAGTAATCTATACACCCAGTGTGGGGCTTGAACTCACAATTCTGAGATCAAGAGTCACACGCTCCACCAACTGAGCCAGCCAGGTGTCCCTATGGCGTATTTTAAAAATCAAGAACTTGGGTGGCTTTTCTTCAGAATTAAAATATAATTTCAGGGGATCCCTGGGTGGCTCAGCAGTTTAGCGCCTGCCTTTGGCCCAGGGCATGATTCTGCAGTCCCGGGATCGAGTCCCTCGTCGGGCTCCTGGCATGGAGCCTGCTTCTCACTCCTCCTGTGTCTCTGCCTCTCTCTCTATGTCTATCATAAATAAATAAATACATCTTTAAAAAAAAGAATTAAAAATATATATAATTTCAGCATTTCAACTAAACAAACGGGATTTTCTCAACTTTATTTGTTAAAGAGAACCACTGGAAATTTTGAATGATAGAGAATTGAAAAATATTGAATGGCAACAAATCCTAATAATCTTTTACTCCCTCAGTTCCAACAGCATAAAAAGTAAGAAAACAATTTCCTGAAACTTATTTCAATGAGAGTAGAAGAGCCAGCAGTACTGTTTGAAAGGCATCGTGTAGAAGGGCAGGTCAGCCAGTGATTCCCACAGAATCATGCGAGCTGTGTTCCTGCTCTGAATAAACATTGTCTACATCTTTCACAAACACCCATCAAAATTTGTATTTGTAGAATCTCCATCAAAACCAGTAAAATTCTTCCTGTTAACTTCCAAGTCAGTGTGAAAAATAAGACAACAGGCCCCAAATGGAGTTGCTTATGCTAAGCCACGTGTCACCAAACCCAAGCTTACAGTTTCAGCTCTCCCAGTCATGGAATCCCAATGAGTCACTCAGGAATCACCCTGATGAGCACTAGTCAGATAATCCCCCTGCCAGACCCCTGAAGGAAAGCAACCCTGCACTAACCAACCTGCTTTTTGGCCTCTTCCAAACTTTTTTTTTTTTTTTAAGATTTTATTTTTCACCAGACACACACACACACACACACACGCACACGCACACACACACACACACACAGAGGCAGAGACACAGGCAGAGGGAGAAGCAGGCACCGTGCAGGGAGCCCGACGTGGACTCGATTCCGGGTCTCCAGGATCAGGCCCTGGGCTGAAGGTGACGCCAAACCACCGAGCCCCCCGGACTGCCCCTCTTCCAAACTTTCTTGTTCCTCCTTCCTTCTGCCCACAAAAGTCTTTCACTCTGTATAGCTCCCTGGAGCACCTATTTGCCCAATTGGATGCTGCCTGGTTCATGAATCATTGAACAGAGCCAATAAGGTCTTTAAAATTTGCTCAGTGGAATTTTGGTTTTTAACATCAGTAAAGGAGTCTCCATGAACATTTGCTGTTGTTCCTAGGGTCTCATCCGGAAGAGATTCTATTTGTACTAGTCTTGGAAACAAGCTTTTATCACAGGAAAATTATTTCATAAGGGAAATGTGTCTTCATTTTGCCTTTGCAGTTGTCTACTGGGATGCCTCTTTTTTTTTTTTTTTAAGATTTTATTTATTTCTTCATGAGAGACGCAGAGACAGAGACATAGGCAGGCTCCCTGCGAGGTGTCTGACACAGGACTCATTCCAGGACCTCAGGACCATGACCAAGTCAAAGGCAGATGCTCAACCATTGAGCCCTCCAGGCGTCCCATACTGGGGCACCTCTTGGAGCCATACCACATACCTGCATTTACTGAAGGCTCACAGGTGTCCTGCATTAAAAATTATTTTTAAAAAAAGAAAAAGAAAAGAAAAGAAAAAAAAAAAACCCAAACCCACCACCAGCCTCTGCACTACAAACATCTGATTAACTTTGGGCCAGAGTTTCATTTGGGAGCAGAAGCAAGGTGTAGAGGACAAGGAATGGGTTCCAGCCACCATTGACCACATGTTGCCATGTGATTCTCACCTAATGACAACACCCTCCTCTCTCAGAGGTTGGGGGGACAAGCTGCCAAATATGAGCTCAGGAACCTGGGCTCTGCAGACAGACAAAAGGGGATTCAGAGGCAGAGGGAGGGAAACTGTCCACACACTCCCTGCTGTCTGGTTGTTTGAGTCTCCTGCTGCCTGAGCAGCACTGGGTCCTGGCTGGCTTTGCCCACTCAGAAATGAGGGCAGAGGACAGAGGGGCTGCGGGGACTGGACAATGTCACCAAGTGGCAGTGTGATGGAAAGGCCCGATGTTGACACTGTGACCATCCTGTAACCTGATTTGGGGCCCTGAAGGGTGGCTGATGTCCGTATTCTTTTGTGGACTCATCCTCAAGTGCTAGAGAGGCTTTAAGGAGATTTGCAGGCGAGTTTTCTCTCTCATTGAGGAATATTCCCTTCTGGAAATCGCTATACACACCTGATCTTAACTAGGAAATGATCATCAGCCCGCTAATCTCCCCTGCACCTTCTGAGCAGGCAAGAATTAGGGAGAATCAAAGTAGATTCTTCTCCGAACCGGCCTCTTACCGCCCTTTTCCAGAGTAATGGTGAATGATTCCACATCCTCAAGACCAAGTCTGGGAGGTGAGTGTACCCCTCTGTTCTGAGTCCCTCCCAGTCTGGTCACTGGCCACATGCTACTGGTCAGGCTGCCTCTGAAATCTCTCCACAGGCCCTCCCTTACTCCAGCCATGGCCACTGCCCATGCCTCATGCTCCCAAGGGAGCGGCTGTGCCTGCCTCCTCTACCGTCTCTCTATCCAGGCTCTCTGCAAGGTGCCTCCCAACCCTGGGCCCCTGGGTCTTCATCACAGCACCGTGCCTTTTTTCCAGCACATGGAGTATAACCCAGTCATCTCATTTAATGCCTTCTCCTCAACTGGATGCTCCAAAAATTCAAGGACTCAATGTGTCTTCTTCATCAGGATCCTCCGTGCAGCACAACTAATGTCATGCAGCAAAAATTCAAGATATGCTTGCGGAATATTTGTTGAATACAAGGAAGGATAAATGTCTGGAAGGGTAGATGGATGGAAGAATGAGCAGATGGATGAAAGGATGAAAGGTGGATAGGAAGGTGGGTGATGGAAAAGTATATGGAAAGATGGGTGGATAGATGGAAGAATGACTCGGTGGATAAACAGATGGATGGATTGATATGTGGATGGCTGATGGTTGGATGAATAAATGGATGCCTAAACAAATGGATGGGTGGATGGCCGGAAGAATGAATAAATGGATGGGTAGATGGCTGAATAAATGGATGGGTGAGGGCAGCCCCGGTGGCGCAGCGGTTTAGCGCCGCCTGTAGCCCGGGGGGTGATCCTGGAGACCCGGGATCGAGTCCCACATCAGGCTTGTTGCATGGAGCCTGCTTCTCCCTCTGCCTGTGTCTCTGCCTCTCTCTCTCTCTCTGCGTCTCTATGAATAAATAAATAAAATATTTTAAAAAATGGATGGGTGAATGGGTGGTTGGTTGGATGGAAGAATGGATGGCTGGATAAATGGACAGTTGAATAAGTGGATAGGTGGGTGACTAGATGGAAGAATGGATAGATGGATGGATGGATGGATGGATAAATGGATAGACGGGTGGGTGGGTGGATTGGTATCTACATAAACTTTCAATATATGGATGAAAGGTTGAAGGGATGGACAGCTGGAGAAAAAAAGTAAACTTTTCCAAAATGAACTCCTTTTGCAGACACTTGACTCTCCACGCTCCAATGAAACAATTTATTACCAAAGCATAATAGTGCCAAGAGTAGCAGGAAGGGTCCCCATGGAGGGGACTGGCTCACCTCCTACCATGAGTTGGGGGTCTTCTCTGTCTACAACCCCAGTGGCTGGTGGGAGATGACAGCTGAAAGGATGGGACAGTCGAACTGAGGAATTCACATTATCTGGAGCTTAACTGCTGGGTTCTCTGAGGCTAATCAAGATTGATTCATAGTGTGGTTTAAGCAACAGCAGGCATAGGCATGTGCATTCGAGGGATCTTTCCAGAAGCATATCTGTGATACTACAGCAGGCCTTCAGTCACATTTCTTGCATTGTTTTTTTTTTTTTCTATTTCAAACCTCGAGTCAAAAGTTCTGAAAGACAATAAAAATGGCTGTTAGTATCTTACTCATTCAAGGAGCACCAATGAAACCCCTACTGTGTGATGAACACTTTCTAGAGGTTGGTGATACTACCATGAACAAGAACAAGAACCTAGGGGATCCCTGGGTGGCGCAGCGGTTTGGCGCCTGCCTTTGGCCCAGGGCGCGATCCTGGAGACCCGGGATCGAGTCCCACGTCGGGCTCCCGGTGCATGGAGCCTGCTTCTCCCTCTGCCTGTGTCTCTGCCTCTCTCTCTCTCTCTGTGTGATGACTATCATAAAAAAAAATTAAAAAAAAAAAGAACAAGAACCTTTGTTGGACTTGGAAGAGGGGGTAGACACTACAAATTAAACATCCCCACTTCTTTCCAGAAGGGGATGAGGCTGTGTGGAAAACCAGTAGTGTGATGAGGGGGTGGGGAGGTGCCTCACGAGGGCAGTCAGGGAAGGCTCAGGTCTGAGAGTCAATAATGAGAAGGAGCAAGTCATTCAAAGATAAAGGGAAAAGGTGTTCCAGACTGTGAGAATGGCAAGTGCAAAGGTCCTGAGGTGGGATCAAACTTGGCCTGATTTAGGATCTGAGGGGAAGGTAGTGTGGCTGGCACAGAGTGTACGGGAGAGGTTGAGGGGACGAGGGGAGGTCAGCCACACAGGACCCCGGCAAGGAGCTTCCATAAAGCAGAAGTGGGATGAAAAGCAGAGGTGGGATGATCTTCCAGTTACTCCAAGGTCACCAGGTTCTTTGAATAGCATCTCCTCATTAAGTTCCTAACCTTGGGACAAACCTGCTACTGAGCAGACTTATTCAGTTTCATATCCCAAACCACAAGGACCCTGAAAAGGGATGTTAGGTTCTGAGGGTTTTTTTTTTTTTTAGATTTTATTTATTTATTTTTGAGAGAGAGAGAGAGAGAGAGAGAGAGGCAGAGACACAGGCAGAGGGAGAAGCAGGCTCCATGCAGGGAGCCCAACGTGGGACTCAATCCTGGGCCTCCAGGATCACGCCCTGGGCTGAAGGTGGTGCTAAACCACTGAGCCACTGGGGCTGCCCGTTCTGAGTTTTAAATTTTCCATTGCACCAGGCGGACAGGGAGGCACCGCAGGACCGGCCAGCACCCACAAGGAGACCTGAGTCTCGGTCTGTTAGATTTGGGTGGAGTCTCTGTGCAGCTGGCCAGTGAGGGGCAGGTGGGGTCCCAGACAGGCCAGACAGAGGAGACCCCACCCTCATAGAGCTCAGAACCAGTAGGTGGCTATGACAGGTGACCTTGCGGTTGGCCATCCCCAGGGTGATCCTGGGAGAAGGGCAGAGGCAGAGACCTGAGGGGATGGGCAGGGGAGGCTGGCAACCTCCTGGAGGGATAGTGTAAGTGAGTGAGGGTGTGCGCAGGGTGGGGGCGGGTAGAGGTTTCCTGGACAGCTGGGGGACACAGCAGCTGTCTGCAGCACTGGAGAGATAGGCAATGGGCAATCTGTGTGGGTGGAGTCATGTTTTCACTTTTGGAGAGTCTCTGTGCTGGGGGCCAGCTGTGTGTCATGGGGCATTGAGTGGCATCCCTGGGCCTCTACCTATTCAATGCCAGTGGCACCCTTTCCCCAGTTGTGACAACCAAAAGTGTTTCCAGACACTGGGGCACAACATGGCCTCCATCTGAGGACCCCTGACTTTGGACAAACACTGAGCTTTTGATTCCAGCTAGCCACCAAGACCAGAAATTATAACTCTGTGGACGGAGGAGGGCCTGGGGGCCTCCGAAGCTTCTCTTCGGAACAGGTCCACAAAGCCTTGCCAAAATTAACTGTCGAATTAATTAGTTTATGTAGTCTTGACCTTCCCCCAACGTCTTTACACTCTCACGGGGGCTGATGGGAGTGCAGACAGGTACAGGGCTCCGATGGGGAGCTATCCAGTTCTCTCTTGCAGAATAAGAACCCCCTTCACAGACACACACGAGCTCACCCGAGTGAGGCCTGTGCACACAGGTGTTCAAAGCCACACTGCTTGTAAAACAGACCCCCCACCCCCGCCCGGGAAACCAAGCAAATGCCCAGCCACTGGTTCTAGAGGGTATCCTTCCAACCCACAAGGAAGTCTGGTGCTGCCATATACAAGGTTGTGGGCCACAGGGGAGAGCAAGGTGGCACCGGGCACAGAACCAGCGTGTTTGGTGGTGGGGTGGGGAGACAGGGAGTCAACTCGAAGGAAAGCAGAGGCTACAGGTGGTGGGATGGAGGGATGGAGGAATATTTCCTGAGGGCTGAAAGGTTCAAGAACCCTGTGGAAAAATCCAGTATCTAACTGGGAAGTTGGCTCTGGAGTAACCATTTAACGGCATCTGGGAGAGTGCATGCGTGGCTCAGTCTGTTGGGCATCTGCTTTCCCCTTGGGTCATGATCCCGGGATGCCAGGATCAAGCCGGCGGGCTTCCTCCTCAGCATGGAGCCTGATTCTCCCTCTCATCCCTGCTCATGCTCTCTTTCGCTGTCTCTCTCAAATAAATAAGTGAAAAAACTTAAATTAAAGAAAAAGCATCTGGGAAAGCAGGGTTGGGGGCATGGAGGGCTGTTAAGACTCACGAACTCCTCCCACTGGAACCTACCTAGGGTACCATCTGGAGGTCCACGGGGTCGTAGGCTGACACCCGCAGGTCCTGCAGCAGGGCTTTCAGATTGTTCCTCAGCATGACGTAGGGTGGCTTCTCATCATATTGGAGGGTCATCACCACCTTCATGTACTCCTGCAGGGTCTCTGTGGTCCAGATATCCCCGTCACGGGAGAGGCCTGAGAAGGGGCCCAACCCAGAGCCTGGGAGGCTGTGCCTGTTTGCTCAGTGCTTCTTCTGCACCTGGAACTGCCTCAGGCACTTAGATTAATTTTTTTTTTTTTTTTTTTTGTAAAACATCAAACCTATGCAACAGTAGAACAGTATCACCAACACCAGCATACCCATCATCCAGTTTCAACAACTCACAGCTGATCTCATTTCCCCTCTGGTATTGGTAAAGCAGAGGCCAGTTAATTATATCATTTTACCTATAAACCTTTAGTGTGTATCTCTAAAACAGGAGTCAGCCACTTTGAAGTGGCAGAGTGGTGGCACCTGGGTGGCTCAGTGGTTGAGCATCTGCCTTTGCTCAGGTCACGATCCTGGGATCTTGGGATGAGTTCCCCATCAGGCTTCCCGCAGGGAGCCTGCTTCTCCCTCTGCCTCTTTCTGTGTGTCTCTCATGAATAAATAAATAAAATATTTTTAAAAAAGTGCCAGAGGGTAAGCAGTTTTGGCTGTGTGTGTGTGTGTGTGTGTGTGGTCTGTGTACCACAAAAGCAGCCAGAGATGACAGTAAAGCCAGTGGTCAGGTTGTGAGGCCAGACAGGTTTGTTTTACAGATGCTGTAGCCTCATTTTAGACAAGTTTAATGTACCATGAAATGTTCTTTTGATTTTTATCCCTCAGCTATTTTTTTTAAAGATTTTATTTATTAGAGAGAGAGAGAACAGGCAAGAGAAGGAGCAGCGGGGAGAAGGAGGGGGAGGGGGGAGTGGGGGGAGCAGCAGGCAGAAGGAGAAGCAGGCTCCCCATTGAGCAGAGAGCCTGATGATGGACTTGATCCCAGGACCCTGAGATCATGACCTGAGCCAAAGGCAAATGCTTAAGTGACTGAGCCACTCAGGAGCGCCGCCAACACCCCCCCCCCCCGCCCCCTGCCACAGCCATGGGCTTGGCTTAGAATGGCTAAGACTCAGGGAGCTAACCCAGGGGTTCATTCTTCAGCGCCCAAGAACCCAAGGCTAGAGGGAGGGGAAAGTGACTTGAAGAGCAGAGCCATAATCAGAACCCAGGATTTCAAGGTAACAAAAAATGAGCCCTTACAGAGCCAGAGGAGACAAACTATCTGTTTCTTTTTTTTTTTTTTTTTTTTAAATGTTTTTATTTTATTTTTTTTTAATTTTTTATTTATTTATGATAGTCACAGAGAGAGAGAGAGAGAGAGGCAGAGGGAGAAGCAGGCTCCATGCACCGGGAGCCCGACGTGGGATTCGATCCCGGGTCTCCAGGATCGCGCCCTGGGCCAAAGGCAGGCGCCAAACCGCTGCGCCACCCAGGGATCCCAAACTATCTGTTTCTTTCTGCCTCCTCTTTAGAGGGCAATGTGGAAGTTCTACAGAAGAGGCACTAGGAAAAAAATAAAAAGTCTAAATCTCCAATCATGGAGATTTAAAAATCATGGTTTAGAGCAGCCTGGGTGGCTCAGCGGTTTAGCGCCGCCTTTGGCCCAGGTCATGATCCTGGAGACCCTGGATCGAGTCCCGCGTCAGGCTCCTTGCATGGAGCCTGCTTCTCCCTCTGCCTGTGTCTCGGCCTCTCTGTGTGTGTCTCTCACGAATAAATAAAATCTTAAAAAAAAAAAATCATGGTTTAATGGGGCACCCGAGGGGAGGCTCCTGCTCAGTGGAGAGCCTGCTTCTCCCTCTCTGCCCCTCCCCTCCCACTCGTGCTCCCTTTCTCCTGCACTTACTCTCTTTCTAATAAATAAATAAAATCTTAAAATAAAAAGATGGTTTAGCCAAATCACGAATATTGTGCAGCTGTTTAAAAAAGGCTACAATGGATCTAGGAGTAAGAACACAGAAAAGCCAGTGTCGAATGGAAACAAGATGTTGACCAAAATGTGTGTAAGGTGAGCCTATTTTCATTTTTTTTAAATAACAGTTTTGTAAAAACAATGGTTTTGTAAAACAAAACCACGTGTGCATATATTTGTCTATGTTTGCTTCATACACAGAGGAAGAACTGGCAGCAGATTGTAGGGGTGCGGCTCCTCCCATCTTGGTGCCGTGTCCCTTTGCAATGTCTGCGGCTTCTCTCATCTCATGAGGTAGAGACACCTGGTCACCTGCTGAGTCAGAGTCAGCCTTGTGACTTGCTTGAATGTGGCAGAGTGGTATCTTGGGACTCCTGTGCTCTGCAGCTTCCACTCGTGTCCTTTTGGAAAGTTGTCCTAAGAGTGCTTTGTGAAGAAGCCCAGAGCTGAGGCCTCCCAGGCCTGCCAGTGACAAGCCAGCGCCAGTCGCCAGATGGGAAAGAGGAGCACTTGAACAAGCCTGCCCCAGTTGAGCCATCGGATGGCAGCATCAGCATGAATAATTCCTCCTCCCTACTTACCCAAGGACCAGGAGAAAAATCACCAGGCAGGACCTGGCCCATATTTCTATCCCAAAGAAATTTTCATAGAGAAATACAATTTTGTGTGTGTGGTTGTGTATGTGCATGTGTGCTGTTATTTAGAGACACTTCTGAATTTTGGGGTCAGGCAATATTTTTTTTTTATTTTTTTATTTTTTTAAATTTTTATTTATTTATGATAGTCACACAGAGAGAGAGAGGCAGAGACACAGGCAGAGGGAGAAGCAGGCTCCATGCACCGGGAGCCCGACGTGGGATTCGATCCCGGGTCTCCAGGATCGCGCCCTGGGCCAAAGGCAGGCGCCAAACCGCTGCGCCACCCAGGGATCCCAATATTTTTGTTTTTAAACGATGGGCATATATGCACATGGAGAGGCAATGCCAGGATGGACCCACGCCACCTGGTCCCCACCAAGGCCCTCAACGCTTCCTTTCCCCTTTCAGGACATACCTGAGGGACACATCCAGCGACTGCACTGTCCCACGAGGGTCTCCGGGTTGTCAAGAAACCTGACAGGACAGGGGCGTTTGCAAGACGTCTTTTAGGGAAGGAAGAGCAAACTTTTAAAGCAGAATGTCTAGCAGGTGTACAGTAGACTCCTGTTATTTGGGGTCACTCTCCTGTAGTGTGTCCTCCAACACCAGATTAGTAAATGCTTTTAGGGGAAACATAGCATCAGGTTCCTGTGAGGTTCTGGTTACAATGTTTTCACTGTGACTTCAATTGATCATTACTTAAGTTTGTCTTCTGTGTGTTTGGGTTTAAAGATACTTTAATACACTGTTGATTTATTCACACTGAACTCACAGCTAGCAGCACTAGGACTCATGCCTGAAGGAAACTCACAAACACAGGTATTTTCTCTGTAAGACACGTCTCAGCCTTCTTACACTTCAGGGACACTAGATAGCTCTTCAGCACTGAGTGTGGGACCTTTTTAAATAGTGAAATCACCAACAAAAAGCACAAAAATCTGGAAAGTGTGGCATTAAAAGGACTGCATAAAGGATCCTTGTTTACGATGTGAGATTTGCAATGAAAAGGCAGAGCATCGCCTTTTTCAGCCTCAGCTGGGACTTCATGCATCAGATGGCTCAAAATTTTCGCTACTCTGTGTGTGTCTGAGAATGATCTAGAAAGCACTGTGAGTACTGATTCTGGTGAATTCACAAATACAGAATCTGTAGATAACTGAGGGTTGACTATCTTCCTCTTTATAAATGCACACGTGTATTTGTACACACACACACACACACACACAAACCGTCTTGGTGGTCCACTCAAGAAAAATAGAAATTCATCCACTTCCCTTGCTCCGTCCTCACAGTCCCAGCCCACTGGTCCTCACGGTCCCAGCCCAATGTATCTTCTCTGGCCTGGACCACCGACCTGGCTCCCCACTCTCCACACAGTGCCTGGGTGCTGTCCTTGTCTCCTCCAACCCAGCCCAGAGGTCCCCAAGCTCCACCTTCCTGTTCCCTGACCCTCTCTGTCTAGTTCAGGCCTCATACTCTCTCCCTGGACCTCAGGCTTCCTCCCCAGTTTCCTGTGCATCCCCCACATGGCAAAACAGAGTTTTGATGCCTGGAACTGACTCTGTCCCTTCCTGCTCACAGCCCTCAAGGGACTCCCCAGTGCCCTGGGGAAAACCCCAAAACCCCCAGGATGTAGGGCTGCCAGTCCCTCTGAGTTTGTCTCTCTGACTTCCTCCTATTGTCATATGCTTGGGTCACACCAAATCCCTTCTGGTCCCCTATCTAGGTCAAGCATCCACCCACATCTCTTAGCTTTGGCACATATTGTTCCCTCTGCCCTGGACGGTTGTCACCCATCTTGGCCCCCAGCAGGTGGCTGCTCTCCCTTCTGGACACTGCTCAATGGCTGATCGTAGTCCACGGATGCCCTAAGGCAACTGTCAAGACACAGGACGGGCCAGGTCTGACCTTCCTCTCTCCTGGCAGCCTCAGGATATGTGTGGCAAATGGCTGAGTGATGGCACCCAAGAGCTGCACCCCTAGCGTGCCATAAATTACATGAGCAACTCTACCACTGGCTGTTGGGAGGTGGGACCTCCCTGCCCAGCCTGCTGCTTTAAGAGCAGGGACCAAATCCCAGGGGCACCTGGGCTTTCCCAGAAGAGGATGGGTCCATCAGAAAGCCTTGGAGAATCAAAATGTCTCCCTTTTATTCATTCATTCCATCGTGAACTAGAATGTAGGAAACTGAACAAATGTTGAACAAAAAGGCAATGCACACCGGTAAAGATGACCCAGAGGACAAGTTAGGGTTCCAGAAAATGTGCATGTGGCAACATCGCCCCCTCATGGTCTTTTGTGTTACTGCCTCAGGTCTTGGGCCGGATGCTGGGAGGGGGGTAGGAAATTAGCATTTCACCACGGAGAATCTTGAGATTTCCGACCTTCCCCCTCTGTGGTTGTGGTCGGGATCTGGGGCTTAGAAATGAACTGTTCCTCGCACTTAAATCATCTATATTAAGATTATTACTAAGACTTATCATATTTACTCTGCACTAATTTGGTAAGTACTTCGGGAAGCACATCCTCTCATTGATGATCTCTCTCCTGCGAAGCGGAAGGTGGCAGAGTTGTGAAAAGGAGGACAAGGCTGTTCTTAGGAGTGAGAGGAAGTAGTGGAAGCAGGATTCGACCTAGTGGAGCCTCAGTGGAGCCTCGATGGGTGATTTCGCTGATGACAAGTGGTGCCCTCAGTGGATTCACATCTGGGTCTCCAGCATTTCCTAGCACAAGGGCTGGCACATAAATGCCCTCAGGGAACAGGTTCTGAACGGATGAGTAGTTCATGGATGTGCTATCCTATCTGCCTAGAAACATTGCCTCCCCTTGCCTGCCTGGGGAGGTCCTCTGCTCTGTACAGACTGGGTCAGGCATCTCTTGGATGAAGGCACCCAGTGGCTTGAGGCCAGGTAACCTGCCTCCCCTCCACTCCCACGATGTTTCTGGGCCTGCCTCCGCTTTCAAGAGCAGCACCTACTTCTGCCCAGGTGTCTCCTCCCAGCCCAGGAACTGCTTGAGGCTGGGGCCATGTCTGCGTGACCTGTGTGTTCACACTGAAGCCCGGGCCTGTGAATGAAGGCTCATGCATGCTTTCCTTATTTTGTGAGCGCTCACTGTGAAATTTGACTGAAGGTGGCACCGTGGAGTCTCTACCTGCTGCCCACTGTCACTTGTGCCCTGTTAAGGGCAGAATCCCATGGGTCAGCAGCCCTAGGCTGGAGACATTTCCTAGCCCCCCCGCTGCAGCCCGGGGTAGCTATGTGACCAAGAGATGCATGTCATCCCCAGTCCTGCCCTTCAGAAGCAACGAGAGATGGGGCCAGCAGAGCTAGCACCATAGGAGGATATATGCATGTTGGAGGGGCCAAGGCACTGTTCCTGAGTGGTAAGTAAACATCTACCTCATTTGATCTACTGTGTTTTGGGATCTCCTCATAAGAGCAGCTCAGGTTTGTCCATAACCCAACAGAAGAGCATAAAGGAGCTGTTTGTAGGCTTTGGTCACACATAATGCTTTAGCAATTGGGCCATATGCTCCTATTGCCGGTGTTAACAATTCTGCGACTCATTTTCACCTGGCTTCATTTCAAAAATGGAAAGCTACTGGAAAAACTACAAAGTGCAAAAATCAATTCTGAGAAAATAGGGCAATGGGCTCATGTTCTGGCGGGTTCTGAGGCTGGCTTCTGAGGCAGAGGTTGCCTGTGGAAGCCTGGGAGCCAAGCGCCCCTCTCCTTGTGTCTCTCCCTCCTTCTGCAGAGACATCAAGGGCGTATCAGCGCCAAAGTGAGACATCCTCCTTGCCTCACTGCCCTTCTGGAAGGCAATTGTCATCTATCACCATTGCCATGAAACCTGGCCTAGCCATTAAATCTAAAGGAGCAGTGCATGCCTGCACCATGACAGTCACCCTGGGGGACACCTGAGTCTCCAACTCAACGGTCCCAACTAGTCTGGCCTGTGACATGCTCTGAAGAGACATTCACTCTGTCTCTTCACTGTCTGTCACCTCCACTAGGAGATAAGTTCCCAGAGGGTAGGGATGTTAGGCTCAGTTATTTCTGTCTCTCCAGGGACGAGAACAGAGTGTGGTTCATAGAAAGTATTCAACAAGTATCTGTTGAGTGAAGGAAGCCTGCATCCAAGTGCCACCAGTCCGTTTGTGATAAGCCTCTCACCTGGCTTTGAGATGAAAGAGCCTTCCCTGGAGTCGAATGGTCTGGCTGTGAGTCTAAGCACCTCTACTTAGTAGCTGTGTGACTTGGCCTGTTTCCCTGGGTTTTCTGTGCCTCAATCATAAGAGCATTTACCTCAGAGTTGTTCTGAGGATGACACAGGAAGCACTGGGTGCAGTACTTGGCACAGATGAGTGCATGATAAATGCTGGCCTCAAATAGGTCATTATGAGCAGGCCAGTGTGACTGGGACAGATCTCTCCCTCTGAGCACCACAAGCAGGTCACCTGGGGAGGGGATAACTGAGCAGATACCTGAAGAAGGATGAGATTCATGGCATGGTACCATTTATGCCAATCAAATACACACCCAGCTGCAATATCACATATTTTCTATGGATCCAGATACATCCAAACAAATTCAGGAGCAGGATTTGGAGGCAGTGACCTTAGCAATGAAGTGAAAGATACAAAGTACAGCACTGGGTGAAAGGAAGCAGGAAACAGAATGAAAGTTAGAGCTCAGTACCATTTATGCAAATTAAATACACTCATCAGAGATTGTCCAAGGTCACAGATGTGTCTACATAAGCTCATTGAAAAGCAGTAGTTGGAAGCAGTAAACTTGATGCATGTGCAACGATGCAGTTAAAGTTGATGAACATGGTGCTGAGTGAAACAGCACCAGAAACAGTTAAGATTTAGAGCAGAATACAATTTATGTAGGTCAGACGCACACAGTGCCACCACCACCGCACAAGTTCAGGATACAGATACACTTAAGCAAACATTATCAGTAGAATACAGATTGAGTTCATGGTTGAGAAAAAATGGTGGTGGTGGGGTATAAAAGGGAAAGAACAGAACAAGAGAGAGAGAGAGAGACCTACCCAACATGAGCTAGTGACACAGCATAGAGAACTGAGCAGCATGAGGGACTTGATGCCATTCCCTAGAGTTTCCCCTTTTCCTACCAGGCACACTTTCCCTGGATAATCCCATTCTCTCCCAGGGCTTCTGCTGACAACTCCTGAGAGAGCAATTGAGGTCTGAGTCTCTTTAGACGTCATTCCTGCACTTCAGACATGGATGGCTAACCACCTCCTAGATGGAACCTCCTGGATGACTCCTGGGAAACTCTCACCCCTGCCCCCAGGCTACACCAGATCTTGAATCCCAACTTCTGGGCTTGCAGGGCTTTGGAGGGGGTGGTGGTGGTGGTGGTGGTGGTGTCCGGCTGTCTCCCGCCCTTGGTGCTGAAGAGCAAAGTGCCTCTGGGCACTTCCTTCCCAGCCCCGCTGCTCGCTGTCCTTGGTACTGAATGTCTCTTTGCATTCAGCTACTCTTCTGCTGTCCTTGGTGCTGAATATCTAAACAAGAACTAGCAGGATCTGGTGGTTTTACAAGCAGAAGGCAGAAAAGGAAGTGTGGACACTGGTGGCTGGTGTTGCCACATGCTAAAGCAGGGCCCAGGCCTAACTGCTCACACTGGCCACTTGTCTGTGAAGGAATGAATCATGGTGTCCTGTGCATGGTGAGTATTTTCTACAGGTCAGGCTCTGTGCTGAGTGCTGTGTACCTTATTCCCCCAAACCTTCCATAGACCTTAAGGTAGGTGCTAATAAGATCTCATCCCATGGAGAACACTGAGGCCTGTGGAAGTTAGACTTCCCTCCCAACACACTGCAGTGGCAGGGTTGGAGCCTGACCCCAGGCAGTGTGACTCCAGAGCCCATGAGCTTGTTTGCTGGAATGGATACTAGAGGACATGCCCGAGAACTGCAAAGGCTTTGGCTCTGCTGGACACTGCCTCCCCCTCCTTTTTGTTTCCTGCTGGGTTCTGAGCTTCTGCCCCACCTACGAGGGTGCCGGGCCAGTGCTGGGTTTTGCTGACCCCAAGACTCACTTCTCTTTCAGCTTCATGATATCTTCGATGTTGGGAAGGCAGTTTGTCCATGGCAGGATCCCGTAGAGCCACTTCAGCAAACAGTAGCCCAGGGTCTGGAGGTCACTGCGGCGGGAGGGCCCTGGTGAGGGAGGGCAGGTGGTGGCAGCTCAGTCTGAATGCTCCACTCACTGACACATCCACCCTCTTCCTTTCTCTCTCTGACCTAATGCACTCATGCACTCAACCATCCAAGCACACAGGCACTCACCTGTTTATTCACTTTTCATTTGCCTGCTCTTATGTTCTCGAGTCTCTCAATTACTCTTGTTCACTCTCTCAGCCATGCCCACATCCCTGTTTTCACTAGTTTACTCCCTCATCTACTTGTCTTTCATTCATGCACTCATTCATTGAGTTCTCAGAGCTCTGTGCACCAGGCCCCATTCCACATTCTTAAATCCCAGACAAGAGTTTGGTTGGGTCCTTGTCCTTGACAGTCTCATGGAGACAGAGTATGGTGTGGGATTACCTGAGCAACAGGGGTGGCAGAGCAGGGCATGAAGGAGCCCAGATAGAAAAAGGTAATGAAGACTGTGGGATTTTATTTTTTTATGCTTCCTGAATGACATGATTTAGACAACAATTCGTATATGCATTCAACTTCTCAGTCAGCACTGAGAGTTGACTGTACCAGAACTTCCACCACTTGATGCTGGAGGCACAGGTGCCAGGCCACCCCTTCCCTGTGGGAGCTCAGTCTGGTGGGAGGACATGGGTAGGTATGTGGATGGCCATGCTATCAAAGGATTTGGGAAGGAGAGGCTGAGATCTCAAGGAATCTTCTCCTCAAAGTACTCTCTTCTTACTCTGTACACTTTCTTTGGATAATCTCATTCCTCTCCCAGAGCTTCAGCTGACAAGTCCTGAGATACTGCTGATATGTGGTTCTCTGTCCAGACTTATTCCTGTGCTCCAGACATGGATAGCTAGTTGTCTCCTTGACAGCCTCTCCTGAATGACTCTCTGGAGTCACTGGGCAACTCTCAAGTTCCAAGTCTAAACCAGATCTTGGATCTGAACCCCTGGACATGTGGAACCTCCTTGTGTCCAGCCGCTTGCTGAATGGTCCTTGGTGCTGAATGGCTGCCCTACAACTCCCTAATGCAGGCTATTCATGGTTCTGAATCCCTATTATAACTCCCTTAGTGTGATTCCTGTGTCTGGCCACTTTCTGTCTGTGGCTACAAAAACCTAGCGCTGCCCTTGTGTGAGAAGCGTGTCTCCTTGGCCCCGAATCCCTTCTCTGGACTCTTACCGCATCCCTTGTGCAGGTCAAGGCTAATGAACTCGAGATCCCCCTCATGTGGGCTCCTGCTGCCTTCCACATATGCCACATGTTTGCCTCTGGGGGCATAGCGGAAGGTGAAGCCATAGCCGGCCAGCATCACCTGTGTGGACATGTGGAGAAGCCATACAGTTTGGAGCTTAGGACCCAGAGATTTCAATCATGGGCGCAATTTGAAGTAACTGAATGCCAAACAGTACAGAAGGCTGTGAAGTACAAAGAACCCAAACCAACCACCCCCAGCCCACAACCCACCACTCAGAAGTAACCACAAATAATCGTTTCTTATGCCTTGTTTCAAATAGTTTTCTTTGAATAACTGGTAAACACACATGGATGCAGAAGGGGCTCTAAGTTTTTCACAAAGGGATCACACTATACCTCTTCCTGGGTACCTAGTTTTTTGCACTGTAAAGTTTATTTATTTTTATTCTTATTTTTTAAATTATTTTTTTTTAGTTTATTTATTTTTAAAGTAATCTCTCCACACTCAACGTGTGGCTTGAACTCAACCCCAAAGATCAAGAGTTGCACGCTCTTCTGCCTGAGCCAGCCAGGGGCCCCTGCACTTTTTTTGTTTGTTTGTTTTTTAAAGATTTTATTTATTTATTTGAGAGAGAGACAGAGAGAGTGATGGAGAGAATGAGCCCAGAAGGAGAGGGTGAAGTCGATTCTCCACTGAGCAGGGAGCCCAACTCGGGGCTCAATCCCAGGACCCTGGGATTATGACATGAGTGGAAGGCAGTAGTTTTACTTACTGAGCCACTCAAGTGCCCCAAGGGCCCCTGCACTTTAATAGTGGTTCCAGGCATTAAAATTTGGAGCCAGATAGACTGGTTCAGCCCTGTCTGAAGCCAATGAAGTTCTGCATTTTTCCACTCAATGGGCCAATAATTTGCAACACCCCCTTAAACATTTTTTTAAAAGCCATGTTAAATTGGGTTTCTCCTATTTGCAACTGAAAAAGTAATTAGAATTACTTCAAAACGCTATTTAATCAGTATCCTACCAGTAGTTTAAGGTTTTCCCATTTGAGTATTACAATCAATGCTGTCAGAAGCATTTTGTACATACATCTTTCCACATTCCTGTGAATATATGGATAGGACACATTCCTAAAAGAGGAACTGGTGGATCAAAAAAATATATATATATACATTTAAAATTTTGACTGCTATATCCAAATTACCTTCCAGAAAGGTTGGCCAATTCACACTTCCAACAGCATATAAAGAATTTCTGTTTCCTTACATCCTTATCAGCAACAGATACCATTCTTTTTAAGTTTTGCCCATCCCTAAAACAGGAAGTTTTAATTTTCATTTCTATGATTACTGTATTAGTTAGGGAGACTGAGCATCTTTTAACATATTTAACTGACCTGTGGATTTCTTTTTCTATGAACTGCTTTTCCCATCCTTTGTCCATTTTTCTACTAAGTTGCTTATCTCTTCTTATTTATTCAAAGGAGCCCTTTATATATGATGGACAGTGATTCTTTACCTGAAGTAAGCTTTGTGAAATACATGTAGATTTTGAGGTGGATGAGATCCTGAGCCCAGAGAGCCCCTATTACCTGGCTCAGATCCTCTGGATTCACAAAGATGTTCTCAGCTGTCACATTTCCATGGACATATTCATTCTCATGGAGGAACTCCAGGGCATCCAGCTGGGGGAGAAAGCAGCATCTCCATGAGTAGCATAATGAATACAAAGAGACTCTGAGGCAAAGCCTGGTGAAGGAACCTCCAGTTAGGCCTGAGGTCAGGAGGCACTACTTGTGATTGAAGATTGCTCATCTCCTCAGGCCTGTCCTCTCATGCCAACCTCACCCGGCCTCCTTATCACCCCCTCCAGCCCATCCCCATGTGGCCCACAGGGTCTATCTGTATCCAGAGCTGACCCTGCCCCTCTTTTGCTCCCAATCCTCCCATAGCTCCTTACTGCCCTCAGGACAGAGTTCCAGATCCTCAGCTTGGTGTTCTGTGCAATCTGGTCACTACTGACCTTTCCAACCCAATACGACCTAACCCTTTCCGTCACGCATGTCCCACAGCAGACGTCCTTAGCACAGAAGCTTTGGGGATAAACCTAATAGGTCGCTGACCGGCCACTTCCATCTCTCCAGCAATTTCAATTGGGTCCTTGTATCCTCCATCATAGTAGAGGGACACTTCACACTTCTATTCAGGAAACTTTTTTTTTTAAGATTATTTATTTATTTATTCATGGGAGACACACACACACAAAGAGAAAGAGAGAGAGAGAGAGAGAGAGAGAGAGACAGAGACAGAGACAGAGACACAGGCCGAGGGAGAAGCAGGCTCCATGCAGGGAGCCTGACGTGGGACTTGATCCTGGGTCTCCAGGATCAGGCCCTGGGCTGAAGGCGGCGCTAAACCACGGAGCCACCAGGGCTGCCCTTCAGGAAACTTTCATAGCTTGTGAAACTGTTAAATTTAGTATCACCCTCTCCCACTAGATGTAAAAACCATGTCTGTGTTACTCCCAGCACCGGGGACAGTGTCTGATACCCAGCAGCAATTTGATAAATATTTAATGAAGGGATGAATGAGTGAGAGAATAAATCAATGAACAAATGCCTCAGGCCCCCTCTCCTATACAAGTCTTAGCTTACACTGTATCCTTGGCCTGGAATATTTTCCCCATGTATCTCCACTCCCATCCCACCCAGCATCCTGCTATTTCTTTTTTTCTTCTTTTAAAATATTTTATTTATTTATTCATGAGAGACACATAGAGGCAGAGACATAGGCAGAGGGAGGAGAAGCAGGCTTCATGCAGGGAGCCCGATGAGGGACTCGATCACTGGATTCCAGGATCATGCCCCGAGCCAAAGGCAGATGCTTAACCGCTGAGCTACCCAGGCATCCCAACACCCTGCTATTTCTCACTCATAGTTTAGAAACAAACTCCACCAGAAAGCCCGATGGAGGCCCTCATTTTGAGGCTGGGGCCCCTTCCCCCAACTCCCACATGCAAATACTTGTCACTTTGGTTCTAATGGCCTTGTGTTCACCTGTTCCGGTCAAATGCCAGCCCCCAGTGTCCAGCAGAGGGAGGCAGGGGCTGAATGTGTCAATGAACAAGCCAATTGAGAATCTGGGACCCAGTGTGCCATTCCCTGGACGGGAGCCAGCAACTTTTGGGTACATACCAGCCGGCAGGCCATCTGGAACACACACCTCACTGACATAACATGCTTTGGGCTGTCATCCAGGGCCGACTGAAGGCTCCTCCCCAGGATGGGAAACACCAGGAACCTGGAAGATAGAAGTGTCCCAGGAGGTGGGAGAGATGACCAGGGGAGGAGGCAGGATACAGGCCAGCATGGATGGACTCTGGCTGGGGGGCTACAAGGTCCTGGCCCTGAGCGAGATCAAGGGTTCTTGATCATTAGGGGATCTGCCTGGCTCAAAGCTGGGGAGAGGGAAGCAAGTGAATGGCCATGTGACAGGGAGAGAAAGAAAGAGACCAGCCAGGTGGCTGGCAAGTGAATGAAATCACCTGTATTTGTCCTGGTGAATGCCAAAACCAACACAGGTGGGGATGGCCAGGAGGGGGACTGAGTTCAGCTTCTTCCACTTGTTCACTGTGGGAGGCAGGGAAGTGAGAGGTTAGAGCCAAGCTGGTCCTGGGGCCCATAGCCCATTCTCAGAGCAGAAGCAGAGTGTGCCTGAGCCCAGGTCAGACCCTTAGTCTCCCAGATGGAGACACCACTTCTGTAGGCGGGTGACAGCAGGGTGGTGACAGAGCACTCCTCATTGACCTCTGCCTGTAATCTTTATCTGCAGGTGACGGGGGGTGAACAAGGCTGAAAGCATATACAAATCTGGAGCGGAAGGGATAAGAACAGAGGGACCTCTGAATTCACATGTATAACTAGTAAGATCAGGAAATGTCTCAACTGGGCATGGTATCACTAGAGGTCTGTGCCCTCTTCCTGGGTCTCAGTTGGATGGAACAGATCCAGTGGCATGCTCATAAAAGTTTAATGGCCATCTGTCCAGGGGAAAATAGCCCTGATTGGTAGGGTTTGCCAATTTTTGTGGTAACAATACTTCCCACCATAGTCCATTTCAGGCCACTGATCCTATATCACAGAGTGTGGAGCTGGAAGAGATGCCAGCGCATCATCATATAGTATTTTCACCAAACATACAATGGATGTAAGCAAGGATGAGGTCTGTGTTCCAGATGGCCTGCCGGCTGGTATGTATCTAAACAAACAATTAGGAAGTGATGAGTTTGGGGTGTGTGGGGGGCTCAGTCAGTTCGGTGTCTGCCTTTGGCTCAGGGCATGGCCCCCAGGTCCTTGGATCAAGCCCTGAGTCAGGCTCCCTGTTCAGTGGGGAGCCTGCTTCTCCCTCTTCTCCCTGCTGTCTCTTGCTCTTTCTCTCTCAAATAAATAAAATCTTTTAAAAATGTTAAAAAAGGAAGTGATGTTTTGAGTACTTAAATATTCATTATTTTTCTTAATCTACTTGATTATAAGTTGATGGAATTAATTTTATTTTTATTTTTTTAAAGATTTATTTATTTATTTATTCATGAGAGACACACACAGAGAGAGGCAGAGACATAGGCAGAGGGAGAAGCAGGCTCCATGAAGGAAGCCTGACACGGGACTCGATCCTGGAACTTGATCCCGGGACTCCAGGATCACGCCCTGGCCCGAAGGCAGGTGCTAAACCATTGAGCCACCCAGGGATCCCCGATGGAATTAATCTTAAATAATGACTGTTTAGCAACTGCCTTGCAGTCCTTCTGAAAATTTAACACTTGGCTCTCCAGAGCTGGTACATATAACCAGCCTCCACCCCTGTTGTCTGTCCTCTGAGGCCTGAGGCCCAACGGGTGACAGGGCACATACCTCTGGGCCTGTGATATCATGCCCATATTTCTCACACCTTCAGAGGCAAGCTAGTTGTTCTGGCCAAGCTAGTATCCCTAACTCTCTTCCCTTTGCCCATTTCCCTGCAAAATACCTTGCAAAGGCTTGGCGGCCCGCTGGAAGAAGTTCTGCTCATTGAACAGGCGCCCATCCTTGGCATCCTAGTCGGGAACGGCAGGGGGAGAAGGCTGTCACAGTGGAAGCTCTTTGGCAAGGGCTTCCAGGACATCACTGGCCATGCATCACCCCGGGTTAGTGCCAGCAACCACCACCATGACCCCCACATCATAACCAAATCCCCTAGGGTGCTTCATGTGACCACATGATCTCCCACTACCCAGATTCCTCTTCCTTTATGAGAGGATTCACAAATTTCCCTAGACATGTGGCCTTCAGCTAAAAACTACATTTCCCAGCCTCTCTTGTGGCGAGGAATGACCCTATCGCCAATTTCTGGCCCACAGATGTAAGCAGAAGAGATGTGAGCAACTTCCAGATTATGCCCTCAAAGGGCTGGGCAGGCTCTCCCTTTCCTCTTCTGTTCCAGGTGGCTGGAATGTAGAAGACATGGTAGGAGCTGGGGCAGCCACCTCAGCCCCTGAAATGGAGTTTATATACGACTAGTACAGCTGGCTTCTTAAGAGCACTGGGCTAAAGAGCTAGGTTTGAATCTCAGCTCTGCCATTCATTCCTTCTTCCTATAAAGCACCTATTATGTGCTGAGCATTCTACCGGCACTGGCGATACAGCAGTAAACAAAGCCACCTGCATGCTGGGTGTCTCTGGGCAAGTGATCAAGTCCCCATTTTCTCATATGTTAAATGGGAGAACAGAGTTTCTCACAGGCTTGCTTGTGAGACTCCTAGCCCAGCACGGGCATGGAGCAGACTCTCAACAAGCAGGTGCTATTACTCATCTGTGAGCCTGGCTCTGGAGCCCACTTGCATGGCCTCTGTCTAGAGCTAGGGAAGGGCACTGGGACTGGCTGCCCTGTTTTCTAGGGGTGAGCAAATGTGAATAAATGAAGAGAAGAAAATAAAAGTCATCCATCAGTTCGGCTCTTAGGGATAATGATGATGAGGCTACTAACCAGGACAATATCCTTTCATTGGGCTCTTCCTCTGTGCTGAAGAACACGACTCATCCGCCTTGGTTGCTCTCACTTTCTTGGCTTGTTTTTCCCTTTTGGGCCCCCCTCGAGTGCATGTTTCCTGCATGCTAGGGTTGTGTGTGATTTCACAGGGACCCCCCTTCTGATTGCTTGTCTGATGGACCCCAATACCCAGCACAGTGATATACAGTGGGTGCTCAATAAACACAGGACACAGACAGGTAGTGGGCAAGGGGGCCACACACTATGGCTATTAGTGGTTCCCTCACACAGATGAGGAAACTCTGCCCCAGGGGGGAAGGCACTTGCCCGGACTGCACAACCAGACAGCACCAGAACCAGGATTCAGGGCAGACCTCACTGCAGCTTCCCAGGCCCCCTCTGATAAAGAAGCTGAGGCTGGAGAGAGATGTGCCCCGCCCAAGGGCATGGACCCCCTTGCAGGCCCAGGCCGAGCTCTCCTGCCTACGCCAGTCCTCACAGGGACTTGGAGGTCAGTGGTGCCCAAGCCCCGGGCCCTCCCCCTCTTGGCACTGTCCCAAGGGACACTCACGAGTTTAAGCGAGAATCTCTGTTTCTGACTTGACTTGCAGGCGACGGTGGAGATAGACTCAGCTGTGAGTGGACAAAATGAGCAAGGTTATAATCTACAGGGAAGGTGAGAGTCACAGGCCTCAAAATCCCAGCACTTCTGCTTCTCTGGCAGGGTCAGAGAATACTCGACCTCAGGGCTTTCAGAATTCCTTCCTTCCTATTTCCGAATAGGTTCTTTTTTTTTCTTATTAATATTCAGCTACATAAAAAGGGTTATTAACAAGAATGCCTGACTTCTCTCCTTGAGAAGGCTTGCTTGCAAGGGTGGTCTGTGACTGGTGTCTGGGAACCTGGATTTGCGGAGGGTGCCAGCATTCTCTAGGAGTAAGAGAGGCCCCCAGTGCCCAAACTCTTATGCTGAACAGCTGCTTTCCTTCTGGGTGTCTAGAATGTTGGTATGTTCCAGGCAGAGTGTGCCTATGTCATCAGCTCCCAGGAGAAACCCTAGCTGCTGAGTCTTTCAGAAATGGCCTTGGTAGATGACATTTCACACCTGTTGTCATTTCTTGTACATCCTGCATCTCCCTGTGACTCCACGGGGAGAGGACTCTTGGAAGTTTATGTTCCCCTGGACTTTCTGTGTCTTTCCCTCCTTTGCCTGTGCTGTGTCCTTCTGCTGTAGCGAGTCATGGCATGAGAACAAGTACACGCTGAGGCCTGTAGGTCTTTCTTGTGAATAACTGAGCCTGGTGGAATGGTCCTGAGGACCCCCAACACATCAGCTATTTGCATTCGTCTACATGTTTGGGTGACCACCGTGTGATGGATGCAGATCCCCCCTGTGATAAAGGACTTGCCACCGGGGGAGCGCTGTCACAGGTAGCCTTCAGCCCCTCAGGGATCCCCTCAGCTGCAATTCTGGGGCAGCCCATATCCATTGGTGATCAAGGAGGATATAAAGGCCCAGCTGTGTTGGCCTGACACAACCATGCTGGAAGACCACTTCCACCCCAGAGCCCCCATGGGGCCAGCTGAGGCTATTGCGGGGCTGCACCCACCACTTGCTTCCTTCCTCCCCTCTACCTTGTAAACACCTGCATGTTTGTCCCTTTCTGCTCAGTTACAAACTTCATGCTAAAGTCACCTGGGTGGCTCAGTCAGTTAAGTGTCTGTCTTCAGCTCAGGTCATGATCCCAGGGTCCTCGGATTGAGTCCCAGATCAGGCACCCCATTCAGCAGGGAGTCTGATACCCCTTCTCCCTCTTTTTTTTTTTAAGATTTTATTTATTTATTCATGGGAGACACACAGAGAGAGGCAGAGACATAGGCAGAGGGAGAAGCAGGCTCCTCACAGGGAGCCCGATGCGGGACTTGATCCCAGGACCCTGGGATCATGACCTGAGCCGAAGGCAGATGCCCAACCACTGAGCTACCCAGGTGCCCCTCTGCCCCTTTCCCTGCTCATGCTCTCTCACTTTCTTTCTCTCATTCACACTTTATCTCAAATAAATAAAAAAGATCTTAAAAAAACAAATAAACAACCTGGTGCTAAGTGTGGGCTTTACACACATGGCTTTTCCTTTAATGCTCATGACAGCCCTGGGAAGGTCTACTGCAATGTTATTATTACTGCTGTTGCTGTTAGCACCACCTGCCCAAGGAGATGAGAGCAAAGGTTCAGACAGGCCAAGGGATACAGGAGGGAGAATCCACTGGGCCACCAACTCTCTGTGTGACTTTGCATGAGGTGCTAGACCTCTCTGGGTCTCTGCTCCCACACCTGTGAGACAGCAGTGATGAAGTCCGCCCCTGGGACTGGACACAAGGGTTCAGATGGGCCAGCAGGAATGATCATCGTAGTAGCTCAGCAGGCATTATAGCTAGAACTAGTTTCTTCCTGCATACACATCACTCAATAAACCCACCCAGCCCCAGGGCCGAGCACAAAGCCGGGCTCACTGGGAGTGCTCAACATGTGAGAGGTCTTAAAATATCATAATTGACACAAGGGCCCACAGCCAGTAAGTGGCAGAGCTGCCTTTGCCTTGCTTATCCAGAGCCCATGAACTGAAACACTGTAGTCCATCCCCTTGGCTCGGCTCTCTCAGTCCTCCCTCCTTTTTCTCCTTTTTCCTACCCCTTAACATCCAGGTTGGTATTGTCTAAGAAGCTGAGGGACAGGGAGGTGAGCCATCCTTGTGCTCAAGAAGCTCTAGCTGGAGCAGGGTAGGAATCCAGGGTTAACAGATTCAGGACCAAGGGTGACCTGAGCCAAGCCTAAGAGAGGGAAATGTGTGAAAGGCTCAGACCTCAGGGGACAGAGGGGTCCTCTGTCCAGCTGTGAGAAGGGGGTTTGGAGAGATCATCAACAAGTGTCTAGAGCTGACTGTGGCACCTCTCACACATACAAACACTACCCAGCTCACAGGGTTCCCACAAGGGCGGATGACAGGTATATTCCTGCCGCTCAGAACCAGGCAGGAACAGCTGGCAATTTTATTTTTTTAAATTTTATTTATTTATTCATGAGAGACACACACAGAGGCAGAGACAGGCATAGAGAGAAGCAGGTTCCATGCAGGGAGCCCGATGTGGGACTCGATCCTGGATCTCCAGGATCATGCCCCGGGCTGAAGGCAGACACTCAACCACTGAGCCACTCAGGTGTCCCACAGCTGGCAATTTAAACATGATCTCCCGTACTACTCTGCAGATTATGAAGGGCTTTTCTCTTCCACTCCTCCTTTTGGCCCTCCTGCGAATAGCCTGGGGAGCCAGCTGGGGAATTCCCATCACAGAGAGGAGCCAACAGAGGCCCAGAAAGGGGAATGGGGTTGGTCAATGGCTCCTGCAGAGCCCAGCTACCAACCTCAGCTCCAGACTCTGGTATCCAGGAGACACCTGTCTGATGCAGACCTCTACATGGAGAGTCCCTACATGCTCCAAATGCAGACAAGGGTGTAGCAGCCAAGCAGGTGGAAGCCCGCAAACTGCCAGAAGACGGGTGATGCTGAATCCAGAGCAAAGACGCTGCTCTGGGATCCATCATAACCAGAATGGTGACAGGAAGCACTTATACTGTGCTGGCTACTTTCCCATGCTTTCTTCTACCTATGTAATTTTCCCCACAACAACCCTGTGAGGTCGGTAGTATTACTGTCCCATTCTGCAGATGAGGAAAATGAGGTACAAGGTCACAACATCGCTTGAACAGGTCAGATAACTAGCTGTCAGCAGAGGCAGGAAGATAGCCCATGAGGTCTGGCTGCACTCTCCCACCTCTCCAGGTTGGGGAGAGTTTGCTGGGGACCCAGGCACCCCATGGCCCCTTCTCACTGCCAGCAATGCCAGGGTCCTGATGTTTCCCACTCCCGTTCCTGGGTTTCTAGCCTCTACGCCTTTGCCTATGCCCCACCTTAGCTTCGCATGCCCATCTCTACCCCAACCTCTTTGTTGTGGGCCTGGTTTGAAAGGTGCCTAATAAAATCGTAGCGCTGGGGTACCTGGGTGGCTCAGTCAGTTGAGCATCTGACTCTTGGTTTCAGCTCAGGTTGAGGTCTCAGGGTCATGGGGTTGAGCCCTGCTTCAGGCTCCACGCTCAGCAGGGAGTCTGCTTGAAATTCCCTTTCTCCCTCTTCATCTGCCCTTCCCCAGCTTGTGCTCTCTCTCTCTCAAATAAACTAATAAATCTTAAAAAAAAAAAAATAATAGCACTTCCGCCTGACAGTTACCAACTGATGGAGTCTCTCCCTAGCTGGAGGCATGTTTGGGATGCCCTGACTCAGTGGTTCTTAATCACAACCAGTGGGCATCTGGCAGTGTCTGGAGGTAGTTTTGGTTGTCATGATGAGGGGAGGAGGTGCGACTAGCATACTAAAGCTATTTAGTAGCTTTTCTAGTGGCATCTACTGGTTCTCCCAAATTGTTCCCAGGAGACAGGGAGGATGACGTTGTAACTTGGGAACTGACAAGGAAGAGTGCCCACTTATAGCACTGTAGGACTAAGGGATAAGATGAGCCGACTGGTGGTGTGAATTTAGGACAGGGTACAGAGTGGCTAAGACCATCAGCGGCTATTAAAAAAAAAAAGATTGCAATTCTGGCTGCTGTTGTTTCACTGTGATTGTTTTTAACTACAGGACATAAAACCCCACCACTTCTTGACTGAGGCAAACTGGCCAAGGAGAAAGGTGACATGCCTGTGGGTAATGCTGCTCCGCATTCCACGGCCCTCACCAGTCCTGCTGCCACCTCTCTTACAGTGGTCCCGCTGACACTTCCAAATCAGAGGCTTCCGATCAAACTCCAGATTTCTGGCTCTTCCTGAATACTTGGAAGACCTCTGGAGCCAGATCTCTGGCTAGTTATTAACAACTCTGGGATTCGTTTTCCTCATCGAGTACAATGTGGACATCCACCACGAGTTAGGAAGTACAAAGCAAATACATGGCCACATGGAAACACAGATGTTCACAGCAGCACTAGTCATCATGGCCCAAAGTGGAAACAATCCACACCCCCACTTATTGGTAAATGGAGAAGCCAAACATGATACACATACACCCGGGAGTATTACTCTGCCACAAGAAGTCCTGACACATGCTCTGATGTGGATGGACCTTGTAAACATCATGTGGAGGGAAAGAGAGACACAAAATCTGAAACGTCCACGATAGAGAAATCTAGAGAGACAGCAGATTAGTGGTTGCCCAGGGCTGGGAAGAGGGGGATGCAGAGTGAGTGCTTTCACACATGGCTTCCTTTAGGGGTGATGGGAATGTTCTGGAATGAGATACAGGTGAGAGCTGCACCATGAATGGACTATAGCCCATTGAACCACAACTTTATTATTATTATTATTTTTTGTTAGAACCGCAACTTTAAAATCATCAATTTCATATGTTGTAAATTTTATATCAATTATTTTTTTAAAGATTTGTTTATTTATTTATTTATGATAGAGAGAGAGAGAGAGAGAAAGTCAGAGACACAGGAGGAGGGAGAAGCAGGCTCCATGCCGGAAGCCTGACGTGGGACTCGATCCCGGGACTCCAGGATCGTGCCCTGGGCCAAAGGCAGGCGCCAAACCGCTGAGCCACCCAGGGATCCCCAATTTTATCTCAATTAAAAAAAAAAAAAGACAAAGCTTCCTACAAAGTGCTTAGAACACAGAGTGGCCTTGAATAAGCACTCGATAAACATCAGGTTCGTTAATACTAACACTTCCACCCCAGTTCTTTTTTTTCTTCATTGTAACAGGTGTCTGACTCCATTCTTTAAAGCTTGATGATGCCAGCTTCTAAGCTGGATCCTGCCTCTGGTCCCACACCTGGGCAGGCTGGTGAGCAAGCGTGGGGGCTCCCTTCTTTGCTGTCGGTGGGAGATGCAAATCATGGGAGCCCTCGCCTTATCCCTTAACCAAATAAAAACCCACACCAGGTGCCTTTCCTTCCTCTCCTCAATAAGGTTCAGGCCTGCTCCCCCCAGAGACCTCAATTAAGTGAGCAATTAGTTGTTCATAGCCTCCCTCTCCACTCTCAACATTCAAATCAAATTTTTTGGGGGAAAGGGATTCCACGCTACCTCTGCAAGATAGATAGAACCTTCATCTTCATCCTTATCATTCAGCCACACCAGGCGTGCACATGACAAAGGCGGAGATGGAGTGCCTCTTTACACAGGGCGCCTGCTTTCCAGCTGGCCACAATCCCCACCATTCCCGATGGCTCACACTCAGGCTCCTGCACACATTTGTTCTACCTGCCCAGCTCCCATGGGTAGGGGTAGCTTGGCAGTCCCAATTCTAAGAGAAAGCTGTCTCGAGGCATGTCTGCACCGGGGAGGTGGCTTCCACTTCCATTCTCAGAATCCTCCCCCTGACCTGGCTTGAAGACACCCCCGCCCAGCCCAGCGGCTGCCCACCTGTGGATGGCGTACCTTCATAAAGAATGCCCTGGTTGTCCCTGGTCTGGAAGGATGCCAGGATCCATTGCCTCCCACTCTTGTCCGTCACTACCGTCCTCGTGGGTAAAGCCTCAAGCGAGGCAGTCACCTGGCTCCGCTTCAGTGTTTGAGGGCTTTGCCTGGTCATCTGTGGGCTTCGCTTGGTTGTCTGTGGGCTACTTTGGGGGGTTGAGGATATACTCCAGGACCCTGTGGGAGGATGGTCAGAATAGAGGAAAAAAGCAGCATCCGGGAAAGAAAAGTTAGGTGGGTAATAGGACAATGCTCATCATACTGTTAATTTATTCATTTGTTCATTCAACACATGCTTCTTGGAACCTTTCATAAGCAGGTCCTTGTATGTGAAAGCTGGAGATCCAGACATGAGTCAAACCTGGGCCCTTCCCTTGGGAGCCCATAATTTGGTGGGGGAGTCTACCCTGGACACAGCTGGTCAGAACTGAGTCTGAAACAGGGCAGTAAAGAGGAATATGAGAAAGAGACTGATAGTGCCTCAAGAAGTCAAGAGAGGCTTCCTGGAGGAGGGGACATTTGGGTTGGGTCTTTTTGGATGAGCAGAAGTTTATCAAGGGGAAAAAAAGACATTCCCGACATTCAACCCCAAATATCCTGAAATAGGACTGGCCTTGTGCTGAGTACAAGGGAGGTTCAGAAATTTGTCAGACAGAGGCCTTGCCCTTGACAGGCTCCCAGGTTGGCAAGAGAATGGGATGGCATGGTGAGGAGAGAGACATGAACACAGGAAAGGATATTACCTACTCCATTCCTCCCACCCACCATCCACCCAAGGCACAGAATGGCAAGAGGCTGTGGGGCCTGGAGGAAGACAAGGGACTGAGGGAAGACACCAAGGGCTGAGGCTTTAGATCCAAGGGTCTACTGCGAAGGAGATGGGCACATGGTCCTCAAGACTGCCATGCTAACTGGCTGGCACAAGGCCTATGCAGATGAGTCTACCTGGTCCCTGCCTGTGCAGGACTCCCAGTCCAGCAGGTGGGGCAGAAAGGACAAGGGTCCAGGCAGGGTAGGGGGTGCCTGAGCAGGGGAATGAAGCCCCAGACTGTCTGACGCCTGCCTTCTCCCCATCTAGTTGGGCCAGGTTGACCCCAACTCTCACCTGTGGGTCTCACGGTATCTTCAGACCCAGAACTGTCACCATCTGAGAAGAGGGATGATGAGGGGGAGGTGACAGAGCTGGACCATTTCACTTTTTTGGAGGGGGTTTCAGGACTGGTGTTGTTCTGTCTCCTTGAGCCTAGAGGAAGGAAGACCGGATGCAGACTACGGTTACAAAGGCTTTTTCCAGGAATCTCTAAACCAGGAACCCTGAGGGTGGATTAGACCACTCTCTTCCCTCTGATCTCTGGAGCCAAGCCTTGCTTCTCTTGTCATCTAAATATCTAAGCAAACTGTCCCTTCATTTCAGTTATTTTTTTCCCTCCTTGGATCTTGGCCTCTCTTGTGTATCTTCTATCACTTTGTCACTCTGTTCTCTTCTAGGCAATTTCTTCAGACCTACCTTCCAATCCATTAATTCTCTTTTTAGCTTTGTCTGGTCAGCAGTTAAAACATCCAACAAGTTTCTGGTTGTCATGATGGTGTTTGTGTTTATCGTTATAGGTTTGATTTGGTTCCTTTTCTTTTTTTTTATTGGAGTTCAATTTGCCAACATATAGCATAACACCCAATGCTCATCCCATCAAGTGCCCCCCCCCAGTGCCCATCACCCAGTCACCCCCACCCCCCGCCCATCTCCCTTTCCACCACCCCTTATTCGTTTCCCAGAGCTAGGAGTCTCTCATGTTCTGTCTCCCTTTCTGATATTTCCCACTCATTTTTTCTCCTTTCTCCTTTATTCCCTTCCACTATTTTTGATATTCCCCAAATGAATGAGACCATATAATGTTTGTCCTTCTCCGATTGACTTATTTGGTTCCTTTTCAAATTGATTTGGTTCCTTTTCAATTCTAACTAATGTCTGCTTCTTCATTAGATTTTTTTAATTTCTTCTCTTATTTCTTTAAACATATTAAATGTGTTTTGGACATATTCTCATCTGTTAATACTGAGGTCTCTGGTCATTGTGGGTATGAATCTATAGTTTGTTGTTTATCCTGACAGTGGCCTTTTCCTGGTGTCTTTTGATTGATTAGGAGCTCCTGGTCCTGTGGGAATTATCTAAGGCAGAGGGAGAAGGAGAAAGAGAATCTTAAGCAGGCTCCATGCCTAGCACAGAGCACGATACTGGCCTCCATCTCATGACCCTGATACTATGCCCTAAGCTGAAATCAAGAGGCAGAAAGTAAACTTACCAAGCCATCCAGGCACCTGTCTAACATCTGTCTTTAAAGGGTGTTTCCCAAGAGAAGGCTCACCTCTGCTGGGGAGGGGCACCCACACCTCATTGCTTTATACTAACTTTCCTTTTTTTTAAATTTTTATTTATTTATGATAGTCACATCAGAGAGAGAGAGAGAGGCAGAGACACAGGCAGAGGGAGAAGCAGGCAGGCTCCATGCACCGGGAGCCTGACGTGGGATTCAATACCGGGTCTCCAGGATCGCGCCCTGGGCCAAAGGCAGGCGCTAAACCGCTGCGCCACCCAGGGATCCCTATACTAACTTTCCCATGTAGGTTTTTATGGGAGGCTACACAGATCATATAAATTCTGGACCCAAACTGGTAAGGATGTGAGTTCTTGGTTAGGAATTCTCAGAGAGGACATTCTTCCATCTTTCACCCACAATCGAGGCTGAGACAGACAAATAAATGTCTTCAGCAACCTTTTCCGCGGAACATTTTTTTGTTCTGGTTTACCCACTGAAGAGTCCCAAATTTTCAGTTTTCCAATCTCATCTCTTGGACGGCTCAGGCCCTAAGCTTTGTCTCTTATGCTCCACTAAAACCCAGGCTTGGGATGCCCGGGTGGCTCAGCGGTTGAGTGTCTGCCTTTGGCTCAGGCATGATCCTGGGGTCCCAGGATCAAATCCCACATCAGGTTTCCTGCATGCAGCCTGCTTCTCCCTCTGCCTATGTCTCTGCCTCTCTCTCTGTGTATCTCTCATGAATAAATAAATAAAATCTTAAAAAAAAAAAACAGGCTTGAAACCACCAGTGACTGGCAAATAGTCCAGGACCACCATCAACAGGACTCAGAGTGATAGGAACCATTAAGCCCTACTTTTCAAAAAAAGATACTTTTCATATTTTATCCAGCATTTTGTGGTGTGCTGAACCATAAGGGGCTTTTGCCTATCATTTAGTCTGCCATATTACTAAAAGCAGAAATCTTTCAGTTGTCACTAACTTAGCTAATGTGGTTCGTTCCTGGTTGGAATGAATGGCCTCCTGACTGGTTTTCATACCTCTGATCCACTTTCCTCCTCCTTTCTTTCTCTCTCTCTATAGAGTGCATGTGAGCAGGGGGAGGGGCAGAGGGAGAGGGAGATAGAGAATCTTAAGCAGGTTCTACACCCAGAGTAGAGTGGAGCCTGATGTGGGGCTCGATCCCACGACCCTGAGATCATGGTCTGAACTGAAACTAAGAGTTGGGCGTTTAACTGACTGAGCCACCCAGGCACCCCCACTTCTCACTTTCTAGAGAGGTCTTTTTATTATGCAAATCATATTGTATCTCCCACTTGGTAGAAACCCTTCACAGCTCCCCACTACATCAGTGATTCCTGAACTCCTTGCCCATGGTCTACATAGCCCTTGGGTGTCTGCCCCAGGCAAGATGTCTTTCTTTATTTTTCCAACATGTATGGCTCCTCCCATTTCATGGCTTTTCCCTTTATCATGTCCCAATGCCTGAAACTCTTATGACTCCCTCACCTTTACCCCACTCTTCACTTATCATCTTTTATCATCCCTTGGTCTCAGCTTGAATGTTAATCCACTAGGGAGGCCTTCCTTGATCCCAGAAACAAAGTTCCCTCACATGGGTTCCATGGTCTATCTACTTTCCTTCTGTTATCATATGCTTTCCTGGCAATTCTGTATTCAATGTCTGTTTGCCCTACTGGCTTCCAAAAGCTCTGAGAAACCAGAAACCAGGTACGTGTCATGTTAATACCTACCTGGGACAAGCAGCAACTAACTACACAGTAGATGGTACATGTGTATTTGTTGCCTGATGACTGGGTGAGTGAATAAATTAATGGAGTCCTAGGTTGGCAACAGAGAAGGCTATAGTTAAAAATAAGGCTCTGGGGTGCCTGGGTGGCACAGCTGGTTAGTGTCCAACTTTTTTTTTTAATTTTATTTATTTATTCATGAGACACACACACATACACACACACACACACAGAGGCACAGACACAGGCAGAGGGATAAGCAGGCTCCATTCCATGCAGGGAGCCTGACGTGGGACCCGATCCCGGGTCTCCAGGACCACACCCGGGACTGAAGGTGGCGCTAAGCCACTGAGCCACCCATGTTGCCCAGTGTCCAACTTTTGGTTTCAGCTCAGGTCATGATCTTAGGGTCATGAGATTGAGCTCTGCATTGGGCTCCATGATCAGCAGAGTGTGCTTGAGATCCTCTCTCTCTCTCTCTCTGCCCATCCTGCTTGCTCTCTCTCTTTCTTTCTGAAATAAATAAGTACTAAAAAATAAAACCAACAACCCTCCCCACCCTCAGGCTCTGAACTCAGTTTAAGGTAAATACTTTGGGTATATGTCTGGGATGTAGACCCAATATTGAAGATGAAGAGTCATCTTGAAAACTCATGGCAAGGGGATCCCTGGGTGGCTCAGCGGCTTGGCGCCTGCCTTTGGCCCAGGGCGCAATCCTGGAGTCCTGGGATCAAGTCCCACGTCGGGCTCCCAGCATGGAGCCTGCTTCTCCCTCCTCCTGTGTCTCTGCCTCTCTCTCTCTATGTCTATCATAAATAAATAAATAAATCTTTTTTTTTTTTTTTTTTTAAAGAAAACTCATGGCAATAAGCATGGGTGGGGGGAACCCATCTGCTAAGGATAGCTTATCAGAAAGACAGGAGCAACCTGGGTCATCATGGGTACACCTTTCTTTTTTTTTTTTTTTTTTTTTTGGGTACACCTTTCCTACACTGGACTGTCCCCTGCAGATTTTTTTAGTACAAAAAATAAACTCGTTCATTTTTTTTAAGCTCTTGAGAGAGCATTTTCTATTACTTGCAGACAAATGCAATCTCAAATGATAAAATGAATGTCATGTTGACTTCCTTCTGTGGCCTTCTGACAAGTAAGCTCATTTTGATTTATCAGAGCAGGATCTGTGCTTAGGCTTTCCATTGGCCAGGACCCACTGCTGCTATTTCATTCAGTCAGTCAGTGAGATTTCTCAGCACCCAACTCTGCAAGGTCCTGGGTGCCAAACAAGTTACCAGTGAGAGGTGAGGGAGGGACGGTACAGGATGGTGGTATGGAGGTTGCAGAAGTGGTCTAATGATTAGGCACCAATTTTGAAGGGACAGTGGATAAGATTTGCCAGAGGGTTGAAGTTGTCGGGTTGGAGAGAAAGAGGTCCTAAGGATGGCTACAGTCTGGTCTGAGAAACTGGATTAACATGGCTGCCATTTATACCGTGATGGGAAGCCTATGGAAGGGATGGGTGGGTGGCAGTCACATCAGGAGCTCAGCTCTGGACATGTGGGAATGCGTACGGGACACACAACAGGTGTTGTAGGCAGTCTGATATATACCTATGACTTTGGATTTCATGGGAGGAGTCCAGGCTGGAGACAGAAATGTGTGAGTTGTCAACTTTAAAGCCACGAAGCTGATCAGATACTGAGAAACTGAGTGTAGACAGAGCCTGAGTCAGCTCCGGGATCAGTGCAGGGTCAGACAGGCTGCAAAGACATCTGTCCTCTCTCCCCAAATGCATGCATGCACAAACTCATCATCCCTCAAGGGCTCAGTTCTTACCTCTGAAAGATGACGTAAGAGGTTTGACAAAGGTCTGGGACCCTTCATGTCCCTCTTCAGGCAAAATGTTTCCACAGTAGGGGCAGAATTTGAATGTTGCTTGAATATTTTTGCCACAGTCTGGACAGAAGGAGATCATGCTAGAAAACAAGAGGTGGAGGGAGGGAATGGGAAGCTGAAAGCAAAACTTAATGCATTGCCAGTGAGTAGTTATCTGAGCTCCCTGTGGTGACGAGATTACAAAAGAGAAAAGCCATCACATTGGAATACACTCTTAGGAAGTGGCCACTTCTTTTTTTAATATTTTATTTATTCATTTGACAGAGAGAGAGAGAGGGAGAGAGAGCGCGTGCACGCAAGTGAGCACAGGCAGGGGGAGTGGCAGGCAGAAGGAGAAGCATGCTCCCAGTCAAGCAGGGAACCTGATGTGGGGCTTGATCCCAGGACCTCAGGATCATGACCTGAGCCAAAGGCAGACACCCAACTGAACAAGTCACCCAGGCACCCCGGAAATGGCCACTTCTAAAATGAGCTCCTGCCCACTGCCTCTAGCTTCTAGCCATGCATCTCTCCCTAGAGGCCCAGAGCAGGTAAAAAGCAGAAAAATGGAACATGAAACTACAGGTTTCACAGAAGATATGGGAATGCCTTGAAGCCCACAAAAGTTATGCAGGAGAACTGCTCCAATCACAGAAGCACTCTGGGTCTTCCACTGTATCTGTGATGATCATTTCTTGAAACACATGATAGGGATGGGAGAGATGGTAAATGCTCACCAAATAGCCACATGCTCTCCTACCACTTCCCAGAGGGCCCTGCTACCACTGCTACCACTTCCCAGAGGGCCCTGCAGTTAAATTGTGGACACATGACTAGTTCTGGCCAATGGTGTGTGAGTGGAAGTCACTTCCCAGCTGAGGCAGTTAAGAGCTGGAGGGCCGGGATGCCTGGGTGGCTCTGAGGTTGAGCATCTGCCTTTGGCTCAGGGCATGATCCCCGGATCTGGTCCTCCATCGGGCTCCCCATGGAGAGCCTGCTTTTCTCTCTGCCTCTCTCTGTGTGTCTCCCATGAATAAATAAATAAAAATAATTTAAAAAACAAAAGAGTTGGAGGGCCTCCTCTGTCCACCCCTCCACAGCACGGATGCCTCTGAAGGCCACATACTCCAGGTAGAATAGCCAGATGGAGGAAGGCTGTCTGTTTCACACTGGAATCTCATGATCAGCAAATAAATTTGTATTATATGAAGCCATCAGGACTTTAGGGTTTGTTCTAGCTGTACAGCCCATCTTATCCTGACATACTTAATGAGACAGGAGTTCACTATATTATCCTCTAGGTTTTGTGTGTCTCTGGAATATTCCCTAAGACTTGTAAAAATCAAAACCAAAATCACACATAGAGCCTGTTACAAGTGAGAACATGGCAGGAATATTCATTTGCTTGGATTGCTATCCCTAAACACCACACACTGGGTGGTTTAAATGTAGAAATTTATTTTTTTAGAATTTTGGAGGCTAGAAGTCTGAGACCAAGGCGTAAGAATGGGGCACATGGGTAGTTCAGTCGGTTAAACATCTGACTTTTGGTTTTGGCTCATGACCTCAGGGTCCTGAGATTGAGCCCCTCCTTCTCCCCTCCCCCTTCCTGCTCTGCTGGACATTGAGCCTGCTTAAGATTTTCTGTCTCCCTTTGCCCGTCCATGCTCCCCACCACCTGCACCCTGCACATGCACATGTGCACTCTGTTTTTTAAAAAATGGTGTGTTTGGTTTCTCCTGGGCCCTCTCTCTTTGGCTTGTAGACGGCTGCCTTCTGTGTTCACATGGCCATCCCTCTGGCTGCAATCTAATCTCTTAAAATTTATTATTTATTATTATTTTTTAAAGCTTTATTTATTTGTTCACCAGAGAGAGAGAGAGAGAGAGGCAGAGACACAGGCTGAGGGAGAAACAGGCTCCATGCCGGGAACCCGACGTGGGACTCAATCCCGGGTCTCCAGGATCACACCCTGAGCTGAAGGTGGCACTAAACCGCTGAGCCACCAGGGCTGCCCTTTTAAAATTTATTTATTTGACAGAGAGAGAGAGAGCAAAAGCAGGGGGGGTGGCAGGCAGAGGGGGAAGTAGACTCTCCGCTGAGCAGGAAGCCCAATGTGGGGCTCAATCTCAGGACCCTGGGATCATGACCCGAGCTGAAGGCAGATGCTACACCGACTGAGCCACCAAGGTGCCCCTCCAATCTCTCCAATCTCTTTAATAAGGAACCAGTAATATGGGATTAGGGCCCTGCTGTTTTTTTTTTAAGCTTTTATTTATTTATTCATGAAAGACACACAGAGAGAGGCAGAGACGTAGGCAGAGGGAGAAGCAGGCTTCCTGCAGGGAGCCTGATGTGGGACTTGATCCCAGGACCCTGGGATCACAACCTGAGCCAAAGGCAGATGCTCAACCACTGAGCCATCTAGGTGCCCTGGGTCCCTGTTTCAGTCTGGGTTGCCATAATGGAAAATCACAGACTGAGTAGCTTACAAATAACAGAAACTTATTTCCCACAGTTCTGGAGAGAGCCTTCTGGCTTCCAGACTGGCAATTTCTTCCCCCTCATATGGTGGAAGGGGTTAGGGACCCTGAGATCATGACCTGAGCCGAAGGCAGATGCTCAGTCAACTGAGCCACCCACGTGTCCTAGTAGCTATGTTTTCAATAGCCAAAGAAAACAGGATTATTTCATTTGTCCTTTATTGTAAGGCTTGGTGCACAGTACTGATTATAAGCTGGATATCAATACAAAGTAAGAAGTCAAAGTAAGTTTGTGCTTGTGACTTGTCACCTGGCAACAAAGTTTTATTTTTCTTTATTTTTGACAAATAAAAATGGTATATATGTAAGGCATACCACACAATGTCCTGAAATTAACCTATCTGTCACATCCCATAGTTGCCACTATTTTTGTGTGTGTGATGAGGACACTTCAGATCTACTTTCTTAGCAAATTTCAGGTATTTGATAAATGCTATTTACTAGGTCTCTAGAACTTGTTAATTTTATAACCAAAGTTTGCCAAACCCTGAGATCAAGAGTCGCATGCTCCATCAGCCAGGTGTCTGGAAGGCTTATCCCATGTGACCAATATATTTTCTCCCACAGCCTCTATAACCACTGTTTTACTCTCTGTTACTATGAATTTGACTTTTTTTTTTTTTTTTTTAAGATTCCATATATAAGTGAGATTGCGCCCTAACTATCTTTTTGTGTCTGGCTTAGTCTAATCAAACACTTTTCCTGTACTCACTGTAAAGCTTGGTGTCTGTTGCACCTGCAAATAGTTGAGTCCTTAAAATCAGAGGCTCTGGTCCCAGGCTCCTGAATTGGAATTCCAGATCTGCCACATGCTGGGTATGTTACTTATTCTCTCTGTGTCCTGGTCTGCCCAATGGTAAAACGAGACTTCTAACAGTACTTATCTGATAGAGTGGCTGTTGAGGCCTATATGAATATATTTATAGCAAGTACTGCGTACAGGGCCTGGCCCATAGAAAGCTTTTTATATTAGTGGCTGCTTCTCTTTCCACAAGTTCTTTTTTTTTTTTTTTAATTTTTTTTTTTTTTTTTTTATTTATGATAGGCACACAGTGAGAGAGAGAGAGGCAGAGACACAGGCAGAGGGAGAAGCAGGCTCCATGCACCGGGAGCCCGATGTGGGATTCGATCCCGGGTCTCCAGGATCGCGCCCTGGGCCAAAGGCAGGCGCCAAACCGCTGCGCCACCCAGGGATCCCTCTTTCCACAAGTTCTGAGCCTTGAAGGCCTCCATATTTCTTCTTGCTGCTGACTATGGAACTCTAGTGCTTGCCCTTGAAGACTCCAGGCCATCCAAACAGCTAATGAAAGACATCTCAGTCAGAGGAGACGAGGGTTCCTTTGGTCTGCAGAAGAGAAGAAACCATACTGTGGGAGAAAACTGCCCTTCCTTCATTTCATACAAAGGTGTGTTGTATGACATCAGATGGCAAAGACTGTTGCCAAGTATCCTTTAACCTCTAAGCAGCCTGTAATTCTGATTGGTTGTGTAATTTAATAATTGTCCTAGTAATGACATTTAAATGGACATCTCTAGGGGCACCTAGGTGGCTCAGCCGGTTAAGCATCTGCCTTCAGCTCAGGTCATGATCCTGGGGTCCTGGGCTCCTTGCTCAGCGGAGAGCCTGCTTCTCTCTCTCCTTCTGCTCTGCCCCACTTGTGCGCTCTCTCTTCTGCTCTCTAATAAATAAATAAAAATTTAAGAAAAAGAAATATGAAAATCCATGACAGTTTTAAGTGGCTTTGGAATTTTTCAGGGTGCCACGTGCCCTTAGCTAAAGATGGCCTCTAGGATGGGACAAGTGCCTAACCCAGTGACCCTGCCACACCCATGACTCTGCCACTTCCTCCTGGGAGTAAAGTCTGAAAGCAGCAACACAGAGTAGATAGAACAGGAGCAGACTCTGGGTGGAGGAGAAAAGGTCTTAAGGGACACGTCCCTGAAGAGCTGGTACCTTTATGGGGTCACAGTCTGGCCCTCAGATTCACTGGGCTGGCAACTCCATCTTAACAGTGTCCTGTAAGTAAATAAAAGTAGAGAGGTCGACTCAGGCTCACTTCACATATAAGTGGACGATGATGGTTAGTGTTTATTGATCATTGGCGAGGTAGCCAACATGTGCTAAGTTCATTCATCCATTCAGGAATGGATGTGTGCTAACTGAATTCCTAATATGTGCTAACCACGAGGGATTTAGCAGTGAAGGAAACAAACAGGCTCTTGATCTGAGAAAGCTCACAATCTAGTGGCAAAAAAGGAAATTAATAAGCAAATGTGCTGAGTGAAGTAAGTCAGTCGGAGAAGGACAAACATTATATGTTCTCATTCATTTGGGGAATATAAATAATAGTCAAAGGGAATATAAGAGAAGGGAGAAGAAATGTGTGGGAAATATCAGAAAGGGAGACAGAACGTAAAGACTGCTAACTCTGGGAAACGAACTAGGGGTGGTAGAAGGGGAGGAGGGCGGGGGGTGGGAGTGAATGGGTGACGGGCACTGGGGGTTATTCTGTATGTTAGTAAATTGAACATCAATAAAAAAAATAAATTAAAAAAAATAAGCAAATGTGCAATTGTTCAATAGATCAGATGGAAAGAGTGCTATAGTCAACGCTCAATAAATATGGATGGAAGAAGGGATCTCAGAGTGAAGTCATATGGCTAGGACTTAAACCCAAGACCATAACATTCAGGTGTCTTTATCATTTACTCACCCACTTATTTATTCAACAAATATTTATTGAACATCTGCTCTGTGTTTAGAATTGCGTCCCTCCTAGAATGTTCTCAGCCACAGCACAGCAAAAGGGACAGGTGTCTAGGTGGCCAGGATTCGCCCAGGCCCCGCCCACCAAAGAAACCAGGGATGACGTAGTGCCAAGGAGGGGCACCTGTCAAGCTCCCCACTAGTTCCGCCCACCTCCGTCGTAGTCACGACCACCGAGAGCCAAGAGTGGCTTGGAGGGGTCGCAAGGGCAGCTCGGTTATCCCGGCGACCAGAAGATTCTTTCATCGAGAACCCAGCCCCCGGGAACTCTGTCTCCCACAAATGATCGTGCTGACATCACAGGTACCAGGACTGGACTATGGTCAGTGGATCGGGAGACCTCTCTCTACTCCACCTCACCTTCCCCTCACCTCCGGACTTGGTGAGCGGGGTGAGGAGCCACAGGTCTGAGGCCAAATTCTCCAACTCTTTCCCGGGAGTAGGACTCACCTTCTTAGTTGTCCCGCGCAAACTTCCGGGAGGCAGAAAACCTGCGCGCGCATTCCCCATCCGGAGGGAGGACAGCGCCCGCGCAGGCGCAGCTGACCTCCAGACTGCCCTCCTCCTGTGCGGGAGAGGGATTATTTCCTCATCACCCACCCCTATTCCACCCACTCTTGGAAGTTTCCTCGTTCTACTGCGCATGTGCCATCTTGGAGCCAATCGTAAGGAGGGATGAACTACGGGGCATCTCTCCGCCTATTAGAGAGAGGTCATATTATCATTTTCCTGCCTCAACCCCGCCCCTTACTTCCAAGCGTCTTTTCAGGAACTTCCTTCTCAAAACGTTTCCATGGCAACCCTCCGTCTCTTTCAGGTTGGGCATGCTGATTAGGTTGTTGTTCAACAGGGTAAAAAACTGGACTACAATACCCACACGCCACCTGGTCCCGAGTTTGCGTCTACTCTATTTCCCAGGGTGCTCAGCGGAACCTCTAAGGCCGAAGAAGCAGGCGGAGATAGGAACACAAGGGAAGGAGCCCGCACAGTCTTCTGGGAAACGAAGTCCGCCGGCTGGCGCGGAGGCTCCTGGGTGGAGTAGCTTGAGGAAATTCACGCGGCGCCGGAAGTGATTAAGAGGCGCGAGTGTGAGGAGTTGGGTCTGCGTCTCCCTCGGGGCTGGAGTCGCGTCTGTTAACCCGGCGGACGGCAGTCTTCAGGTGAAGAGATGCCGAGGCTGGGGATCTCTTGAGTACTCCGAGGGTTTGGCGGCTCGGTCCTTCGCGAGGGGTGACGGAATGCTCACGGGGCGATTTCGGCAAAGGGCGCGCCGTCTTGGGCGGTGGGTGTCTGGGTGGGGTTGAAGTGTCTCTGTTCCGAGCCCGTTCTGGGCCGAGCTCTCGCAGAAACGGTTTACAGCCCTCACCGGAGCCCGTGAAAGGAGCGGTGATATTTTATTTCACCTTTTAGAGAGGAGTCTGAGGCCGAAGTTGAAACGGGCAGATGACGAGGGATGAATGAATGAATGAATGAATGGATGGATGGGAGTTCTTCAGGAGGTCCAAGTATTTCGCGTCTGAGCGCCTCGTGTCTGCTGCTTTTCTTCCTGTGAACTCCGCAGCAGCGCCTAGTGCAGCTCCTCGCTTTTATCGGCTCCCTCGGCACCAGGAGCATCAAGGGAATCACAATTTTTCGGAGTTTGGGAAGTTAATAGGCTCCTTATTTCATAGTTAGGCAACACCTCAGAGGGATCTGGGGCAGTTCTTGGAAATCTATTACTGTGTGTGAATAAATAGTCACACTGTACGTAGACTGTGGCAGTTCGTTCAGTCCAGTTTTACTGTCAGTTTATGAATAAAGTTCTGGCTTTCAGAGCTTTTTTGTTTTTGTTTTTAGAATTACAGATATGGGACTGTGGATCTGTTTCATTTGTTTCGCTTTGTACATGTGGGAACCAGGCGCAGAGAGTGTGAATGTTCTGGCCGTGGACCCATGCTTAGAAGAAGCAAGACTTCCCCACTGCAGGGCCCAAGATTTTTCAGTCCTGTAATTGTTTGGCTCAGGTCATTCTGACAGGCTGGGTGGACTTGAGCTTCACAGGGGGACTCCAGTTTCTTCTGTCCTAGGTCTTAGTGTGTATAGATATGGACAGAATGTGATGTGAAAACTGTAGACAGAGGTCTCAAACTCAGATGTCTCTGAGAGTCAGGCAGATAAGGTAAAGGAGAGAACCCACCTGGGAAGGGCTGTGGGGCTTCAGGGAGCACTTGCCCATCTAAGGGGGAGGGAGTGTTAGCTTTAAATTGGCACTAACAGCTCAGTGGGCCAAATCCTAGGATTTTTCATTAACTGGAAATTGAAATTTTAAGCAAAATTTCCCAACTTTCAAGTTTGGAACTACTTAAAGTAATTTTCTTTTAAAACCTCCTATCTTCCAGCCCTATGGGGGAAAAAAAAATCTGTGGACCAAATTATACTCTGTCATGTGAGGAAAATCACTATTGAGTAAATGTTAGCACTTACAAGTCTACCACATTGTCTTATCAAAATCTAGAAAGCTGAAGCTATTTTTTTTCCATAAATTTGGTGTCCAAACCTGACTAGAACTGCTAAGAGTTATAACCTTCAATTATCCTACCTAGAATGAATATTTATATCCTTCACTCTAGAAATATCGAGGTGTTCAGTTACAAAATGCTGCCAATCCCACACTGCATGGTGATTTTAATGAAATATAATGTATATATGGTATCTCACCATTTTAAAAATCTGAAAATTTCTGAATTTCAAGACACATCTGGCCCCAGAGGCTTAAGCATTATGGACCTGTCATTAGGTCATCCTGCTGCTTTGTGATGGGAGTGTTTTCATGACTCCATAGATACGGCAATGGCTACTGATCTGTGAAAAGCTGTATGGCACTGTGTTTTGTATATTATGGGTCATGAAAATAATTCAGTGGGCAGTGGCCATATTTTTTTTTTAATGGAGTAAAACAAATTAGAATAGAAAAGATCCCGGTACATCCTACTTTGTATGATTTAGTGTTATTTCATGAAGCTTTGCTTAGTTACATGTGAGAATGAGTAGTAACAGTATATACTGTCTTTGTTGCTGTGGGTCATGGTTTAAAAAAAAGTTGGAGAAATCTTGCTGTTGTAGAAATAGAAAGTGTTGGAGGCCAACTCGCCTGGACTCAGATCCTAGATATGGTATCAGAAATCCCAGAAGCATCATTCCAGGGGTACAATTAGACATTATGTTCTGTCAGCAAACCTTGAAAAGTATCTACTGTGCTGTAGTAGTGAGCAGAACAGAAGGTCTCCAGACCTGAAATGCCACCTCTTCCAAACATGTATCTACTGCCTATAACAAGTGCCAAGAACGGTTCTGAAGATACTTGTAGGCTCTGAAGCACAGGGTAAAGGAGGGGCTGGGGTAGTTTCAATAAATACCAAATTGTTACTGTGATTCCTGCAGGGAGACTTGCGTCCTGCCTGATCTTCCTACTTCCTGACGTTTTGGGGGCTCCTCCAGGATGGCCAGGGAGTCTGCCCTTGGCCGAAGGGAGATTTTGCCCCAGCTCCCTTGTCCCCCCTGCAGCCCTGCCAGCCCGGAATGTGGAGAGAAGGAGAAGGAGCTTAAATGAGACCGTCAGCTGCTGGGCCCTAGTCGGCTATGACCAAGGTGAGTTGAGGGCCCCTCTCTCCTGCTCGGTCATCCCCAGAGCCTGCACAGCTGGCCTGCCTTTATTTTATTTATTTTTTATTTTTTAAAGATTTTATTTATTCATGAGAGACAGAGAAAGGCAGATGGGGAAGCAGGCTCCACGCAGGGAGCCCAATGTGGGACTCGATCCTGGGACTCTGGGATCACGCCCTGAGCCAAAGGCAGATGCTCAACCAGAGCCACCCAGGTGTCCCCCCCCCCCCTTTTTTTTTTAAGATTTTATTTATTTATTCATGAGAGACACACACACACACACACACACACACACACAGAGGCAGAAACACAGGCAGAGGGAGATTGGCCTGCCTTTATTCTGGGCTCTTTGTCTTCTGGTGATCCTCTCATTATACTGTCGCTCCCCTGCTCAGGACCCTTCCGGGAATCCTTACTGCTTATAGGATAAAATCTACATTTCTCAGCACAATCCTGTATGATCTGAGTCCCACCCCCTTCCACAGCATCTTCTCTGTTTCTGGACACAACCAAAACTTCCCTTCTTGGCCTGGTGGTAAGATGTTACACTGTGCTTTCCAGATTCATAGCCTTTGCTCAGGTTCCACCCCCTGGCCAGAATACCCTACCTGCCATTCCTGGCTATTAAGGCTTACACAGCCTTTAAAACCCAGCTCAATCCCTCCACCTTCTCTGAGCAGTCTGCTCTTCCCTGCTCTGCTCTCCCACAGCACCCCCTGCTGCCTCCACCATAGCACAGATCACCTGGATGCGTTGTTCCTGCCCTGTTAGCCTCACCAGACAAGGTGCTTCTTGGGTACAGGTACTGATTGCGACTCACCTCTGGGCCCCCAGGAACTTTCATAGGCCTGGTACATAGGAGTTCTTTTTTTGTTTGTTTGTTTGTTTGTTTGTTTTTTTTACATAGGAGTTCTTAAAGTGTTGCTTGAGTGATGAATGAAAACCTTCCTCTACCTGGTAAGTATCTTCTTTTTTCTTTTTCTTCTTTTTTTTAAAGATTTGAGAGAAGAGCGAGAAAGCATGGAGTAGAGGAGGGGCAAAGAGAGTGGGGGAAGCAGGTGGGGCTCGATCCCAGGACCCCGAGATCATGACCTGAGCTGAAGGCAGACACCTAGCCGACTCAGCTACCTAGGCGCCTCTGGTTAATTTCTTCTTATCCTTAATGACCCAACTTGAATATCTCACTGGACCAGGAAGCTTCCCCTGACTCCCAAGGCAATGTTTTCACGCCCTTTCGCCGCAGCCCCAGATACCACTCTCTGTTACAGACTTGTCTCCTTATGCTCCCTACCAGCATCCTTGAATGTCTCCTCCAGGCCAAGGACTGAGTCTGCTGCCTCTGTGCCTCCAGCATCCCTAGAGGGGTCTGGCACACAGGAGAAATGACTGTTGAATTAATGAATGCATGCTCTACCTTGTCAGTGTCCAGTATAAAACTCTCTGTAGTTCCCCAGTGCCCTACAGATCAAATCCAGAGTCTTCCCACACCATCCACAACTGTTTCCAGGGGTGCTGTCCAGGAAAGTTGAGGAGTCCAGGAAAGGAAGCTTCTTGGGACTCTAATCTGGCTCCTGCTGAAAAAACCTCTTTGGCTAACCCCTTCCGACAGGGTATGGACAGCAGCAGTTTCAACCAGAACTAACGGATGCTCGGCTCATGATTCAGTAGAGCACATAACCAAAAAGTCCAGAGGAGGTGCTGGCTTGATCTGCCAGTTCACACAGTGTATTCAAGACCCAGTTTACCATCCCCATCTCTCAGCCACACTACCTATTATCTCCATCCTTATCCCGAAACAGATGCCAGAACTGCATACCCCCTCCCCGCTCCCCCCCGGGCCTCCTGTAGGTAAGCTTTGTTCTAGGTGCTGTATCTACATGCTGGGGAATCAGCTGATGGAGGCTAGAAATCTGAGGTCAAGGTGTCATCAGGGCACCTTCCTTTTGGAGGCTGTGGGGTAAAATCCATTCCATGCCTCTTGTAGCTTCTAGAAGTCCCTGTGTTCCTTGACTTGTGGTCACATCCTTCTGACCTGTTTCTGCCATCACATTGCCTCCTCCCTCTGACTCCTTATGCCTCTTATAAGGATATTCAGGGACACCTGGGTGGCTCAGTGGCTGAGTGTTTGCCTTCAGCTCAGGTTGTGATCCTGGGGTCCTGGCATTGAATCCTACATCAGGCTCCCTGCTCAGCAAGGAAGCCTGCTTCTCCCTCTGCCTATGTCTCTACTTCTCTCTGTGTCTCTTATGAATAAATAAATAAAATCTTAAAGAAAAAAAAAAGGGATCCCTGGGTGGCGCAGCGGTTTGGCACCTGCCTTTGGCCCAGGGCGTGATCCTGGAGACCCGGGATCAAATCCCACGTCGGGCTCCCGGTGCATGGAGCCTGCTTCTCCCTCTGCCTGTGTCTCTGCCTCTCTCTCTCTCTCTATGTGACTATCATAAATAAATAAAAAATTTAAAAAAAAAAAAGATTGGTCATGACAATTAGGGGAGAACCTCCCTATCTCAGGATCCTTAGCTTGCCACACCTGTAAAGTCCCTTTTGTCATATGAGGTAGCAGTCATGGGTTAGATTAAAAATATTCATATTGGGGTGTCTGGGTGGCTCTACTGGTGAAGTGTCTGCCTTTGGTTCAGATCATGATCCTGGGGTCCTGGGATGGAGCCCTATGTTGGGCTCCCTGCTCAGTGGGGAGTCTGCTTTTCCCTCTCTGTCTCCCCTCTGCTTGTGCTCTCTCTCAAATAAATAAAAATCCTTAAAAACCCCAAAACTCGAAAAACCTTCATACCATGTCAGCCCAGTGCAGGGCTCTTTGGATTCTGATTCAAACAAGCCAGCCATAAAAACATACTGTTGAACCTAGAGTGGTCAAATCACAGAGTCAGAGACAAAAGTAGAATGGTGGTACCAGGGGCTAGGACAGGAATGGAGGGGAGACAGTGTTTCAAGGGGACAGTTTCAGTTTGGCAAGATGAATAGAGTGTTTAATGCCCCTGGATGAAGTGGCATTTTCTTTTTTTTTTTTCTTTCCACAATTAAAAAAAAGGGAAAAAACAAAACAAAACACCATTTAGTTGTCAAACGAATCTGCATCCAGACTTTGAATTTGGTCTAGGTATTCAGTGATTAAGGAGTTCTGTGCTAAGTATTGAAGTATTTACAGGTGAAATCAGATGCTGCCTGGACTTTTGAAATATTTTGTCCTCCTGCCCCCACAAAAACTTTTTTTTTTTTTTTTTTTTTTAGAAACTATTTTTTTTTTAAGTTTTATTTATTTATGATAGTCACAGAGAGAGAGAGAGAGAGAGAGGCAGAGACATAGGCAGAGGGAGAAGCAGGCTCCATGCAACAGGAGCCTGACGTGGGATTTGATCCCGGGTCTCCAGGATCGCGCCCTGGGCCAAAGGCAGGCGCCAAACCGCTGCGCCACCCAGGGATCCCTGCCCCCACAAAAACTTTTAACAAACAAAATAGACCAGGGTTAACAGGGGTTGAAGTTGGGTGATGGATACATGGCGGTCTGTTACGTGTAAATCTCTACTTCTGTACGTGTTTGAAAATCTCCATAATAAAAACAAAATCTTGAATGAACACTCAAAAGCAAAAGCCACAATAAGCAGATTTCAGGAACAGAGAGATGTCCTGCCTGTATGGCCCTGAGGGGACTTCACGTCCCCTCTACAAGACTCCATGTCTTACCTATAAAATATGGGGATGCTGGGGTGCCTGGGTGGCTCAGTCAGTTGAGCGTCTGTCTGCCTTCGACTCAAGTCATGGTCCTTGCCCAGAGGGCAGTCTTCTTCTCCCTCTCCCTCTGCTGGTCCCCCTGCTTATGTGCATGCTCTCTCTGCCAAATAAATAAATAAAATCTTAAAAAAAAAAAAAAAAAAAGTAGGGATGCCCGGTCTCTTATGTCTCAGGGTTCCCAGGAGATGATTTTTGTCAAAAGGCTGGTACATTGAGAGCGGAGGTGCATGGAATGAGTCATTGGGTCCCTCCTTGACCCCAGTCCCAGTGTCACTGACAGTGTGTTATGTTTCAGGAACTTGTAATCCTCAGGGATGTAGCCATGGACTTCACCTTGGAGGACTGGGAGCATCTGGGGCTGGACCAGGGGGACCTATTCTGGGACACAGCACTGGACAACTACCAGAACCTTTTCCTGCTGAGTGAGTGTCCTCTCCAACCTGGGCAGTGAGCAGAGCAATGGCTCCTGAATGCCAGAGAAACCAGCAGGATGTGTGGCCCAGCAGTGCTCACACCTCGGGGATACCAGCAATGCCTAGTGACCTTTCTGATTGTCAGCCCTTGGCAGTGGGGGCATGCGCCTGGCATCTCGTGGGTGAAGCCCAGGGTTGCTGCCACACATCTTGGAATGAAAGGACAGCCCCTTCCAAAGGGGATTATCCAACCCCAAATGTCAGTAGAGCCAACGTTAAGAAACTCCCATTACCTTCCACCTGCCGCTCTGGCCTCAGCACTTGCCTCTTTGTCCTTGTAGAGCTGACACTCAGAGTCTTCGGTTTGCCTTCCCCTCCTCTGCCTAGAAGCCTTGTCCCCTCCCTGCCCCCAGGACAGCCTGTGAGCACAGCCTCCTCTGTCTCCTGCCCAGCTCGCCCACCACCCCTGCACTTTCTAACTGCTCATTTGATACTCAGTCTCCTGAGGCTGGGAGGGGGGCTCCCTAAGGAGGGGAGCTTTGCATTGGTGCTGCTCCCCGGTAAATCCCCAGTGTTAGGAACAGATGGTACAAGCGGTGGCTCAGTAAACGAAGGAGTAGGTGAGCCAGGAGCCAGGTCTCATGCTGGGTCAGCGCTTAGACCTGTTCTTCAAAGCTGCAGTCACCCCACAAGGAAGTCTGACTCCCTGTTTTGTTGGCCCTTCTGAAATCAAGGCCCAAAGAGGGGACGTCACCTTCCCTGCTATGTTGAGGTCCCCAGAAGCACCCTGTGTTTGGTGTTTTATGAGGAGGACTTGTAGGACTCAGCATATATTCATATTCATGGCCAGGACATATTACGGAGAAAGGACACAGCACAGGCAGCAGAGGGGAAACCAGGCCACCTTCCAGAGCTGTCTCCCTGTGGAGTCACACAGGATATGTAACGAGGTGACAACACTCATTAGAGACTCAGCACCCATAGTTTTTATTGGGGACCAGTCACATAGATGCACTTTGCTGGGAACTTACCAGAATTCTAGACTCCCAGCAGGAAAGCAGGTGTGCAGCATAACCATTGAGGCACAGGGGGCCCCTCTTCTTGGTTCAGAAATGCTGACATTTCCTCAGATCCAGGTTCCCAGACACCAGCCAAGGGCCAGCCTCACAGATTTTCTCTTAACTCTGCTCAGTGTGTATTATAGGAGCAGTTTTGGGAGGCTCAGCCCTCCGTGTCTTTTCTATTTTTAAACTACAGCTCAAAGTAAATGTACGTTTCCCTTGATTCCCTGCACATGTGTGTGTACGTGTGCAGCATATCAGCAGCATACCTATGCGTGTATATATATCCGAGTAGCGTGTTAGCTTCCTATGGCTGCTGTTACAAATGCCACCAGCACAGCAGCTTCAAACAATGTGCTTATTCTCATATAGTCGTGGAGATCAGAAGTGTGGAACAGGTCTAACTGGTCTAAAATCAGGATGTTGGCAGGGCTCGTTCCTTCTGATGGCTCCAGGGAAGAGTGTTTCTTTGCCCTTTTTCAGCTTTAGAGGCATCTGCATTGCTTGGCTCATGGTCTTTTCATTTTCAAGTCAGAGGGGCACTTTTCCTCTATTGTAGCACAGAGTCTCCAGTATTATGACTCTGCTACCTTCCTTGAGCAGTTTACAGAGGGCAGGGTACAGGGCTGATTGGGCTGTGGGAGCTCGGCATGCTCTATGACAGGGCCCAGCCGGGGAGGCCTAGGGTCAGATGGGCTCCCTGTGTGAATGTGTGAGCCACGGATGGCAGGGTAAGTGTGATCCTCTCTACCTGGCGAATTGCTCATTCCTCAAGAGCTGTTATAAGTCCTTTATGTCCCCAGCCCTGGTGTCTCAGCTCTGATCACCCTGGATTGTGAGTGTCTGGGTCCCTCTCCTCCATGGGACTGAGAACCCTGCAGGGAAGGTGTCCTCAGAATTGTCCAGTGCAGCATCTGGCCCTCAGGAGGAGTACGCTGAATAAAGCATTGGATAAGCAGCTGGCTGGCCCTCCATGTCCTGGTTGGTGACAGTGCTCTTCTCTACCTGCAGACCCCTCCAAACCCAAACTGACCTCTTGTCCGGATGGCGGGGAAAAGCTGGAGGTTCTGGTGAGAGCAAGCACAGAATCAGAGTGCCCTGGTGAGTGGGCAGGGAGGGGGGCGGGCAGTGGGCTTGTAGGACATGGCCCTTTGTGTGCCGTCTATCTTTGGAACTTCCATCCAGACCCAGAACGTTTACCCAGACATCTTGACCCTGGACCTGATGAGCTTCATTCTTCTATGTGCTGGCTTCTGTTCCCTTGTCCTGGCAGGGGTTGGGACCCTTCCTCTGCTGGGCTGTCTTGTCTCTGTCTGCATCTGTGTCTGGCAGGCAGCTGTTTAGGTGCCTTTCCTCTGTCCCCTCTTCAGTCCTTTCACACTGAGCAAGAGGTGGCCTTCCATGCTTTGGGTCCATCTCTCCACCTTCCTGCCTTGTACCCCTTGAATACTGCAAATCCCTGGTCTCTCTTACCCCTCTTTGTACAGGTCATCCCACAGGGGACAACAGATGGCTACATCTGTGAATAACTCAAACCCAGGCTGAAATGTAGCCAAGAATGTTTGTTCTGGTCTCTCCTAGGCCACGGTTCCTCCAGGGGAAGCAGGTTAGGCAATGAGGGTGTCACACTGGTTGAGATGTACCCAGTGGGAGAAGGCAGAGGCAGGGACCGCCTTTGGGGCACAGGAGGCTTTTCTCAGGGTCAGATCATGATCACGAGAAGGCCCGCTGAATGAGAGACCACATAGCAGTGGCTGCATGGCTCCATCTTGGCCTCCACCATCCCTTGAGAGCTCAGGAACATGGACCTCTGTAGCCTCCTGTGAGGTTCACCAGTGTTTGTGCATAGGTGACCAGTCCAGAGTCCTGGCACCTCAACAACATAGTCTCTGTTTCCAAGCATGTGTAGCCGTGCCTCTACTATCTAAATATGTCCTCCAGTGATAATAACCATACTGAATTATCATTTATCTCTCTTTCCATGTGGAACATTGCCCTTCTCCAGGAAGTGGGCTATATGTAGCTGGTGGGGGTGATGGTAGAGAGTATCTGCTGAGAGGCTCATCATCCCTGCAGAACCTGTGTGGCTGCCCAGTTCCCTCTTAACTGCCCTGGAAATGGGCTCTTTGTGATGCCAGTTCCAGCTGGATCACCACTTTGGCCCCTCCTCCTCCATCCCCTTGAGGGACAAGCTTACCAACGAGCCATCACCCGTTCTCCCTCTTGTCTGTGTTGTCATCCTGCAGCTCCTGATATTTTATCCTGGGGAACGGGAGACATCCATACTTTCCTTCTCTTGCAGACACAGCTGGGGCCAAGACCTGTCCTCTGGCAGAAGACTACTTAGAAGGACTCTCCCAAGAGGTCACAGAGACATTGTCCAAGGATGACCTTCAGAATTCCAGTTGGGGGAAAGCCTGTGTAGGTGAGAGTTGGTTAGATAGTCTGCTAGGAGATTCAGAAAATCTTCTGAGGTCTGACATCATTACCAACAAGGAGAGTCCTACAGAATGCAGGAGTCATGAACTCAAAACAGACCTTGGGCCAGAGTTCCTCTTTTCCACAGGAGAGGATTCTGGGATGTACAATCTTTCTGAAAAGAGCCCTGCACTGGCTACATCTCAGGAACATGAGAGTGACCTTGGCTGTGTCTTAGATCAGAACCAGCAGGAGGGCATCCAAGAGGGGGAGAAATTGTATAAATGTAGTGAATGTGGGAAGAGCTTCAGCCAGAGTTACCATCTTATCCAGCACTGGATTCTTCATACTAGAGAGAAACCCAGTGTGTGTCAAGAGTACAAGGAGGGTTTCAGCCAGAGTTCTTGCCTCTTGGCACCTCTGACAACTCACACAGGCTACAGATCCTTTGTGTGTGCCAAGTGCGGGAAAACTTTCGCTCAGAACATGCACCTTGTACAGCATCAGAAAATTCACACCAGGGAAAAACCATGTAAGAATCAAGATAGTGACCAGCCATCGGTTGTCGGCCTACAGCCTGCTGAGCACCAGAAAACCCATACGGGTGGTCAGTCCCACAGATGTAATGAGTGTGGCAAGAGTTTCAGCCAAACCTTTCATCTTACTCAGCATCAGAAGACCCATACCCAGAAGCTCTACGAATGTGCCAAATGCAAGGTGACCTTCAACCTCAGGAAATACCTCCTCCAACACCAGAAAATCCATTCCACAGACCCTCCCTCTGAGCATCAGGAATGCAGGAAGGCTTTCAGGCAGAGCTTGCTGCTTATCAAACACCAGTCTGTTCACACTGGAGAAAAGCCTTACAAATGTGATCAGTGTGGGAAACCCTTCAGGAATATCTCAACCCTAAAGATCCACCAGCGGGTTCACAGTGGAGAGAAGCCTTACAAATGCAATGAGTGTGGGAAAGCCTTCTACCGGAATACTCACCTTAATGAACATCAGAGGATTCACACTGGCTATCGGCCCTACAAATGTCACAAATGCATCAAGAGTTTTAGCCGGCCCTCCCACCTGGTTCGACACCAGTCTATCCATGCCATAGAAAAGCCCTACAGCTGTACCAAATGCAAGGAAACTTTCAGCTGCAATGAACACCTCGTCCAGCACCAGAAAATGCACACTGTGGAGACCCCTTATGAATGCCAGGAGTGTGGTGAGCGCTTCATCTGCAGCTCCACACTAAATTGCCACCAGACTGTTCACACCAGAGAAAAACAAGGACTTAGTGAGAGCGGGAGGATCTTGAATCAGGACTCAGAGCAGAGTGAGCAACTGAGGATCAGTGAGAAGCACTTTAAGTGTAACAAATGCGAGAAAACCTTTAGCTGCAGCAAATACCTGGCTCAGCATGAGAGGGTTCACACCAGGGTGAAGCCCTTCGAGTGTAAGCAGTGTGGAAAAGCCTTTAGCCAGAGTACACAGCTCATTCGCCATCAGAGCATCCACTCTGGGGTGAGGCCATATGAATGTGGGGACTGTGGGAAGGCCTTTGTTCACAGTACTTCCCTCACTAAACATCAGTCTATCCACCAGAGCGAACACCCTTTTAAATGTAATGAATGTGGAAAGACCTTCAGCCAAAGTGCACATCTCTCAGAATATCGATTAATTCACACTGCAGAGAAACTCTTTCAGTGTAATATATGTGACAAATCCTTTGCCCATAGTAACTGCCTTACTCAGCATCAGAGAATTCATGCTGGAAAGAAGTTCTTTGAGTGTAACGAATGTGGAAAGTCATTCCGTCAGAGCTCATGCCTTTCTAAGCATCAGAGAGGTCACACCGGTGAGAAACCTCACAAATGCAGTGACTGTGGGAAAACCTTCAGCGTGGGTGCTCAACTCATTCAACACCAGAGAGTTCATACCGGAGAAAAGCCTTATGTTTGTCAGGAATGTGGGAAAGCCTTCACCCAGAGCTCGTGCCTTTCTGTTCACCAGCGAGTTCACACTGGGGAGAGGCCTTATGTTTGTCAGGAATGTGGGAAAGCCTTCAGCCAAAGCTCGTGCCTTTCTGTTCACCAGAGAATTCACACTGGGGAGAAGCCTTATGTATGTGCTGAATGTGGGAAAGCCTTTGCCCAGAAAGCAAATCTGATGCAGCATGAGAGAATTCACACTGGGGAGAAACCTTATGTCTGCAGGGTGTGTGGGAAAGCCTTTGGGCTCAGTGCCCATCTCAGTCAACACCAGAGAATTCACACCCAAGAAAAACTGTAGCAATGTCAGCCTTGTCAGCCCTTTGCTGTAGGTCTCAGCAGAAATCGGCAAGTTCATACTTAGAGGTAATAAGGAGTTACGTAGAAGTAACAAGTAGCAATACTATCTGCTTCTGAGTGGCAGCAAAGTCCCAGATATTTGAACATAGTTCATCTAAAGTTGAAATTGTTGAAAGTCCTAAAGTTGAAATTGTCACATTGTAAGCTCCTTCCCCCCAAATAAATACACTCCTTATCCTTAAAAAATGGTAAGAAAACTTGCACATAAGTCTTATGAAAACACAGTCGTTGAGAAGCCATGTAACATGGGAATTCAGAGGTAGATCCGAGCTAGTCAGCTGAGTTAAATCTCGGCTCTGACACATGCTACCTGAGTGATCCAGGGAGAGTCATGGGACCTCCTAGGGCCTCTGCATCCTCATCTGTAAAATGGGCACAAGATGATTACCTACCTCAGAAGGCTGCTGTGAGGATAAATAGATATAAAGAAGCACTTAGAACTGAGTGCCCAGCACACAGTATGTATGCACCAAATGTGAGCTACAAATACTCGTGAGATACAACAAATATATTTAAAAGAAGGGAAGAATTAGTAATCCTCTATTTATTGCAGTTAATGTTCTTGCTAGTACTATGTGGTGACTTTCATTTCTTATTAAAGATTTTATTTGTTTATTTGAGAGAGCAAAAGAGAGCATGAGCAGGGGTGAGGGGCAGAGAGAGTGAGGAAGAAGCAGACTCCTCACTGAGCAGGGAGCCCGACATGGGGCTCAATCCCAGGACCCTGAGAGCATGACCTGAGCTGAAGGTAGATGCCAACTGACTGAGCCACTCAGGTGCCCCTCATTTTTCTTTAAAAAGACTTTAAGTAAAATCTATACCCAATGTGAGGCTCCAACTCACCATGTGAAGACCAAGAGTCACATGCTCTTCTGACTGAGCCAGCCAGGCGCCTCTGTGTCACTTTCATTTTTTAAATAGTTTTTTAAAAAAGATTTTGAGAGAAAGTGAGTGGGAGAGGGAAAGAGAATCTGAAGCAGACTGTGTGTGAAGCCAGAGCCTGATGCAGGGCTTTATCTCATGACCTTAAGATCACAACCCGAACTGAAACCAAGAGGCAGATGCTCAACTGACAGCCAGCCAGGTGCCCCGCATAGCTCTCATTTTTAAAGTTTTCTCCAAAATGCCCCTGGCTAAATTTGGTTCCCCAAACCCAGCACCCTGCTCTTTTTTTTTTTTTTTTTTTAAAGAATCTAGCCTTTTCCTTCCCCTCTGCTGTGTCATATTTTCTTAATTAACCCACAGAAGCAAGATTAGCACCAAATAGCAGGAACTTTCCACTCCTGTCAAAACCTCACTCAAAAGGACATTCTCCCACATACACATGCTACTTCTTCCCATAATCCCCTTCCCTCATTTAAAGTTGGTTATTCAGCATGAGAGCCAGTTTGCTGTGGAAGTTAATGGTACTAGAAGCAGTGGGATTCAGTTGGGAAAGCTGCATTGTGTATTGCTACATGGTTCACAGATGATGTGCTTGATGGTGAAGATTGTGGTTATGTGGAAATGACTGCTAGAATGTTCTTTATGTACCCTTTGTCCCAGCCACTCACCAGGCACTTTGCCAGGCTCCAGGATAGGGAATACCAACACAGTAAGCCACACCCTTGCCTTGAACCTTCTGGAATCAAAGGGGAATGGATGTTTCCATTTCCACAGAGAAGTACTGTTCGTTTGCAAGTCACATTTTATTTTATTTTTTTAAAAGATCTTATTTATTCATGAGAATACACAGAGAGGAGAGAGAGAGAGAGGCAGAGACACAGGCAGAGGGAGAAGCAGGCTCCATGCAGGGAGCCCGACGTGGGACTCGATCCTGGGTCTCCAGGATCACACCCTGGGCTGTAGGTGGCGCTAAACCGCTGCGCCATCGGGGCTGCCCTACAAGTGGCATTTTAAAATGCCCCATTCCTTCATGTCACAGCAAGTTCTGGGACTGTGGAGGATTGCTGGAGAGCCCAGGGAGGACACCATTCTTCCTGTTGGTGCCCTTAAGTCAACTCTTCACCTTTGGCCAAGCCTGTTCTACAGTGGAGACCCCTCATGGAACCGCACGATCAGCTCCCTCTTGATGGTGCCTGCTCAGCTCTGGGTTTCACACCCACCAAGTGACCAGTCATGTTTCCTGAAGCACAAACAATCTATTGAAGACACTAACCCTCCTGATATCTTTCATATTTCTGGTGCTAAAATGCTTAGGAGTATGTGCTCTTGCGCTTTTTAAGCCTTGTACCTTAAGTTCTGCTGGTTGATTTTGTTGTTGTAACTGGGAACAGATTGGCTGAGCACTAGGCTTATGCCACAGTGGGGAGCATATTGGTTTCCAAATGGCCAAAATACCGAACTCCCTGCACGTGGTCCCTGCCCTCAGATTGCTGTGTAGTGTGGGCAACAGGCCTGTTCTGTACCGTAGGGGCAGCACAGAGGCAGGAGCTCCGAACCAATGAGTGTGTTCAACAAGAGTTTTGACACCACAGATCGAGGCCAGAGGCCTTGTAGAAAGTTGGCAGCCATGGTGGGGGCAGACTCTGTAACTACCAACCTGTGTTGCTGTGGGCCAATGTGGAAATGCCTTTATGTGTGTGTGTGTTGGTTCTCTGATTAAAGTTTTGAGTCTGTAAGCACTGGTTGGTTCTTTCAGCCTGGTGCCACATACCTGGCCAGGTGCTGGGCACACAGAGGCCCCTGTTCCTGCCAAGTGCTCACATTCTGGAGGAGGAGGGCTATAACGGTGAAAACTAGCCCATGAGAGGGGATGATTATATCTGCCTTACCAAAGTGTGGGTGGGGCATGGACACCCGGGAGCCATACAACTTCATCAGGTCCACAGATATATCATCGAACAACACTTCATTCTAAGGTGATCCTGACTGAGGAGAAAGCATGGACACTGTTGTTCGCTCTTTAGTTACAAAGACATTGCCTCAGGCTCAGGCAATCACAGTAGCTAGAAATGAATATTACCTTCCTCATGGTATTTAGTTCCTTTCTCCCCCTTCTTCCTTGACTAACAAGAAATACTAGTGTCCCACTCATGGCAGTAGTAGAAAGTCCTTAAACCTATTTAGGGGCACCTAAGTGGCTCAGTTAAGTGCTTGACTCTTGATTTTGGCTCAGGTCATGACCTCGGGGTCCTGAGCCCCACATTGGGCTTCACACTCAGCAGGGAGTCTGCTCGGGATTCTCTCTGCCCCTCCCCCCACTCATGCTTGCTCTTAAATCAATCTTAAAAAAATTAATTGATTAGGGGCACCTGAGTGGCTCAGTTAAGCATCCCACTCTTGATCTCAGTTCAGGTCTTGATCTCAGGTTGTGAGTTTGGGCCCTGCATTTTAGTTACTTAAATAAATAAATAGATTTAAGTTAAAAAGTGAGCTATTTAAAGGGAAATGCATGGCACACATCCATAGCAAAAAATTTGCAGTGCACTATAACTGAACGAGGTGGGAACACTGAATTGGCTAAGGCCTCGCATCCTGCCAGCAGATAACTTAGCATGTCAGGGTGGACCAGATAAATGCTGTGATGACACAATTAAGTGTCAAACCTCAGTGGCTGAACACAAGTTTATTTTGCTCACTCATGCTACATGTCCACTGTGGGTTGGCAGGGGTGAGGTGTGGTAGGGAGTGATCAGGGCTGGATCTCTATCCAACAGAGAGACCAGGGTTTCCATTTTGAGTCCATTGATCCTCCTGGTCACCTCAATGAGGAAGTGGCTTTAACACCCTACATCTCCCTGTGTCCTCTTCCAGGCAGAGCAAGACTCCAGCTTTGCACCCGGGGGTAGACAATGCTATCAAAAAAGTGCAAAGTTTTTGCTGCATTTACTCTTACAGCAAACTTTCATTCATGGCATGTGATACTGGTTGTCCACTCACAGTTATGGGTGAAAGGTATAAGGGGTGTGGATTGAAATTAGTGGGTCAGGAGAATCCTGGTGCAGGCAGCTGGGAGCTTGGGTGGGCATCTTGTAGCTGCTCTACAAAAACCCAAGCAGGTGACATGCGGACGCCTGATGTCGAAAAGATAGTACTCTAAGAAAACTGACTTAGACACCTACTTTATACAACCTATCCTACTTTATAAAACATGAACGTGGATGCACCCCCTGCCTCCACTGAGCCCCACCCCCAGGGTGCCACTGAATGGCCTGCAGACCTCTTCTGGAGGAGCTTTCCAAAGCCGCCTTGAAATAAACAAGCCTTCTGATGCGATCCCAGGCAGGGTAGATCCACCGAGATCTGAGCAACCAGCAGAGATCTCTCTGCCAAGGGGACTTCCCGGGAGGCTGGGAAGTACAGCACTCTTGAAAGAAGTAGCTCTCCAGCTTGTGCCACCATGACTGAAATGGCCACAATGTCCCTTGCCCTTCGTGCACACTGGGTTACGAGATAAAAGCTGTTGGCACTGCTGGTGACCGTGAACGTCTCTCTCTTCTGAGATCCACCCTTCACCTCCCCAACAGCCCTGCCATCTCTCGGGGATGCATGTAGTTCTGCATCCCCCTTACATCCCATCTCCCATTCTAGGCAAAGACTATATGGCCCAGTTTGGCTGAACAGCATTCCCATCTCTAGCCATTGTGATTGGTTCAGAAATGGGCCTGACCTAAGCTGGGCAAAGCACAGTGAATCTCAGGACCTCTACTAAGGGGCAAAGATGTTTTCTCCTTCCTGCTGGTCACGAGCAAAAGAATGCATGGAGCTGTCGTTGGCACAGCCACCTCGAGCTGCTAGGGACAGTAGTGGTTTAAACAGTGCCCAGAATTCATGCTCATCCAGAAACACAGAAGGTGGCCTTGTTTGGAAATAATTAAAGGATTGAGATGACATTATTCCAGGATTAGGGTGAGCCCTAAATCCAACCACTGGTATCCTTACAAGAGGAAGGGCCACAGAGAGACAAGGCCACATGAGGATGGAGACTGAGAAGGAGGTGATGTGGCCATGAGCCAAAGAACAGTGGAAGCCACCAGAAGCTGGAAGAGGCAAGGAAGAAGTGTCCCATAGAGCCTTTGGAAGGAGCACTGCTCTGCCTACATGTTTACTTTGGACCTCTGGCTTCCAGAATCGACAGCATAAATTTCTCTTGTTTTAAGCCACCAAGTTTGTGGTACTTTGTTACAGCAGCCCTAGGAAACTAATACAGGGACTCAGTCTTAGATGAATCAATACTTCAAAAACTAATGGAAGCAGGACGTACCTTGGTGATACTGTTGAGCTCCTGGATCAAACCTTACCTGAGCACATTCACTTTGGACTTTGAAGTTGGCCAAAGCCCATGACGCTCCCGTGTTGTTTAAGCCAGGTGGAGGTGGGTTTTATATTCATCCCAGCCAAAGAATTCCTGGCTGATACTGGTTTAATTTACCACCTCATTCCTCAGTCAGAAAACCATGTTAATACCTCAAGTGAGGGAGACGTTAATGAATCCATTCTCACTGAGGTTTCCAAACTGATTCCTTGCAAGCTTTGGTGCCATTCTAACTACACAGAGAAGACCTCCTAACTCAGTAGGCCCCCCCCCAGTGGCTGGAAGGCATCACAGTTGAGATTACTGGTCTCACTCTAGACCCAAAGCGTTGCTTGAGTGCCCCCAATGGGTGTAGCCCCTTTAATGAAAACCATCTGAGTTTTGTGAGCGTCCTGCTCTGAATGCACATGAAAATGATCATGCACTTTCTTCCTTGTGGGATCCTCACGTCTTAAGGAGATACCATGATCCCAAGTCTAAGGTTCAGAGAGGAAAGACACAAACACCAAACAAGGGGCAGAGCTTCAGCATCTTACCCCATACTTCCCACCATGCTACCATTTCTGGCCCTGCCACAGGTGGCTCAGTGGGCAAGCCAATGTTGAAGCTTTATGGTCAGAAGCCATAGATTTCAGTTCACGCCCTTAGTGATAAATCACTAAGATGAGTTACCTCTGATGTCACTGAGACCAGTGGGATGGGAGAGAAAATCCTATCGACATGCAGGTTTTCTGAATTTCTTATCCCAGTGGTTCAATGCAGCAATATTATCAATGAGGTCAGGGGTTGCAAACCTAAATTTCAGCCATTGGAGCATGGGCCCTGCTCAGAGTCATCCTTCTATCCACCCTTCCAGTTTGCCACTTTCAACTAAGGTAGAAGAATCAGTGCAAAAGAAACAAAACAGTCCGACGGCTCCAAAAAGCTGAAGAATTACCCTCTGACCTGGCAATTCCACTCCAGGGTATCCACCCAAGAGGAATGAAAATGTGTCCACAAATGTTCATAACAGCATTATTCCTAATAACCCAAAGGTAGAAATAATCCAAGTGTCTCCTCACAGATGAATAAACAAAATGTGGCACGTCCACACAATGGAATGTTACTTGGCCTTAGAAGAAAATTCTGACACACACTACAACATGGATGAAGCTTGAAGATATTATACCAAGGGCACTCAGCCAGCAAGAAAAGAACAAATACCAAATGATTCCACTTATATGAGGTACCTAGAGTAGTTAAATTCAGAGAGACAGGATGAAGAATGCAGTTGCTGAAGAATGGGTGGATGGGAGCAACTGATAGCTAATGGGCCTGGGCTTCTGAGGTGATAAAAATTTTCTAAAAATTGGCGATAGTTGTGCGTATTTGGGAATATACTAAAAGATCATTTAATTGCATACATTAAATGAGTAAATTGTACAGTATGTGAATTATATCTCAAGAAAACTTTATTTTTTTAAGATTCTATTTTTAAGCCCAAGATGGGGCTCGAACTCACAACCCCGAGATCAAGAGTCAAACACTCCACCAACTGAGCAGGCCAGGAGTCCTTCAATAAAACTTTTTTTAAAAGGATAAATGTGATAATAAAAATAGTCAGCTACAGGAGAGATAAGGTGGTAAAACCCAAACCCACGAGGCTGACTCAAGGATGGGAGTTGCAGCAGCAACCCAGCTCCCTCATAGCTCAGAACTGGGGACCCCTTGTCAGAGCAATGCCCCAGCTAAGGGGCTAAGCAAAGACTGGGGCTAAGCAATGCCCCAGTCCTTCCTCATGAAAGACTGGAACTCAATCCCCCACTCTGTGCACACCAAAACCAGGCCTCAAGACATCGTGCTAAGCTGCCTCGTCCATCAGCCCAGCCAGAGCCCCCGTGGGACCTGCTCCAGCCCCACCCATGTGCTGCTGGGGGGATTGCAGCTCGGATTTGTGTCCAAATCAGCCCTGCATAGTTTCAACCAAGCTTAGAGGTAGTTTTGCATTTCATGAGCTCTCAGACACCGATGACACCCACCCAATCAAATCCAACCCAGGCTCGCATAGAGAGAGAAGAAATCTGTGCCAAGGGAGGTAGCGTGGCGTGCCCGCCGTATGAGACTCCTGGGGCTCCCACAAACCCAGGGGGCTGAAAACAACTGAAATTTACTGTCTGCCACAGTTCTAGAGCAGGGAAACCCAAAATCCAGGTGCTGGTAGGGCTGTGATCCCTCTGAACACCCTAGAGGAAGAGTCTCCACTTGTACCTTCGGGATTGGAATTTATGAAGGTGACCAAATGCCAGCACAGAGAGGGTAATGCCACTGAGGAAGGATTTATTTCTTACATTTCATGAGAGAAGAGGGCATGCCACCTCACATAGGGCTACACGAGGAGGTCCCAGTGTCAACTGAGGGCAGGAAAGCCAAGTCCAGTTTCCATAGAAAAAGCAAGGAAGAGCACAGCTCAGGTCTGATCAATCTGGATGATTCCAGGGCTGATCCCCAATGGCCTGGTACGTGGCCCTGGGATGACTTAGGGCGGGGGACGTTGTGGCTTGGTGGCTGGAAGTATCAGCTCCAGATGGGTTGATTTTCACTATCTCTGAGAATGGGCTGGCTCTGGGAGAGGCTATATATATATATATGTATTTTTTTTTTCAATCCAGAGCACTGGAGATCACAATGAGTAAGAGCAAGAGGCCTATTATCTCCTAATTGAAAGACCAGTGTCTTTTTGGCCTATTAGGAGCTGAGGAACTGGACTGATAAACATCAGAGTGACCAGCAACCCTTTAAAAGTAACAACCCAGTGGCATCTAGTACACTCACAGTGCTGTGTGACCATCACCCTGACCTAGATCTGAGATTTTTACATCACCACAAAAGGATACTCCCTCCCCATTAAGCATGTGTTCCTCATATTCAGCAACCCTGCCCTTGGCAGCCTCCAGTCTGCTTTCTGCCTGCATGGATTAACCAATTCTGGAAGTTTCCTAGAAGTGGAACCATATGATAAGGTGACTTTTTGATGTGGTTTCAGTTAAACACCCGCTTTTGTTCTGGGTGTCTCTAATTTTGTGCATTCCAGGCCAAGGGTATCTACAGGACTAGGCCCCAGTACAAACTCTGGGCAATGACTGGGTCTCTCATGAGTCTCCCTTGTAGAGAACATTCCACATGCATTGTCACACCTCACTGCTGGCTGAGTTAATATGGCGTATGTGGTTCCATAGGGAGAGGACCCTGGAAACTGGTGCTGGTCTCCCACGTACTTCACCTCATATGCCTTATTCCTTTGCTGATTTTGTTCTGTGACATTTCACTGTAATGAGTTGTGGCCATGAGTATGACTATCAGCTGAGTCCTCTTCAGGAATCATCAGACTGAGGATGGTCCTAGCGACCCCCAGGCTTTATGAACTCTTGTGGCATGAACACAATGTCCTTCCACAGGAGAGTGGGCTTCCTAGGGTGGCACTCAGAACAGGGCTTCAGAACAGTTTCAGAAGACAAATCCCAGGTGAGCCATGCATACCAGAAACTCTAAGAACTGCCCCAAAGGTGAACCAGCCTTCAGCCACCATTCAAACTTCACCAGGACCTCAGAACACATGCAGATGGACCCCTTGGGCATGACAACTATGGGAAACCCCTAGATCGAAGTTCACCACAGCAAGCGTGGTCCCTCCCACCCAAGAGACAGACCACACTGCCTTGGATGTGACTAAGCCCCCCCCCCCCACTGAAGGGAAATCCTTTCTGACCACCCTGGGGCAGGGACCATGGTGACAGACACACCCTCACCTCACCCATCCTGCCATGTCTGTCACCTCAGGCAGTGCTGTCCTGATGCAGATGCCCTGTCCATGCTGTCCAGGTTGGTGGCTACCAGAAGGTGTGGCTCATGAACTCTGGGAATGAGGCTCATCAGAAGGGTTGCCCCTTGGAGGTGACCTGATGGCCTCCCATCTGAAGGAGATTGAAAAGAGAAGTGTTATCCACATCCTCAGCTTACTCTTCCAAATCAGGAAGGAGCCTTTGACCCAGATAATCCATGAAGGGTCAGGCGTGGGTCAAAGGTCTTACAGGCATGATTGCCCCCTAGACTTTTCAGTTATTGTTATTCCAGCTGGAACACTCCGTTTTGCTTCAGCCAACTGGAGTTGGATCTTCTGTCAATTATAATTTAAGTGGGGAGCCCCCTCACCTGGGCACATGATGCTCCTCTGGGTCTTGCACTGGAAGTCCCTGACCACAAGTCCCTGAGTATAGTCCAGGTCGCCGTGTCTTTCATGGGGAAACCTGCAGCCCTAAACATGGAGCTTGTCTGTGTCCACATGGGAATCCTCCAGGCTTGGATTTACTGGACCCAGGACAGAAATCCTCTCCCATCTCCAAACTGCTTCATCTAAGGCTGGCCCTGCCCCTGGTCATGGAATGAGTCCATGTGGGCCACTGGGGAAAGATCTAAAGCCGAGCTTCTCCAACATTCAAATGTGCTCCAATCACTCGTTCCTGTCCCAGGGCACACTCTGTCCTGGCGGGCCCAGCAGCACAAGACTCTGCATTTCTAACAAGCTCCCAGGAGCTGCTGTGGCTGCTGGTCCTCTGGGGCATTCAGGTGACTGGCAGGGGCCCTTCCCATTATCACCGTGACTAGTGCATGAGTGGGCAGGAGCTGGAGATGCCAGATCCTTCCAGCGGCCAGGACAGCCCCATGTAACAGAAAAACTTCCCAGGTCCCTCTTGACTTCCTGATGTCCTCAGAACATTCATTCAGGCAGAGGGTAAACTCCTTACTGAGCCTAGAATTGTGTTCCACCATCCATATAGATTCAAAGTATTTTTAAAAATTATTTTATTTTTTAAAGACTTATTTATTCATGAGAGATGCAGAGAGAGAGAGAGAGACATAGGCAGAGGGAGAAGCAGGCTCCCTGGACGAACCCGATGCAGGACTCGATCCCAGAACCTGAGATCACTACCTGAGCCAAATGCAGATGCTCAACCACTAAGCCACCCAGGGGCCCCAGCCTATGAATTCCTAAACCAAGAGCACCGAGAAGATCAGTTAACAACCCAGGTCGAAGCCCCACACCCTCTGAACCTCAGTTTCTTCACTGGACTCAAGAAGGAACCCCTGCACAGGGATTTTCAGAATAAATGTCAGCATGTTCTGCCCAATCGGCTTCTTTGGCTAAGGTCCCGCCTCTTTTCCGAGTACCTGGCCGTTGTGTCCTGGACCCCGGGTCGGCCTCTCACGCGGAGTTCGCTCCCCACTGGGAATCCCCAGGATGGCGGCGCTGCTGCGAGCGCAGCCCCAGTGCCCTGCTTGTGTATGCACCTGCACGGACTCCCTGATGGACTACATTTCCCAGATGCCCGCGGGATGCGGGCTCCTTCGGGCAAATGTCCTCAGAGGTCAAGGAGGGAGGAAACCTAGAGGAGTCCCGGGCGGGGCTTTGATCTGCGTGTCAAACGCTTCTTCAGGCTCTTCCGTAGGCGGAGTGGAGAAGCATTGCCAGCGTCCGTCTCCAGGGCAACCGTCGGCTGGAATCGACTGCGAGTCTGTCTCCATGGCAACTGCCAAAGGGCCGGCGCTAGGAGAAGGCCCTTAGTTACAGGCGCTTTTAAGTAGCAGGGATGCTCAGCAAAACAGGGTACTCTGCTCGTAAAACTTAATGGGTAAGGTATGTTTGAGCACAAAGAAGGGAGGAAAAGTAGGTAGGGTGGGAAAGAGCTAATGAGAGGAAGGTTTCTCAGAGGAGGGGATCTTTGAATAAGGTTTTGAGGGATGAGTAGGAGGTCAGCAGAAAGAGAAGAAAAGGAGAAAAAAATACCATATTTACTTCTCAATCTGGTCGAAATTTTAAACTGAATGACCTAGATCTTAAGGAAGGTGTGGGGAAGCTACCATTCTCGTACCATGCGGGTGGGGAGGGGAATGACTTCAGCCTTGAACTAAATAAGGCAATGGACTATTTTCTGAGAACCTACTATGTTCTAGGCAATGCTCTAGGCGGTGGGGATATAGTAGCGAAGGACACACATGGACCTGCCTTCAGGGAGTCAGGGAGCAAGCAGTACGTAGGAGACATTAAAGGGATATTATGATTTGTGCTATAAAGTAACCAGGCAAGGGGCTGAGACAGAAATGAAAGATTAACTCTGTGATCAGGAATGCAAATATTTGAGAACATATGTGTGCCAAAAGCCATATAATTCTCAAGTGAACTGTAGAGAAATCTTAATGTATAGCAGCTAGAGATTGCCCTTCCTGTAGATTTCTTCTTTCTAGCCTGAGTTGGGGTTTTCTTTTACTTGCCACTGAAGGCATCCTGAAGTACCAGGATGAACAGACTGACTGCCTTGCTTTTGGTCTTTTTGGCTACTTGAGTTGGTAAATAGTCTCTTGTTTGAGCTATTTTGAATTTTTCTGTAACCTGAAAACCAATACATCCTTCATAATAAAGTCTTATTATTCTCCTTTGAAAAAATAAGGAAACAGAATCAGACAGCAAGACAATGACAAAGGCAAGATTCAAAATTAGCTCCTTTTAGACAAAAAATCCAAGTGTTCTACATTAGTATGTGAGTAAAAGGGTGGGCGTGAGTCTTTGAGAAGGAAGGGGATCAAATGTGGTGATAAACGAACATACATGGTGGGATATACTAGAAGAACGAGTTTTAAAGACACTACTCCACTGGCTTTGAACATGGAAGAAGGGGCCACAAAACAAGGAATGCAGCCTAGAGCCTGAAAATTCACACCATAAGACATTTTTTAAAAATGTAGATGAAATGAAAATTTAATTGTTAAAAAGTTGTAAAAGTACTAGAATAAAATATAGGATAATCTTGGGGGTGAGGAAGGCCTTTCTTAGTATGATATTTAGGTCCAAGAACTATAAAAGAAAATACAAACAGATTTGAATACCTTAAGTTTTAAAAATTCTATATAGAAAAATACATCATAAACAAAATTGAAAGAGCAATAAAAAACCGGGATAAAATATTAGTAACATACCAAAGGGTTAATATATGTAATACATAAAGACTTGCTCCTATAAATCAATACAAAAAATGGCCCAATTAAAAGTGGAGAAAATACATAAATATGCAATTTTTGTTGAAGGCAAAAGTTCAATAAACACATAAAAGGTCATTAATTTCACTATTGATAGGACACTTTTACTTATTAGATAAAAATTTAAAAAAAAACTCTTTTAAAGATTTGCTTACTTGTGAGACAGCAGAGCAAGAGAGAGCACAGAGGGAAAAGGAGGAGCAGATTCCTCAATGAGCAAGGAGGCCAACGTGGGGCTCAGTCCAGGACCCTGAGATTATGACCTGAGCCAAAGGCAGACACTTAACTGACTGAGCCACCAGGCGCCCCTAGAAATATTTTACAAAGGTAATACGGAGTGATTTTTGAAGGAAGTTGGGCAACAGAGAAATAGGAATTCATGTACACTTCCAGGAGTCATGCAAATTGGTTCATCTTTTTTTGGAGGATTATTTAGCAATAATTATCAAAATTTTAAGTGTGGACATTCTGTTGTCCCACAGGTTTATTTCTAGGAATTCATCTTATGGAGATTTCTTGCACAAGTGTGAAATAGTAAATGTCTAATGATGGAAAAGAAAACAATCTCAATGTCCATTAATAGGGTTTGGTTAAATAAGTTCAAGAAACCCTAGCATGAACTATTATGCAATTGTTAAAAACAAGGATATGTGTATAAATAAATAAATAAATAAATAAATAAATAAATAAATAAATTATCATAGGAAAATATACACATTATAACAAGTGAAAAAAGTCACTTCTAAAATCACAGGTGTGGGGGCGCCTGGCTGGCTGTCAGTGAAGCATGAGAATCTTGGTCTCGGGGTTGTGGGTTTGAGCCCCATGTTGGGTGTGGAGATTACTTAAAAAAATAAAAGTCTTAAATCATATGTGTGTGCATATACTGTATAAATTGTATAGTGTGTATTTATGTGGATATACACTTGTGTGCATTTACCCACACACACAACCAGTATTTCATAAAAACAAAAAGGAAGTTCATATTCACAGAAAAATATCTAGAATCTTTGGAATGAAGATTTATAGAGAGCCATTGCTTTCATTTTTGTTTTCTGAATTATTCACCATAAATGAGTATTTTGTCAACCATGAAAGGAATCATATATTAAAAGAAATACCTGGGAAGACTTTAAACATGGTAATAGTTACCATATATGATGTTGGTGAGATGAACCTATCTTCTGCTAGTCACATTGCCAATGGATACAGAACTTCTGGGAGGCCATTGGCTCACACATCTGGGATTATGGAAACATTCTTTCTTTGACTCCTGACTTCCCTGCCAGGATTTCAGTTGGAAACTGGTTGGATGCTCAGCTAAAGACTTTAGTAGAAGGGACCTTTAGAAAATTAAAAAACTGGAAACAACCAAACTGTCCAATGGGGATTAGCTAATTCACTGGATGAATAAACTATGTAACCTCCCCAAACATTTGGTTGTTAAAGATTATTTAGTGACATGGGTAAATCATGATATTTAATGATAGGGACCCATGCTATAAAGTTAAGTAAACTAGAAGTATGCCAAGTTGCATATTTAGTATACCCCACATTTATTAAAGCATATATAATATATATAATTTTTAAAATAGCAGAACTAGGGGATCCCTGGGTGGCGCAGCAGTTTGGTGCCTGCCTTTGGCCCAGGGCGCGATCCTGGAGACCCGGGATTGAATCCCACGTCGGGCTCCTGGTGCATGGAGCCTGCTTCTCTCTCTGCCTGTGTCTCTGCCTCTCTCTCTCTCTGTGTATGACTATCATAAGTAAATAAAAATTAAAAAAAATAAAATAAAATAGCAGAAGTATATCCAAATGTTAACGGTTATCTCTGGGTGGCAGTGAACTTTAGGTGAAATTGTCTGGATTTCTTGGATCTTCTAAATTTTCTATAAGAAGCACATTTTGATTTTTATAATAATAAACATTATTTTAAGAATGAAAATACTATATGTGAAATGTGTTCAATCCCCATAGAAGTTCAGAGCATAGCTTGTGAGCCTGACTCCCTGGGCTTGAATCTATACTCCACAAGCTCAAAGGTGTGAGGCTTTGGCCAGTTCACCAACTTGTGCTTTGGTGTCCTCACCTGTAAAATGGGACAATACAGCCCCAAACAGGTGCGATTGTTGAAAGAATGAGGATTCATACATACCAAGGGCTTGGGACAGTACTTGGCACACAGTAGGTTACTGAAAATACTAGTCATTCTTTATATTTGATGTAGGACAAAATTATGGCTGTTCAGTGCTGGCAAAAACATAGTGGAACTGTGGTCTCATGCTCAGCTTGTGCCAGGTAGACTAGTTCCAGCTCACTTGGAAAGCAATTTGATAAAATGTTCCATAATCAGGAAAATCATTAGAATCTTGCCCCTGCTATTTCCATCCTGGGAATACAACTTTGAGAAAAAATCTTCTCAGAAAGAGAGAGGAAGCAAGCATGGAAATGTTCATTATAACATTCCTAATAATTGGGAGAATTGGTGAATCTGTGTCACTCGGGGCTTAGAACAAAGCCTAATGGGGGAATGGATTTGTAAATTTCTTTGCACCTGCCAATGAAATATCATTAGCCTGAGTAAGGACGAGTATGAAATGTATGTGATTACAAAAGACAATGCTCATTGTATAATAGGGGCAAATCAGAGAAGCCAAAATTTTGTCTATACTCTGATCACAGGAAATAAAATAACATGTAGTTAAAAATGATATTTGAGGGACGCCTCAGTGGCTCAGTGGTTGAGCATCTGCTTTTGGCTCAGGTCATGATCCTGGGGTCCTGGGATCGAGTCCCACATCAGGCTCCCCGTGGAGAGCCTGTTTCTCCCTCTGCCTATGTCTCTGCCTCTGTGTATGTCTCTCATGAATAAATAAAATCTTTAAAAAAATAAAAATAACTGAAAATGATATTTGGAAGAGAATACCAAAATATCAAAACAATAGGATTTCTGAGGGTATTTTCCTTTTGTTTTATGATAAAAAATATGAATATGTAATACAGAGTAAAACAAAACCAGAAATACACACAAAATAACTGGCACTTTCTGGGCTGTGTGGTTATGAGGAATTAGTATTTTATTCCATACCTCTCTCACTTTCCAAATTATTCTTTATGATGAGCATATTTTATTTTACTTAGAAATGTTTCATGTTATAAAAGTATGTGCATTATTTTTATAATAAAAAAATAAATACTATTGTTGGTTTGTTTTTTGTTTTTTTAGAGAGAGGGTTCAGAGGCAGAGGGAGAGAGAATATCAAACAGGCTTCACACCCAGTGCAGAGCCCGATGCAGGGCTTGATTTCATGATCCTGAGACCAGGACCTGAGCTGAAATTGAGAGCTGGATGCTTAACTGAGCCACCCAAGTGCCACCCACCTCCCCCACCATGTTTTCTTAATACAATGTTTTTATGATGAAAACCTGATGAAAGAAAAACTTCCCTTTGAGCATGAATAAAAACAGAAAATGATGTTTAAGAGGGCAACTGCTTTATAAAACATAAATCTTGGATGTGGGAAACATAGAAAAAATAGGCCTTTAAAAATGGCTGTAAATATGTGGAATATACTGTTTAAGCCAACTGCAGATTTTACCATGAAATCTGCAGTTTCAAGTTTTAAAGGAAACTAAAATCTAGTATTTATGTTCTGCTACATAAACTTGTACTTAAAAGGGTTAATCTTTCCAGCTGTGTGTTTTTTTTTTGAATATTCAAGCTCCGATTTAATGAATGATCAATAAATTTAAAAAGTTCACAGAAACCCTCTGGGACACTGTAAGAATGAAAAATTGGGGGGAGGCTGAGATTTTAGGGGGAGATCCTAAAATGATCAGAAGCTGTCCCAGCTGGTGATGAACTGTGTCAGCTCCTTATAGGTAATAGAGAAAGTGGTTCTCTCAATATATGGTGTTAGGGTTCCTCTCTGGGAGGAAGTTACTGGTGTTGATGAAGGCTGAACCGAACCCAACAGCAGAGCTGCCCATCTGCTCCCTTCTCAGGCTTTCTGGTCAGCAGCTCTCTGATAATCAGCAAGCTGTGTGCTCCACGCAAAGGCTTTCTCAAAATCATCACAGATGTAGGCGGCATGCACAGTGTGAAGTCTCTGGTGTTTAGTCAGGTGGGAACTCCAGCTGAAATCCTCCCCGCATTCCTTACACACATAGCGTTTGCCACCCATATGAACCTTCTGGTGTTGAATAAGGTGTGAAATCTGGGTACAGGTTTTTCCACAGTTGTTACATTTATAGGGCTTCTCTCCGGTATGGATCCTCTGATGCTGAATGAGGTGGATGCTCTGGTTGAAGGCTTTCCCACATTCCTTACAGGCATAGGGTTTCTCGCCAGTGTGAATTCTCTGATGTTGAGTGAGGGACGAGTTGTGACTGAATGTTTTCCCACACTCTTGGCACTTATAGGGTTTCTCGCCTGTGTGGATTTTCTGATGCTCGATAAGATGGGTGCTCCGGCTGAAGGCTTTCCCACACTCACTGCACTCATAAGGTTTCTCTCCGGTGTGAATTCTCTGGTGTTGGATAAGGTGGGAAATCTGCGTATAGGCCTTCCCACAAACTTTACACTCATAGGGCTTCTCCCCAGTGTGAATCCTCTGGTGGCGTGTAAGTGAAGAATTCTGGCTGAAGGTTTTCCCACATTCATTACATTTGTAGGGCTTCTCACCAGTGTGAATCGTCTGGTGCTGAGTGAAGGAGGAGGTGTGGCTGAAAGCCTTTCCACATTCACTACATATATAGGGTTTTTCCCCCATGTGAATGCTCTGGTGCCTCATTAGGTGGGAGATCTGTGTATAAGCCTTCCCACACTCATTACACTCATAGGGCTTCTCGCCAGTGTGAATTCTCTGATGCTGAGTGAGGGATGAACTGTGGCTGAAGGCTTTGCCACACTCGGAGCACTCATAGGGTTTCTCTCCAGTGTGAACTCGCTGGTGCTGGGACAAGGATGAGCTGTGGCTGAAGGTTTTCCCACACTCATTACATTTGTAGGGTTTCTCTCCAGTGTGGATTGTCTGGTGCTGAGTCAAGGAGGATGTGTGACAGAAGGCCTTGCCACACTCACCACATTTGTAGGGCTTCTCCCCTGTGTGAATTTTCTGGTGGCGGGAGAGGTGGGACACCTGTGAGTAGAACTTCCCACACTGGTTGCATTTATAGGGTTTCTCCCCAGTATGGCACCGCTGGTGTTTAATGAGAGAGGAGCTCTGTGTGAAGGCCTTTCCACATTCTTTGCATTTGTATGGCTTCTCTCCAGTGTGGATCCTCTGATGTTCAGTAAGTGATGAGCTCTGTGTAAAGGTTTTGCCACATTCGCTGCACACGTAAGGCTTCTCTCCTGTGTGAATGATGTGGTGCTGAATGAAATAAGAGCTGTTGCTGAATGCCTTCCCACAATCATTACACTTGTAGGGTTTCTCTCCAGTGTGAATTCTCTGGTGGAGAATATAGTCTGAATGGTAAATGAAGGCTTTCCCACATTCGGTGCAGTTAAATGGCTTCTTTTCTACAAAGGTCCTTTGGCACTTCAGGCTCTTTCTTGGACCATTCCTCTTCCAAGTTTGCTCTCCCACAGGCCCTCTTTGCTTCCTCATGAAGGCTGAGGTCTGCCTGAGGCTCCGCCCAAGCTCACGACAGCCCAGGCCTCTCTCCCCATAGATGTTTTCTTTGGGAGTAGCAAACAAACACCTTGAATGCCTCTCTTGCTTTCCCTGGTTCTCTAACCAATGGCTCCATGTCCAGGATCCCCCCAGTCTGGCATCACCAAGCACTGCTCTTAAAACTCCCTCCATCTTCCCCATTGGGGAAGTGGCTTCTTCAGAAACCCTCCTTTTCGTAAGTGTCTCCTGAGTGGTTGCAGAGCTGGTGTCCAAGTCTGAAAGAGACGAAAAGCAAGACCAAGGAAGCAGATCAAGAACTGACCAAGAACTGACACTGGAAGACTTTAAAAGACAAGTTACAAAATTGATGTTGCGATTTCAAAAGACATGAGACAGATTCATGTTGTGACATGGAAGGATGGCCTCAAAATATTCTAAAAATAAAAAGAATGGAGTTGTATATGTTTATATATGCATGAATGTGTGTATGCACATGCCTGGTGGGATGGAGGGTTTTTTATTCATTACTATTTACTTTTTTATTGTGGTAAAATACATACAACATAAAATATGACACTTAGATAAATTTTTTAAAAGATTTTATTTATTTATTCATGAGGACAGAGAGAGAGAGAGAGGCAGAGACACAGGCAGAGGGAGAAGCAGGTTCCATGCATGGAGCCTGATGGGACTTGATCATGGATCCAGGATCATGCCCTGGGCTGAAGGCGGCGCTAAGCCACTGAGCCACCGGGGCTGCCCGACACTTAGATAATTTTAAATACTAGTGCACATTCCCCCCTTTTCAGCCCCTGGCCATGACCATTCCCCTTTGGCTATATGAATGTGCATACTCTAGGCACCCCATGTAAGGGGAATCATACCATATTTATCCTTTTGTGTCTGGCTTATTTCACTGACCATCATGTCCTCAAGGTTTATTCACATTGTTATTATTTACTTTTGTAATTAAAAAATAAAGCTTTTGGGGTAAAATCTTAAAAAAGCAAGCAAAATTTTTTGAGTAAGAAGCAGGATTATGGGGAGATTTCCATTTCCTGCTTTATTTAGATTTTCAAAGTTTCTGTGATGAACACATATAAGTGTAATTTGTTCAAAATATATCAATAAATAGGAGTGCCTACATGGCTCAGTTGGTTCAGCATCTGCCTTCATTCAGATCAAGTCATGATCTCAGGGTCCTGGGATTGAGCCTCACCTCTGGCTTCCTGCTCAGCGGGGAGTCTGCTTCTCCCTCTGCCCCATCCCCTGTTTGTTCTCTCTCTCTCTCTCTCAAATAAATAAATAAAATCTTTTAAAAAGATATCAATAAATATTAAATGTATGTGAGGCTTTTATAGTATAGTCTTGCAATTTGGAGAACAGGAAGTGCAGAGAAGAGATGATAAGCAGGAAACAAAGGCATGTGGAATTTGTTGAAGGGGATGGATTTTTTTTTTTTTTTTGATGCTAGTAGATCTGTTCATGGAACACCTATTAATAGCAAAATTGTTATGTGCTAACCACAGTGCTGGGGGTGCATGCCTCTGTGCTGAACGAGACATCTGACCCTTGCCCTCAGTGAGGGGGAGGGACAGACTTGTATTCAGACATTTTGGACAAAGCTTCCTTGTCTTTTTAGCATCCTTGCCCTTGAAGAACCACTGTTCCCCTTTCTGTAGTCTTGGTGGGGCTGTTAATCACAGTCTCTCCCCCCTCTCCATTTAAGGAGGGGGCATGAGAGCAGGCTGGCCAATGAAAACACCCTATCCCCCAGGGCATGACAATTGGTTCAAGATCCAAACAGAGCCAATCAGAGTCTTCCTTGAGATTGATAGATGGTGTTGCTAAGCAGAATATAAATTTGAAGCTGCAGGCAGCAGAACCAGTTACCACGTGGAAAGGCCTAAAGAGGGGTGCCTGGGTGGCTCAGTCAGTTAAACATCTGCTTTCAGCTCACATCATGATATCAGGGTCCTGGGATCAAGCCCCACATTGGGTTCTCTGATTAATAGGGAGTCTGCTTCTCCCTCTGCCTCTGCCCCTGCTCATGTTCTCTCTCTCTTGCTCTCAAATAACTAAATATAATCTTTAAAAAAAAGGAAGGCCTGAAGCTAGACTGAAGCTAGAAACAGAAGCTACATGGGGTGGGGGAGGAGAGAGAGAATGAGTGAACCCTGACAACACCGTTTATGGTCTTAGATCTATCGATGCCTAAAATCTTGCACTGCAATACTTTCCACATACAGGGATCAAAAAATAAATCTAATTTTACTTAAGCTCTTTGATTCTTAAGCTCTTTCAATGCAAAAGAGTCCAGACCAATGCATCCAGGTAACCACAATACTAAGAATAGGATAAAAACAATTATGATTGCATTAGGTAACATTTATTAAATGTGCCAGACACCATTGTAAGCTTCTTCTATCTTTTACCTAATTGAGTCCTCAAAACTAACTCAGTGAGGTGGGTACTATTAGTGTCCCTACTTTACAGATAAGGAAATAAAACTAAGTCACTTGCCTACAGCCATACAGCTTATCAGTGGCAGAATGGGGATCTGAGCTTAGAGAGTCTGGCTCCAAAGCCCATACTCCTTACAACATGAACAAGTGCAGTGACAGCAGTTCAAGTGAGAAGCTGTGAAAACACTCAGAAGAGACAGGTAACTTAGCCTGGAAGTCAGGGAAGGCCTCCTGGAGGACTTGACCTGATGCCTTAGTCTTGAAACATGAAGGTGTTTGCCAGGCAGATGGAGCTGGGAAGAGTGTTCCATGCAGAGGGAACATCATGAGTGAAGGCCCAAAGTTCCTTGAATGAATGAACATTCAAGTTCAGGTAGAGACAGGTGCTTCAGTGAAGTCAGGGCGTGGGGTACAACCATGGGTGGATGGTGATGAGAGGTGAGACCAGAGATAGCAGAGCCGGGTCACACAGAGCCTTGAGTGCCAGGCTGAGGGGTTAGGACTTGCTCTCAGGGGTACTGGGAAGCCAAGGGAAGGTTGTGAGTAGGGGAGGAGTAGGATTAGCTCCCAGTGTAAAAGACCCCTTTGGGGCTGTGTGAGATGAAGTGAAGGGCATAGGACTGGAGGCTGGGAGGTTAAGGTGGAGGCCAGGGTGAAAGTCCAACTGAGGGAAGCTGAGGCCTGAACCAGGGCTGTGGGAGAGAGTGCAGGGGACTGGGAAAAGTTAGGAGGTGGCTGAGACAGGACTGGAGACCCCTGGGCTGTGGCGAAAGGGAAGAAGAGGGCAATCCCCCCACCCCAACCCGCAGGACAGTGACAGAAACAAAGATGTGTCAATCCCCTCCCCTCATAGAGGTCATGGACCAGTGGGGAACAAAACTCTGGCTTCCTGTTCCCCACCATGTCAGGCAGGGTCCCACTTCTGGATCTTTACATAGATGACTCCCAGTAAAGAATCACCAATAATCACTGTAGCCTATTCTGACCAGGGGGTTACCATGCACCAGGCACTGGGCTATGCTTCCTTGTGTTAATTCATTTATCTTTCCCCACCCTGGATACTAGTATTGACCCCATTTTGCAGATGAGGAAATTGAGGCACAGGGGGACGAAATGACCTGCCTGAAGGTCACAGAGCCAGGAAGTGGTGAAGCTGGGATTTGAACCCAGTGCTCACAATTATGGCCTGTGTGTTATGCTGCCTTGTTCTTGTTACTGATCAGGACAGACAGGGTAGGAAGATGCATCACACCTGCTGGACAACCTCACGCACCTGGACAGGTAGCTTGCCGGGCTTCTCTCTTCTCCATTTTGGGCTCTTCCCCTCTTTCCAGACGGGTGATCACCTCAGGTTTGGATCCAGGAGGCCCCGCCCCTGGAAAAGACACAGGTTTGGCCATGCCTGCCAGTCATTGGGACGCCCCTGGGCTAGGTCCCAGGCCCTGGGTCTGCAGGGGAGATGCATACATGGGGTGTCTAACAGTTCGAAGCTCTAATGGTCCAGGACCCTGGGTGGCTCAGTCGGTTAAGCGTCTGACTCTGGGTTCCGGCTCAGGTCATGATCTCAGAGTCCTAGGATTGAACCACTTATTGGGCTCCCTGCTCCATGAGGAGTCTGTTTGAGATTCTTTCTCTTTCTCCTTCTGCCCTTCCCCTGGCTCACACTCTTGCTATCTCTCTAAAATAAGTAAATAGGGGATCCCTGGGTGGCTCAGCAGTTTAGCACCTGCCTTCAGCCCAGGGTGTGATCCTAGAGTCCTGGGACTCTAACGGTCAATGCAAGATTCATTTACTGAGTGCCTACCACATTCCAGAAAGAGTCCGAGCCTTGACATCACTGCTAAGACTCTGGTTCTGTGCTGCTCAAGCTGAGAATAGAAATGTACATCAAGGGGCATCTGGGTGGCTCAGTGGTTGAGTGTCTGCCTTCAGCTCAGGTCGTGATTCCAGGATCCTGGGATCAAGTCCCACATCAGGCTCCCCGGGGCAGTCTGCTTCTCTCTCTGCCTATGTCTCTGCCTCTCTCTGTGTGTCTCTCATGAATAAAATCTTTAAAAAAAAAAAAACATCAAAATTCAAAGACTTACTTACTATGGAGAAAAATGTAAAAGTATCATCAATAATTGGTCTATCAATTATCATCTTGACAGGTACCAAAATGATCATATTTTGGACACACTGAGTACAATAAAATACATTACTAAGATTAACTCATTCCTTTCTTTCTACTTTTTCATGCCTGCTGTCTTTGAGACCACCAATTTCTCTTTGCCGATAGTGGGTTGAACAGTGTTCTCCCAAAATTTTGTCCACAGAAACTTCGGACTGTGACCTTACTTGGAAACGGGGGCTTTGCAGATGTAATAAGTGAAGATGAGTTCCTAGGGGAGTCGGCTGGGTCCTAAGTCCAAAGACTGGTGTCCTTGTTTGAAGAGGACAGACACACAGACACACATGGAGGGGAAAGGTCATGTGAAGATGGAGGCTGTGATCGGGATGATGGGGGCTTAGGGCGGGGAACAGCAAGGGTCGCCAGGAGCCTCTAGAAGCTGCATCCAGGAAAGACTCTGCCCTGGAGCCATCAGAAGGAGCAGGGCTCTGTCCACATCTGGACTTTGCACTTCTGGCTTCCGAACTGTGAGGGAATTCATTTCTGTTGCTTTAAGCCACCAGGTTTGTGGTATTTTGTTACAGCGAGTGTTGGGAAACTAGTACACTTGCCTACTGACCCTTCCCACGGCAGACAAGTGTGCTGACACAGTCCCCACCTCAGAAGGCAAACCTGCCTCCGGCCGGAGAAGTAAAAAACAAACAGAATGGATGGAGATGAGACCAAGGAGGTTGGCAGGGGCCCAGGCACAGAAGGGTCTGAAGCTGGTGAAGGCAGTGCCCAGCACTAGCGGGGGACTGTCCCTGAGATGGAGGGGCCAGAGGAGGAGTGTATCTGTGGGGCATAGTGAGCTCAGGGGAAAGGCAAAAGGGACCTATTTCTTTACACCCAAGTTGTGCAGAAAATGGTTCAAACAGGCTGCCAGCTCTCCTTGAAAGGCCTGCTCCCATGGCTGCCCAGGGCTGGCATCTGGGAAGCTGGATTTCGGGAGGGTTCCCAGAACTCCCCAACCGACAGGATGGGGGGGTCCCCATACCTAAGTGGCTTGTGCAAAAAATATGGTTTCTGCTGGACAACTGCTTTCCTTCAGGGAGTCTGGAATTTTGGCACATGCCAGGCTGGGGGTGCTGATATGACCAGCCCCAGCTAAAAACCCAGGGTGCTGACGGGGCCTCTAAGGAGTGTCTCTGGTGGACAATACCTCATGTGTTGTCATATCTTTTTTTTTTTAAGATTTTATTTATTTATTCATGAGAGATGCAGAGAGAGAGGTAGAGAAACAGGCAGAGGGAAAAGCAGGCTCCCTGTGGGGACCTCGCTGTGGGACTTGATCCCAGGACCCCAGAATCACCCCCTGAGCTGAAGACAGATGCTCAACCACTGAGCCCTGTCATATCTTGTGTGCCCTATGTGACTACACAGGGAGGGGACTCTGGAAGCTGGCCCTGGTCTCCCCTGCACTTGGCTCCATGTGCCTTACCTCTCTGTAGCCTGTGCTCTGTGTCCTTTCACTGCAGGGGGTCAGGGCTGGGAGTCCAAGGACATGCTGAGTCCTGTGGGTCCTCCTAGAGCCTGGGGGGCTTTCCCGGGGCCCCTGACACAGAAGTTTATGCGGGTTTTTGGTGAGTCTGTCCAGTGAAAGTGTGTGAATGAGGATGGCTGAGGAAGGAGTCTTTAAGCCACCAGAGCTTATAGAGAAAAGGCAGGACAAAAGGATGGGAAAAGGAAATTGAAGAGAGACAGAGGTGGACGGAAAAATAGACCACTGAGGAGGCTGGACTAGGGTCAGGGGGTGAGGATGAGACCAGGTCAGGGCTGGGCTTCTGAGATTGTTGGGAGGCTGTCAGGGAGCAGCGAGGGAGAAGCAAGGATGGTGTGGAGATGGGGTAGGGGGATGAGGGTCTCGTCTGGGGATGGGGGTGGGAGGGAGATACAGAGGAGGAGGAGAAGCAGGTCAATGAGGAGATGCTGAGCTTAGGGTGAATATGACAAATGTGAGGGGCCTTACAGGGGTACAGGAGGTGCATGGGTGAACAATGTAGGGCAAAGAAGACATATTTGGGGAACAGCATTTATGTGCTTTGGAAAGATTCTTAGACAGAGCCAGAGGGCTGGAGGACACCCAAGGAGCATTTGGAGTCTGAGATCCTAGAACAGACATTCCAGTGAGGAGCCTGAGGTCACCACGTATGGAAAGGGGAGCAAGAGAAGGTGAGGGCACAGCCTGAAGATTTTGCAGGACAGGCGGAGAACTCGGGGCCCTTGGGGACACAGGGACTCTAGGAGGAGTAGCAGAGAGACATGGGGATAGAGGCCAGCCAAGAGGGACTGGTGAGAGGAGCAGAGAGGGCAACATATAACCTCAGAGAATCCCTGCTCTTAAGAAGTGGGTGGGCGCAAACAAGATGAGGGCAGAAGAGGGTGCATCAGGCATCTTCCTGGGAAGGCAGGGGGCAGGGCCTCACCCAGTGAGAGAAGGTTCCGGTAGTTCTCCAGCATCACATCCCGATACAGCTCCCTCTGGCCAGGCCCCAGCTGGCCCCACTCCTCCAGGGTGAAGTCCACAGCCACATCCTTGAAGGTCACTGATTCCTGCAAGGGCCAGTTTCACATGGTGAGGGGGCACATCCTTCTAGAACTCTGGGGCTGGAGAGGTCATGGGTCAAGAGCCGCACTGCTGGTGGCTGAACCAGTTCTAACATTCCAGGCTGGAACCTACTGACTCAGCAGATTTGAGATAACAGAATAAAAATGGCCCACAGAAATACAGAAAGTTTAGTGCAGCTGTTAGCCCACTGGCACCTGGGCAGAAGGAAGGAATAAAGTTCCCTTTTGTGTGACTCTTTAGTGCCCTCTGTTGGGAAACTCATGATAATATGCCAGTTATTTTAGTATATGACCATTTACTGCCATCTGCACGAAAACTGCCATAATATGTCAGTGTATGAGGTGTAGGATGTGAATCTTTTCACTGAAGTGAGGCACCCTTGTGCAGCGCAAAACCTGCACATCTGTGTACGACACCCCTAAAAAATACTTTAAAAAAATCAAGTCATTGTGTGGAAGAGTGATGCCTAAGTGATGCTCCATCCCAGACCTGAGCTGGGATCCCAACCCCCATCCCTGACTCTGACAAGGCTCGGGGGTGAAGCAAAACCATCCACTGCCTGCTTCTCTTGGCAACCCAAAGGCTGCTGAGTGTTAATTAATGATTGATTTTTGGACTCTGTCATAATGTCCCAACTCAGAGCATCCTGTTCCCATCACCCCTCCTCCCTGCACCTCCTGGCCCCAGAATCCTTCCCACCACCATATCCTCTTCCCCATGACTGGGAGGGACAGAAGATCTTCAGGCCACAGGCAGAGATAAGGATGACTCCCTGGGATCCACAAAATCATCTTGGGGAAGAGGAAGCCCAGACTCACCTGGTCTTCGGCCATCAGGGTCCTGGTGGCCACTGCTGGGTCCTGGGCATGTGCCTCTAGAAGAAAGGACCAGGCCTGAGTCCTCAGAGCTGGATGAGGAGACTGGAGCACAGAGGGAGTCAGTTCTGGCCCAGACAGACAAACACTTTCCCAAAGATGCCTAATGACAGATGGGACCCAGGTCTCCTAGGAGCTTGAGCATAGGCTCAGGACAACAACCACTAGCAATCAAGAGGTTCAGCTCACTGCACCCACGTAACAGCTCCAAGAGAAGTAACTAGAGTTATCCGCAGAGAAGGAAACAGAGGCACAAGAGGTCAAGGCCTGGGGCACCTGGGTGGCTCAGTGGTTGAGCATCTGCCTTTGGCTGAGGTTGTGATCCTGGGGTCCTGGGATGGAGTCCTGCATCAGGCTCCATCTGCCTGTTTCTCCCTCTGCCTATGTCTCTGCCTATGTCTCTGCTTCTGTGTGTCTCTCATGAATGAATTAAAAAAAAAAAAAGAGGTCAAGGCCCTTGCTCAGGTCACAGAGAAGTCAAGTGTCAGAGTTGGATTCAGATCCAGAAGTCTAGCTGCAGAGCCAACCTGACTTTCTTTCTCTCTCTCTCTCTTTCTCTTTCTTTTTAAAGACTTTATTTATTTATTTGAAAGAGAGAAAAAAGGAGCAGGGTGAGGGACAGAGGGAGAAAGAGACTCCCTGTCAGGCAGGCAGCCCAATGCAGGGCTCGATTCCAGATCTCTGGGATCATGACCTGAGCCAAAGGGAGACGCTTCACCCATGCGCCCTGAAGCCATCTTTTTATTCTAACTTTTTTCTTATGGTGAAATACGTACAACATGCAATATAACATTTTAACCACTTTAAATTATACAGCTCAGTGGTATTTAGTGCATTCACAATGTCATGCAACCATCACCACAATCTGGTTCCAGAACATTTTCACCATCATCCGAAAAGGAAACTATATACTGCTGATCAGTCACTCTCAAATCTTTCTGTTCTGTTCCAGCCCTCCAATGCCAGATTGATAACTACTCATCTATCTTTCTTTTTTTTCAAAAGATTTATTTAGGGATGCCTGGGTGGCTCAGTGGTTGAGCATCTGCCTTTGGCTTAGGTTGTGGTCCCAGGATCAAGTTCCACATTGGGCTCCCCACAGGGAGCCCGCTTCTCCCTCTGCCTGTGTCTCTGCCTCTCTGTGTCTCTCATGAATAAATAAAATCTTAAAAAAAAAAAAAGATTTGTTGGGGATCCCTGGGTGGCTCAGCGGTTTAGCACCTACCTTTGGCCCAGGGCGTGATCCTGGAGTCCTGGGATCAAGCCCCACATCAGGCTCCCTGCATGGAACCTGCTTCTCCCTCTGCCTGTGTCTCTGCCTCTCTCTCTCTCTCTCTCTCTCTCTCTCTCCCTGTGTCTCTCATGAATAAATAAATAAAATATATTTTTTAAATTTGTTATTTATTTTACGGAGGGGGGAGGGGTAGACACAGAGGGAGAGTCCCAAGCTGACTCTGCACTGAACCTGGAGCCCAACTTGAGGCTCAGTCTCACGACACTGAGATCATGACCCAAGCCAAAACAAATAGGTCACATAACTGTGCCACCCTGGCACCTCTTATCTTCCTATCTTTTTTTTTTTTAATTTTTATTTATTTATGATAGGCACACAGTGAGAGAGAGAGAGGCAGAGACACAGGCAGAGGGAGAAGCAGGCTCCATGCACCGGGAGCCTGACGTGGGATTTGATCCTGGGTCTCCAGGATCGCGCCCTGGGCCAAAGGCAGGCGCTAAACCACTGCGCCACCCAGGGATCCCTTATCTTCCTATCTTAATGGATTTGTCTCTTCTGGACCTTTCATATGAATGGACTCATATAATATATGGCCTTTTGTGTCTGGCTTCTTTCATTTAGCATAACGTGTTGGAGACTCACCCATGTGGTACCACATATCAAGGCCTCCTTTCTTTTTATGGCTGAATGGTATTCCATGGCACGGATCTACCACTTTTTCCAGTGCTTCTCCTTCTCTCTCTCTCTCTTTCTCTCTCTTTTTTTAAATAGGGTGTGGAGCCCAGTGCAGGGCTTGAATTCACAACCCTGAGATCAAGACCTGAGCTGAGATCAAAGTCAGATGCTTAACCCACTGAGCCACCCAGGTGCCCCTGCAGAGCTCCTTCTATCTGCCTTACAAATCCTGCATAAGGATCCTCATCTCCCACTTAAGATGTTGTTTGAAGAAAGGTTCCATCTGCTGAAAAAAACTTTAAAAATCCTCCCCCCTAAAAAAATTTTCTGGCAAAGGAAAGTTAGTATTCAGACTATGGTCACTTCCATTCATTCATTCATATTCATTCAAATATGTTTACTGAGACTCATGTGAGATGACAGGCTCATCTGAGGACAGAATAATGAGCGAGATGCGCTCTGCCCTGAAGGGGCTCCCTGCCTGGTGGAGGAGAGAGGCCTGGACATAGACCAGGTGGTGGGCTGAACAATGGCCCTAAAAGATATCTTGTGGGATCAACCTGTGATGTCATTAAGTTAAGCACTTTAGATAGGAAGATTATCCTGGATTATCAGGGTGGGTCCTAAATGCAATCCTAAATGTCCTTCGAAGAAGGAGGCAGGGGGATATTTGACACAGAGAAGAAGACCATGTGAGAAGTAAAGAGAAGCAGAGCCAGAGAGAGACAACACGATACCTCTGGCTTTGAAGCTGGAAGAAGAGGTCTCCCCTAAGGAACACAACCAGCCTCTAGAAGCTGAAAAAAGCAAGGAAACAGATTGTTCCCTAGAGCCTCAGGAGGGAGCAACTCTCTGCTGACACCTTGATTTTTTTTTTTTTAGATTTTATTTATTTATTCATGAGAGACACACAGAGAGAGGCAGAGACATAAACAGAGGGAGAAGCAGGATCCCTGTGGTGAGCCCGATGTGGGACTCAATCCCAGGACCTGGGGATCACGACCTGAACCAAAGGCAGATGCTCAATCACTGAGCCACCCATGTGTCCCTGACACCTTGATTTCAGCATGTGACACCCACTTCAGACTTCTGATCTCCCGAACCATAAGAGAACACATTTGTGTGGTTCAAAGCCACCAAGTTTGTGGTAACTTGTTACAGCAGCAACGGGAAGCTAATACAGTCCAGAAATAAGAAGACCCTGCATCCCATGAGTTTCCAGCTACACAGGAAGAACACCAGCAACTGAAGGCTGAAACCAGGGGTGGGCCTGGGTGGCTCAGCATTTGAGCTTCTGCCTTTGGCTCAGGGCATGATCCCGGGATCCGGGATCGAGTCCCACATCAGGCTCCTTGCAGGAAGCCTGCTTCTCCCTCTGCCTGTGTCTCTGCCTCTCTCTCTATGTCTCTCATGAATAAATAAATAAAATCTTAAAAAAACAAAAACAAAAACAAAAAAAACCCTGAAACCAGGGGGCAGAATTCTGATGAGGAAATGAGGAGCAGAGTCTTATAGACTCTAACTTATCTTCACCCAAGGCACTTAATGATTACAAAAAGTTCACTTGAGGGAATCCCTGGGTGGCGCAGCGGTTTAGCGCCTGCCTTTGGCCCAGGGCGCGATCCTGGAGACCCGGGATCGAATCCCACGTCGGGCTCCGGTGCATGGAGCCTGCTTCTCCCTCTGCCTGTGTCTCTGCCTCTCTCTCTCTCTCTCTGTGACTATCATTAAAAAAAAAAAGTTCACTTGAGAGCCGAGACACCCGGCAGGCACCACTGCTGCCAAGTGATGGGATGAGGACACAGCATCACCCCTGACCTATTCCCACCAAACCTAAATCGAATCACGAGGAAACAACACATCCAGACTAAGGCACATTCTAGAAGTCCCTGGTCTGTAGTCTTCAGAATCGCCAAGATCATCAAGATCAAAGAAAGACTGAAAACTGTGTCAGGTTCCTGGAGACTTAGCCCTAACAACGAATGCAGCGCGTGGTATGGGATTTTCTTTTGCCATTAAGTACATTATTGGGACAATTAGCAAAATTTGAAAGTCTGCAGATTAGGTAACAGTTTTTGTCGATGTTACTGTCCTCATGTGATCATGGTACTGTGGTCGTGGAAGAAAATGGCCCTGTTTTTCAGAAACCACACAGACTCGCGGGGAAGGGGGGTGCGAAAACACACAGACGGGGGACTGAACAGCGACTGGGATGGCGGGAGGAGGAGATCAGAGAGAGGAGAGACCCAGAGAAAGGATGGCATGCTCAGGATGAGGGCAGAGACGGGACGTGACTGTGCGGAGTACCCGGGGACGGAGGGGGGCTCTCGGGTCAGACACCTCGGGTGTGATCCCAGGCCGACCATTGTGACCTGCGAGAAGCCACAGAGTCTGTGTCTTCACCTGCTAAGTGAGGAAACACACGGTCTCCCTCCTGGGAGACCGCGGCAGACCCGCGCTCCCCCGCCTCTTGGCAAACAGCAGGCGCCCAATTCTTGCGCGCTGCGATCGTCCGGAGCGGCGCGAGTGGCAGTCTCTGGGGCCGCCTCGCCAGTGACAGGACGGGGCGGGACACCGCCCACAGCGCCCACCGCGGCGCGACTCGAGCCGCCCCCCGAGCGCCCGCCGGCCTGCCGGGCTCGGCCCGCACCCACCTGCTCCGGCTCGGGGCCGCCAGGTCGGGACTCACCTGTGCGCCCCCGCGGTTTGCGCGGGGCGACCAGGCCTTCCCTCCCTCTGGCAGGCCGCGGAATGCGCCTGCGCGGTCGCTGTCTCGGAACGCTGAAGCTCTGGTTCTTTCAACTCGGCTTCACAGCTGGACTCCGTTTCCCAGAAACCATCGCGGGCTCACGCCCCTTTCGGCCTAAGCTCACTGGAGGCAGAGGAATGCTGGGAAATGGAGTCTAGGAGTACCATGGGGGACCGGAGGGAACGTGGTATTTTGAAATGTCTGGCTGTACTGGCACCGGGAATATTCCTATTTTAGCCAGAGACTTTTCGGTGCCCTTCACAGGACGGGATGTCATATTCCATTTAACCTATTTAACGAAGTTTCCCCTGGAAAGTCCACAGGACATGAGGAAGCTGGCCCCATCTAAATTGATGGGAGTGAATTGAGCCTCTGTCACTTAATTACTATCTGTGGGCATCCGCTTCTGTTTGCCTCGGTTTCACCTATCACCTCCTAAAGGGTGGTGTGGTAAAGGAAATAGGCCCCTATAGTGGGAGCTGGAATGCAAGGATGGTTTGCTATTGAGCTATCATATAATTTGCTAATTGGTATTTCAAAGAATACCACACATCCGTGGATATGAAAAGGGTTTTGAGAATGTTCAGTAATAAGCCATTTCTACATAAACTTCATATATTTAAGAATAAGCCCATCTTGAATAGTAATGACAATAATCTTTTTTTCTTTTAAGGATTTTATTTATTTACTTGAGAGAGAGTATGAGCAGGGGTGGGGGAGAGGAGAAGAGGGAGAGGGAGAAGCAGACCCCCCACTGAATATGGAGACTGACTCAGGCCCTATCCCAAGCCCCTGAGATCATGACTTGAGTTGAAGGCAGACACCAGGTACTCCAGTAATGACAACAATCTTAAGGAGTTACTTGCTTCTCCCTTTTTAAAAATTATATACATATCAACAAAACTTCAAATCAGGCTTAATGCTGAAAACCAAAAGATTCCCCATGAAAGTCAGAACAAACTGTCCAAAGAAAACAAACTGTCCAATATGACCACTTTTGGAAGAACTATCAATGCAGTTAGACAAGAGAAAGAAAAGGTATCATTGGAACAAAGAAGTCTGGGTTTTCATCTTTCTTTAAATATGATATGATTGCTATCTTGGAAGTCAGAGAATCAACTGAAACACTAAGATAAGCCATGATTATGTAAATTACTGGGCACAAGATTAATAAAATCCCATGGATTTTCTCTTTTCAAACAAGAATGATGAAAAATCTAATTTTAAAAAAGGTGGTTATTTGGATTTTAGTGCCATATTTGCCTGATAGATTGTAATCTCATTGTGATCTGGGGCAGTTCTCTTCCACTCTGCACCGAGGTTTTATTCCCTATAATCCCTCATTGGGATAATGTGTGGCAGATAGCTCTTCTTCAAAGCCTTCCCCCTACTTTCTGTACACACAGCTATACTACATTTCCCAGCCTCCCTGGCAATCTGGGGTGGCCATATGACCAAGTTCTGGCCAATAAAATGAGAGAAATGCACCATGCCCAGAACTGGCCCATTAAAATCTCTCACTTGTCATGTCCCACAGTCTTTTCCCTTCTGCAGACTTCTGCAGGTGAAGTCCTATGTTGACGATAGTAGGAAACTAGGTCCTTGAATTATCACTTGGAGGGGGCCATCTCCAATCAGAAACCAAATAATAAAAAGTTATTTTCAGTCATATGGATTCAGGAGATTGGTTACATAAATGATGGAATATCCTGCCTATGAAACGTTATCGAGCCTGAAACAATTGGGATAAGCTCACGATAAGATGGGGGAAATACTTGTGAATGAAAATTAAAAGAAGAAAAATTGCAAAGTTATGTATCTTTCATGTTTCTAAAGATGTAAAATATACATATACACGTGAGTAGAAGATAGATGAATCATGTTAATGAAATGAGAACAGCTGTCATTTAGTGACAAGATGAAGTGGGCTTTAGTAGCTTATTTAATTTGTACAACCACCCTGTGAAGATGTGAACAGCCCTAGAGAGACCTTTGCAGCCCCAAGGATCAAGGATCCAACCAGGGACAGTGGGTCCAGGGAAGTCTCTCTTCTCATCGTCAGGTTCCTCAGCTCTGCTGCCTGAGGGTCTCCATGCCCATGAACTTGGCTCTGGCTCAAGCCTTGTCTTCACCCTAGAACCTCACTGCAATCTCATCTCAAACCTCCTGGCCCTCAGTGTCTCCCCTCCAGTCTGCTCCCCCATGCACCCCAGAAGTGTCTTTGTTTCTTTCTTTTTAAGATTTATTTATTTTAGGGAGAGTGAGAGAATACATGCGCACAAATGTGGGGGAGGGGCAGAGAGAGAGGGAGAGAAAGTCCCAAGCAGGCTCTGTGCTGAGTGCAGAGCCTGATACAAGGTTCGATTTGACAGCCCATGACAGCACAACCTGAGCTGAAACCAAGAGTCCAATGCTTAACCAACTGCCCTCCTCAGGTGCCCCCCCCCCAGAATAGTCTTTCCACACCCAGAGTAGATCCAGTCCCTCCCCTAGTTTGGCACTGCCCTCAGCAAAGTGTCCAGGCTTTAACCGGGTACATGAAGCCCTGTGAGACTGGAGCCTGCCTTGCTTCACTACCTGACACTCTACCTTAACCAGCTTTGGCAGCCCATAGTAAAATACCATAGGCTGAATGACTTAAGCAACAGAAAATTATTTCTCACACTTCAGGAGTCTGAAAGTCCTAGATCCTGGAGCCAGCATGGTTGATTTCTGGTGAGAGCTCTATTCCTTGCTTGTAGATGGCTACCTTCTCCATATATCCTCACATGGATTTTCCTTGGTCTAGGAGTATGTGGAGAGAGAGCTCTGGTGTCTATTCCTTGTTTTATAAGGACATTAGTCCTGCTTCTGTCCTTGACCAGCTATGGGTCTTGTATGGGTTACTTATATCCTCCTTCTAGTGCCTTTGTCTCTAAAATGGGGGAGGAATGCCTTCTTCATTGAGTGGTCATGCAAGTTAAATGAGCTCAATGACATATGTCACTTTCATCTGCATTTCATTGGTTGAAGCAAGTAGCATGGCTGCAACTGAGTTCATAGAACAATCCCAGGGAAGGGTCCTGATTGGTCCTTCTTGGGTCTTGGGCCCACCCCTTGGATTGACCACTATTGTTAGGATTAGGGTACTTGATAAAGACATGGTTACAGGCAGTGAGGACCTCGTGTGATATGTGTGCTTGATGGGGACAGCCCAGGGCATTGTATGAGCACAGAGGAGGGCCTCCAACCCACTCTGGCCAACAACCCAGTCTGGGAGGACTTCCAGAGGAGGTCTCAGCTTAGCTGTAACTTGGAAGATAAGAACCAATGGCTTAAGAGACATACATATGTCCAGTGAAGGCAGAGAATGAGGTGGGCTAATCCAGGCAGAGGGAAAAGAGTGCACAGAAGCCTAGAGGGAAGAAAGAAATAGAAGTAGCTCTTTGTGGCTGGCATGCAAGGTGGGATGTACAAGTGTGCAATGGACTAAATGTTTGTGTCCTTCAGAATTCATAGGTTGAAGCCCTAACTCCCAGTGTGAGTTTATTTGGAGATAGGGCATTTGGGGAAGTAATTAAGCTTAAATGAGGTAAAAAAGATAGAGCCCTAGTTCAATAGGATTTGATGTTGTATGGAAGACAACTGGCACAGTGCTTTGCAGGTAAGACCCTGTAGCAAGGGCCACAGAGCACAATGGTTAATCCCACTTATTCACTGAGTGACAAAGTCACTAACTCTCTGTACCACTGCTTCCTCACTGTTACATGGGGAGATAATAAATACCCTAATAAATAAATGACATTTGAATAGGTTGATATAACTAAAGCCATTAAAACAGTATGTTTCAGAAAATACCACCTTCATGCTTGCTATTAGCATTACTGACATTAAATATTATTTTTTGACATTAAATATTATTTTTATTTTTTATTTTATTTTTTTTTTAATTTTTATTTATTTATGATAGTCACAGAGAGAGAGAGAGAGGCAGAGACACAGGCAGAGGGAGAAGCAGGCTCCATGCACCGGGAGCCCGACGTGGGATTCGATCCCGGGTCTCCAGGATCGCGCCCTGGGCCAAAGGCAGGCGCCAAACCGCTGCGCCACCCAGGGATCCCTAAATATTATTTTTAAAAGTTGTTAGTACCTCCCACCTCTTGACCTTTGTATGTGCTATTCTCTCTGTCTGGAATATTCTTTCTCTCTATTTCCCTTGGAAGAATGACATTTCTTGCCACCAGCTCTTACAGCCCTTCCTATGGGAAAATTTCCCCCATCCCCCCACCCAGCCCAACCGGAGCTGGCAACTCAATCACCTCCCGGGGTTCCACAGGGACGTCAGGGTAACATAGAGCTGACATTATAATACTTGCATTGTAATTATTTGGTAACTGGGCTCTCCAGGAGCATTCATCACACTTTAATTTCTGCCCAATTCAATTATCTATTTATAATCGTGCACTGCTCCCAGGAAATTCACAGAAACTTAGGGCAGTAGCTGGACTTGGAGCGTGAAGACATTTAAAAAGCCAAAACAGGGGATCCCTGGGTGGCTCAGCGGTTTAACGCCTGCCTTCCGCCCAGGGCGTGAACCCTGGGGTCCCGGAATCGAGTCCCACATCAGGCTCCCTGCATGGAGCCTGCTTCTGCCTCTGCCTGTGTCTCTGCCTCTCTCTGTCTCTCGTGAATAAATAAATAAAATCTTTAAAAAAAAAAAAAAGAGGGGAAAAAAAAAGAATTTTAGGGCCACCAACTTACGACCCCCAGGCCTTCACCGGAGTGGGCACCAGCTTAAGAAGTGAACGTCATGTCGAGCATCTTTGACTTATCTGCAGTAGCCTTGCTCCCCTGGCCAGCGTGCTTGGTGAAGGTGACATCATGCGTGCCAGCAGTGACCTCACCAAGGAGACAGCATTCGTCACCTCCACAGAAGGGCGCCTGAGCAGAAGGGGATGGTGGGGGAGGCTGGAAACTACCATTTCCAGAATCCTCTGGATTGGAGCCTGTGCTCCACCTCTCCCAAACCGTCCTGATCTAAGCCTCCCTAATGCTCATGTGCCAAAACCGGTATCTCCGGATGGCTGGAGTCGGACTCCTTAAGATCACACCCTCCTACGGATGGCAGTATCTGTGGCAACGGACGCAGTTGTAGGCGGCGAGGATTCTGGGAAATGTAGTTAATTACAGAGTCCAGCGAGCTCTACGCTTAAATCCTCATTTGCCAATAATCTCTAGCATAAAAAAATATAAGCGACACGCAGCTTCAGATGTTTCTCTGTCACCTCACAATGATAGCAAAACGTGTTTTGGGTTGGTCCTCAGTATTTGAAAAAAATAGTTGCCCACAGTACCCTTGGAGGAGAGATTTCACATTTTAAAAATCTGAATTTCTGGGTTCTCTTGAAAATCCTGAAGATCTGATAACACTGAGCTGTTCTTTCACTGCGACTTCAGTAGAATGGAGCTGAGTACTTTCTATCCTCCATGGATGCGACCTGTAGTTTACTTTATCCTTCTGGACCCATCAATATTTGGGGTTTCAATCCCAGACCCTGGGAAATCACCACGCTCCTTTCCCTGGCATTTATAGGCCCTCAACAGGGACACGTGGGTAGCTCAGTGGTTAAGCGTCTGCCTTTGGCTCAGGTCATGATCCTGGGATCCTGGGATGGAGTCCTGCATTGGGCTCCTATGTCTCTGCCTCTTTCTCCGTGTCTCTCATGAATAAAATCTTAAAAAAAAAAAAAAAAGGCCCTCAGTGTATGGATCAATATCATTTTTGCAGGCTTCTTCCCCTTCCCCCAACACTACCGTCCTCATTTATTCAACAAAGATTTATTGAGAGCCTGCTCTGGGCACCAAATCTTCAGCTAAATTTGGTCTTTCTTATCAACGCCCATCCCTCCCACTAAACATCTTCCTGGTCCAGAACCTGAATGAGATAGCAATACTTCTGCTAGCAAGTTCAGAAACAGAAGGATACTATGTTATCCAAATTTATTTGCTTCCTACTTTGGGTTAGCAAGTAGCAAGAGTTCAGACAGCAAAAGATTCACATGAAAATGTTTCTGAATCTACTCAGGAACACAGAGGGTGAAATTTTAGTTCAGATAGGGAAAGGAACCTGTATTCTCTGCTTTGACTACGCTATTCCTCTGCCAGACCATCCTTGAGGGTCCTAATATGGTGTCGTCTCCTTCAGGATGCATTTCTCCCCAAAGGAGGAATGGTTGTTCTTTCAAGCTCTTGTTGTAGGTTGTCTATTCCTCTTGAAGATCCAAATCACTTCTACTTTGACGTAGGGTAATTGGTACCTACAGATGAATGAGACCTGGTCCCAACCCCTGAGGAAGACCCACCTGGACACCAACTGGGAGGCAGGTCCTACAGAAACTGACAGAGACATTGAAGAATTTGTCATAGGCTTTATTAAACTTCTTTTCCTTTCCCCTTACAGATCCCCAAACCATCGCCCTACTGCAGCAGGATTTTTCGGTTTTGCCTGTACATAATAGCCCTGGTCAGAGAGAAAAAGCCTGGAGGTTACAAAGAGAACTTCAGGTCCCTCCTGGTCAACCATACTCCCTCTCTCCCCCCAAAAACACTTCCCTCCAATCATCAGCCTTATTTGGTTCAGCCTGTGACATCATGGGTATCTGGGCGGATTTCCAGGGTTCTCAGCCAATCAGTGTTGGTACATGAATGAGGAGGAGAGAAAATTTGGGACTGGGAGTGAGGGTAAAATGTGGAAATAGAGGGAAAGACTGGAGGAGACTTTGGGGAGACATAGACACAGGGCAAGAGGCTCGCGGAGGAAAGACAGAGGAGACGTAAATGAAGAAGAGAGAAAGGTGTGGTGAGTTGAATTGTGTTCCCCCTCCCCATGATATAGCCAAGTCCTAATCCCCAGGACCTACAAATGTCCCCTTGTTTGAAAATAGGGTCTTTGCAGATGTAATTAAGTTAAGGCAAGATGAGATCATCTAGGAGTTAGGCTGGACCCTACATTCAAAGATTGGCATGTCCTCATAGGAGAAGGAAGAGAATGATCAGAGACACAGACGCAGAGGAATATGCAATTTCGAGTTGAGAGGACAGAGATTGGAGGGAGACCATGAGCCAAGGAATGCCAAGGATGCCAGAGATCGAGGGGTGAGACAGAAATGAAGACCTAGGGATGCCTGGGTGGCTCAGTGGTTGAGTATCTGTCTTCAGCTCAGGGTGTGATCCTGGTATCCTGGGATTGAGTCCTGCATTGGGCTCCCCACAGGGAGCCTGCTTCTCCTTCTGCCTATGTCTCTGCCTCTCTCTGTGTGTCTCTCATGAATAAATAAATAAAATCTAAAAACAGGTAAAGGGGTGAAGGGAAGAGAAGAGGGGCTGGAAGGGGTGACAGGAAGGTGGTGGGGGGAAGAGTCCCTCAGAAGGGCAGAGAAGATGGTGAGGGCCACTTCTGCCCTCAGCACCATAGGCTCAGTGCTGGGGACCTTGGAAATGTTTTCATTTTAATCACTTTGAAAAGCAGAAGAAAATAAATTAATAATGATGATGGTGAAGAAAAATATGTAATAATGAATTCAGCTTGGATGACATCTTTTTTCATACTTGCACATACATGAAATACAATTTAAAAATATATATATATATATAAATGGAGGAAGAGAACCAGAGAGGTGAAAGTGCTGAGGACCCAGGAAAGGCATAATGTGGTCCAGGGGTGGGAAGAAGAGGAGGTGAAAGAGAAGGAAAGATGAACAGAGACAGAGATGGGGGCGGGGAAAGGAAGAGATGTAGAGAAGGAAGGAGAAACAGAGACATAAAATGAGTGGGGAGGAGATTCCCAAAGGACACAGTGACTGATCCAGGGCAGGGACATTTTTGAGGGGCCCAATTTTTGAGGGGCCCAGGAAAGGGCAGGGATGACTCACGAAGACACGATGACCCCGAAGGCAATAATAGCCAGAAACACGGAAATTATGACACCAGACTCGGGCTGATTCTGCAGGTACGCACTGTCCTCGTACTGCAGGGCCATGCGGGGCTGCCTGTCAACTGGTGTGTGGGGGGAGAGACAACCCTGATTTCCAAGTCACCACCCTTCTGTGGCCTTGTACCCCACACCCACCTGCTCACCCAGCAAGTTCAGCCTCTCCCTCCTCCATACACCTGACTCTTGCCCTCTCCTGGGTTTTCAATGCATTCACCCACTCCTCAAAGTCTGTGTCCCAGGCACTGTTTTTAGGTGCTCTGTATACCTCCGTGAGCCCCCCTGGCAAACATCTCTGCCCTTGCGACCCAGACACATCACAGTGATGGCAAAGAGCCCAGTGCTAAATGTGTCTCATTGGATAGGAGGTGGGTGGTGGGAGGAGGACATGGGGAGTTTGACTACCCATGAACAAGAGCGTTCTCACAATCTTGAGACAAGACGAGAGTCTTAGCTTGGGGACCCTGGAGATCCTTGGGATTCCCATTCTGAATTTTCCAATCATCCTGTTCCCCCACCCCCAATTCTTTCATTCTGTTAGCAGAGCCTCTTGGCTGCCCCTTCAGAATGTATCCAGAGTCTGATCCACTTTCTGGGCTACTGACCTGGTCCAGCTATCCAAGCTCCACGTGGAGGGTCTCTGCTTCTCCTCATCCTACAGTTAGTTCCCCTTTTGGCGGCCAGAGGGCGCCTGTTAACACCTAAGCCCTCTGGAGGGCCTCCTCCTGCAGAACCTTTCCCTAAGCTCACCTTGGATAGGATAAAAGCCTAAATCTTCACCGTGGCTCACCAGGCCCTGCACAATCTGGTCACCATGTGATTAGCTAGCTACTACACCCTTCTTCATTCATTTGGCTCTGTAGCCTCCGTCTTGTTGCTCAGCCAAGTTGGATCCTTGTACCTGCTGTTCCCTCTGTCATTCACACTATTCCTTACTCCCTCACTTCCTCTAGATCTCATACAGCACTTCTTTAGAGAGGTCCCACCACCTGCACTCTCTAAAGTAGCACCACCGCTCCCTTTCCCCCAGGCACTTTCTATCAAATTTTTCTGTTTTCTTTATGGCACACTTGTTATCTGGAATCGATCCATATATTCATGTAATTGTCAAAGCATGGTTCTCAGCTGGGGACAATTTTGGGCATTTGGAAAGGTCTGGAGACTAGAAAGGATTGTCATGACTTTGGTGGGGGGAGAACTACTGGCATGTAGTAGGGTAGAGGCTGGGGTGTCCTGCAACACCTGGGACAGCCCTTATAACAAAGAGTATCCAGTCCCAATTGTTAGTAGTGCCAAGGTTGAGAAACCCTAGTTTTTAACCCTTCACCCCATTAAAATGGGGGCAAGATGAGGGGTGCCTGGGTGGCTCAGTTAGTTGAGTGTCCAACTCTTGATTTTGGCTCAGGTCATGATTTCAGGGTTGTGAGACTGAGCTCTGCATTGGGCTCTGCCCTTAGTGGGGAGTCTGTTCGAGATTCTCTCTCTCTCTTCCTCTCCCTCTGCTCCTTCCCCCTCTCTAAAATAAATAAATCTTCAAAAAAATATATGAGCAATGTGAGACATTTGTCTTCCATTCTGCTGATCTTCAGTTTGGGGGCACAATGGGGAACTCGAAATATCTGTTGTAGTTAATCACCATACTAAAGGATCAAATGAATGAGTCCCTTCTTTTTATTTTATTTTTTATTTTTAAAAAAATTTTTTAAAGATTTATTTATTTATGATAGATATATATATAGAGAGAGGCAGAGACACAGGCAGAGGGAGAAGCAGGCTCCGAGCCCGACGCAGGACTCAATCCCGGGACTCCAGGATCGCGCTCTGGGCCAAAGGCAGGTGCGACACCGCGGAGCCACCCAGGGATCCCCAGTCCCCTATTTTTTTTTTAATTTTTTTTTTTTTATTTATGATAGTCATACAGAGAGAGAGAGAGAGGCAGAGACACAGGCAGAGGGAGAAGCAGGCTCCATGCACCGGGAGCCCGATGTGGGACTCGATCCCGGGTCTCCAGGATCGCGCCCTGGGCCAAAGGCAGGCGCCAAACCGCTGCGCCACCCAGGGATCCCCCCAGTCCCCTCTTTTTAAAAATATTTTATTTATTCATGAAAGACACAGCGAGAGGGGCAAAGACACAGGCAGAGGGAAGAGCAGGCCCCCTGCGGGGAGCCCCATGCAGGACTCGATCCCAAGACCCCAGGTTCATGACCTCAGCCAGGAAGGTAGAAGCTCAACCATTGAGCCACCCACGTGCCCCGAATCCTTTCTTTTCAACTAGTCAATGTCATAGAGGGGAAAACTGATAAGAGAAATTCTTCTAGAGTAAAAAAAGAAATGACAAAAAAGAAACCCTACAATTGAATTATATGAGAAGTCCTTTCAGTGGGTCCTGGTTTGAACGAATCAACTGTGAAAGATATTCTGGGGACAGTCAGGGAAGTTGCAAAAGGATTCAGAATTACCTGATATTGAAGAATTGCTGCTAGGCTTTTTGGGTGTGAGAATGGCATTGTGGTTACACAGGAAATGTCCTTATTTTTAGAGCCACACACTATTTATGGGTGAAATTTCACAATGCTTGATTTCTTTTAAAATATCATGGCAATGGGGCACCTGTCTGGCTCAGTTGGCAGAGCCTATGACTCTTGATCTTGAGGTTGTGAGTTTGGGTATACAGATTACTTAAAAAAAAAAAATATGATGACTACAAACAAAGCAAGTGTGGAGAAATGTCCACTGTCAACATAATTTGATAGAAAGTGCTACTTTATAGAGAGTGTGATCAGAGAGTCCTCTTTGAGGAGGTGAGCTTGGAGACTTTATTGAAATGAGAGGGTGAGAGGAACAGTGTGATAGAGAGGGAATAGCTTGTGTAAAGGCCCAGCATGACTATTCAGTCTTGATGGATTCATTGTACTTCATGGGGTTCATTGTACTAGTCTCACTGCTATAAGGATATACATTTCAAAAATCTTTGGGGGTGCTTGGCTGCTTGGGTCAGTGGAACATGCAACTCTTGATCTTGGGGTTGTAGGTTTGAGCCCCACTTTGGGTGTAGAGATAATTTAAAAAATTTTTAAAAACTTAAAGAAAATCTCTGAATAAATGAGTGAGTGAATGAGTGAATTCAGCCTATCCTTCTGGACTTCCCAGGTATGGTACTGGTGAAAAATAAAACACTTTTCTAGCAGCTGCCTTTCTGGTATTAGAGGCATTATAAAATTATAGAGGAGTCCTCCCATGGAACAGTGAGGGGAAAGCGAATGTCAGGATGTGGATGTGACATCTGGGCCACACTATAACCAAGTGTTAAGTGCAGGATTCAAGGTTATATGTGGGAGAACTCAAAACCCATATCTGCTGGGTCACAGCTCTCTTCTCTCATGCATCTCTGTCTTCCCCCACCCCCAGGAGCTTACCAAAACAGTGCTTTCTTGGGATACACCTGGGACTGATCTTCTGGCAGTGTAAACAGTCTAAGACTTTTTCTTTTAGCAAATCTGGAAAGGAGGGAAGGGAGGGATGAGGGCAGTTATCAGAAGACTGGCAAGGGGCAGGAAGGCAGTGGGGAAAGAAATGGGAGTCCCTTGGCTCTCCTGAACTTGGAGGTCCCATGTGTAGCAGAACAAGCTGAGCAGAATGCACCAATTCACATTAAAAATAATTTCTAGGGGGGGATCCCTGGGTGGCTCAGCGGTTTAGCTCCTGCCTTCTGCCCCGGGCGTGATCCTGGAGTCCCAGATTGAGTCCCGGATCAAGTCCCACATCGGGCTCCCTGCATGGGGCCTGCTTCTCCCTCTGCCTGTGTCTCTGCCTCTCTCTGGGTCTCTCATGAATGAATAATTAAAAACAAATCTTAAAAAAAATTTCTAGGGACACCTGGCTGGCTTAGTCAGTGGAGCATGTGGCTCTTGATCTCAGGATTGTACATTTGAGCCCCACCTTGGGTGTAGATATTACTTAAAAATAAAATAAAAATAATTTTTAACCATTGAAGAGTTGAATTGAGTTGCAGTCATCCAGTCGACCAACATTTGTTTGTAGACATTTAATTTAACAAATGTTTGACTAAAGGTCTACAAACAGAATGTTTGCTTTCCTACATTCCTGTTTTGCAGTGCCCTGTGACATACACTGGCTAGTTGCTCACTCATCAGCCTCCTCCTCTTCCTGCCACACAAAAGACTACATTTCCCAGGCTCCTTTGCAGTAAGTTGCAACTATGTGACCAGAGTTCTGGCTAATGGAAAGTGGGCAGAGGGTATGGCCAATTCCTGGCCAGGGCATAATGTCCCTGTAGGAGTTTTTCTGTATTTTCTGGCCCTTCTGAAGCTAGGTTAGAACCCACAACAGAGGGGAACCTGGGTGGCTCAGTGGTTGAGCATCTATCTGCCTTTGGCTCAGATCATGATTCCAGGGTCCTGGGATTGAGTCCCACATCAGGCTCCCCACAGGGAATCTGCTTCTCCCTCTGTGTCTCTGCCTCTGTGTGTGTGTCTCTCATGAATAAATAAATAAAATCCTTAAAAACACACACACACAACAGAGGTGCAGTCTATATCCATGGGCTACCATTTGGAAGAAAAATTCAACCCTCAAAGGAATTTGGGTAAAAGCCAAAGAAATCTTTCTTTTGTTAAACCACTGAGATGTGGGGTTTCTTTGTTACTATAACATAGCCTATCCCATCCTAACAACCCCCCCAAATATTTTTTTGCAGGTTGAAACCACTTCCATTAAGCCCTCAAAAATCAGATATCCCTAGATACTACAGCTTTGGGGAGGAGGAACTGCCAGATGTTGTAGATGGTAGCGGGGCTTGATTTGGGGGAGACAGGGTAAGGAGGTGCAGGAGTGTAGGAAAAGGAGGCACAGACAATAAATCCAGGACTCACGGCAAATTTTGCGATCACAGGCTGCAAGAGAAAAGAGCTGAAGTGAGTTAAGTCAGGATGGCAATTTGAGAATTGAATGGGAAGGGACTAAGGGAGGGAGAAGTGAGTCTGGAAATGAAAGCTGGGACTACTGGGGAGAGGCAAGAAGGCTGAGTCACAGGGGAGGTGAGCAAGGAGTTTGGAAGAGAAAGTGGGAGAAGGGGATGGAGATGATGGGGGAGGGGAGAGGCAGCTTGGTGGAGAGAGATGCTACACCTTTCAGTTCATATGATTTTAAAGCTTTCTTGAGTTCCTTGATCACTCTTTCCCTGAGAACTACCAGCTCTTCCAGCAGAGGCCCATCTGAGGAAAGACAGAGAGATAGAGAGATCCTTGTGGGGTGGCAGGAACCCACCAAGCCCACCCCATCTGTAGCTTTGAAGAGATGAGGAAACCCCTTTTCATTCACCAGGAGTAACCAAGAGCGGATATTCCTCAGGTCCACTGGACAAATCTGTGGCCTGGGAGGTCCTGCATCTAGCTTCTGATCCACTATGGGGCCCGAGGACAAATGACCTTCCACTGGCTTCAGTTTTCTAATCTGGAAAGTAGTAGAAGGATGGACTTGATTACCTCTCCTTTCTTTCCCTCTGACCTGCTCTCCTCTCTTCTCTGTCTACACTCACTCCTTCACCCAGCTGATTTCATCCAGCTTCATGGCTTTATATATTCATGTAGACCTGCACTATCCAATAAGGCAGCCACTAGCCACGCATGGCTATTGAGTATTAGAAATGGGCTAGTCTGAACTGAGATATGCTGTCAGTATAAAATGTATGCTGGTGTTTGAAGACATGCTATGAATAAAATAACTAAAAAAAACCCTCGAGAATTTTTATGTTGCTGGCATGTCGAAATGGTCATTTAGTTAGGTATGGGGCTAAATAAAATATATTAAAGTTAATTTCACCTGCTTCTGTTTATCTTTTTGAACACGTGGCCACTAGAGAATTTAAAGTTACATGTGAGTCCTTGTGCCTCACAGCATATTTCCACTGGACAGCACTGTTCTGTGTGTGCCGATTCCTCCCATGTTTATGTCCCTAGCCTCTTCCGCTCACTGTAGTCCAGAAGCATAGAGCCAGATGCCCACTTAGGATCTCCACTTGGATGTCTGACGGGCATCTTACTCTCAGTAAGTCCAAAACTGAACCTTGACGGGCTCCTCCAAACCTACTCCGAACCTCCCGAGCCTTCTCCACCTTAGGAGATGAGAGGTGCCCGATTCTAAGCTGCTCAGCACAGTCCTTGGCGCTTTGACTCCTTTTCTCAGATCTCACAAGCAGTATATCAATATGCGTGTTATGTGAACGACACCGGTTTGTTCAGTATCCAAGATAGATCCAGGAATGTGATCACTTCTCATTTTCTCCCTGCTACCACCCTGGTTCCAGCCATGATCATCCCCTGCCTGGGCCACCGTGGCAGTTTCTCGCTGACCTGCCAGGATCCCCCTTGCCCTGCCCAGATCTCTTCTCCACGGCCAGAGGGATCCTCTTAGAACCACAGCAGGTTCACCTGTTGCTCGGAGCCCTCCCACATGACCAAGAATAGAAGTCAAAAGTCCTCAACATGGCCTGGAAGGCTCTACTCCATCTACCCAACCTCGCTGCCTTACCTCTAGGACCTCATCTTCCACATCTCTCCCTCTCTCCACTCCAGCCTCCCTGACTTCCTTGAGGTTCTGTGAATATGCCAAACATAGGCCTATCTCAGGGATTTGCACCTGTTCTTTCTGCCTTCAGCCTTCTACCCCAGCCACCTCCTGGGGCTTCTCCCTCTCCTTCAGATCTGCTCACATGTTGACCTCTCAGTGACGTCCCTCTTGGCCACCTGACTTTATACTATACCCCCCACCCCTACTCCTAGTACTCTCTATACCCTGGCCCCTGCGTTATTTTCTCCATAGTATTTGTTCTCATCTATATTGTGCAGTAAAGGGTTAACTCAGCAGGTCTGGGTTGTCCAAACTCTGCACATTCTGAAAAAATGTTTGGCTCCTCTAAGTCCTTGGAATATCCTGCCTGGGAAGAGTGTCTTTCTGGAGGCACCTGGCTGGTTGGTTGGTGGAGTATGTGACTCAGTCTTGGGGTTGTGAGTTTGAACCCCATGTTGGGGATGGAGCCTACTTATAAAAAATTTTAAAAAGGAAAAGAGTTTCTTCTTTTTTAAGATTTATTTATTTATGATAGACAGAGAAATAGAGAGAGAGAGAGGCAGACACACAGGCAGAGGGAGAAGCAGGCTCCATGCTGGGAGCCCGATGCAGGACTCGATCCCAGGACCCCAGGATCACGCCCTGGGCCAAAGGCAGGTGCGAAACCGCTGAGCCACCCAGGGATCCCCAAGAAAAAGAGTTTCATTCTTTATTGGAGCCTTGGACCATGCTAGTTAGTCTATGCTATAGTGTGATTCATGGTGGGGATTTGGGCCACATGGTAGCAGCTTGATCTCTGTAGAGGCTGGAGACCAAGACTAATCAGCCATTTGGGTTCTCTGTGCCTTCATGACCAATCCCCAAATGATGTAATAATAGTAAGTAAAATCAATGGCCTGGGATCTTCAAAAGTGTCAGTGTAGGGATGCCTGGGTGGCTCAGTGGTTGAGCATCCGCCTTCAGTTCAGGGCATGATCCTGGGGTCCTGGGATCGAGTCCCACATCAGGCTCCCTGTGGGAGCCTTCTCCTGTCTCTGCCTGTGTCTGAATTATGTTATGAATAAACATAATCTTTTAAAAAGATAACAGTGTCATAAAAGACAAATGAATGAAATGCATAGACCCAGAGCAGATCAAGGATTGGAAGAAGAATAGTGATGAAAGCCATGATTGTGTCAATTGGAGGAATTTGAGGACTGGATATCAGATAGTATGGAGTTCGCATTAAATTTCCTAGTTCCACTCACTCATTGTGCAAGAAAATACCCTTCATTGCTCTTAGGAGATCCCCCATTGAAGGAGTTAGGGTTGCAATGTCACTAACTCTTAAAGGGTACTCACACACAAACACACACACAGAACAAACCAGGCAATATACTGTGTGAACAAATGGTGAATAGGTGTTCACTGTACTATTCTTGCAACTTTTATAACCATTTGAATTTCAAAATATAAAAATCACCTTTTTAAAAGGTGAGAGCTTTATTTTTTTTTAAGATTTTATTTCTTTATTCATGAGAGACAGAGAGAGAGGCAGAGACAGGAGAAGCAGGCTCCATGCAGGGAGCCCGACATGGGACTCGATCCTGGGACTCCAGGATCATGCCCTGAGCAGAAGGCAGATGCTCAACCACTGAGCCACCCAGGCATCCCTAAAAGGTGAGAGCTTTAAAAATGACTGATGTTCAGGCCCAACCCATGATATTCTGATTTACTTGGCTGCTGCCTGGGCTTCTGGAATATTTTAAAAGTTCTCTGGGAGATTCGAATGTGTAGCCTGAGTTGAGACCTAATACTTTAAATCTTGTCTGTTAAGGTTCAGATAGTAAATATCTTCAGCTTTGAGGGCTAGATGGTCATTGTCCCAAAAATTCAGTTCTGCCTTGGAGAGCAAAAGTGCCTGTAGACAATATGTAAATGATTATCCTTCTGGGATCCCTGGGTGGCTCAGCGGTTTAGCGCCTGCCTTCGGCCCAGGGTGTGATCTTGGAGTCCTGGGATCAAGTCCTGGGATTGGGTCCTGGGATCGAGTCCCATGTTGGGCTCCCTGCATGGAGCCTGCTTCTCCCTCTGCCTGTGTCTCTGCCTCTCTCTCTGTGTCTCTCATGAATAAATAAATAAAACCTTTAAAAAATGATTATTGTTCTACTAAAACTTTTTTACAGAAACAGGGGGCTGGCAAAAGGATTTGGCCTCAGCTGTATTTTGTCAACCTCTGCTCTGGACATAGAGATCAGATGCAGCACAATAATCTTAATAGCTAGGGGCACCTGGTGGCTCAGTGGTTGATCACACCTTTGGCTTAGGGTGTGATCCCGGGGTCCTGGGATCGAGTCCCACATCAGGTTCCCCACAGGGAGGCTGCTTCTCCCTCTGCCTATGTCTCTGCCTCTTTCTCTGTGTCTCTCATGAATAAATAAATAAATAAAATCTTTTCAAAAAATAATCTTAATAGCTACCATTTATTGGGCACTTACTGTTTGCCTGGCTTTGTTCTAAATGCACATTCACAAATTCATTTCCAGTTCCCAGTCACCATGAGATGAGTGCTATTTTTCTTGTTTTACAGATGAGGACTCTGAGGTATCCATAGAGCCCTCTACTGCCCTCTGCTGGGGAATGTCATAAAGCCCTCAAATAACTAACCCCTCCCCCTGGGGCCACTGGGTATAAAACCAGAAGAGACACCCCAGGGGCGGTGGTTGGGAATATAATGTCTGAGTTGGGGACACCTGGGTGGCTCAGGGGTTAAGCGTCTGCCTTTGACTCAGGCCGTGATCCCAGGGTCCTGGGATCGAGTCTCACATCGGCCTCCCTGCAGGGAGCCTGCTTCTCCCTCTGCCTATGTCTCTGCCTCTCTCTCATGAATAAATAAAGAAAATCTTAAAAAAAAAAAATGTCTGAGCTGCGTACTTTGGACTAGTCACCTAACTTCTCTGAGCCTCGGTCTCCTGTCTGTAAAGGGCAGATCACAGCAGTGCCTGGCATCAGGAACTGTCCTAGGCTTTTCTGAGTAAAACCCTTAGGACCCTGCCAGACACACAACTAAAAAGGCTATATGCATGCTTTGTTTTAATATCAAGGGGAGGCAGGGTGGACTCCTGGAAAGGGAGGACGAAGAAGGGTGCTGGGAAAAGCTTTCCCTCTTAGTTCCTACCTCTTAGAGAATTAACCATTAAGTGGTTTGTTTGGTTCTTGATAAAGGATGCCACAAAGTCCAGATGATCTATCCCTGGGGGTAAGAGGGGAGGAAATTCCAGTGGGTCAAGAGAGCCAGGGGATGCCCCCCATCTTCCTCCGGGGGGTCCCACCCACCCCTCTTGGGGACAGATGTCCCCAAAGCATGTCTCCCACCCCAGCCTCAGGCTACTCCCCGTGCCCCCCCACCTCCTCGCCCCCCCGCAGTGCCAGGCACCCTCCCCTCTCCAGCACGCACCCACTTTCCCCACAAACGCGTTCAGAGCGTAGTCCCGGAAGAAAGGCCCCTCCATGCTCAGCAGCAGGGCCTGGGCGCGAACCTGCAGCGAATCCAGATGGAAGCGTTTGGGGATGAGGGCTGATCGCAGCTGACTCAGAGCCTCCAGCACCGAGTGGTCACACTGCAGGCAGCCCCGGCCTCTGTGGGCACTCAGGCCCAGCAGCAGCAGGAGGGCCAAGGCCAGAGGCATGGCAGGGCCTTTGTGACCTCACAGAGAGAAGCTTGCCGGCCCCACCCCCCACCTCCCCAAGGGCGGAGTCAGGGATGTGGTTGTGGGGGGAGGGGCACGTGTGCAAAGGCACATGTTTGCTGAGCACCTGCTATGTGCCAGGCATGATTCTAAAAGCCAGGAGGAGAGTCCAGAAAAACAGGTCTCCAGGCACCGGGGTGGCACAGCGGTTGAGCATCTGCCTTTGGCTCAGGTCCTGATCCTGGGGTCCTGGGATCCTGGGTTTGAGTCCCACATGAGCTCCTGCGGGAAGCATGTTTTTTCTCTCTGCCTATGTCTCTGCTGCTCTCTGTCTCTCATGAATAAATAAATAAAATCTTTTTTAAAACCCCAAAAAACAGAAGTCTCTGCCTTGTCCCCCTGGATCTTACATTCATTCAGTCAACACATATTTATTGAGCACCTACTAAGGGCTGGGTGCTGTTCCAGGAGCTAGGGCTAGAGGGCTAGAAAAACAAGCAGCCAGTGCTCTTTCAGGACTTACATTCATGAATTCAACAAATAATTTCCGAGCACCTACTATGTGCCAGGCCCTGTTCTAAGCACCCCATATAGAGCTGAGAGAAACAGTCTCTGCTCCCACGGAATACATTCATTTGTTCAACAAGTAGCAGTGGGTCCGTCTAGCAAGGGTGGAAGGAAGTGTGTCTGTGAGAAATGTAAAACCCAGTAAACAAGCTAGTAAATAAGAATGATAACCTGTAGTAAGCCCTGGGGAGAAAATTATTGATTTGGGGGGCACCTGGGTAGCTCAGTGGTTGAGCGTCCATGCCTTTGGCTCAGGTTGTGATCCTCAGGTCCTGGGATGAGTCCCACATCAGGGGGTCTCTTCCCCCCCCCCCCCCGTGTCTTTCAGGAATAAATAAAATCTTTAAAAAATAAGCAATTTGAGATGCTAGAGTTCCTTGGGGGGCTAGTCCCCCAGTATCAGTGGTTTGTTTGTTGGGTTCCCTGCTCTAGTCCAATTCTTGGCATCTATTAGGTACTCCAGAGATACTTATTGAATTCCATGAATCCACAGGGGAATTGCTTTTTCCTAGGGTATTTTTATTTTGAAAATCCTCAAAGCTGGAGAAAAGTTGTGGGAATGGTAAATGTGTGAAGGTGCCATGTTAACACTCTGCATTCATTGTATTTCCCCCTCCATATGTATAAGACATTATGTAGAGATTAATTACATGTTAATTTCTACGGGCAGACTGAGTGGCTCAGTTGGTTGGTCAGGTGTCTAACTCTTGATCTCAGCCTAGGTCTTTTTTTTTTTTTAAGATTTTATTTATTTATTCATGAGACGCACACATACACAGAGGCAGAGACATAGACAAAGGGAGAAGCAGGCTCCATGCAGGGAGCCCGATGTGGGACTCAATCCCGGGACTCTGGGATCACTCCCTGAGCCGAAGGCAGACGCTTAACCGCTGAGCCACCCAAGCGTCCCATCTCAGCCTAGGTCTTTTTTTTTTTTTTTTTTTTTTTTTATGATAGTCACACATAGAGAGAGAGAGAGGCAGAGACACAGGCAGAGGGAGAAGCAGGCTCCATGCACCGGGAGCCCGACGTGGGATTCGATCCTGGGTCTCCAGGACCGCGCCCTGGGCCAAAGGCAAACCGCTGCGCCACCCAGGGATCCCTCAGCCTAGGTCTTGATCTCAGGGTCATGAGTTCAAGCCCCACATTGGGCTCCACACTGGGCGTGGAGCCTGCTTTAAAAAAAAAGTTAATTTCTATTAAAAATGGGCAAAGGGCTTGAACAGGCATTTCTCCAAAGAAGATATAAGAATGGCCAATAAGTGCATGAAAAGATGCATAACGTCACTTAGCAACAGGGAAATGCAAATCAAAACCATAAGGAGATACCACCCGACGCTCGTTAGCATTGGCTACTTATCAGAAAAATGGAAAAGAAGAAGTGTTGGCGAGGATGTGGATAAATTGGAACTCTTGTGCACTGTTTGTGGCGATATAGATGGGGACAGTCACTATGGAAAATAGGATGGAGCTTCCTCAAAAAATTTAAAAGAACAATTGCCACATGATGGAGAAATCCTTCTGGGTGTAAACCCCAAAGAACTGAAAGCAGAACTCAGAGACGTTCATACATTCATGTTCACAGCAGCATTATCAGCAAAATCCATATGGTGGAAGCACTTGGGACACTCTAAGCACTTGGGAAGCACCCAAGTGTCATCGACTAATGAATGGATAAAACAGAATGTGGGATATGCCTACAATGGGATACTATTTGGCCTCAAAAAGGAAGGAAATTCTGACACATGCTGCAACATGGATGAGACTTGAGGTCCTTAGGCTAAGTGGAATAAGCCAGTCACCAAAAGACACATATTGTGTGATTCCACTTATTGGAGGCATCTAGAGTATCTAGAGTAGTGAAATTAACACTCAGGACATTTAACATTGGTTTGATCGGTTTAACCCAACTCAGACTTTCCCAAATCCCTCCTAAGTCTTCCACTTCAACGTCACCTCCTTTGGGAAGTTCCCCAGATTACGGCCTGTAAAGGATATCTTCATCTGTTATTCTCTAGGGATCAGCACACTTTCTGTCAAAGCCAGGTGGCAAGTATTTTAGGCTTCATTGGCCATTGTTCTCTTGCTAATGCAGGATGAAAGCAGCAACAGGCATTATGGAAACAAATGGTGTGGCTGTGTTCCAATAAAACTTTATTTATGGACACTGAAATGTAAATTTCACATAATTTTCATGTCACAAAAATATTCTTCTTTTGACTCTTTTCCAACCATTTAGAAATGTAAAAACGATAATTAGCTTTGAAGCCATGGTTTGCCACTAACTCATTCTCCTGCTGGTGTCTGTCACAGCAACAATTTTAATTGGTAATAATTTTTAAAGATTTTATTTATTTATTTATTTGAGAGAGAGAGAAAGAGCAAGCCGACAGGCAGAGGGAGAGGGAGAGAGAAGCCGACTTCCCACTGAGCAGGGAGCCCAACATGGAACTCGATCTCAGGACCCTGGGATCATGATCTGAGCGGAAGGCAGACCCTTAACCTACTAAGCCACCCAGGCGCCCCACAACTGATAATTTTTTTTGTTTTTCTCCCATATCATCCTATAAACCCCTTCAAGCCAGGAACTATGTGTACTTTGTTCACCATTATGTCCTAGTCCCTTGGAAGGAACCAGGTATATGATAGATGTTTAATAAATATTTGTTGAGGGATGCCTGGGTGGCTCAGCAGTTAAGTGTCTGCCTCTGGCTCAGGGCGTGGTCCCAGGGTCTTGGGATCGAGTCCCGCATCGGACTCCTTGCATGGAGCCTGCTTCTCCTTCCACTGTTTATGTCTCTCATGAATGAATGAATGTTGAGTGAAAGAAAAATGAAAAAAGTCAGTTTCCTTTCTGAACCTCAATTTTCACCTCTGTAAAATGGGAGTAATCATATACCTGCCTCATGCCAAGGGCGAAATGGTGTAAACCAATGTTTGTGCTGTCCAATAATGTAAGCCACGAGTTGTTGAGCATTTGAAATGTGGTGTGACTGAGAGACTGAACTTTTGATCTTATTTAATTGTAATTAATTTAAACTTAGATTTTTTTAAAAACAAATAGACTCCCAAATCAGTTATTGGAAAGCCATTAATCATGCTTGGAACAACCTGAGTCTGTGAATGGGCTTCTTCACCTGTAAATGTTACAAAATCGAAACAGAGATCAAGTATTTTTAATGCAAATTTAGTGTCCCAATTGACATGTGCTGTCCTGATCTGAGAACATTTCAAAGGCTTAGTACAGAAAAAAGTAAGATGTTTCAGTAATTTTTACATTGGTTGCACATTGAAATAACATTTTGGATATGAGTTAAAGAAAATATAATTAATGTCACCTGACCCCCCTTTTTTTTAGATTTTATTTATTTATTCATGACAGACACACAGAGAGAGGCAGAGACATAGGCAGAGGGACAAGCAGGCTCCCTGCCTGGGGCTCTATCCCAGGACCCCAGGATTGTGACCTGAACCAAAGGCAGCGGCTCAACCACTGAGCCACCCAGGTGTCCCCCCTTTTTACTTTCTTAACATGACTGGCAGAAATTTGGAAATTACATGCAGGGCTCACATTATATTTCAACTGGACATCGCTGGTCTGGCACATAGGTGGTGCCCAATACATACATTTGCATTGGTTACATGTGATTAAATTAGCCGGGACTTGATGTGGGGAATCACACAGGGTGTAATGGGCGATTGTACCACAAGGGGGAGCTCACAGCCGAGTGAAAAATCTCTCCTCACTCCCACCTGAGTCTCACCTGTGACTTCCTGTGGCCCCCCCACCCCCTCACCCTCCACCTCCCCCACCCCCCCACCCTCGCAACCCAGAATCAGCCACTTATAATCCTAGCTAATGTCATAGAGCCATTTGAGATAAGAACTGAGATATGAACTTGCTGGCCTTCCTTATTCCCCCATTACCATGCTCCATGGCAGGCAACAAGTCAAGGAACTGTTTGTCCTAAGAAGTTGTCAGAATGGGGTAGAAAACAAAGGTAGGAAAACAAAGGCTATAAATTTCTCCAGCTTCCAAGCACCAAAGCCTCAGGTCCAGGTGCAAGGCAGGAAGAATCAGGAAGCAGAACAGGTTTTGTTTCTCTGATGATGCAGCCACATTCAGGTGCAATTTGGTAAAACGTAGTTAAATTGAACATCTCCAGATTTCACAGCCCTGCAATGTCTAGTCCTTTTGGGCTGAAGAAGTTCTCACCCTCACCCACCAGGAGCGAAGTGCTTATTTAGCACGGTGTTGTTTATGATGGGAGTGTCAAAGGCAACCTGGTGTCCCTCACTGGGGAGGAGGAGATGCCCCTGAGTGTCCAGGGTGGAGGATTCTGCAGCCATGGGAAGCAAGAGACGAGGCTGTGCCCTCAGCAACAAGGGTGGATCGGTGTGAACATAGTAAGAAACAGCGAGACCTATCACCCAATACCGTTAATATAAATTTAAGATTCATACATCCCAAACAAAACTAGGCAATGCGTAAGGACACATCCTACAAACCAAAGGATACATATAAACATGACAGAGTGGTGGCTCTAGCAGGGAAGGAAAAGAGGGTGGGTGGCGAGGGCAAAGTGGAATAACTAGATAGGAAATAAATAAAACTAACACCGGCTTTGTGCGAACCAGGTGGTTAAATGTTACTACTGGGGTCAGACTGCCTTCATTTGAATTAATTAATAATTAAGCTCTTTCTCTAAATCATTGGGTGGCCTCATGCAAATTAGGTAACCTCTCGGTGCCATAGCTGCCTCATCCATAAAATGAACTGACAAGAGTCCCTATGTTACAGGGTTGTTCCAAGGATGAAATAGGAAGACGGATAGAGTTTAGAGTAATATGTAGCAAGCACTACCTAAGTGTTGACTATTTTTATAAGCTTTATGAAATGAAGATTATGAAATGATGATTATGATTTACTTTATCATTTGTACCTGAGGTTATTAAAAATGGAAGGGAGGGGTGTCTGGGTGGCGCAGTTGGCTAAGCATCCGACTTTTGGTTTCAGGTCAGGTCACCATCTCAGGGTCTTGAGGTTGAGCCCCGCATCAGGCTTCATGCTGAGCGTGGAATCTGCTTAAGACTCTCCCTCTGTCCCTCCCCATCCCTAAAATAAGTAAATAAATTTAAAATAATTTCTAATTAAATACTAATTGTTAATAAATAATTAATCATAATATAATAAATTTATCAATTATTTATAGATAAAAATAAAAATAAAACAACAATGGGGGGAAAGGGGGTCCCTCAATGCTGGGAAGGGGAGAGAGATTGGAGCATGAGAGGAAATAATAGCTTTGGATGTGAACGTGGGGACTTCTGAGTGTGGCAGGGGTGAGAGGACATGAAAGATGCCTGCATTAGCGTAAGCTGGGCTATGCTGCTACAACAGGCAGTCCCCATATCTCAGTAGCTTAAAACAAACTTATTTTTCACCAATGTCATTATGGCTGGCTGGTCAGGACTCTGGCAAGGGGGAAAATAAGAAGAAAACTCACATTCATTCTTAAAAGTTTTCACTGACAGTTAACACCTGCTCCCTGGCCAAATGGAGTCATATGGCCACAGCACACTTTACAAGAGTGAGGAAGAACAAACCCTCATGCACCAAGAAGGATTGAAAGTTGGAATATTTGTGAGCAGCTTGAATGTCTGGCTCAAAGGCCTCTTTAAGCTTAGAGACCTAAGAGCTGAGACAACCTGTCCCTTAAGTATGGGGCTGGCTCAGAGAAGTTCCATCCTGCCATCATGGTAGGCAGTGTAATAGTCACCTGTCGCTGTGTAACAAAACATCCCAAAACATAGTGAATGGAAACAACAATAAGCATTTGTTATCTCACGGTTTCTGTGGGTCAGGAACTAGGAAGTGGCCGAGGTAGACAGTGCTGGCTCAGCGTCTCATGATGTCAGCTGGGGCTGTAGTCATCCGAAGGCCGGACTGGGGCTGCAGAATCTGCCTCCATGGTGGTTCCCTCACAAGCTGGTACTGGCTCTTGGCTAGAAAGCCTCAAGTCCTTGCCCTGTGTGTGTCTCTCTGCAGGCTTCTCAAAGGTCCACAAGATATACCAGCTGGCTTCCTCCAGAGTGAACATTCATAGAGAAAGCCAGACAGGGACACCTGGGTGGCTCAGCGGTTGAGCATCTGCCTTCAGCTCATGGGACCCAGGATGGAGTCTCGCATCAGGCTCCCTGCAGGGAGGCTACTTCTCCATCTGCCTCTCTCTCTCTCTCTCTCCCCCTCTGTGTCTCTCATGAATAAATAAGTAAATCTTAAAAAAAAAAAAAAAAGCCAGACAAAGGAGCCATGTCTTTTGTGACCTAGCCTCAGAAACCACGCACTGTTACTTCTACCATGTTCTATCGATTAGAAGCAAACCATGGAGTCTGGCTCATATCCAAGGGAAGTGGAAGTAGTCTCCACCCTTTGAAGAAAGGAGGGTCAAAGAATTAGTGGATATATTCTAAAACTCCCCCAGGCAGCCATGTGATGTGTATGTGTTTGGCCATGGGAAGGCTCCGTATATGTTGGATAGGCTCACAGCCATTAGGGTTGGATAGGCTCACCACAAATGTGGTGGAGGTTGCTAGTTGACACCAAAATCTGGTCCCCCTTGAGCATGTACAAGCGCCACACTCTATTCTAGATACTTATGCTTAATCCAAGTTATTTTCATGACAACCCCACGAGGTAATAACACAACACCCAACGTTTATGGAGCACTTATTACATGCTAGGCACTGTCCTTACTATGCTTCATACAACAAATCATTGAGAAAGGTACAGTTTTTGGGTTTTTTTTAAACGATTTTATTTATTTATTCATGAGAGACACAGAGAGGGAGAGGGAGAGACATAGGCAGAGGGAGAAGCAGGCTCCATGCAGGGAGCCTGACGTGGGACTCGATCCTGGGATTCCAGGATCATGCCCTGAGCTGAAGGCAGGCACCTACCTGCTGAGCCACCCAGGCATCCCAGACAGGTACATTTTTTTAAAAATTTTTATTTATTTATGATAGTCACAGAGAGAGAGAGAGAGAGAGAGAGAGAGAGAGGCAGAGACACAGGCAGAGGGAGAAGCAGGCTCCATGCACCAGGAGCCCGACGTGGGATTCGATCCCGGGTCTCCAGGATCGCGCCCTGGGCCAAAGGCAGGCGCTAAACCGCTGCGCCACCCAGGGATCCCCAGACAGGTACATTTTTTACTCCCATTGATAAATGGGAAAACTGAGGACCAGAGAGGTTAAGTTACGATTCTAAGGTGGCACAGCAGGTAATTGGTGAGAGCTGGGATTTGAACCCAGGCACTTCATATCCTGTGTCCATGCTCTTGACTGCTACACTATGCTTTGTGCACTCACTGCCACTGTAGAATAGTTGTACCTGCTGCTTCAAAAATTTCAGAGGCCTTCACTGTGCTCCATGAACCTCCTAGAGTAATTGACATAAAATAGAGTATTGTCTACGTGAAGGCAATCTTTAGCACATTTAATCTGCACACAGCTTTTTTTTTAACATTTAAAAAAATTTTTTTTATTTATTCAGAGAGAGAGAGAGAGAGACTGAGAGGCAGAGACACAGGCAGAGGGAGAAGTGGGCTCCATGCAGGGAGCCCGACGCGGGACTCGATTCTGGGTCTCCAGGATCAGACCCCGGGCTGCAGGCGGCGCTAAACCGCTGCGCCACCGGGGGGGCCCTGCACACAGCTTAAAAAAAAAAAATCCATATTTGACAGATGTGGAAACTGAGGCTTAGCGGGGCGGTGCCACTCCCGCTGGGTTGTGTAAGTAGGGACACAAGCAGGAGTGGGGCCAGGCAGCCAGGATGAGGTCACTGGAGCCCCACTGGGCCATGCTAATGGCCTGGCTTGGCGTTGGTGGGAGGCTGGAGGGAAAGAATGCCAGGGAAACGGTTGAGAGGGATTTGGCTTTGAGCCCAGAAGAGGAGGCGGAATTAGAGGAGGCAGCTCCCGGGATGGGTGGGGGTGTGGTGGGGGGGTAGGGAGCGGTGTTGGTGCGGTGGGGGAGGGGCAGGGTGCGGTGGGGAAGGGGCCCGGAGAGTGATGAGGGTGGGGGTGGGGGGGTGGGGGATGCAGCGGGAGAGGGGCGGCTTTGGTGACTGGCTGGGGGATCCGCGTTGGTGCGGTGGGGATGCGGTGGGGATGCGGTGGGGGTGCGGTGGGTGCTGTCCCACAGTCCATCCCCGGGCCCAGCCCCCGGTCCACACACCGCGTGGCTGTGGAGGCAGCAGCTTGTCCTTAGGCGATGGTGTAGGAGGATAAATTGGAGCAACCCCTTTGGAGACAGTCTGGCAGGACCCAGGTCTGGCCAGTGCATGTCCCCTGGCCCGTGTGTGTGTGTGTGTGTGTGTGTGTGTGTGTCCGCGCGGGTACGTGGACACGAGCGCCCACAGCCTCGCTCTTTGTGATGACCCTGAGCCAGAAACAGCCCAATTGTCCATCACCAGGGGACTCACTGCATCAACGCTGGGTGCTTTTGTAGATTAGTAAAAGAGAATTGCTATTCCTCAGGTCTTCTAGTGAGTAGTTGTAAAAATCATGTGCTTGGGCATCCCCAGTGGCCCAGTGGTTTAGTGCCGCCTTCGGCAGGGGTGTGATCCTGGAGACGCAGAATCGAGTCCCATGTCGGGCTCCCTGCGTGGAGCCTGCTTCTTTCTCTGCCTGTGTCTCTGCTTCTGTCTCTCTGTGTGTCTCTCATGAATAAATAAATTAAAAAAAGGAAAGGAACATTATTTAAAAAAAATCATGTGTTGCAGCTTTATGATTCTTAAAATATTTCAGATATTCTGAAGCTTTTTAACCTCACTGTCTTGTGGCTTCCCAGCGCTGTGCCTTCTCTGATGCTGAGCCTCCTTTTCACATCAGCCAGGGGACACCTACTTCCTGTGTGCTCCGCCTAACCCTGTTCACTTGGTCTGTGATGTTCTGTAAACGCTGCCTGCCTGCCAGCAGGGCTCTGTACCACTAACTCACTGGTGAAAATACGAGATTGGCCGTTTCAACAGCAAGAAAAAAATTGTCTTAATTGACAGTTGCAAAAAATGTGCAGTGGTTTTATATTGATCTTTTGCTAATGCAATTGACCGTATGTTTTGCATGTATGACAATAAATCCTTGGATCATTAAAAACAGAACAAAATCCACTGCAGCACGTTCATTGGATTCTTTCGTTCGTTGGGCACAGCACTGGGGCAAATGGTCCCCTAAGCATACATCGTTGGAGGCCTTTCTTACACATGACTTCAAGACCAAGAAGCCACACAAAGGAGATGTGATCTAAGATTGCATTGAAAGCTCAAAATAGGTCAAAGCAAACAACAGAATCAGGTAAGTGGACCAGCAAATCAACTGGGGGGGCGGTGTGTGATAGAAAAGTGAGAGAGGAGGGGGGCATGAAGCAGGGGGCACAGGGTTCTGTTTTGTGGCTTGCTGGTGACTACAAGGGTTTCGTTTTACAGCCATCAACTAAAAATCTAACTAAATCTAAAATCAGTTAGATATTTTATTCTTAGAGGAGGGATAAGTGATTGACATGACCTGATCTACATTTTACAAGATTGTGGCAAAACACACACAACATAGAATTTACCATTTGAACCATTTTTATGTTTATTTTATTTATTTTTAAAAATATTTGGGCAGCCCAGGTGGCTCAGCGGTTTAGCGCCGCCTTCAGCCCAGGGCCTGGTCCTGGAGTCCCGGGATCGAGTCCCATTTCTGCTCCCTGTATGGAGCCTGCTTCTCCTTCTGCCTGTGTCTCTGCCTCTCTCTCTCCTTGTGTCTCTCATGAATAAATAAATAAAATCTAAAATTTTTTTTAATTAATTAATTTATTTTGAGAGAGAGTATGAGAGAAGGGGGAGGGGTGGTGGGAGAAGAAGAGATAGAATCTCAAGCAGACTCCTTGCTGAGCATGGAGCCTGACCCCCTCCATCACACAACCCTGAGATCACCACTGAGCCGAAATCAAGAGTCAGACACTTAATGGACTGAGTCACTCAGGTGCCCTTATTTTTAATTTTTTTTTAAGTTTTATTTAAGTAATTTCTACACCCCATGTGGGGCTTGAGCCCACAACCCTGAGATCAAGAGTGTCATGTTCTTTCTACTGAGCCAGCCAGGAACCCCTCATTTGAACCATTTTTTAAGTGTACAGCATAGTCGGAATGCCTGGGGGGCTCAGTGGTTGAGCATCTGCTTTGGGCTCAGGTCATGATTCCTGGGTCCCAGGATCCAGTCCCGCATCAGGCTCCTCAGGGAGCCTGCCTCTCCCTCTGCTTATGTCTCTGCCTCTGTGTATCTCATGAATAAATAAAATGTTAAAAAAATAAAAATTTGGGACGCCTGGGTGGCTCAGCAGCTGAACATCTGTCCCAGGTCAGGCTCCCTGCGTGGATCCTGCTTCTCCCTCTGCCTGTGTCTCTGCCTCTCTCCCTCTGTGTATCTCATGAATAAATAAATAAAATCTTAAAAAAAATGTTTTAATGTTATGTATTTAAAATATCTATATATTTAAAATATATAAAATTTTATATAAATAATTTTAAAATTTTATGTATCTAAAAATAAATACACTTATTTAAAAATAAATAAAACTAAATAACATGCAGTGCTATTTGTTGGTTAAATGGCACACATACACATGTAGTCACACGGTGGCCTAGGCCTGGGTGTCACCTTGAGACAGAGGTGGGGCCCATGACCTGTCTCCTGGGGCATTTCTCACACCCACGGGGTGGGGCGTGGTCACACCTACCCACCAGCTTCTCTCCACTTCAGTCACCTGCCCTGAGGGGACTACGCCATCTCTGCTCAACTTCAGGTCCAAGTGGCCTCTGGGGCCAGGGCACCTCAGGACATTCAGCGCCTTCCCCAGCCCCAGGGCCTCTCTGCAAACAGCTCCCCTCCCCCCCACCTCCTTTCCCAGCTCAGTTGGGCTCCTGAGGCGACCCCAGGCTCAGGCTGTCCACCCTCCTACAATCCCAGCTTCCATTCCTTCTGTTCCTCAAACTCGGTCCCTCACTGTTTTTCTCTTTTTGTCTCTCCCTCTCTTTGGGTCTCTGTGCTCCATCTCAGGATCTCCATCTTTCTGTGTCTTTTTTTCTTGGCTTGCTTTTCCTTTTTCTGCCTTCCTGCCCTTTTTTGACCTCTGTTTGAGGAGCTGTCTACTCTCTGTGTGACCTCAGACAAGAGCCTTTGCTTCTTTGTGCCCTCCCAACAGATGCACCACTGACATTTGGGGCGAGACGAGTCTTCCTTGTGGGGGGCCATCCTGTGGGCTGTATCACAGTCAGCAGCATCTCTGGCCTCTACCCACCAGATCCAAGTAGCACTCCACCCCCAGTTGTGTCAACCATAGTTGTCTGTAGGTATTGCCAAGTCCCCCATTTAAGAACCAGTGAATAAACATTAGTCAGTAGAATGTGGGGATCAAGAGAAGGGGTGAGTGAGGACCTAATCACAATGTAAAATTTTGGGGTTTCAAAAGACACCATCAAGAAAGTGAAAAGATGGGGTCACCTGCCTGGCTCAGTCAGTAGAGCATGCGATGCCTGATCTCACAGTTTTAAGTTCGATCCCCATGTTGGACATAGAGCTTACTTTAAATTAAAAAGAAAAACAAACAAACAAACAAACAAAAAAACGGGATCCCTGAGTGGCTCAGTGGTTTAGCACCTGCCTTTGGCCCAGGGCGTGATCCTGGGGTCCTGGGATCAAGTCCCGCATCATGCTCCCTGCATAGAGCCTGCTTCTCCCTTTGTCTGTATCTCTGCCTCTCTCTCTCTCTCTCATGAATAAATAAATAAAATCTTTAAAAAAAAGAAAAAAAAGTGAAAAGACCCACAGGATGGAAGAACATATCTGAACATCACAATTATGATAAGTGATTTGTATCCAGTGTATATAAAGGACTCTAAGAATTCAGCAATGGAGAAATTAAATAACCCAATTAAGAAATGGGCAAAGAATTTGAACAGACATTTCTCCAAAGAAGATGTACAAATGGCCAATAAGCACATGGAAAGATGCTTAATGCCAACTAGTCATCAGGTAAAAACAAACCAAAACCACAGTGAGGGACCGTCTCACACCACTGGGATGGCTATGGTCAGAGAATCAGGTGCCAGTAAGTGTCGGCCAGAATGAGGAGAGGCTGGAACCCTCATGCATTGCTTGTGCGGGTGTAAAATAGAGCAGCTGCTCTGTAAAAACAGTCTGGTTGCTCCTCAAGAAGTTCAACATAGAGTTACCATTTGACCTAGCAATTCCACTCCTTGTTAAATATCCAGAAGAATTGAAAGCATATTTCCACGAGAAAGAGTGCACACGCATGTTCAGAGTGGCACTATTCACAATAGTCAGGAGGTGAAAACGGCCCAAGTGCCCATCAGCTGATGAATGGATAAACAAAATGTGGTCCATTCATGCAGTGGGATATTATTCAGCCACAAAAAGGGAATGACACATTGTCACACGCTACCCTATGAATGAGTTTTGAGAACATCATGCTAAGTAAAAGAAGCCAGACACAAAAGACTATGTATCATAGGCTTCCATTCGTATGAAAGGTCCAGACTAGGCAAATCCATAGACTTAGGGAGCCAGAGTAGTGGTTGCCAGGGCCTGGGAACTATTGCTAATGAGTTTGGATTTCCTTTTGAGGTGACAGTTCCCCCCAGAACCCTGGTGTTCCCATCTGTAAAATGAGGATAAATCAGTATCTCTACAATACTTTTATTGTGAGGGGCAAGTGGGATGATGCATTTAAAATCCTTGCCCCTGGGGCACCTGGGTGGCTTAGTCGGTTAAGTGTCTGCCTTCTGCTCAGGTCCTGATCTCAGGGTCCTGGGATCAAGCCCTGTGTGGGGCTCCCTGCTCTGTGGGGAATTTGCTTCTCCCTCCCCCTCTGCTCTCCCCCTGCTCTCTCTCTCAAATAAATAAATAAAATCTTTAAAACAACAACAAAAAAGAAATTCTGATTGGTGAAGACTCAGCCCCCCTTCTCTGCCTCTCCCCCTGGCCCCAGCCTCCTCCCTGGCCTCCCTGCCTTCAGTCTCCCCACTCCAGTCCATTCCCTCCAGGGCCCAGAGCTGGCACTGCCCCTCCTTTGTGTTTAACCCTACTCATGGCTCCCTACTGCCCTCCCTGGACAGAGCCTGGCCTGGCAATGGAGACACCTGGCCATACTCTCCCTTTGCATTACCTTCACTGTTCCAAGGACTCGGGGATGGCCTGACTCACAACTCCATACCCTGGTCCATGCAGGTTTCCTCTGCCTCGAATGCCCTCCACATTCTCTCCTTCACCACCTGCCCAGTGAACTCAGTTCCATGCTATAAGGCATGTCCTTTGACCTAGTGACTCCAATTCTAAGAATCTAGCCTTCAGATAACACCCACAAATGAGCTCAGAGAACTAGGCACAAGGACATTTGTTTGCTGCAGCGCTGCTAATCATGGCAGAGGGGAGAATAGTCTAAACGTTCATCAGGAGGGGATTGCCAGCTAAATCCCAGGAGGAGGCTGTTAAATAGGTGAAGGTGATAGATGCACATGGGTGCAAGGAGATGTCGCTTCAAGATGTTTTACCAAGTGAAAAACACGAGGCATGAAATCCCGTGTTTTCTGTGCTCTGCCCCTCCCTACTTCACTGTGTGACCTTGGGAAAATCACTTTGCCTCTCTGAACCTCCATTTCCTCATCTATAAAATGAGGTGTTCATAATCTCTGAGGTCGCCATAAAGATTAAGTGACAAAACATGCAGGGATCATACAGGGAAACAGGGAAACATACATAGAGCAAATGGTAAACATTCAGAAAATGTTAGGGTTTTTTTTTTTTCCCCTTTTTGGGGTGGGGAGGGGCAGAGGGAGAGAGAGAGAGAGAATCTTAAGCAGGCTACGTGCCTAGCATGGAGCCTGAAGCA